>NC_138102.1:30002112-30602112 GCF_964146895.1 Miniopterus schreibersii
TGAATGCAGGAAGTGTTTACTGTTATACTAATTTAAAAGGCAGTTTTCCACCTTAACCAACTTTAAGTTTTATTCTACATCAAGTACTCTTTATGTGAACAACCGGACTAAAAATATTTTTCAAAGCACAACCAAATTACTTTATTCAATATAATAACTTAACGCTAATACTAGTTGGGACTCAACATAGGTGGAAGCTGAGGATGCATTTAGATACTGAAAGAGAGCTAACCGCAATTCAAACACTGAAGTGAATTTGAAGTTTATTATTTCAAACCTTGTCTGTAACAGGGATTTGAAAAGAGTTTCACTGAAGATTTTCTGCCTCCTTGAGATGCTCTTCACCTTCTTGCTGTTGGTCGGGATGGAGTGGTACCTTCTGGGGCCTCCCAGCCCCTGGTTCCTTCCTGCTTTCCTTGTTTTTGAGATAAAATATAAGAGCAGAGCTCCATGCCTCTCCATTCCTAGTGATACTTCTAATGTCTTAATCTTTTTTCAAATGCTACTTTTAATTTCTTCTAAAAAGGTAATGAGTATAAAGGCTTTTACATTTTCTACACAATAAGGCTTTGCTATACTTTCCCAAGGTCATATAGCTCTGAAAGTTGACCTTGATTTTTTTATATTCTATTATCTCCTTGGTGACATACTTTTCAGAGAATGACCTTTTATTAAAACAAGGTAAAACAAAATGGAGCACACAGTCTATTCTATTTAAATATATTTTGGAAATTAATTGTTAACAATTGGCATATAAGTGTCCTATAACTATCTCAACAAGATTTAATTGATTTTAGTGTCAAGCAGGGACATCTCTCATTTTTGTGTTTGGTTCTAGGTTTTCATTCTTCCTTGTAGGGCTAGGTGATGTTTGACCTGACAGATTCTCATTTCATCATAACTTGTGGTCAGCTTAAAGCATTTTATGGGTGCCATATGAATTGGGAGAAAGAGGGAAGGAGAAAGAGGAGAGTGTTAGTCAGCTTTCTCCAGAAAAAAAGACAGAATAGGCTATGTATAAAGCATAGAAAGTGACTTATTTTAAGGAACTAGCTCATGTGATTATGGAAGCTAGCATGTTCAAAATCTGCAAAATGGGCTACTAGGCTGGAGACCTAAGGAAGACCTTATGTTACAGTCCAAGTCCAAAGGCCACCAGGCTGAATAATTTGCCTCTGGCTTGAGGGTGGTCAATCTTTTCAGTCTTTCAACTGATTAGATGTGGTCCTCCCACATTATGGAAAGTAACCCCCACGGGTTTAAATGCTAATCTCATTCAAAAATACCCTCACAGAAACATTCAGAATGATGTTCGACCATATAGCTGGCATAGTGGCCAGCCAAGCTGACACATAAAATTACCCATCATAAAAAAGAAAAATGAAAATGAGAGATATGGAAGAGGGTGGAATATGTCTGTATGCAGAAGTTGCGTCCTGTTGCGGAGTGTGGGCAAGGCCTGGGAGTCCTAAGGACACACATGAAGCATGATCAATATGCTAAAATAAATCAATAAAGCGTAATATTATTTTAGGTGTTAAATTAGCTTGAAGACTGAGATAAAAGTAGAATTTCTCCCTACCTGAATCTCTGTAGATGCTATAGAAATGTACGATTGCTAGATTAACTTTCCACAGCATGTAGAGAAATACTTTTGTTGAGGTTTTTTAGAACACACATACTTTCTATCTTATGTCTATGCAAAATAAAAATATTTTTGTTATCTTAACAGGTCATGAAAATTTCTGTGGGAAGGGTTCAGCTATGATAACCATCCAGGCCTTGCTCCAGTACCCGGTCATATACTGGCATGGCTCATGTGGCTTTAAAATACTCTTTAAGCTGTATTTAGAGCTTCTCAGAATATAAAAAATTGATCATACATTCCTTTATTTTTACACTTAATTTCCCACTAAATCCCCTCTCACTTCCCACTTCAACTAATACCTCCTGTCAGATGTCTGTGTATCTAAAGCTTTCCTCCCTTTCCTTTGGAGGTGGTGAGGGATCCCCCATTAAAATTCACCTTAAACCATTCTCCTTTCTTCACGTCACGTTGACTGATCCATAAGAACTCAAGTTGTTACAAAGAGGAGGAAAATGCCTTAGTTTTGTAATCTCTACACCCTAGGGACTTCCTGGAATCGAGGAGATGATTGAAAGGTGAACTAAATGTCTACATTTCCACAGAGCCAAGGGAACCACTTGGAATTTTTTCAAAAGAAAATTGGGAAAGTAATCGTTTATGTGGGCAAGTTTCCTATACCCAGATTGAGACTTTTTTAGGAAAGGATGTCTTAAAGTAGCATATGTGGGAGGTAAAATAGTTTTGGAAACAGGAAGTTATTTAAGATAAGTTAAATGAGCACACTTCCTGTAGCCCCAGTCATAAGGTGCTTATCAAAGTGATCAGGACAATATATGACCTCCGAAAAGATCAACAGTCCAGTGTTCTTAATTTGCTTTATTTTTTCAAACTCAGGAGAATATTTCACTTTTCTTTGATTCAAGACTCTGGGATAGCCAATGAGAAGGAAAGATGAAAATGAAATTAAAACTGTATAAAGAGGTTTTCACAGAGGCCTAAGAAAAAAGAGCCTGTGTGAGTATAGATAACTCTTAGACCGATGGAGGAGACGGACTCAATTACTTAAATAACATCTTTTCTAACTGATGAGAAAGGGCATTCTGCCAATTTCTACTTGAGACTTTAGGGGGAAATGATCTTTCTTATTCAATGTAATCATTTTCAAGATTTCTTGATGATGCAGAAAAGTTTCTGAAAGATTAAAATAAAAATAGAGACCTTTTAAAGATATAAAATACATGAGTTGATAGCTGAATTGTTCTTAGTCTTTCCACCTTCATTGTTCCGGAAAGCAGTGCTAAAAATGTGAATGTGAATGAATCTATCTATCTATTGGGGGGGGGAAATGCCAAGAAATTGCTATCAAAATCCCAAAATTTTAATTAAAAAAAGAATTAACTGTCTTGAAGTATTTTATTTCAACGTGCCTCCTTTAAGTGGAATTATATGTACATTATTGAGATTCAGAATATTTTTTCTAAATTCACAAAAATCTAATAAATCATCAAAACTCATGACATCTGGCCCCATGATAATTGTGGAAACAATATCAAATGATTCTCAGGTACAGAAATTAAAGGAAAGCATGATCATGAATGATAATTTACCTTCTCATAGATTTGCCTCCAGTACTGCTAAGGAGCTCAGCATATAGGTACCAGAGCCATGTTTGCAGGAACCCCAGAGTTTTTGCCTCTTGTTTGATTTGTCTAGTCAAGGTTAGTCATAGTTTCCTTTGCATTTATTCTCTGGCTTCTTTCATGGATGGACTGGGATTAATAACTGCATTTTCATTTATCTTCGAATTGTTCAACTGGAGAAAAAAGAAGTTCTTTTCATTGCATCAAAAGTAGCCCCCAGTCCTACTGGTAAAAAGTGACATAAAAATGATGTAGAAATAATTTTTGCAAACTTCACTAGATCTTTGTTGCTAATAAGCAAACTATCAATGCAATAGTCTCTCCCTCCCTCTCTCTCTCTTCCTCTGTCTCTCTCTCTTTCTCTGTCCCTTTTCCTGCCCCACCACTTACTCATGTTTTTTAGTAAATAGTTGGCTCAGTCTTTGGCCTTACACAGGAAAGAAATCACTTCTCAGCTAATAAATAGCTATTGGCAGCAATTTCCCTTCAGGAGAGGGAAAGTTCTCTTAAACCAATAGCAAAGGGGAAAATATAACTTAGCATTTTAATTACCTGACTTCCTCTGATGCTCTCTTTTTGGCATATATCCACGTATCACAGATTCTTTTCTAAATTCATAGCTCAGCTCCCATTTTCTCATTTTATATAACTAATATCTTCACATTATCTCAAGTACTCTTCACTCTCTCAGTCATTTCCGGTGGGGGAGATTATGGCAAAAAGGAGAGTATTCTTTAAGGAAACTAATCAGTTAGACAGTGAAGAAATTTAAAAGCAAACTTAAGGACATAGAAAGTAAGGGAAAAGAAGAAATCTTTACAAAGAGATAATTGCAGTGTAATGTTTTAAAGTGCTAAATCGAATTAAAGAAGTGGATTAAGCAGTAGAGTGCATTAAACAGAACCAACTAACATGTTTTCTTGTCTAAGGATAAATTAAAAATAAAAGCTGCAAGGCCAATCTTTATTTGTTTGGAGAGTTTCAAACTAAGGAGGGACAACTGTAAAAACATCTGCAGTCAGCTGGAACTACATTTCCATCACCACAGGGCAGCTGACATTCATCCAACCATCTCTTCTAGGACATCAAAAAAAGATGAGCCTAATCGCTTTAGCCTTGGCTGGTTAAATAGTTAAGTGCAGGGCTGTGTGTCTTACTGTGTGTGATGGAAAATAAACGATCTTGTGATGAGACTGAAGAATAGCATCTTCATAGGACTTCCCTTTCCAGCCCTTCCTGGCTGTGCAGCTTGAAAGAGGGTCAACAAGATATTCCCCTTTTCTCTCTTCTGCCTCACAGCAAGCAGGAGAGGCTTTTATGAACTGTGAAGAAGAAACTTATTTTTCTAAATGAGAAGACTAACCCTTCTGGGGGGAAATGAAGCTTCTAGACTGAAGCTGGGTAGCAATTTTTTGAATTAGAACTGAACAGAGTACCATCTCATGAGACAAATTAGCTCCATCATAAATGTAAAATTGACTGATCTTCCTTATTTTGCTAGAAATGAGTCCCTACTACCTCATTGACCTTTTCTATTCCGCTTTTTCTTCCTCGAGGTTTTCACAGTTGTAATTATAGTGGTAGCCATGCAGTGCATGCTATCTTACACTTTATTCCTTTCGGTTTCCTCACATGATGCCCCTCTGTGATTCCTTTCCTAGTACAGTGGCCCATTTTGAAGAGGCACCTATATGACTCTATGTCAAGAATTTGGAACAGCCACGATCATTAAAGAAAAAACACTTTACCTCACACCATTCATTTCCTCAAACCTGTTAACCCCCTCCCAGGGTATTTGTTCACTCTTTTATAATGTTATTAAATTATTTCCTTATAAGATGCAGCATTGTATTTACTGAAGGTGATTTGAATTTTCTACCTGCCTCAGTATGATTATGTCATACTAACGCTATTTTTCTTGTTCTTTTTTCTGATTACAATGATTTATTTCAATTATTTCACCCTACCAATATTCCCATAAAAGAAAAAGAAAAAAACTATTTATTATTTGTTCATTTCAGATAAATACTCCTCTCTTTATCACAGATGGAATGGAGCATAAGGATGTAACTAATTTTCTTGGACACAAAGGTAAAGTTTACTGTGAAGGATTCTGAATAAATCCAGAAGAGAGAAAAAAGAAAAAAATTTCAATTTTCCATTAATAGGAGATAAAGTAGTTACATAAATAGCATCTCTAAAGCAGACGGTACTTGGACCCAGGGATGACTTTAGGATTTCTAAAGCCCCTAAATTGAAAGGTAAAATCCACTATTCACATACATTTGCTACAAAAATCTTTCATCAGATTCTAAAATAATGTGAAAAAATTAAAAGTAACTGTAGGGGGAAACTGATTCAATCTATTATTTTAAAGAACTACAATTTAACCCTGAAGAGAATCTGGGAATACATAATTATACCAGTATATCCTACATCCCTCCATGACACACACATACAGTCAGTTACATGCAAAAGGGTTGGGATGGCAAAGGCTCCTGGTATGAATTACCCATGAAAAAGTTGCCAGAGTCCTATTTGTGTGGCTTCCTGAGAGAAGTAGAGAAGACACTTTGAGGGTGACCTATCCCACAACTATGGAAGTTTAAAACTCTACTCTAATAAACTAAGAGTAGGACAGCACTGTCATAAAACTCTACAGGAGGCAAGAGAAGGCCGGACACGTGGACATACAGGCTGCCCCCACATGGACGATGAACCAGAAGATATTTGGGATGGCTAGACCTTCTCCTTGGATATGATTCTGTGTGTTCTAAAAACGCATGTTGGTTGTGCTCTAAATCTTTCTATTCAATCCCATGAGAACTTTTCCTAAATTCTTTAGGAAATTTGTGGGTTGCAAGAAAAGGGATTGCGACAAACAGGGGGAGGACCAGGTGAACCATGTAGTGATTTGATAATCTACACTTTAATGTAAAAATTGTTTGGAGAAAAGCTTTCCCCTCTTGTCAATGATACAGGGGGAGGAAGGCGAAAGAGAAGAAACTATAAGGGGAAAATGCATTGGCAAGACTCCTTTCTGAGTCTGAAAAATCCGAAAGCAGTGTGAGTTACATCGAGACCCCAGGTGGCAGAATAAAGTATGATCTCTGCGGTAAAATTGCTTGTAAGAAAAATAAGAAAGTAAAATCCTAAGTAAGGAAAAGGGCCAAAATATTCTCTGGGTGGGATTTCAGAGCCTGACACTGTAAACCTCACATTCTTTCTTATTACTCTGACCATGGCGTGGGCAGACAAGGATTACAAAGAGAGGGAGGGAAATATGGATGGATATATGATCTCACTAGGCAAAATATGCACTGATAGAAACCCATATATTTTAAGATATTTACATGTACATAAACACTAATGAATAAGCAATTACATTTATGACTAGTCCAATTTCTAATTCAAATCTATAGAACATATGCTGTGAATGAATTAACCAGTTGATGGTAACTGGAAGCTAAAAATATATATTCATAGTTTCTCAAAAAAGAAATTTGTCCAGCCTTTATGTACAACAAACAGAATACACCTCAGAGGAAGGGATTTGAACAGAGATAAACTGGATTTAGCTAAGGTAAAAGGAAGAGAAAGGGAGAAAGCAAATAAAGCTTGTTTTTTCTCCCCAGATTTGCCCACTCATAGAACATTCCTGAGTGGAGGTTTCCACATGTATCTCTTAGGTCAGGTGAAAGCCAGTGTGGAGCAGCCGTGACCTGAGGAATTCACTGCTAATGACAGCTTTCTTTGTCATTTTTATGCTGTAAGTTCTCTGTGATACTGTGACTATTCTCCTGGGCCCTAAGGTAGAACCGGGTCCCAGCCTCATGTACTATCAACACATTTTTAAAGTTAGTGTATTGTTCGTGACAAAATCCAAGTTTTTACTTACTACTTATACTTGAAAGGATTATATTTAAGAAAGAATATATTGTAGTTAAGAGAGAAAATATTATTAATACATTGCTGATAACTGTGACAAATAAACTAGTTAACCACAAAAACAATTAGGTTAGCAAGCTCAAGGTTTAGGTTTCCCATTAAGACTATCTGTCTTTTTTCAAAACACATTCCTTGGGTAAAATAATAATAATAGTAATAATAATGATGATGATTGATTACTAACAGCATCACTAGTGATAAGAACCAAAGGAAACCCACCAGGACCCATTGATTTAAGATGTTGCATAATTTTCATGGGACCAGAGTTGGACACAGAAAGAAAGATGTCTCCAAATCCACTTGGGCAATCCCAGTGAGCTGTCTAGCCAAGGGATGATGGTAGTGCCCTGGTGACGACAGAAGAGGTTAGCCATGTCTCCTGGTGGAAAAAAAGACAGAAAGGCTCCAGGTCCTGATAAAACTAAAGGAAACTGAGCAAGGAATGGGAGAAGTCCACGTTGCTCCTGCAAGGGGATCTTATCACAGCCTAAAATAACTCCTTGGCATCATCCCCCAACAGCAAAAAAATTATAAATATTGAAAGTTTTAGTTAAATTTATTTAAAGTTTTAATTTATTTGAATTTTTTATTTGGCCTACTGTTAGCATCTTATTATTCTTAAATAAGAGCAATCAGATTTCTATTTATTAGTTTAAAGCACAATGCTAATTACTTGTCACCTCACAAAGTCCAGCTAGTATGAAAAACACCCTTAAGGTGCAAATAGCCTGATTATGTCTAACACACTCCCCCAGGGGTTCACTTTGCTGGCTTTGCATTATTAACCATTTTAAAAATATCTCTCTTAAACACCAAATAGTGACTGTGAGATCTTAATATTTTGGGTGAAGGATATGGGGTGGCAATATCTGAATATCTGGATAGAAATGACAAAGTCAGATCAGCTTATTAGAAAGGTGACAGGCCCTGGCTGGGTGGCACATTTGGTTAGGGGGTCATCCCATGCACCAAAAGGCCATGGGTTCAATTCCTGGTCAAGGCACATACCTAGGTTGCAGGTTCAATCCCTGGTAGGGGTGCATACGGGAGGCAACCACTAGATGTTTCTTTCTCTCTGTCTCTCCCTTTCTCTCTAAAAAAAAGATGTGAAGTGGAGAGGATCAATGGGGGGAAAAGAGGGACATCTGTAATACTTTCAACAATAAAGATAAATATAAAATCACTGTCGTATAAGTTATTGTAAGTTAGTCTGAGGGGCTGACTACCTCAACTTCTCTATGTTAGACATTTAGGGTTAGAAACTCCTTATTATAACTTTAATTATAAAATTTTTGATACATACCAGACACAGTGCCATTTTCCAGATGAGAAATTTTGGCTTTGTAGAAGTTAAATAAAGATTCAAACTTGGACCTCACTGATTCCAAATTAATTTTTCTCTTCACAGCTAAGCTATTGCTCTTTAGGATTCACCATGTTTTTAGTTTTGCTTGGGTTCCATCAAATGGTCTAAAAATTCTGCTATCAGCATTTTTAGGCACTCCAAATTAAGGTTCCCCAGTTTGGTCTGACATCTGATTTGTCTATATAATACCATCAAGAACAAGGATACATTCACTGTGGAAGGAGATTATTTGTATTACATTAAAGTTTAATGAAGAGATAACATTTTTACAGAATACGGTGGTGAGTGTGACCTGACCTTTGCTCCTGTGAAGGTTTTATAATATGCTGGAGAAGACACATGAAAATGGGTAATTCTTTTGATGCAAAAGACTGTCGTGGAGTTCTGTATATGTTCATAGAGAAACAAGTAGAAAGTAAGGTAGAAAAGCAGAACATAGAAAACAAATGTGGGCCATGCTGACTGCTTGAGGACATTTGGGAAAGTTTGATAAAAGAGTGAGCATTTATACTGAATCTTGAAAAGACAGGAATGTTACCCTGGAAGAAATGTGGGAAAAGAGAAAACAGCCCCCCCCCCCACAGGAATGAAGATAAGTAATAATAATTATAGCCTTATATAATTATAATTATTCTGAACTAGACCCTCTTCTAAGGACTTTAAATATTTCCTTATTTAATACTCCCAACAACACAGCAAGGCAAGTACTATTTACTCCACTTTAAAGACAAGAAAACTTAGAGAAATGTAAAGTAACTTGTCCTAATTTACAAAACTTTTAAGTAGTGAATGGGAAATTTGACCTATGTTGACACTCTACAGGGCCCATACAATGTGTTTAATGAGCTACAAGTTGGCATGATCAGAAATTAGATATATATATAAAGAAAGGGTATGACCAGATTCATAAAGAGACTTGTATGATATGCCTTGTCTCATCTTCCAAGTTAAGGATTTTGGAGCTGATCCAAATGTAGTTGATGAAGAGCCATTAAAGAATTTTAAATCAAGAGAATTAAATGTGGTTTGTTTGTTTTTTTTAAATTGTGCTGGTGACATATGTAGATTGGATCAAAGGAGGGCGAGAAATTAGAGAGCAATTGCAATGGAGAAGTCAAGAGGACATGTGTTAAAAATAATCCCCTAAAATTCATCAAGCCCAATTATCTCCTTTGTACAGTGAGTGGGACCAAGGAGCCAGAGCTTCAGGAGGGCATATCCTGTGGTTGTGCCATTGAGAACTCGGATGAGATATCTGGGCTGGAAATAAGACTGTCACAGAGGGTTGGTGATTGTGTTGATTAAAAACCAAGAAGTGAGAAGAGAAAAATATCCTCTCTCTCTCCCTCCCTCTCTCTCTCCCCCCTCAATGTCTATGCATCCCCATTTATTTCCCAAAATAAAAAAGCAAAAATCTCTTTGACTCCATATCGTTTTCTAGCTCCCACCCTTTTAGCTTTCTTTCTCTTCTCAGCCAAGTTGCTTGAAAATGATAAAAGTGACATATTCATTCCCTTCCTTCCCATCCTCACCTCCCATGCATTTTTCTACCAACTACCATCTGCTCTCTGCCTCCAGGACTCCACAGAAATGACTCTGGCAAAGGGTAGCAGAGATGTCTTTATTGCCAGAGCTCCTAAACACTTTCCAATCTTTATCTTCCTGGATCTCTCTGATCACTCAATATTTTAGAAGTTTCCTTGGCCAAATATCAAGGGGGAGCCCCTTCTCCTTCCAAAGTACACATGTATTAGTTTGTTTATTTTTAATTAAGGCAGTGATGGATGGATTCTAAAGCTGCAAAGAGAGATCTCAAACAGAAAAGTTTTGTTCATTTGTTTTTTAGCCAGTTCCATATATTTCATGGAAATACTTACATGCTTACAGTTTTTTCTGTCCTTTGCTGATGATGGAGCTGTCCTTGAACTAATTTATAATTTAGGTGGAAAAAAAGCTACCTGAGAAAAGAAATTCATCCTGAGTCAGCCTCCACAACACAGCCTAATAAATGATCTCTCCTCATGAGGCCACCAGCCTCCCTCTTTCATTTTTTAGATTATTCACAATGATGTGATGGTGTTGCAACCACTTTTGTGTGTTTTCTGGAGCCCTGAGAGGGGAGTTTCCTGTATAATTTAACAAAATAGTATAAAGAAACAGCATGCAAAAAATTCTCAAGGCTAGACCAATAGATGCAAGAACATCCCTAAGTGTGTAGCTCCTTCCTAATGTACAATTGATATGAATTGTTTATGCAAAAGATAATGGATTAAGCCTCAGACCCTATATTCTTCTAGCCAGTTTATCAATTCCTAATGAAGTTCCTGGTTAAAGACACACTGTTCCATAAAAAGTGTCTTCCTGAGTCAAGATTATACAAGGATTCACCGAAGTAATTTCTACTACACTATTCTCTTATGATTCTACATCGGTTTTCCCCATCGCTCCACTCCACACCCTTAAAGTTGGTGTTCCTTGTGGTATTTTCCTTGGCCCAATGGTCTCCTTTCTCTCACCTCCCTGAGGGTATCTTGTCTTTGATTCCTAAAATTCACTATAAAAGAATTCCCCCCACTCCACCCCCGCCAGAAAAAAAGAGAACAGTATCATTGAACAAACATTTAGGAAAGTAGGAAAAAGCGTTTGCCTCACATCCAGATGACTTGTTTCAGAGATAGAAATAGGGTTTAATTGCATACATGATATCTGCAAGTTTCAGTTTCCAAATCAGTAAAATAGATATGTGTATGTCTGTAACTTATCTGATCTGAGCACCTATTTTCGATTTGGCTAATTCCACGAAGTGTAAATATTTGAAATGATTTAATGAAACCCAAACACTGCGCGTACTGCCCATTGTTGATGCAAATGAACAGAATTTAGTTTTCGACTGACCAAAATCATTAATTCACTCATTAGTTCTATAAATCAGCCATCAATTTTCCCAGGGAGAAATGACTCACACTGTACAGTTATAATTCTGAAACAGAAATTGAATTTCATCCCCATAGATTCATCTCTTTTGACAACTCTGACTGAGTTCCCTTGGTAAAGTCTCCATAAATTTACATCTTTCTCTCTATGGCCTCTGAAATCTTCTAAGCCGAAGAAAAAAGAAAAGAACCAAAGGACCCAAAGTGTCTTTTACACATAAATGCCTCTGTGGGCTTGTAGCTGTGGTTGTGGGACTGGCTTCATCTGTCAACTACTTACTGCAGGAGGTTTTCTAATTGATAATGAGCTCCTTGGGGGAACATGATTTCAGAGTATAAATTAATAATCATTTTCCGAAGACAGCACCTGATTTTTAATAAGGTATCCACTACATTGCGTGTTACATCTCGCAGTAAGGTAATCCTTAAAAGGCAAATTTACAAAAAGAAAATAACTTTGAGTTTGATGGTACACGTGGAAAAAGCAAATCAACAATTCTGGTGCCCCGCTTTTCTAAAATACCAAGCATGCATCTGTGTTTTCTAAGACAACTTGTTGAGTTTAAAGTATTTCAAACTGAGAACTGAGTTTATGTAGGGCAGGTGTCTCTTAAACCCTAAACTCACTGGGATATATGCTGAAGTTTGCACTGAAGAGCTTAAGAGGGTGTTTAGTGAAACTCAAAATAGTAACATAAAGGTTGACTCTTTTTTTTTTTTTTAAGAGACTTTTAGGTCTCGTGACTCATCCCAAATGAGTTTTCGGTATTTTTTATAACCTACATTTAGGGTGGTGGATGATGCACTGGCGATAAAGCTTTTTATTAATAAATAATTCAGTAGCCAGAGAGTGTAAAAACATCATTTGTATTGGAGCTGAGTGTTTTGTTTTCTAATTACGAAGCCACTGGAAGGCCTGCTGCTCCAGGGCTGAGTGATTTCACCAGGTTTGTTCTGTGGTTCCCCATTGTTGCCCTTGAAAAGAATATTCCCACCGAGCTGGCTGGAAAGACAATAAACATGGTAAGTAAAAAGAAATGACATAATATTCAGATTCAGCACTGATAAGGGGAACTTTTCCCAGGGGCTGCGTGGGACTGTGGTGGGAGGGTCTCCTGGCTGCTGTCTGAGTTGGGTGCCTGGAAGGAAGTGTCCACAAGGGAGGTTTACTGGGGCCTGGGGCAGGCTCCGCACAAAGAGCCCAGAAGTAGGTTGGTCCCTCCCTGCCTCTGTGAAAATCAATCCAAGGAAGTCTGATGCCATGGAGCAGTTTCCTGTCCACTGTGTGGGAAATTTAACTGAGTGCAAACGGCAGGCAACAATGGGACAATATATTATAATAAACAGGAAAAATAGCATTGGCCACGGAAATCAATGGCTGGAGTTCATGAGGCATTCATAAGATTGACAAGTGAATAAATTAAAACCAAAAGGTTAGGACACTGAAAGAGAAGTTAATTTTATGTCTGCCCCGGAGCTCCTTTTTTCAGACTCAAATTAAGACTGTGTATAATAAAATGAACATAAAGTCTTAGATGTACAAAAAGGGCTTCGTTAAGACCTACATCGCCAGAAAACCAGAGATTCTTTTATAAAGGTCCCCATGCATGTATAGTCGTTGCTCATGGTGCATTAATAACCTCCTCGACAGCGTGACCAAAGACTCATTTAAACGAGTTTCTTGCTTTAAATAAACCTGCTCTCAGCAACCAACTGTTCATCCAGGAAGTGATGTGACACCCCAATACACTGAAGAAGTTTACTCAACCAGAACCGAATGGGGATGTGTGCAGCTCAGCTATTTAATTTCAAGAACTCGAGGAAAAGTGAGACTCCTCCAAACCCCCAAATAATTACAAACAACAGAACATTACTAACTCTAAAACAGACTTCGGTTAAATAAACAATGATCCATCCATTTCTGTGCCGTAGTAGCTTCCCTTTTTAAAGTTTTAAAATTTGAAGTTTGTTTTTTTAAAATAAGAAAATGACTTTAATTAGAATTCACCACTGAAACTTGGTTTTGCAATAACGTGTCTGACACACCAAATTCCTTCTCCTAATTATTATTAAAGTTGGAGTGTTGTTCAGTAGACAAAGCAATAGCTGAGGATTTTGAGATAATTAATTCTTACCCAGGCTTTGCAGCTAACTTTCACTCCATCAGAGCTCCTTTGACAATTAAGCGTGAATCCACTCCACAGCTGATGAACATTTGTTTTAAGTTGTTACAAAGCGTGAAATGCTCTGGTGAGGTTGTTAGTTAGCAATTCCACAGAAGCCAATATTTAGAAGCTATATCTCGTGTGCCTTGCAAATCTTGTTTGGGCTTCAAAGATACGTCTCTTTGATTTTGGACTTAGATGCTTTCTTAACATCAAGGGTTGCTGAGAGGGTCTAATATTTTTGGAAAGTTATATGATTTGGTCTCTGATAAGCAAAATTAATAAAGAATTTCTAGTCTCTTAAGAACAGTCTTAAGCACACTCCAGCAGAAAGATAATATTGAGAGTCAAACTGTTTTTACTTTAAGATAAAATGTCCACTGTATTTTTAGTATGCTCTGCGAAGGTTAAGAAATAACATTCTTTGGTCTATTATTTTTAAACGTAGTAAGAACCTAGTTTTTTTTGTTTTGTTTTAATTTTTCCCGGAAGGAGGAAAAATAAAGTCAAATTTATTTATTTGTTTAAACTAATCTGAACTCATTCTTAAACATTCAGCTCAGTGGCTGGTAAAACACGATGGAAGTGGCCAGTAGAGGGCAGTATATAACAGTAGAAATAGCCTGTTTATTTGAAAGATACATCCTATTAGTTCTACCAGACCAAAAGGAAAGAAGAAAAATTATAGTTTTACATAAAGCAATTTCTAACCCCAAAAAAAAAAAACAACCCAAAAAATTCTGGCATAGAAGTATCTGTTAAAATGCAGTAGGAAGACTTCAGGGCCTTCTGGAAAATCCGCTGGGTGTTGGTGAGATTGCTCAAGAAGCCCCCACCTCACACTCCTGACTCCATTTTGCCTCTAAGCGGGCCAAAAATAGCCATTGACTGCTTCATCTCAGCTTTTTGTTTAATTTAGATTCGATCCCACTGAGAAGCAAGAATGTCCACGATTATGTTCTTCAGAGAACCCAGAGTGCGTTCAATTAATGTTCACAAGCATTGGCGGGGGGCCTGCTGCCAGAGCCCCGCTGGCCAGGGAGAGGGGCCGGCTCTGCTCCCCACAGAGGCTCCTGGCCTGACTTTCCATCTTTGTCCCTGCAGGAGCCTGTAACCTGGTCTGTCCCCCCACCCCCGGGTGCATTCTTCCTCTTATCTCTCTTCGCCTTTCTTCCTTCCCCATGCTTTGGGTTTCACATCTCCATTCGCCTATCCAAAATCACTAGAATTTGCTGAGTGGTAGGAAAAGATTAACAGGAAAACCCCAATCCTCAAGGGGTATCTCCAGGTTGGTCCTCTGGGTCCCGTGCATCTTTTAATAGAGTCATTGAAATTAAAAATAGAATGCTTTCATTTGGAACTCAGGCGTTGGCCCTCCTGTCTCTCCTCCTTCAATGTGTCCAAGGCTGCATTTTCCTGGGTTCCCCTCCCACACCAGCCTCACCCTTCCTTCAACCTCTCTCCACCCCCAACACAATCACCACCACCAACACCACTCCCTTTTCCCCTTCATATCCTTAGACCCTGTAATAATCATAGTGGCCTACTGGGCACTGACTTTTCATAGGTTCCTCTGTGACCTATCCCCAGCACTCGCCTAGCTGCTTACTCTCCTATTCATATATCATATTTCTTATTGCTCACTTTTTTTTTTATTTTTTGTTTTTTTCCTTAGGAAAGCAAAGAACAAAGGCAAAGGCAGACTATTAAAAATAATCTGCATACACTACCAGCGTCTGAACTAAAAGTTGGCCCGGCCCTTACGTAACTCCCAGAACTCCAGTCAATCAATCTCACTTGGGTGAGTAAGACCTCAGTAACTTGAGGAATGAGTGGGCTCACTTTTTAAAATTCATTGTATTATGAAAAGAAAGAAAAAATTGAATTCCTAAGCAGCTGCATCTCCCACTGAATTCAACATGAACTGTTAGTGCTTAACTCAAAGGTGTTTCCTTCCTCTCTCAAGAGATTTTAGAACTTTTCTCGTTACATACAGAACATGAATTTGCTAGATAGCACATTGGTTTGTACTAAGAGATGAAATATGCCCAGCACTTTCAAATATTTCAAATTATTTTAAAAAAAGTAAGAATTTATATTTTCAAAGAAATACATGTTGCCATCTGGGTCATTCATGTTGAATTATAAAGGAAAGAATATTTTAAAAAGCTAATTAAGGATCATATGATTTCCAAGGGTAATACAGAATCTTAACTGTTCCTGCATCCCACTGTCCCTGTCACACCTCAGTTGAACTTGACTCAGTCTTAGCAGAAACATTTGACTTTGGAAAAGGAGATTCTACAGTCCATAAACAGATGCTACCTTAGGGTGGAAAAGAATTCTCTGTTGAGAATAGCATTTCCCCTGTTTATCTCCAAAACAAAGAGCTTAAATTTACATTCAATCGTATCCAATGTGATATTGCAAATCATTATATCACTACCAACATTTTCTACTCTGATCAATGTTCAGAGGCTGGTTATTTTAATTTTTAAAATTTTTATTGCTTTATTTTCATCCATCTCAGTGAAAACATGCTGCTTCTCAATGTTGAGTCTGGGATTTATGGGTGGAGACCTTAGGAAGTGTCTGGCCCTAGCTCAGGGAACTGACCTTAAGGCCAGCCTCTAAAGAAATCCCATCAACAGGATCCCTGGCAAGCCTTCATTCTTCATTTCAAAACACCCCAGTGATGAAGACCTCACTACCTGGGAGGGAGGTTCATTCCATTTTTAGAGAGTCGAATGGTAAGACAATTCATCCTTATATTAAATCCAACTTTCTCTGCTCATAATTTCTATTCATTGACCCTAATTCTAACTTCTGAGCACACACAGTGGAAAAAATCGAAACATTGCTCTGCATTGCACTTGAATATAATTCTCTTGTCTTCTTGAAAATTCTCTAGGCCAAACAATGCTGTCTCCTCTACCATTATGCATAGAGCATCACAGCATACCTCATGAGCATCCCAGTCTCATTTCTCAGGATGTATGTTCATAAAATGTAGCACTAGAAAATGAACACTGTCTGTTGGATGGCCTGACCAGCACTTGGTGGATGTCTTGTTTTTCTTTATCAGCAATTCTTTAACTTTTGTGTGTACAAGAATTATCTAGAGAACTTATTGGAAATGGGCACTCTAAACCCTCTAAACCCGTCTGAGACATTCAAGTTTCTGGGGGCCCAGAAAGCTGCATTAAAAAAAAAAAAAAAAAAGCAGCCCAGGTTTTATGAAGAGATATTTCTCAGCCTATATATATTGAGAAACATTGCCTTAGGGGATCAATTTTCTTTTTTAATCTGGCCTCGGATCTTATTTTTTTTAACTACACTATAGACTCATATTAATATTACAATGAGCCTAAACAATAAGTTTTCTCACACAAACCCCTATCAGAGTTCTCCATCCTGCTATTGTATAACTAAGTTTTAAGGCCCACATTCATGAAAATGCATTTATCCCTATGTAGCGTTGCCAAATGAAACACAGGAAGCCCAGTTAAATTTTAATTTCAGATAAACAACAAATAATTTCTTAGGGATATTCTTATACTTAATAATTATTTTCTATCTGAAATTCAGATTTAACTTGGTGTCCTGTACTATTATTTACTAAATCTGATAATCCTAATCTTATCAGACTTTACTGTGGTTAAATTTGATTTTTCTGGTTTTGCCTGCTGTAACCATTTTGGATCCTAATTGTCTTCAAATATTTTTGGTCCTCACAAATACTGTTCCTGTTTCTGACTGTCAAGTTATACTCCCTGTTTATGTAGATTCCCAGGGACAGGCTCAGAGTTGATGTTTGGTCACCCATTGTAAAAAAAACAAAGATCCAGGCTGTAAAAAAGGAGCTTCTACCCTCTGAGACAGCATGGATGAGCCTGGAGACTATTATGCTAAGCGAAATAAGCCAGTTAGAGAGAGAAAGATATCACATGATCTCACATACATGTGGAATCTAAATAAACTGACAAATAAAATAGGTCCAGAGATATGGATGCATGGAACAGAATAACAGATCTCAGTCTGTGTGTGTCGAGGAGTGGGGGTGAGGAAGAGATTAACCAAAGAACATATATGCATATATGCATAACCCAGAACACAGGCAATAGTGTGGGGAAGGCTTGGGGTGGGGAGGGATTGCGTAGAGGGGGGCAAAAAGGGAGAAAATGGGAGACATTTGTAATACTGTCAACAATTAAAAAAAAAAAGATCTGGGCACTGTATCTCACACAAATGATTATGTACAAAGTTTCCATCTTTCTTCACTATCTCCAACCTTCCCCAAAGTCCGTGATGGCTAGTTTGTTTTCAGCTAGAGCATAAATAAAAGCACACAGAGTTTAAAATCAGAAGGCTTGAGTTCAAATTCTGGCTCTTCCTTTTATGAGCTGTGTAAACTCCGGCAATTAATAGACTTCTCTGAATCTCAATTTCTTCATTTGTAAAATGGAGATTCTTAGTATCTTTATGATAAGTTAATAAGATGATGCAGAAAAAGTCTCCAGGTATATACTTAATAATTCCTCAAAAAATTAATTCTTCATTCATCAATCTTTTCACTCATCAGTTTTTAACTAGTTTGAGAGCTTCGAGTTCAAATGGGCAGAAATAAGCTCATCAATCACTTCCCATATCTCATGAAGTCATCAGAAGTATAAACAGAAATAAACCCATAACTATGAAGAAAAAAAGAGACATATCATATCAGATGGGTACTAGACCTACCAGGATGATCACTTAATAAGGTATTTACATGCCTAATCACTGTGTTGTAGCCCTGAAACTAATGTAATATTGTATGTCAACTGTAATTGAAAAATAAATTTTAAAAAAATTAGATATAATTATCACTTTAAAAAAACTAGGGAAATGAAGAGAAAAAAAGAGAGGAAGTCATCGTGAGATGAGTTACTAGAAAACAGAAAGCCAAGCCTCTGGGCCTATGAAACAGAAATAAGGGAACACAGCCCAGAATACACTCCCCTGTGAAGGGGCCCCGGGGAGGGGGGAGCAGTTCTGTGCATCTGCACCCAGAGGCTGTGAAAAAATAGAAAATTGGCAGGAACAGAAAGGAATGAGCAAAAACGGCATGGCTCACAACAGGGGAACATGTGGGCATCTTCTTTCACTGAAGCTCTTCCATGCTTAGGTCACCAGGGAATTATTATCAGTAAAGCAAGAGGAGAAACAATGCGGGCACTGGCTGTGCAAAGCAAAGCTCGACTGGTGCTGACGTTTTCTTCGGGGTGGCAGGAGAAACTCGCAGCTTTCAGCAGGCTCTCTGCCCACCTAGGCTAAAGAGGAAACAGGCTGCTCGCAGGTTTAAGGGGTTCCCCGTGAGGCCACCTCGCAAAAGGAGAAGGCTGAGAGTGTGTATGTGGAGGTGGGCTTTCTTGTACTGCAGCAGAGAAAATCCCACCCTGCTCCCCAGCCTTTCAGCCTTAACAAGGAGCCAACTGCCAAGGAGGAGCCTCATCAAAACAAGACAGAGAAAAAACAAACAGAAAAACTGAACCCAGAAAGAAAGACGCAATTCAGAGAATAAAGACACCTTAAAAAGAAAAAACTTCCCATTGATAAAATCAGAGAGATCTGAGAAAGCATTCTGTTTCTTAACTAGAAACAGAATTCTATGAAATAAATTACAGTGAGAACAGGAGAGGAATTTTATATCATTGATGAAACTGAAAAAAAATAAAAATACACCAATAAAAGAGACAGAAAATAAAATCTAGGAAATCTTCCAGAATGTGGGACAACATAACAGGAATATAAAATATAAAAGAACCTATGCAGCGTAGAGGACAAATTCAGGTGTTATAATGTTAAAATAATTCATCTCATGAACTGAGAAAAGAAAATAATGGAGATGGGATTATAAAGATATAATAGCAAAAGAATTCTCCAGTTCTCAAAAAGTCACCCATCTTCAGATCAGAAGGATCCAATGAGTATAAAACAAAATACAGGATGTCCCAAAAAATGTATACACACTTTGAATGATTACAAAGTCAGTGTTTATTAACATACAATTCATTTTCAAAATTAAGTGAGTTATCAGCAGTTAAAGTATGTATACATTTTTTGGGGACACCCTATAGATGCAAAAAAAAGTATACTGAGGTATATAGTCTCATACATTTTCACAACCACAAAGTTAAAAGTCTTAAATGCGTCTGTAAGGAGCACAAGATCAAGCATGAAACTGCTGTCAGATACCTTATCAGCAACACTGGTGAAACAGGAGACAGTGGAGAAATGCTCTTAAAACCTAATGGGAAATTATGTGGGCCTCAAATTACAAACCAAATGTGAAAATACCTTTTCAAATGTTCAGAGACCCATAATTTTTTTTTCAAATATATCTTTATTGATTTCAAAGAGAGGAAGGGAGAGGGAGAGAGAGGTAGAAATATCAGTGATGAGAGAGGCATTGATGGGCTGCCCCCAACTGGGGATCAAGCCCGCGACCTGGGCATGTGCCCTGACTGGGAATCGAACTGTGATCTCCTGGATCATAGCTTGATGCTCAACTGCTGAGCCACGCCAGCAGGGCAGAGACCCATAAATTTTACCTCTCTTAGGCCCTTCTCTGAAAATTCTTGCAAATATAAACCAGCAAAAGCCGATGTGGAAAAGAAACACCAAAGGATAAATTGTGCAATTCAGGAAACAATGGATCCAAACCAAGAGAAGGTAAAGAAGTCTTAGGATGAGAGTAGGGAAGTGTGGAGCAGATCTAGAAAGCAAATGGTCCAGACTGAACTATTAAGAGAAAGACTGTGAATTATAGACTTCAGGGCAAGGAAAAAACCCTGTAAGTGAACAATGGTCCAATTAGAAAACAAAGTTACAACAACAGCAAATATGTGTATAAAGCTTACTATGTACCAAACACTTTTAAATCATTTTGTGTACATTAATTAATCATCCCGTACAAATAAATGAGCATCATCCATATTTTAGAGATGAACTAAAGCATAAACACTTTAAGTAACTTGACAAAGTCCCAAAGCTAATGTGTGGCAAGGCTGGGCCCCAGCCCTGGCAATAGGAACTCCAAATTATATGCCCTTCACCCCTGTGTTCTATTGACTATCTAAAGCGGATGATGTCTATATTGATTTTTAACTAAGTGATCATTTCTCTACAATGGGAATATATTTAAAAGTCAGTGAAAATGATCCTAGAGAAAAAGAGTAAGATGTCAGAGGGTAGAGTTCAGAGGATAAATGGGCAGGTTGCCTTACTGTGTCAGGAAGAAGGGAAGATGGAGGGAACAGAATTGAAGGTAGGTTTGTTTGCATGTTTTCCAGAAGATGATAGCATCTCCATCTGATTGCTAGTTTTTCCTTTGTGAGTAGTAAATGAGGTCATTGGCCAGGAGTGTAGGACCAAATGTGCTCAGAGATTTATGGAAACTGGAAAGACGTTGAAAGCATTCTCTTGTGCAGAGCAGAGTAATGGTTGACTAAAGGAATCTGGTAGGATTGCCAAGCAGCATTGCAGGTTACCGCTATGAATTTAAAGTAGATCCGCTCTCCCCCAATATGTGGCTTTCTCCAGAAGCACTCAATAGCATACGTGCAAATGGAGAAGAAAGAGATACTTGGGTCTTTCTAAGCTGGGGTTTTTGTCAGAGCAGTTGGTGGGAAAAAGGCAAGAGGGTTTTGGGTGTTGACAAGGATTGTTCAAAAGATGTATCATTCAATGTAAGTTGAATGATCAGAGAAGTGGAAAGAGAAGGCTGATGGAGAAAAAAATAGGTCAGTGGGTAGAAGTCTCAGCAAGATACGAGAAACATGGTGGTGGAACCTGTTTAACAAGTTAGAAGAAGATTTTTGGAGGTGTTTTCAGTTATGTTTCGTAGCAAGCTTGTCAGCCTGACTTGGGAGTGACAAGCAGGGCGAAGGTTGACAGAGGTGAGAAAGTCAAAGATGGATAAGTGCCCGCAGGTACACAAGTTACCCACACTGATTAGGCCCTGGGGGAAAGAAAAGACTCTAGGTCATGTGCAAAATCTATATTTTTAAGGTTAGAAAACAGATAAAAGCAATAGGGAGAAAGAGAGAGTGATTTTGGTGAAAGGTTTTGTGCTTTAAAAAAAGCACAGTTTTGTCATGGCTTGCTTTGTTTTTACAGTTGGAGAAGTAAAGAACTTGTGATACGAAGGCAGCAGTGGGGAGCCAAGAGAAAGCCAGTGCCTTGCTCTGTATCTGAAGTACATGAAGCGTGAGAAAATACACAGCGACTATTTGTGGACTGCAGGGGAGATTATGGTTCCAGGCGAGAAGCAGGTAATACTGCAAAAAGCTGGAGAGAACAGAAGAACTTAGAGGACACAAGGCATTTGCATTAAAGAAGACTTTGGGAGGTGGACAGAAGTTGGAAAGCTGGGCACAAAGGAAGTGGAGACCAAGGGAAGAAGATGCCCAGGGCTTCACCTAAGGCACTGACCAAGGAAGACAAGGGAAAGAAGTGCAGTGGGTTTTGGTCGCAGCAGACTGATTTGGGTGGATTCTGGGCTTGGTATGTCAAGTCAAAGGAAAAAAAAAAAAATACATCCTTTCACCTACAGTGCTCTGAATTGGCACAACTTCCAAATTTGTGAAGTGTTAATTTATGAGATTTTGTAATAATGCAAGATAAAGTACAATAATCATGGAGAAAAGGGACATAAGAAAAGGCTCAGCTAGAAAAATAGAAAGTCAATTGAAGAAATCAGTGATTCAAATTATCCAAGTAAAATGAAAGGGATGACATCAAAATACAAGTATTTAAAAGAAATATGGAACCTTCTATTAAACTGAGAGCAAAAAGTATATTATTACTTTAATGACAACAAAAAACTAATAGGAAAGTCAAAGGTAATGATTAGTATATTAATCTGCCTTTTATTGTGCATATGAGAGGTAATAACATATACCCATGGTGTTTTGTTTTATTTTAAATCTCATCAAATAATAGCAGTGATTTAAATTTAAGACAGTAATGGAAAGATAATCAGAGAAATGATGATTTGTTGCAAATACATCTTACAAGGAAACTCAAAGTCAAAGGTGATGCAAAGATTAGAAAGTCTGAAAAAAATAAGACTCAAGAAACCATGCAGGATGAAGGAGCTAAAAGGTATTTATGTGGAGAGGACTTTTCTATAATAGCTCTATTTTACCAGCATTATGCTTAAGAAAATTAGCAAACATCCAAACATTAGTACCAGAAAAACAATCATAAGATGCAGCAGGAGCCATTGTGGTATTTGCAAAGACCCATAAATATCCCCAAGTGCCATTAGTGTGACAGTGTAGAGGATGAGCGCAGGTTATTCTGACGAATAGATGCATATTCCAGACACGCTGAATTGGTTCCAGAATATATCATCAAGGGACACCAGATGACACTGGGGACAGGGGAACTCAAAGCAATATAGAGCAAATCATAAGAAAGATGGAGTGCAATTAAAACTAATGGTCAAAGGTGTCAAAGGGCACAGAGGGGGTCAACAGGATGAGGGAAATAGAATGATGACAACTCCGCTTTCAAGATGCACGTAGGTCACTGCAGACAATGCAAGGACACGGAGAAAAGCGAGACTCAGATTATGATGCACAGCAAGTCAATTCTGAGTTAGGCGATAATGGAGATGAACTGCCTGAAACAAGATCTATAAATATCAGCAACGCTGACAACAGATTGTAGCATTGTTAGGACTTTATCTTTTTATCTTGAGGGAAATGAGAACTTGTAAATATACATTAAACCAAATCATCAAAAAAATTTATATATATATATATATATATATACACACACACACGCACATATGGGGCAGGGAGAGAGAGAGAGAGAGAACTAGCCTACCATTAAGTTCCCTTCAGTAGACATTACTGAAGGCCAACTGCCTGCCAGGCACTGGGCTGGGAATTGGGGATACAAAGGCAGATATGAGACACAGCATCTGCAGTGTAGACAGGGAGAGGGACCATGAAAACCTCTAGTTATTTTATAATATACAAGCATTGTGTGTGTTACATGCAGAGTATTCACGTCATGATGTAAGGGTTATGGCCAAGGAGTTTTTCCATGAATGCTTGGTATTTTTAGAAAAGTTTACAGAAAGATGAGGCATTTTAACAGAAGAAAAGGCAAGTGCCAAGGAAGAGGGTCATGGAATGGCAGACATACTGTGATCAGGGCCCTGTCTTGGCGTCTCGGTGGAGAAAGTCCAAAGAGGCAGGGGTGAAGGAGGGGATAAGATTCGAAAAGCAGGTTCCAGCCGTCATGGGCAACCTTGTGTGCCAGGCAGGGAAGAGGGGCTCTGTCTTCAGGCGGTGGAGTCAGTGAAGGGACACACCATGGGGAGCTCTGTGTGTTGAAGGATCATTCTGGTGGCAGTGTAGCTGGCAGACCAAACAGAAGCAAGACTAAAGCGAGCTACCTCACCAGCTGGGGATGGGAAAGGCTGGAAGTAAGAGTGCTTCTGCGTTTCTCTTCTGACATCCTGACATTCTGATGAGAAGGGCTCCGAACTATTAATTGCTTCCTGTGCGCTGACTGCTCTACTTGCACTGTCTCATTCACTCTTCATAACACTCAGCTGCCGCTGTGTTACAGACCTGGAACTCTCCTTGACGTTCAGAGGAATTAAACTTGCCAAACCCCTGTCAATCTCAGCCCCAGAGTGGCTCCAAAACCCACCCTCTTTTAAAACTTGAGAGAATGCTTTTCCTGAAAATCTGTAAAACTGTAAATTAATTGAAAAGTCTGTAAATAAATTCACTTTGGTGAGGAAAGCAGCCCATGCCTCTTCCCATAACTTCCATCGTGTGTCTCAGGCTGGACCACAGATCATTTCTTCCTGAAATAGTGTCTTGAGTTTTTGACCGTTTCCACAGCACATGGTCACAGCTTACTGAGCCTCTAGACTGGGGTTCCAAAGTGCAGAGTGCCCTGTATCTCATGATCATCAGTTCTCAGCAAGTGCCTGGCACACAGCAGACTCAATTGTTGGTTGAATGAATAAAGGAATCTTCTCTAAATGACTGTTGAGCCCTGTAAAAGGACATTTGTAATGGCCACATTCATAGCTAAGGTAGTGGTTTTAGCTCTCAAGACTTAATGTGCCCTCATCAAAGGACAAGCTTTCTCTAGAGAATAATAGTAGATGCTGCCTTCAACCAAGCTTTTAACTAGTGAGTGATAAAGAAATGAACTAGTACAAATCTTTATTCATTAATCTTTTATACCCAGTATAATCATTAAATAGGCTCAAAATCAAAGAACAGTACATAAAATGCATTTAAAGACCAGGATGTTTTTAAATGCTTAAGTAAAACTTGATTTTTTCATCCTTTGCTTGTTCTAACATACAGCTTCAGGTAATCATTGTGATTTTTCCTATCCCTCCTTAGAAAGCATCTTTCCTAACCAGGTGTGAGGTTGGTTTCTAGGGTCAGATCCCTGCCAGTACTCACATGCATTTTAGGAACCAGAGCCATGGGACATTAAACAAACTTGTTATCTCAGGCCACTGCAGCTCCTTACATCTGTCAAGGTTTCCACATCACCCACCCCAGATCCATTCAGCAATTGAGGCCACCTGTGCTAATTAAATGGTAGGTCTCTCAGTGGACTTGTCCTTATCTTTCTAGAATGTGTTTTCTCTTTCCTCTGATCTCTTGGCTCCACTCTCTACTGGAGACCCAAGTAGGCAGGAAGCAATTAGGGTAACAAGAAACCACTGTTTTTTATCTCCAGTCTAGAAGCCCCTCCACACCTGACTGCCTCGAGGATTTTCTGTACTTGCTGCCTCTTTTTTGCTTGTTGGTTTTTCTTTTTAGGACACCTCGCTCCATGTTTTTCTCTTTTTCCTGATCAAATCTTTATTTTACAATCAATGCCATTTCTTATTAACTCCCTTATAACCTGTAAGTTTTTACCTACTCGGTGAAAAGGAATATCATATTACACAGAAGTGTTTAAAGCCAGACCTAAACAGAATTCAAAGCATATATTTTACATGAATTTTCCCCCTAATCATCTGACCTATCTCGTGGATAAAATAAGATTCCCATCTTTCACTCAATAAAGCAGATACATTTCAAATGAATTCAACTGCATTTTTATTTTTTAATTCAATTTATTTAAACTAAAATAACAATAAAAAAAACCCCAGTTCACCCATCAACTACATTTCTAAATATATCCTCCCTACTGACTGATAGAGGGCAGTCAGTATTGCCCTAATGAAAAGCTGAGAGCCCTAAAATAGGAGGCTGTCCTTACTAATGCTGCTTGCTCATCATGTGAAAATGGACCTCAGTCTTCCCTAAGAATTTGCATCATAAATAATGCAGCAAGAGCATAGGAGGAAATCATAGCTTTTCTTTTTTTTCTTCCTGTCCACCTCCGTACACAAAATAGCTAGTAATGGAACAAAGGGATGGGAATAATATCTGATAATGACAAAGAAGCCTCATAGCAGAGAGAGACCCAAAATCCTACTGTCATCAGAACATTATTCATCACCCTTGTAGGGCATTCTTACCAATTCCGTCCACAAAAGCGCCACTGCTTCTAATTGCCATCTTCTTAGATTTTCTCTCCCTCACCCTACACCCATTCAAACACTGGAATTTAGTGAGCAATGTTTATGCCCTAGAAACTCTAAATTCCCTAGATTTAATGACATCTCACTATAGGAACACTTACTTTATGCAACCAATCTATAGAAAACAGATCTGCAGGACTTCCAGGACCACCAGGAGTTCTGCCCTGTCCCCTGTCTACTCCTCAGCTTCCAAGCTATTTCTTACAGTTTCTCTCCTTAGATGATGGCTGGGTGTTCTGAGAAATGCCTGATGAAACCATGTCCTCTCCATCTTACAGAGAAAGCAAGGATTAATATCCTCAATAGCCATATTCAAATGATTACTGTGATGTAACATTAAAAATACGGCATTTGAAACAGAAAACCTAGATTTTAAGTTCTGTTCTGGTGCTCTTCCCTGTTTGCATTTTAGAATCATCTAGGGCACTCTAAAAAGAAATAACAATGGTAGGCCACCTCCAGACACTTTTATTTAATTGGTCTACGGAGAGTCCTGAACATGGGCGTTATTGAATGGCTTCCCTTATTATTCTAATGTGTATCGCCATTGAGAACACACACACGCACACGTATCTGTGAGACTTGAAGACAAGCACCTCTTTGAGTCTCACGTTTTTCATTTGCAAAATAGGGGTTGTAACTTATTATTTAACTTTGCAAAGTATTGGGAAAATTAAACACGATATATACTATTTGGAAGCATTTTGTAAAATATACATCACTAAATTTAAAATATTTTTATAATAATAATTCCAAGTAATTTGCTGACTTATTAACTCCTGTTCATTCTTTATTTTATTGCTATTTTTCTTCCCATCCCAACAAGTTAGCAAGGAATTTGGCTCTCTCTGCCTTTTATGTATATGTGTACGTGTGCATGTGTGTGAATTTTTTTTTTTTAGGGACAAAACAGGAATTTCAAGGAATTCAGATGCCTCTCCAACTCAGACTATTTGGAAGATCCTAGATTCCTGGGAAAGCTAGAGGTCAGGGAGCTAGGATGTTCAAATATAGCTTCCTCAAATGAGGGAGGAGGGAGGCTGTGGAGCCATGAGCCCAGAATGTAGAAGAATGGGTTTAGGTTTGGAGTGAGGGCCAGATAGTGAAGCAATACCTCCCAAACCTGTCTAAGATTGTCTTGGAGCAGTGTTCATAGCCCCACACCTTAGCACTGCCAAGTAGAGGCCCAACCTGTAAGAGAGAAGCCAAGAAATGTGTCCCTGGACAGTTATAGCCTTGAGTGCTTTCCCAGCTGGTCACTGGAGCCACAGAACCCTCCACTTCAAAGTCCACGTTCACTCCACTATGATTAGAATTCACATTTCTATCAGCTTGGAGGGATCCTGCAGCAGACATTTTTGAGTTATAGAAACAAAGAAATTTATTTATCATGCAACTCTGATATTTTATTAAAATTCAGAGCTAATAGTTATCCATTTAACGAAAGTTTAACAAGACCCGCTATGAGGTACATAGTTTCTAGGGATAGCCTTTAAACTCAACAAAATAGGTAGAGATAATAATAATAAAACTGGTAATAACAGTAAAACATTTGTCCTCGCCAGCTGGAGGGGTAAGGCTCAAATGAGATAACATATTCGAAAGTCAAAGTATCTACTGTTATCAGAATGAAATAGGAGGCTGTGGCTGTGCCATGGCTAGATACACATGAGTTGGGCAGAATCAAATTCAATAACTTTTAAGTAGCTGTAAAATTAATTGGAGGAAAATTCAGAATATCAAATAGTAAATGCTGTTCAGTATTAATCATTACTAGATTCCAAACTGTGGGTGAAATACCATGGGCTGGGGTTTCAGGCTTCAATCAGAGCTGGGAGCCAGGGAAGATGCAAATTCAAATCAAAGTGACATCTGTCCCATTTGTAGGCTTTGGACTTGGAGCCCGGTTTGACCAAGAGGCTATAAAAGAAAGCTCAATCTGCCTCTCATAATTCTGAGAAAAAAATTGCCTGGATACCTACCACTCCAGATCTCATACTCCAGCCAAAATTTCTGGATACACACACTCAGCCTTTTAATGATGTAACCCAACTTACTTGGAATAGAAAATTGTTTCCATAAAGAATGAATAGGCTGCTATAAATAACCCAGAAAGGTTTAGAATTAAGTTTATTGATGACATAAATCAGATTTATAGTATGAAGACTTTTGTGTTAAGTTTGGGAATAACAATCAGTATATTCAATTTTTAAAGTACTTATGATGATGTTTAAGAAAATTTAACATCCTAGAGAATACAAAAGATTACCTTGATATTATAATTTTTAAAATGTAATTGAGTAACTGATTTAGACTTGGAATTTTAAGATGAAAATTAAAAAATAATTTTACCAAGTCTTAAAACAATGTTAAAATATGTAAGGCTTGCTAAAGTCACCATGTTTCTAGAATAAATATAAATTTGTCCATTTGAATTGTTTTATGCTCTATGTCTTTGCCCCCATAAGGCATAGAAAATATTTGGCAATTAAGGTTAAAAAAATGGGAGGATTTCTAGTATCAAATGGGAATATTCATACCCTTTCTCTAGGTAATTTGTGCTAGAGTCAACAGGTTTGCTCTTTTCTAGAGTTTTAGACACAAAACAATTGAGAAATTTCATTAGACCAATTCTCTAACTATATAAATGAAGAAACAAACAGAGAAGTTAAGGGATTTGTTCAAACTACATAGCTATTTGGGAACAAAATCAACAAGAGATTTCATGACCCCCCAGCTGAGTGTTTTGTCTCCAGTATCACCAGCTTGTCTTATTGCTTAATCAGATATTGTTCTTTGGGACGTATCACTGATAGTGTCTTAGTATGAACACAATGGATAGTTCTTACTTTTCTAGCCAAAAAGAAAGCATTGAGGTTATTCCAATCTTTACAGCTGAGAATATTCCTCTTCCTGGTTATGAAAGCTCTCTCCTGTGTACATAATAAGACTGTTACCCTAATCAAACCCCACCTATTCTTTCCTAAAAGCATCAGAAAACCCCATTGGCTGGAAAGTGTATTGTTCTAGCTACAGTTTATGCATCATTCATACTTTCTCAATGTCCAATGTTCTATGTTCAATTTCATAACTGTAACAAATAACTTATTCCATATGAGATTTTTGTGAAGTACTTAGAACACAATAATCCTCCTAAGACCTATTGGAGAAGTATATTATGCTATAAGAACACCGATTACTCTATTTCTTCTACAAGCACAAATCGAGGTCCTGTTCTAAAGTGTTAATATTTCTCTAGGGGTAGGTGGAGAACAGCTTATGCAGGGGAAGGAATCTGGCTCACTGTCGACAAAGCACTCACAGCTCTTTGGAAGAGTGGTATTGTGTAAATGCAAAGCTATTATTACATAAAAGCATTCAGAGGATAATGTTAGACATAATTGTATTAAATATTAATATTAATGCAAATGGTGGCTAAGAGCTTAAAGAAGAACTGTAGAAGTCAATAACAAATAGAGCAAAAGTATACAAAATAAGTGTTTTCTAACTATACATACCACAAAAAACAAACAAATGTTGTACTAATGATGAATTGATAGTAGTCATGTTGCCCGTCTTTATTAACTCCTTCAGCAGAAGTAATATTACAAAAATTTTAAACTGAAGTTATTAAACTTTTTTTCAATCAGTATTGAAAATTGGACTTTAAACTCAATTTACTTCATTTCCATATGTGATGGCTTTTTGATGTGGCTACTTAGCTAAGCTAAAATATAGTCCTCAGTCATTCAATCAAACACAAATCTAGGGATTTTGTGGATGTGATTAGAATCCCTAATCAGTTGGCTTTAAGTTAATCAAAAGGGGGATTATCCTGGATGGGCCCCACGTTACCAGGTGAGCCCTGTAAATAGGGTTTACGGCCTCACTGAGCCTGAGCGCTCCATGATTTAGTTTAGACTTGTGTGGTAACAGTCTGCTCACCGTCTTCCCCTCCTAACGACTACCCTATGGATTCAGGCTTGCTTAGCTCCCACAGTGGTGTAAGCCAATTCTTGCAATAAAAGGAAATATCTATCTATTCTCTATCTCTATTTCTCCCTGCCTCTCCTCTTTCCCTCCCTCTCTCTGTCTCCCTCTTTCCCTCCTATTGGTTCTGCTTCTCTGGTTGTACTTTGACTGATAAGTTGTATTTTTCAGGAAACAGATATGTGGGTTGTTGGACTTTCATGGGTAGAAGAAGGTATTCCAAAATATATAGATTTATTTTGTACCCATAACACATTAAGGAAAACAATTGTTTAATTTTGCTACCATTGTAAGTAACATAATCTGTCATTGATTTTGAAAGATATCACTACTCAAGACAGATGAGTTTTCAAATGCTTTTTAATTGGATTTCAAATAAAATTCTAAACACAATAAATCATTGGATCCTAAAAATAAAGGCTTCAATATATTGGCTTAAAGCAAAGTTTTGGAAACAGCCTAGGGCATTGGTGTATATAAAAAGAGGGCTCCCAATACTTTCTGTTCTTAAGGTCTTATTTCCTCCATCCATTGCATAAAAATCCCTCATTAACACACATACATACACATAAACACACACCCTAGCAGAGCAAAGCAAAATGTAAGATTGGAACTATCTCCTGACAAACCTTAAGAATATGGAAAATTTTTTAAATAAATGAAACTATACTTTAGTTTAAAGTTGAATAGAATAATTAAAGTAATTTCACCTGGTTATAGTAATTATCTTCCCCATTTCTTCTGAGCAGCTTTGGATATCTTGGTAGATGTATACGTTAACCACCCTTTAAAAAGTGAAAAAACAAAATATTTTAAATGATATATCAAAAACCAGTTAAATAAACCATGCCTTCTAATTACATTTCTAGCTGAAACTCCCCCAAATAATAATGTCTCAAAATTAAAAAGCATCAGGAAAAGTAAATTAGAATACATTCTTAAAATGAAATATTATACAGCTTTGAAAATTATGTTATAAAGCAATTAGTGCAATGGGGAAAATTATATATAATCAATAAAAGCAGGGTACAGAATTCCATGTATATATAATCTGATTTATAAAATATAGAGAAAAAAATATTGGGAAAATGTCCACAAATACTAAATTATTTATCTCTGGGTAGAAGGGAATTATTTTTCTAAATTTCTACAGCTGTTGAAGTTTTGTACACTTAAAATTATTTACTTAAAGATAAATTTAAAAAAATTATTTACAAAAAAATGAAATCAATTGTTTTGATTACCTATTGTCTGTTAAATACTGGTAATATTTTGATATTAAAGTAGTAAAACACTCCTTCTAGGGACATACACTTAGGATGGGAACTGCATACATTCTGTAATGAGCGCTTATGTTCCACATGCAAATTGTTCCTGTTATGGGTTAGTTCTGGCGGGTGTTTAATTCCAGACTGTGTGTGCTGACCATGCAGGATGCTTCTGGATTGATTTCTTAGGTCCTCGGTCTTCCTATGATGAGGTTTATCAGCTCAGCCTGATTAAGAAAAGTCAAGATTATATTAGTCTTGGTAACGCATGCACACACACAGACACACACACACAAATAAATACAAAGGTATGAAGATTTAATAGATCAAAATTTTTTGCCTTATTTTTGTAGAAGCCAAGTTTAAATTCACCATTTCAGCCTGGTCACTTCACATACACCTTTGTTCTTATGATTGAATTATCCATATGTTCTCAAACTGATGTTCTGATTTCAGTATTCTCATGATATTTACCACTTTTCTCCCTCAGGTACCATGGTTCCATCTGTCACAGTCCTTCTCTCTCTCATCTGAGGTTCTTTAGTCAAAATTATCTTTCCAATTAGAGCTGACCAGATGGATAGGAAGTATAAGAGAGCTCAAAATAAGGAGTATCTAAATCAAAATTTCAAAAACTAGCAATTACCCTCAATAATTTATGTATAAGAATAGGCTTGCTGCTTTTCTCTCACATCTATGGCCCCTACATATGGAGGAGAGGGTAGAAGGTCAGTGGCTTCAAACAGTTTCCACTCCATGCTGGATTTCAGAGAAGATTCTCTCTTTAGGCCTTTAGTTTATGAAACATTGAGCTCTGTCATCACTTAAAAAAATTATGGTGCATAATGTTCCAGCCATCGGCTTGCCTGGAGGAAATATTTGGGAGTACATGCATAGCTCCATGGAGAATCATTCTGATCTGGATGAAGAGGAAATAAATTCTTCTTTCACCAAAGCCACTAAAAGGTTTTCCCTTGCTTATTGATGACACATCAAAAATACATATCTAGATCAAATGACCAAAGGTATATTTTTTTCAAAATCAGATTTAATATACTGAATGTAGCTCAGTATCTAGCATAATGATGAAGAAAACAGCCAAATTGATAAAAAATATTTTTATTAATAACAAAGAGCTGATCATCTATGTTATAAATTCATAATTATCCTGTATCCAGGAAATAGATATAGGGTTTTGGATTATTGAAAGATTCAAGTAATAGTATTAAAAACAACAAAACATAACTTGGAAGTGATATAAAGCCATGTACACAAAATGGACTATTAGCTTCAGGTCTGAATGAAATTGGAGCTGTTCCAGTTCCTGTCAAAATGACAGACTAACGGACTGCCTGCTCTCTCCCCAGTACCCAACTCTGGAGATCCACAGAAGCGAGAATAAGTTGATGGATATGAGAAACTGACATTAGAGCCACTTGACAGCCCTGGGAGAGAAGGTGATTATTTCTTTAGGAACGTGGGAGAATTGGTGGCGCAAGACTAAAGTGAGCCCAGGAGTATGAATGGGGATAAGTTGAGGGAGAACATTTTCTTTGGGCTATTTTCTTTCTCAGTCATAACCCAGGGCAGATTATTGCTGCCCATCAAGTTAAAAGCTTCCAGAAGGAAAACAAACACAAAAACAGATCATGTCCCATGGAATAAGAATCTGGTAGACATCAGATTTCTCATCAGGAATGCAAGACACTACAAGACAGTGGAGTCAGTATTTTCAGTGTTGATAATAACATTGACACCAAAATTTTTTCACTTAATTATATTCTCATTCATATACATCCATAGAAGTTTTACTAGGTAAACTCTCTTAAAAGAAACATAGATATTGATGTTTAAAAATTAATGAAGAAAATGTAAATAATAATTTAAAAATTAGGGGTATTTACCACATGCATAAAAATAAAACATAATTTTTAAACCAAAAAGAAAATATTAATTTATTGTTTTTGAAATAGAAAAAGGGAAACATTTAAAAATGTGGTTTAAAAACACATAAAATAATGGCATAATAGAACTAACTCTAAGACTCATGGAAATGTGTAAATGGTTTACACTCAGTGATGGCGACATTCTCAGACTTGTATCTTCAAATGAAACAGACTGAGCAATATGTTGTCTACAGGAGACAGTTAAAACCAAGGGATCCAGGAAGTTTGTAAATCAAGGGATTGAAAGATATACTAGACAAATGTAAAACCAAAAGAAAGCCAAGATAGCGGTTTTATGATCACACAAATTAAAAATGCAAGGTAAAAATGTCATAGCTAACATTATATAATAAAATAACAATAGATCTTAGGATGTTATTATTATAAGCATTTATTGACAACAATATTGCCTCACAATACATAAGGAAACAACTAACAAAATTACAAAAAGAAAGAGATAATTCAAAAAAGTTAGTCTTGCTCATAGGGAAATGAAAGTATATTAAACTTCCCAGATATACTGTTCATCATTTATAAGCCCAGTAAAAAATCCAACTATTTGACAAGATATTCTATTGGTGAGACCATGGGGAAATATGTATGCTCACAGATTGCTGGTGGGAATACAAAATCATTCAACACTTGTGGAGAGGAATTCGGCTATATAGAGAAAAGTTCCCCATGAATTAATTCTTTGACCCAGCAGTCTTACTTCTTAAAATCTATCTCAAAAGATACACCGACAAAAATACAAAATGAAATTTGCAAAGGGTACTCTTTCAGCATTTATTTATAATAACAAAAGTTTGGGGATAAAGTTGAAGGAAAAGACAAGTTAAGGTTTGGTTTTTGTTTGTTTTTTAGTTGAGTTTAATTCTGGTTTGTTTTATTTAAGGATGAAGATATAGATATTGATAAGCTTAAAAATCAATGAAGAAAATGTAAATGATTATGGGTCTTTTAAAAATTAAGGGTACTCACCATAAGCATACAAATAAAATGGGTACTTTTTAAAACAAAAGAAGAAAATATCGTTCTATTAAAAAACAAACAAACAACAACTGATCTAATAACAAAAGATTAGAAACAACCCAGCCAGGCCGGACGTGGCTCAGCAGTTGAGCGTCAACCTAGGATCCAGGCAACAGGGGTTCGATTCCCCGTCAGGGCACATGCCCGGGTTGCAACTCGATCCCCAGTCGGGGGCGTGCAGGAGGCAGCCGATCCATGACTCTCTCATCATTGATGTTTCTCTCTCTCTCCCTCTCCCTTTCTCTGTCTGAAATCAATAAAGATACATTTAAAAACAAAACAAAACAAAACAAAACACCAAATGACCATCAACAAGAGACTGGCTGAAAAACTCTGATACATACACAAGATGGAATACATACAGTTAGCTATTAAAAAGCACTAGAGAGAAACTCTGTATAATGATATGGATCTCTGGGTTACGTTGCTGAAAGACACAAGCTGGAGACAGTGGTTATTTACTCAAACTCTTGAGTAAGTACAGGGGAGGGCAATATAATTTTTTTTAAAGAAACACTATAAGGATAAATAATAAAGTTGCCTATGGGAGAAGGAGAGAAGTAAATTTTTTGAGCAAATAAAATTGATGTTAAAATTTTATAGTATTAAATTTGAATTGGAAATACCAGGACAGTTTAATGATGTGTTTTGCTTTAAAAGCTATACACATTTTGCAGACTAGAATCAATGAACTTATTAGCACTGCTAGCACCCAACCTGTGGTCTTCTGAAACAGTTCCCATTAAAGGAAACTTGCCCAGCCGGCTTGGCTCAGTGGTTGTGCATCGACCTATGAACCAGAAGGTCATGGTTAGATTCCTGGTCAGGGCATATGCCCGGGTTGGAGAGGTGCAGGAAGCAGCTGATCAATGACTCTCTCTCATCATTGATGTTTCTGTCTCTTTCTCCGTTCCTCTCTCTGAAATCAGTAAAAACATACTGAGAAAAAAGGAACCTGGACACATGGCAATAAAGTTGATACCAGGTCTGGGGTAGAAAGTTTATAAATGAAATCTTTCTGGCATAAACTTCCTGTTATGCCAGAAAGTAAGGAAGCTATCAAAGATTAACACAATCCTATTAAAAAGACACAGGAAATCACCTAAAGGTACTTCTGTTGGCTTTAGCAGGGGAAGTTTAAGCATGAAAAAAAAAAATGATGACAATAAATGGGAACACTTTAAGCATATAAGAGCTCACTGGTCGTTGTTACTAAAATACACACATTGGTCACTATTGGAGGTTGCTAAGACACCGGCCCATGAGTCTCAAAATTGATAAAAGCAAGTAAATCAAACATTCACTCTGAATTTCTTTTACCAACTCTATTTCAGGGTAAGAAAATGGTTGCTGAGGGATAGTTCTTCTTTATGGAAGAATTTCAGCTATTAAATGCAGAGGGAATGACCAAATTATAAAATCACCATTTTGCCATTTCTAATGAAATAATAAATTTAGGCAACAATGACCCAAGGTCGCTAACTTTAAGTTTAGTAAAACTTGAAATTAATAATAAAAGAAGAACAAAAAATTCTATATATCTGGAAACTAAATAAATTATACTAAATGACTTTTGGGTTAAAGAGTAAATTACATGGCAAAATACGGAATACTTAAACTGAACAATAAAATACTACATGTCAAAACCTGTGCAGTGCAGCTAAAACAGCATGTAGCTTAAGATGAATTATTTGGTGAACAAGAAAGTTGGAAAATAAATGAGCTAAGCATTCCATTTAAGCCGTTGAAAAAAAGAGCAAAAGAATAAACTCAAAGGGGCAAGAAGGAAAGAAATAATACAGACATAGAATAAATCAATGAAATAGAGAATTTCACCAAAACCAAAAATGATAATGTTCCATGAATTAAGGAACATGAATCATGCAACTGTCTGCATTTGAGGTCCAAATAAAAAACAAAAGCATAAGCCAAATACACAAAATATACAAAGCAATAAAGTTTAGATCTGGAAAGGACTCTTAAATATAATATAGCCCAGCAGTACCCATCAAATTTTTGTTTTTAACAGTTCCTAGCTCCTTTCAAATATACTGAATGCAATCAATCAGGCTACCTAGAAAACCGAAGAAAACAGTCCCCACAAGATGGCCCTCATATCAGACATCAGTCACAAGTTCAGGGACCACCTTCACTTCAGACCAGGGGACTACAAATTTGAGATTGTCCATATACACTCTCAGGTTCAATAATTCACTAGAGAGACTCACAGAACTCACAGAAGGGTCTTATGCTCATGGTCACCTTTATTACAGGTAAAGGATACATATTAGAACCAGCCAGAGGAAGAGACAGGTAAGGTGGAGTCAGGGTGCTTTACTGGCTGGCACCTATGGGTGATGATCTACAGAATATTATTGCCCACCGGGGAAGCTCACCCAGATCTTTGGTGTCCAAGGTTTTTGCAAGGGCTCTGTCGCATATTGCCTGCATGGCTGGCCTTTATTCTCCAGCCTCTCTTAGAGGTTTGGGTCAATACGTTTTGTCTCCAGCTACTACAAAGGTTGAAATTAATACTGTGTACCCACCATAGCCCCCATCATACGTCACAGTGTGTGACTGTCCAGTGGCCAAAGTCCCAGGAAAATAAGACGCTCCAATCAGGCAAGACATTAATAAGCAAGGTTAAGAAACCACTGATGCAGTTAAAACCTTTAGCCTTGCCGGGCCGGGAGTGGCTCAGCGGTTGAGCGTCGACCTGGAATCCAGGCGATCGGGGTTCGATTCCTGGTCAGGGCGCATGCCCAGGTTGCGGGCTCGATCAATGACTCTGTCATCATTGATGTTTCTATCTCTCTCTCTCCCTCTCCTTTCCTCTCTCTGAAATCAATAAAGATATATTAAAAAAAACACACACACAAAAAACCCTTTAGCCTTTATTTACAGATGAAAATTTTGAAAAAACAGGAAATTTAAGGACTTGTTTATGTGGTAATGATCACATGGATAGTAAGAGGGGAGCCACGTCTGGAATTTTGGGGGCTTGCCTGGATTACTGAAGGAACTCTTGCATCCACATCTCTCATTCATTGTTTACTTACTGAACAATCGCCTGTCTTGCCCATATATCCATAAACCTATTCACATGTTGTTACAACTAAGAAAATATAAATTCATGTGAAAACATTGCTGAATTCTTTATGGCCTTATAATTCAGAAGTTGTAATGATTTCCAAGGTATGCACTATAGAGAAGACTCAGGAGTAATACAATTACACCATTATCTATTATACCGACAAACTCAGCCCTGCCCTTACCAACCCTTAGGAGTCACGTTTAATTTCCCCAAAGTCAAACATTAGCAATGTGGTAGGGCAATTGCCAATTTAATGAAACAAAATGGAAGAAAATTCCTGTGGTCTAATTACTTTTTAAATAATTTACCATGCATTCAACTTTACTGGTACTTAAATTGTACAGAAATCTTATATATTAGCTTCATTGCAGAGAGATGGTCATCCCTACTAAACTGTCAACTACTTATTTCTTCTTTTATCAGTTGTGCCTCATAGTAGTATGCAGAGCCACTGAAATATAAGAATCTGATAAGAATCTGTTTCTTATTCTAAGTCTTTCATATTACTAAGCCTTGTTGCCTAAATGCTATTTTTCTTCAATTACTAAAGTAGCTCACCCTAACTGCAATTGAGTATTAATTGCTAAATTTTGGTGATTGCTGATGTGAAATTAATGATATCAATGTAACTTATGTCAAAATGATTGTTACAAGAAAGTAGGTAAACAAAATCTAAATTATACTCAACTGGTAAACAAATACTTGTTGAGTAAAAACCAATTTTATTTCAATCTTATTAAGTCTAATCCTAATTCCATTCACCAATGTGGTGGTACTCTATCATTACTCCTCTGCTCCCAGATTCATGTGAAGATACAAGGCCTTGTAGACTTCAAACATTCTAAGAGGGCCCTATGGTCATCTGTCCAACCTGGTCACTATGGGTGGGCGCATTGCCCAATGCAACAGAATTCCTGGGCTGTTGTTTTGGAGTCAAGCTTGGGTTCTGGGATTTTGGTCAAGGCTTGGTGGTAGACTCATCCATTTCATATGCCCTCTATATCTGTCCTCTTCCAGATCTTCCCCTTTCCCTGCATCCTACAAGGGAGAAGAGATGACGGTCCAGGTGAACTCACCCTTCCAGTCCTGTAAATCTTTCATCTTCCTTTGCTTTAGTTTCTTCTCTGTGCAATGGCAGGATTTCCTTTCCTCTCCATTCTGGAACAGACCAACATCATCCTCTCAGAACACAGAGGTTTTAGAACATTAGACCAGGATTGGGGTGCACACAGATGACTTCTACTTAAGTCTCTGTAATAGAAACAAGAAGATTTCTCCATTGGAGGTGGGAAAAACACAGGGAAACAGTACAAATTAACATTTCATTGTCATCCTGTTAAACATGAATCTATAAGAAAAGGATGGTTTACTGTAGCCTTTTGAAGTTGAAGTAGCAGAAAGGCTGGATTGGTCCAGATCATCAATCCAGAAATCATTTTATCATCACATGGTGCATCATTTTCTATAAATTCTTAGCTTTAAAAAGGTTTAAGATGTGAGATGTAGTCACTTATTTTAATCTGCTTGATGAAGAGGTTGAGGAAATATTGGTATTCATTCATAATAGCTGCAAGAATTGAACATGTAAAGATTATTAGTAGAAATTATTAGCCTTTTTGTAAAAATGTAGCATGACTAAATAGAAAGAATCAGTGTACTTTTCTCTTTGAAGTAATAAAAACCATCACTATCTTGTGCTCTGGACAAATATTTATAAATGCCTATCATTATAATATCATTTTCCATTATTACATCTTCAAACTTTGAGGGTCAGCAAATTGCAGTATAGGCAAGAAACCTGGACCACTACCAGAGTTAAGAATGGTTTTACATTTTAAAGCTGTTTTTTAAAGGCAAAAAAGGAATAGTAATTTGTGATGTGATGTATTTATGGAATTCAAATTTCAATGTATATGAATAAAGTTTTATAGGACTGCAGCCATGCACAATGATTTATGTGGTGTCTATAAACTGTTTTTGATCTACGGTGATAGGACTGAGTAGCTGCAACAGAGAAAGTGTGGTCCACATAGCCTAAAATAATTACTATTTAGTCTTGTTCAGAAAATAATTGCCAACCACAGCATTAGAATGTGTTTGTGCATGGGAGCAGGGAAAGGGGAGGTTTTTTTCTCTCTTTTTTTTTTCCCTTTTTATGCATGTTCTCTGGTTCTATTCCAGAGTTTCTGGTTGTGTAGATCTGCATAGAAGACCAGGAATCTGAATTTTTAATAAGCATCCTGGGTGATACTGTAACAAAAAGGACCAAGGATTACTGTGAGAAACATTTTAAAATCCAGATATGAATATATATATATCCTGTGGATATTTCCTCCTGTGCAAAGAAATATTCCTAATCTCTCTAGGATAATAATAAGAATAAATAAATTTAAATAATAAACTATAAATTGATGTTAAAAATATTTAAATATTCTCATCACTAAGCCTAGGTGTACCTCTGTCCCTTTTTACAAATTAAATTTACTTCCTACATACACTTGGGGAGAAAAGAAATTATTCTTTCCAGATAACGTTTGTCAGAAATAATAATTCTCTTCTTCCCCAATCTAGCTCAAATTTAAATGTTTGAACAAAAAGAACATAACGAAGAATAAGATGTGAGAGAAGAGAAATATTTTCATAACAATATGTGTAGAGACTAACCCTACCCAGGAGGCAGAAAATGCTCTATTTAAAGATACAAAATGCTTTCTGTTTCAATTTCCAATTTAAAGACTCTTGTAGGTTTTCACAATTTTTTTCCAGGATAAAATTTCTGAGATTATGCCTAAGAATGCTGGAGTGATATGTCACCAGGAAATGGTTCCTTATCTATTTCTTAGCAGATAATAGGTCATGTGTATAGCGTTTGTATTCACAAACTAAAAGGAAAAAGGAGTTGAACTGTCAGATTTAAAACTTTTAAATTCAGCCTGTAAGTAAATCTCAGTACATTTATGATACATTTGAAAATAATTCTAATGAAATGAACATAAGAAATTTAAAGAACAATAATGAATTGTGATTCAAACAATTGGGTTCAATTTTCCCATTGATAGTGAACAGCAGTTATTAGCTCTTCTGAAATCGTAACTTCCTTAAGACACTTTAATTTCTTGGTTCTCAGTGCACTTCATATTATTATGAAGTGTACTCTAGTCCAGTTCCTGTAAGGAATCAACCCTCCCCAAGCAGAGGGTCTATGTAATAGGAGCGTCTAACCACATATAAATATACACGAAGGCTAAGTTTGCTGGCCCCTTTCTCAACATCACTGAGCACCATGCCTGCTGCCTGGTTAACATTTCACCAGTCTCTTGCCCTTAGCTCCATACACACCAGTCTTCTCTGGCCTCATTCTTTTCTTTGCCTCTTGGTTCAATTCTACTTCTGCCCGCTTAAGTCTGAATATTCAGAAGAAATTTTTGTGATAACGTAAATCTTGATTGTGCCAAGGCTCTAGATGCCTTTCTCCCCAGTCTTGGTTTTAAGGTAAGGATACTGAGGAGACTATAACTGCTCCCAGCCTTTCAACTCAAGCACTTGTAAAGAAAAAGAAGCATGAACACACTTTCAGGAGAGGTGGAATATGCCCCAACCAGACTGCAAGTGTCCTGCACACTGTCACGTAGGTTAGTAAAAGTGACCATGTGACTGGTACCTATGCTGACGTGGTGTCATTGTGCAGTGGAAAACTTGAACATCTATATGAGGTGATCTTGAGTTCAATGCCAAGCAATGATAAAACAGTCCCTTCCAAACTTCAAAGCCTCTTATTTTCTTAGTAGCATTTGGATAAATAGAAAATTGAAGGCTAGAGCATTTATGGCTTTTTGGCAAGGGATTGAGAGTCAGGGTCTTGGGATTGGCCTCCTCTGGTCTCCAGAGTGGTGTCCATGAATTAAAGGCTGCCTTTAGCCTTTAGCATGAGACCTGGTCTCTCTCACCCCCAGAGTCTATGTCTTTCCTGAGTCACAGAATCTTACCATGGTTCGCACTGGTGTCGCTGATGCCTTTTTCTCAACCATGTCTTGTCAAGAAGTCCTCATTCAGTCTTTGCTGGAGGGTGACCTTGTCGTTTAACATAGATGGCCCTTGGCAGAGTTCAGCTATCTTCTAAGACCCCCATGAGGGAATTTGGGACTTCTTTTACTCCACACAGCAAACCTTAACTTCAAGACCTCTGCCATGAGTTGAACTGTATCGCCCCCTCAAAAAGATGAATTGTTACAGATTTCAGACAGTACATGGCCACGCAAATACCTTAATTTCAGACTTCTAGACTCCAGAACTGTGAGACAATAAATTTCTACTGTTTAAAGCCACCCAGTTTGTGGTACTTTGTTACCGTAGCCCTAGGAATATAATGCAATTTCCTTCTGCAATGTTAGTTTACGTTGATGTAGATGCCCTCCAAGTTTGTGCCAAGAAGACAAATGTACAAGCGATTTCTGAGTCCCAAACAGTGAAGGAGCAGAACACCCTTTTTTTAAAGCTCTTTCTTACCCAGCTAACCCATGTCCCTCTCTCTGAGCTGACATTTTGAAAGAGGAAAGCTTTCAGGCCATTGTGATTGCTTCACTCTCCTTTCTGATTCTTCTTTTCCCCAAAAATCCCTGGTCCCAGAAGGGGCAGGCATCCTGCCTTCCTCTGTCTGTGACTTCCCTCCTACAGCAAAGCTTAATGTCATCAAAGCTTATCTGTCCTGGATTGGAGAGGAATCTTCGTTACTCAACAGGGCACCATGTGATTCAAGTTTTCACGTCTAACACTTGATAAGTTAAATGGGATCTTAAGGGATTTAGAAATAAAAAAAACTACCCTCAGAATAAAATGTATCCTCAGAAATAGATTAATAATCTATGACCAGGAAAACAGTTGGAATATATGAGAGTCCCTGCACATGTATATGACCTACACATGTGTCAGGGACAGTGATACTGGACTAAGGAGAAGTTAGCTGTTTTATGTTTTAATTCTTTGCTATTATCCCAAGACTTTCAATTAAGTCTGTTACACAGGATTGCCTACGTTAGCCTTGGAGGAAAGAACAGGGTCTGTACTCTTTGCACACTTAAGTGGGACAAACTGTCTTGAGAGGTTTACAAAAATGTGGAGAAGCAGTTGTGGATGGCAGAGGGAAACTGCAGAGACTCCTAGAAGAGTAGTTGGGGGAAAGACAACTGAGGAGTACTAAATCATTCTCTGGGACCCTCAGAAGTCCTGAGGGTCAGGAGATGACTTCTGCACTCCCATTGGGACCCTAAATTTTCATTATGCATTGGGCCCCCACAAATGATGTAGCTGGCCTGTTAAGATTGAAATTGAAGCTTATTGTATTTACTGTTCATTTCCCTCCCCCAAAATGGGGTGTGAATAGTGACGGTGATCCAGGCATGAGACTGGTGTGGTGGAGCTAGAGAGCCTGACAGTCTGGGGGAGTGGGAACCATGCAAAGAGGGATGACAGGAGATGCAGAAAAAAGAGGGCCTAAGAAACAAGTGCTGCAGGCACTTGAAAGCATCCTGGTAGAAAATCAAGTTTGGGGAAATAATAGTAATATTTTCTGTTTGCAGATGTGAGAGTTATTTTCCATATTATTGGTACTCAGATTCTCAAAGCACCATAAGTAAGTAAACAGGTAAAGATGCAACCAAGTTTTCACCATAGGCTTATTGGGAACAAATGTTTCCCAATTATTGTTAAAGAAGACATAAGAAATGTGTGAATGATCTATATTTCCTCAAACGATAACCCACTGTTCTTTCCTCTGATTTTTCTATTTGCTTTTGTTTTCTTCTAATAAATATATAAAACTTCTATTAAGTAAAAGCCTAAAGGCAAAGTCAGAAAATACCAGAATTAGACTTTTCATTTCAATGCTCACTACCAATGTGCGTATACTTTATTGTTATAAGCATGTGTACTTGTGTGTGTGTGTGTGTGTGTGTGTGTGTGTGTGCTAATGCCCATGACATAGAGATAGTCACTGCAGTTGCAAACCTATCTAATCCTGAGCCTTGTTCTCTGCAGCCTGTTAGAGAACACATTTAAAATTGCATGTGGCTTCGCCTGAGGTGGAAAAGACGACAGACAGCCTAGTCTTGAACCAGTTCAAATAGAGGATCCAAGAGAAATGGTTTTCCTTCCCCTGCTTTCTCTCTGGCCACAGGGAACATGGGGCTATTTCCTATGAAACTGGAATAAAAAAAGTATATCAGAGAGAAAATGATCTACCCTTGAGTCTTAATTTTTGGAATTTCTCGTCCTTAGGGACATAATTTCTAGATGATTTACTAGGCACTTATTTGGACAGAGACCAAGAATGCCCAATTTTGTGAGAAAATAAAATCATCCCTGTAAAACTAGAAAGCAGGAGAAAACTCTTTGATGATGTTACTTGGATAGAAACTAGCATCCATCACTAAGCCATTTGGCTTTAGAAGGTTTCAACTATTGACATGGGCATGGAATTTGTGAGTACTGTGTCCATTCAGCAGTTATAAAATGCTATCCTTTTTGACACTAGCAATATATAAAAATGGACCTGACTCACGTGATAATAATGCCATGTGTACTTTCTATACTTGTTCTATGTCTGTGCAACATCATTATTGAATTATTTGCTTTTTTATCAATAAGAAAATATGCATTGCATCTGATTATGTGTTAAGCCCTTAAAATAGGTCATCGATTTAATTCTTAGGACAACACGGCAAGGTAGGTGCTGTTGTGTGAGGCACTGTATGCAACAGGGGAGTGAGCTTATAGTCAAGTGGGAAGAGTCAGTGTGTAAACCCAAATTTGTTGTTTCCCAAGTGCATACTCTTAATCAAGTTTATGATAGAACATAGATGCAGCCAAAGAATGCTGCAGTGCTCAAAAAAGACAATAAAAGCAGGGGGGAAAAACATATTCTGATAACTCTATTAAGCTGTGTACTGAATTCTTTCTATAGTAGTAAATTTTTTAAAAATCAAACTTGCAAATCTCAGCGATTTTCTTTGTTTCTTATCACAGACTCCCTTTTCTCCTTCATTCAACTATTGTTTTGCTATTATAACAATGTACTTTTGACCTTTTCTTCCCCCCTCTGGGGCCCAGATAGTAAACGTTTATTAATGGGGAAAATACTTTGATCTGGACATTTAAATTATGGTTAAAAATTATATTACATTTAAAAATGGAATGAGTCATATGGAAAAATTTTTAGAAACCAAACCAAATTGTTTAGCTTAAAATGATTTTTAAATTAAAACAACATATATAATGTCTTTAATAATAAAAACAAACAAAAAGCAGGTACTTAAAGGCTTATTAAAAGATATATATATATATTTCTTTGATCTACCCTCCCCCCAGCAGTTCTGCTTCCCAGAGACGATCACTGTTTCACATTTTGTGTCCTTAATTTTTCTGGTGGTTCTCTTCCTATCACTAAATAATAATATGACACTACTGCTGCCTTGAATGATCAGATTTCGGCTTTATCAGTTGATTTTCAGCTGGTGAAGAAAGTCTGAGAGAAGCCATTGAAGACCTCAGGTAAGACCTTAGCTCAGCCCTGTCCCAGAGTTTACTGCACATCAGACAGAAAAAAGAAAAAAAAAGAGTTAGTTTTGAAACCAGAGGGAAGGATATGTCTTCAATAACCAACTGTTATTTGTATTGCCTTAAAAACTAAGAATGTGACCTTTGGCCTTTCCAAATAATGAGGTGCATCTAACAGTCATTCAGGGCAGCTCTAGGCACAGACAACCAATGGACCCTTGTTGAAAAGGACCGTTTTTTTTCTACTTTGTTTTAACTTTTACCCTTTTGCTCGGCTGACTGGATTATCCAGGACTTTTTAAATTCCAGGGCATTGAATGTGCTGGCTAAGAAACCCAACACCAAAGGCTCCAGGAAGTGTCTTAAGGAACCAAGTATATTTTGTAAACAGACAACTAGCAGTGGACTGAATACAAACACACATAAGCCACCGCTTGTTTGTGTTTGTTAATGGTCTTTAGAATCTGGGCCAAGGTTTTAGCTTAAACTTCAATACAGCCGAAATCAGCATGTGCTAGCAGCAATCACACTTCTTCATTTACGAAGTGATAAACATTTTAAAATGAAAGGCATAGCGTTTTATCCGCATGAACCCACTAAAGAGTAGTGCTAGCCATCTTTAATAAGAAAGGGGGAAGAAGAGAATGGTTTTGGAAATAAAAATAGAAAAAGTATAGATGGACAAAAACTAAAGTAGCTGGGTTGCTGAGTAGTTTCCAGTATTTATTCCGGGAAACCTTGGGATTATTTATATGATCTTAAAATACTCTCAACAGACCTGAGACACGGGAAAGTCTAAATAGTTTTGATTTGAGTACCAACATAACAATGAGGTTTTTTTATGGCATATCTTATAATACAGTTTAAGCAGGAAAAACAACAGTGAATGTGTGAAATGATCTGTCTGCACACATTCAATCCAATGCGGATGCCACGGCCCAGGTTTAGTGAAACTCTGGTTTTATTTCATAGCATGAAATTTCTATTCATAGCATGAAAACCTAGAGCTCCTGGCACTTCAGATAAGTTAGGGTATGAGAGCTGTGGATCCCAAGAAGGAAGATTTGCTTGATGTGAACCTGAGAAGGACTTTATCTGCTGAGATGGACTCCCCATGATTAGCCAAGGGCCTGAATTTTACAAATAATAAGAGTCCAGTGGCCATTTGCTGACAGGGGCTCCTCATGCATTCTGTATGCCGAGAAGGACCTCAGCCTGAGCTCTAGGCCTCTCTCACTGACGTACTTGTTTGCCCCACATTGTCTGAATCAACCACTGCAGGAAAAACCTCTTTCATTTTTCTACCAAGGACTGAGACCTGCCCCATTCAATCAGAGCTGCACAAATTGTACTCTCCCATACATCTATACCAACCAATCAGACTGCACAATTTGGAAACCTCATTTGCATAAAATTGCGAACTTTCGCTATAAAGGCTCCTCCCCTTGGTCTCAGTGGAACGCAGCTTAGGTTCTACCCAAATCTCTGTCTCCCGGCTGCAACTGCATTTGCTCAAATGTTTTTCATTCTTTATTACAGTCTAAATTAATTTTGGTCTACAGAGTCTTAGAGGAGACTTGGCTTCTGTTAGCCTTCGTTGTTCCCTGACCCAGTTTGCAGTGAAGTCTGCATTGTCTGTTCCAAATGTGCTATGTCTAAGAGTCATTATCACAAGATCAGGAAAATCAGGCTTTAAAACAATTTTTCCTGAATGCTGATTTATTATACATTTTCCCACAAAAGGATAGACATGAACAAATGTCTATCCCTGAACAACTGTGACTGTATGTGCACAAGTGTGGGAGAGAACAGCCAACTACACTGTCCCAGAGGCAAGAACTCATGATGAAAAGGGCTCCAAAATCAGGATGAAAAGGGACCACAATTCGGGCACCGAGCAGAAAACATAACAATGTTCATAGGTGACTGAACTTGGAAGACAATCTTTTTCTTTCAATCGGAGCAAAGTCTTCAATAATAACATGGATGTTAGTGCCAGAGATGTTTACAGTTTCCTTTCCATGATTTTTCAACCCATGGCAGAGTGCGGAAGAACGGTAAACAGTAACCATGAGAGCACGCCATAAGTTGACTTCTACATACTTCAGCATGAATTCTTTGATAGAAAGCCTTCTGTGTACATTACCCATTGTGCTACTCACGGTGGTGCCATTTCATGATACCAGTCCTAGACCTAAACTGAGCTTGGTTTAAGGCTGTTTGCTCAGTTGAGACACATCTTTTTTTGTTTCTTTAATAGTCCTTCTTTTCATTTTCCAATACACAGTTTTTATTGCATTTTTAAAACATCACAAATAAGCCTGAGGAATCATCCGGCATCTTGCTGTTTCTGTAGCTGGACAATTTAGAACTTATTCATCAGCCTGCTGACTGTTCGTTTTTCAGAAACGTAGATACCACCCAACAGCTTTCTGATATCTTTGTCTTTAACTGTGTGGCCTGCGGAACCAAAGCAGCTGAATTTGATACAACTTCGATGTCTTTAATACTCTTTCAGGGCATGGAAGGAAAAAACTCAAGAGGAAGTATCACCTGTTGCTGACTATAGTTAAACAGACTTAAAAGAACTAGGTCCTCGCTCTGGCTGCTGTAGCTCAGTTGGTTGGGTGTCATCCCATGCACAGAAAGGCGGCCGTGTCAATTCCCTGTTGGAACAAATGTCCCTGTTGCGGGATCGATCCAGGTGTGGTGGAGGGTGCAGGATGCAGCCGATTGATGTCTCTCCCTTTCCCTTGTTCTCTCTAAAAATCAGTAACCAAAAAAACCCTAGGTCCTCTGTCCTCTGAATGCAAGGGTACCAACGACCTCAGAAATCCTGAAGACTGGTTCTTACATGGTCACAGGTGTGGTGTGTCTCTTGAGGTGTGTTACTATCCTAGGAATCTGCATTTTCTCTTTGAGTATCAGTAGCCTGCTTCAGAAGGGGGTTGCTGACTTTTCTGACTAAATGACAGACCAAAAAAATGAAATGATCTTTCCTTTTCTATTACAGATTTCCCACCATGACCTGAGTATAGTAAGTCCTCACTTAACATTGTCAATAGGTTCTTGAAAACTGCAATTTTAAGCAAAACAATGCATATGGAAACCAGTTTTATCATAGGATAATTGATACAAGCAAGAGTTAAGTTTGGTGTATTTCTGGTCACAGAAATATCATCAAACTTGTAAACAAAGACCCAAAACCAAGAAGTATCTAATACAGTAAAGAAAGTTGAATTTCTCATGGGAGACTGCTTAAAAACTTGTCTGAGTTCCTGAGGGCGGCATGACCTTAAAATCATCTCACCATTCAGAAACCTGGTGTATCTTCTTCATAATGAGAAGAAATCTACCCCGACCAGTGGCTATAAACATTACATGAGCTAAAACAAATAAAATAAAGGCCCATGGGGGCCACTTTAGTATATCATGGGAACCTACATCACATTTTGAGATTCTCACTTCTATTTAGCATGTTTCTACACACTACAAACAATTTAAATGATTCCTCAAAAGAAAGAAAACAGAATGGGATTCAGTTGATTTACCAGATGCAATTTCCCACAAACTACATAGCTTTTTCACTGGGCGCATAACTTCCTAACTAATTATTTTGACATTGTTTAGTCACACTCTTGGAGGATCCAAAGACTAACAAATGTTTACCTTTAAATTTCAGAAACATCCTGACAAAATTTTTGTTATTTTCAACATATTCTTGAATTTCCCCCTTCTGAGAAAATAAACCTGACTTTTGGAAAGAATTTACATGGATTCCATTTCCACTGTAGCATGCCCATGTCAGCAAGTGGTTAAATTTTGTACATGATAATTATATTGCTTCTACAGACATAGTCACACAGCCTGGAGAATTGAGACAACCTGGGAGATAATTCAATATTAAAAATAATTACTCTTTTCTCCACTATTGCTCTATCACAAATGATATTTTTTTCTTAATTATGTAAGTAATTGCCTCAGTTTTTCATTGCACTCTGACTGAAACACAGAAACATCACAGATTCAGAGTGCTAAATATTATTTTTCCATCCACCAAAAAACTGGGAGGTAGAGAAAACAGAAAACCTGTGACAAAATAAATGCACTGAGCCCCGGCTGGTGTGGCTCAGTTGGTTGGACATAATCCCATGCACCAAAAGGTTGCTGGTTTGATTCCAGATCAGGGCACATGCCCGGGATTGCCGGACCAATCCCCCATGGGGTGTGCAGGAGGCAGGCGATTGATGTTCGCTCTCACATTGATATTCCTCTCTCTCCCTCTCGCCCTTCCTCTCACTCTAAAAAATAAAATAAAATAAAAAATAAAAATAAATAAAACCAACACTGACAAGGTCCTCAATTGTAATACATCTTTACATGTAAACAAATATTCATGTGTATAAGATTAATTTTTCAGTAGTGACAGTGACAACTCTGAGAGAAAGGAGTGGTTGGCCAGGCTTCATGCTGTGGAACAAGTATTTAAACAATGCTCTGCCAGCTGGAGGAGATTAAGGAGCCCTGTAATCATGGTTATGATCATTCCATCACTATAATATGTGCAGCTTATGGTGGTCTGTAAGCGATCTCATATTCTTCCAAGATTTCAAATTTCAGCTCTAAGGCAGTGACTCCCGTATCTACATCCCTAGACTAGATCACTAGACTAGATCACTATTTTGAGTTCCAACCAATAAATCTAAGTCTCTTGAGGACATTTTCCTTTGGATATGTGCAGTTGCTTTGACCACATTTGCAAAATTCTAGCTTAATGAAAAGTTTAAAAGCATGGGCTCTAGAGCCAGATTGCCTGGTTCAAATTCTGACTCTTCTACTTTGCAAGCTGTGTGACCTTGGTCAAATTACCTAGTCCCTCTGTGCCTTAGTTTTTTCATGTGTAAAATGGGAGAAATAATAGCACATTGTCAGAGAGTTATTTGTGGATTAAGCCAGTTAATTTCTGAAAAGGGCCTGCCTAGAATCCTCCCTGACACATAACAAACTGTCAATAAATGTCATATTCTCTTGTGATTATTACTGTCCTCTGTTTCAATCCAAGGTACCAGGATTTGCCCAATGATTTAAGCATAAACCTGGATCTAACTCTTGGACCAACCACTTACAAGTTCAGTGACCTTGGACAAGTCACATTATCTCTTTGAGACCCTCAATTTCCTCATTTGGAAAATGAGCATTACAGAGGTTTCTAATATGCATTTAGTGAAACAACCCGAGTAGAATGTGTAGGTTAGGGCCTGGCATACAGCAAGCACTAAGTAAAGGTAAGCAATGACTATTAACATATCCCTCCTCCTTTGACTCCCATTACTAATTATTTACCAAGTTTTGTTTCTCTTAACCCTTAAAAGAACTCTCAAAAAGTCTCCCCTCCTCTTTACACTGTCTCTTACCGTTTATCACCTTCCATTTCCCAACTGCTCCTCAGCTGTCCACTAGAATGAGCTTACGGGGCATAATTAGGTCCTCTCGCTGCTCCCAGTCCTCCGGTGTTTCCTCTCACTCACTGTTAGAACAACTCAGGAGAGAGCCACACCTGGCGTTCTACCCTATGCTTACTGTCCCCCTGATGGCCCAGTTCCCCAGCCTGGAAACTCACTTCACCCATTCCAAACAATTCCAGCTCCGACTACCTGGTGGACCCTTCCATGCTGTCACACACCCTAACCTCAGGACAGCAGGGCCACAGTGTGTGAAACAGCAGGACAAGGCCCGAGGGGCAAGTCATACAGAGCATTCTTTTCAGATGTCTGTACTCCATACAGTTGTCATTATTTAAATGTGTTTGACCTACAAAACTAGCAATTTGTAGGTTCAAATCTAATATTGTGAAAGAAACTACAAACCAAATTACAGAGGTTTCTAATATGCATTTAGTGAAACAACCCGAGTAGAATGTGTAGGTTAAGGCCTGGCATACAGCAAGCACTAAGTAAAGGTAAGCAATGACTATTAACATATCCCTCCTCCTTAAACTCCCATTAATTTAGCAAGCTGAGGTATCAGAACTCACATATTATTTAAAGCTTACAAAGGGTTGCTGTGGGCAGAGATTGGAAAGCCGTGGGATTTTTCATTTGCTCCTTTCCCTCCACATGCTTTATATCTGATCAACTTGACAGACAAGACCAAGCCTGCTACTCCACGTGTCAGACGAGTGAGTGGTTCCTCCATGTTCAGATACAGCCATCACGCTGTGGTCCCTATCTTTCAGCTTAGGTGCACCCAGACATCCTGTTGACCTGTCTTTCCTCTATAGGTTCTAAAGGCAGAGGCTTTGTCTTATTTGTTTTTATGTTGTCAGAGCCCAGAGTAGTTTCTGACCCATGGTAAAATACTAGATTAACTTTAGGCAAAGGTAACGAGTCTCATAGAAAAAGCAATCTGAATATCAACTAAGCTTTTTCTTGGACTTATTTCAGATTCTGTATGATATACCCTGACCTGTAACAGAGACGATAAGATACAGTCATAGATATTGGATATAAGCTGTAATGTAGGTCCACATCCACACTTGCTAATGTCACCTTGTGACATTTTGGTAGATGGCTAAAAAATACATATTAAAATATTTGAAGCGAAAGGTTTAAAGAGTTGTGAGGAAATAACTCAGTCTTCAGGATATAAGGACCTTAAGGTATAGTACTTCCTTTGAAAACATGTTGGGTTATCTTCAAATTATTTATTTTCCAAAAAGATTAAAGTAGGCTCCTTCCATTTCGGTCTCCATATATACTCCTGAGACTTCTTGCACTCTTTGTTACCAGAACTGCACCCTTTGAAGGCACCATGCCAAAAAAAATCTTTTTATATTTGTTTTTGTGGTTTTGTTTTGGAGGGGTTTGGGGATTTTTTATTTTTTTTTACCCTTTGTCAACATTTGAGCTACAATAGCTGCAGCAGTGGCCAAGCTGATAAGAGGGAAAAACCTTGTAAAAGTACAAACCTTGAACAAGAAAGGAAATTACCAAATAAAGAATTTTTATTCTTCTAAAATTAAAAACAGACTGAAATTAAAGCAACATGATTGGAAGCCTCCTCTGGATGTTTTCAATTGACTTTTAAAGACAGTAAAGAGATGATCCTGTAAATAGACCCAAGCACATCCTTCCTCACCCCATTTCTCCACCAAGAGGAGCTTCTTTGTCCCAAGAATGCCATAAGCCAGCAGGCTCAAGAGCTGTTTTTCCAAGTCCAGACTGTTCTTCCACAGTTCTCTGGTCCTTTCAAGGGCGTCACCAACAAAATCAGGCTTAACATTTCAGTACTTTAAAGACAAAAAAAAATGCAGACTAAGCTTTGATAAGGAATTTTGGCACCTCTTGAATGGAAGAACTTCAGACTGGCCTGTTCTTATTTGGAGCTGGTGGCGTGAGGAGAGGGAGCCCAGAGGGAGGCGGCGAGCCCCGGAGCAGATGTGGAAAGTTCAGCCAATTAGCTCTGTCTCTCTGGGCTTGGGAGGAAAGGATTCCAGAGGAGCAGTTCAAGGTTTCTGGCCTTTGGGCAAGGAGAGCTACTGGAGTGCCTGGATGGCTCATCATGGCTCCCTTAATTCAAAACCTCTTGTCTTTGCTGCTTTAGATCTTTCATTTTCTTCTTAGATTAATTATTTGACAATAGAATCAAAATGCAAGGAAATACAGAGTATTTCTGTGAGACTCAATTGACCTGAGTAATTAGGAAGCTGTACATATCAAACGTCACCTTTTCTCTACTTTTTCACTTCCTTTGAACCAAAATGACCGTGAAGTCACGGCTATCAGTTGACCTCCCATAGTAATATTTTCCCATTGCCGCTCAAACTGTCTGAATTTCTCATAAAAGGATGGATGCTTGATTTTCAGTTATTGTAGCCGCCTGCTGCTTATCCAGGATAGAAATGAACTATATCACAATAGAAGGAAATGGAGGACAACTTCATTCATCAGGTCTACCTTAATAACCAGGGAATTTGGGATTCTTAAGTCTCTTTTCAAGTAAATAAACAGAAGAACTTGTTTTTGTCAGCTCAGGCTCCTGTAACAAATGATAGGCTGGTGACATAAACAACAGACAATTATTTCTCACAGTTCCGGAGGCTGGGAAGTCCAAGATGAAGGTGCCGGCAAATTTGGTTCTTGGTGAGGATGCTCCTCTTGGATTGCAAATGCAGTGTGCTCACATGGTAGAGAGAGCATTCCCTCACTCCTGGGGGTGGGGGGGAGAGCTTGCTCAGCTGTCTCCCCCACTTTATAAGAGCAGTAATCCCATTATGGAAGCTCCACCCTCATGACCTCATCTAAACCTTATTACTTCCCAAAGCTCTTACCTACAAATACCATCCCATTTGGGGTTAGGGCTTCAGCATATAAATTTAAGGGGGACACAAACATTCAGTTCATAACTGAAATCATGGTCAGTTTGCCAAAATCCCTTTTAAATGAGCTATTAGTAAAAAACATGGTAAAGCTAATTCATTTCCATGAAGGCAAGAACGCGTGAGGGCTATTTTAGTAAATGAGCTTCCCCACTCTGTTTCCTGCTAAACCCTGCAGACAATGTGTTTAAAGCTTGTGGCTCTTTCGATCGTTTTTTGGGTTTTGGTTTTTTTTTTTCTTTCCTTAATATAGTTCTTTAAAAGTAGTTTTAATTATATCTTTGTAGATCATGCTCCCACACAAGAGATAGAATTGTCTAGAAGTTAGAACTCCTTATGTTCCACCTCATTTGTAATCACACACTGTAGCCTCGCCAGAGGAAATAGCTATAAACTGTCAGGCAAATAAACTGGCCAGGAATATGCCTCCAATGACTAGGCAGCACCCTCTGAATCATGGTGATAAGGAAATTATTATCTTCTTTACTTTCTCATGTACAACTCTGGTTGCCAGAAAATATCTGGATAGTATGTGAACTATTCAAGATGTTATAGCCTTTCCCTTCCTGCTGGCCATACTAAAAAACAAGTTGGTAAAAGTCTTACTCTTCTATTACCTGCAGAAAAATTACAGGATGGAATATTAGCAGAGTAACTATGTAAAATCCTGCCGATTAGGGGAAAATTCTGTTTTGCAAGTTCACTGTATGCTGGGATTCCATGTTGTCTCCCCCAGCTGTGTTACTGACAAGATAAGGCTGGACAGGAAGTAGGAGCTTTTAGAAGGATTTTGCCAGGCCCTAAGAAGGGCTTAAGGCCCCTAAAACTAGCAAGAATACGTTAAGTTCTACGTGGGGTAATTGAGGTAAACGTCCAATTAAAGGATTTCTTGCCAGAAATGAGGGAGTCAACACATTTCAGAACATTTTTCTCACTCCCAAAGCAGTACCTGTATCAAGAAGGCAATCCCAGGAGAAGGTGGCCTGTGCCCCTACGAAGGCTAAACAAAGACCAGGTCCCAACAATAGTCTGAACAATAGTGGCTGAGTTTAGAGCAAGCTCCTCCTGACATCTATCAAGGCATTTTTTTATTTTAAGCATTTACCATTACATAGTAAAGCATTACTGTGTTAAGAAACTGATTGTGCACAAATGTCATTAATTAGTAAAGATTTTAATTATTTTTTTAAAATAACATTAGATAAATCAACTAATAAATGTTTTAAACTATTTATGACTGGCAAGTTAAGTTAAATGAAAGCACTGGGTTATTTTAATAGATACAACTAATGTGGCAGCTACTGAAATTATCAACTATCAACGTAGTGCCAAAAAAGAAACAAACACCTTCTAGAGGGTATGCGTTGCAAATAAAATCTTATTATATTAACTGACAAAGTCACAACTAACAAGTAGAGCAAAGCAGAAATAAATGTGAATAGTTGCATTCATGCACGAATTTAAGGCACCTACAATCAGGATTTATACGAGAGAATATAATAAAGGAAATCATGCTTCCATAATTAAATTGTTATCCTTTGAACATGTTATTTGGAAGATTTAAACATAAAGTCATATTTTAAATATACTTTTTAAGTGATCTATAATTACACAGGAGAACAAAGCCTCACAACGAACTAACATCCTGTCCAGAAACAAAATGTCTGCTGCATCCCTGCTTAGAGCATAAAATAATTAATACCTATGACCTCAATTTTGCAAAGTATTATTATTTCTATTTTGCCTATAGGAAGGGAGTGTTTTGTGAAAACTCATTTCTAACACTGCAAGGGGTTGTGTATTATTGAAACTGAGTAAGGAGTAGCTTGCCTAAGGCCACTCATAATAACAGTTCTAGAAAGAAGAAAAATCCAGGAGTACTAGACTATTAATTTTTTAAATTTATTTGGCTAATACTTATAATCGATTCAGATATGTATTATTTTGTGATTTAATTAAGATTACCTGTAGCTAAACCTTTGTAATTAAATTTTAGCTATTCTCCAATCATTAAAAAAAAAAGGAATGTGGGTTGATTAGAGAAAAAACAAAACAAAACATGAGACCAAAAATACTTCTGAAACTTTCAATATGCTTCAAAGTCGGTATTTTTAGATGCCGTACTAGTGAGAAAAATGAAAACCAGATCATGAATAATCTTGAAGTGGAAACTAGCAAGTATGAGTCTTGATGTTCATTAAAATCACGATGACTTTAAATTTGTATAAGTCTCATAATCATATTTAACAAATTTAAATTTATTATATTAATTATGTTTATCACTGAGTTTCCTTGCAAGCCTGTAATCTCTCTCTCATTCTGTGGTACAACCACTCCCAATCTGAAGCAATAAATGTAGATTCATCCTTGACGTCTCTCTTTCAATCTCCATATCTCACCTCCAAAATATTTGTCAGAGTCTCCTCTATATCCCCATCAACATTACTCTAGGTCAGGCTCTCGGCCTGCTAAACGCTGCATAAGCATCCTCACTGCCCCTCCACCTCCAGCTTTGCCCTCCTTAATGTCATCTTCTTGAAAATCATAGTCTATTGATTCAGAGCAAGAGAAGCAAGTTGGATGATCACAGAGGATATTGGCTGGATTTGCCTGTAGGGATACAGTGGTGATGAATGATCCCATCACTTATAGAATAGGAGCCCAACTGCTTGACGTCCTTTATGGAACCGTCCATGACCTGTCCCTGGGTATCTTCCCTTTGTCCCATCTGGAGGCTGATCTGTGTGCATTATTTCAGCGGACTCCTTGTTTCTAGTTGGGTTCTGCCTACATGGAATAGAGGCAGATTAAAGGAAGGGAAGAGAGTGATGTCAGAGCACCTCCTGCCCTGGCTCCCTCCCTGCATTCTCACCTCACTTTCTTCAGTGATGATCACTGCTCTTGTCAGTGTGCCCTCTCCACAGAGCACTGTCTCCACAATTTGGTGGCCCTTCAAGCCTAGGGGAAGTAGCACTTCTCTCCTTCTTGGGGGTCTGTATTACCTCCGTGGTTTTCCTGGACTCTTCCCACAACTTTGCGCATAGCCCCTTCATTAAACTGCCCAACCTGTCATCCTGGTGCATTGCTAGACTCACTGCTAAAGTTGGCCTCCTAGTCACTCCCCTTTCTACTTCAAAGATTGACTAATCCTCTTTCCCACTCCTTGCCAACCCCTTTTCTTCACATTGAAGAGTGCTATCTTTACATGCTCTAATCCACTCTCAGCATACTGCATGAATGAATACTCATAGAACATTACTTCTCCATTTCTGAGCTTTGAGCTGTGCATGATTAATGTACACATGTGGTCTCTCTTCCCTGCACAATTCCAGAAAGTCTGTTATTTGTGAAATCTTGGAATCTATACTCAGTTGAAGTCTTAATTCCAGAATCTCTCCACTTTCTCAGTGGTGTGTCACTTTGGGAAATTTATCTCATTAACTCAGTTTCCTTGTTGGCCAACTGAGAAAATAGTAGCACTTTTCCTCCTAAAGTTGATATGAGGATTAAATGAGATAACTCATGTGAATTTCTCAGCCCCAGCTTCTTTAAGTTTGGGATCTCAATATCCTTGTCAAAGATTATTTTCCTTTTTCTATATAGGTTCAAGAAGATTATATATCTCTTCTAATAGAGTTTAATCTTATTCTATTTCATTCTTTTACTCATTGATACCAGAGTATAGATACATGTATCTGATACATGACAATTAAAATCTGGTCTAAAAAATGTTATGGAAGCATCTCACTTGAATGCACCACTGTTAAAATGCCCTCACAAGATAACTCCCAACTATTACACATCTGCTATGGGTTGGACATCCCACTTGGTGCTTAGTCTCATTGAACCCTCACTAAATGTCCTGTTTACAGGTGAAGAAAGTGAGGGTTAGAGGGTAAATCACTCCAGGTCATGAGCTGGTGCAAGGCTGAGCGTGGAGCTAAAATTTTTCTGACGTCAAAGACATCTTTCCATTACATGGCTTCCCAGTGGAGCACCTACAACTTGCAAAACACTTTCGTGCAAACTGCAAAGGTTAGGGAGTTTAGAATTTTAACTACTGCCCTAAAGAAGCATAAAAACATTAAGAATTAGCTCTGCCAAGATGATCCTGAATGGGTAATACAAGAGTTGTATTTAAGAACTGTAAATACTACATTATCAACTGTCGTATAAGTAATTTGTCACTCCTTCCAAGTGTTCTGGGAGGAGCTAAAACACTCTTGCCTCCACATATATCAATCTGTCCTCTTGGAGTAGATCCCCAGCATTCTACTGTCAGCTATAATCTTCAGGCTGTGTTTATCTCTGGCTGCTGCCTCCTAAAGTAAAAATGCAATACACATCCCCCTTTTGACTTAAATTTGCCTAACACATTTTTTTTTTCTGATTGTGTTTGAGAATTTCATAAGGAAGATCTTTGCTATCCAACTGCAGACAGAGTGTGTGACAGTTTTCCCGAAACTTTTTACTATAAAAGAATGTAAGCCCTGGCCTTTGCAGCTCTTCCCCCTTTCTCCAGCGCCTTTGATGACTAGGCCTGCAGGGAACACTGCTTCATGTGTCTACTTGGACAATTTAATTTACTAAGACAAAGGTTACCTAAGGAACGCTAGCTCCCTTTCCCTGCAAGAAGCAAAAGCATTTTGTGTCGCTGCTGCTGCTGGGAGGAGGAAAACAAATAAACGAAAAAAAACCCAGAAAGTCTAAGGGACAGGCGTCTCATCCGGGTCAGGCGAGCCCACGTTTTAAGTAAGCGGTGAAGGGAAATAGGAGGGGACACGCCCTGGTCACACACAGCGCGCCTTAGTGCTTCAGCCTTCAAAGGAGCGGCAGCTCCTCTGGCCCGCGCCTCCTTTCTGCTTGACTCTCTGACTTTTGTTTCTAATTTAAGCTTTCATCTTTTCACTTTGTCTCCCTTATTCTTTTAGTATCTTCTTTTCATCTTTCCCCCCCTCCCTTTTTCACATTTTTCACTTTGTTTTCGAACATAAATAATGCATCGTTCAATCAAGTTTAAAGGGTAATCAAAGAAAAAAAAAAGTCAGTTGAAAGAAATAGCCCTTTTATGTTTCCTTCTGATTTTTAACCCATAGAAATATATCAGTTTTACATCTTTAGTGGACCCAGTATCTGTAAAATATCAGTAAAGCTGTGTTCCACTTTTTCTCTTCATTCTTTTGTGAAAACTTTCCTCTTTCCCATCATTTTATTATAGCGATTGTTTTAATAATTAGGTGACATTCTGTTAGGTTAGTATGCCTCTTATTTTTTCTTACCTCTTTTGTTTTTTGCATACTCAAGAATCTCTGTTTTAATTAGCTCTGCTACAGCCCAGCATTACATTTGTCATCATAACAGGTGGTAGAAAATTCTAGAGTAACTTTCATGCAGCTGTGTGTTAGAGCTGATTTTAACTAACTTTGAATGAAATTCACCCATTTCTCTTCACAAGCTTTTTGTAACATTTTAAGGAGTATCAGTGGTATGTGGTAAACATAAAGCCAGTACTTTCTCCACCTTAATCACTATTTGAGAGCCCAGGGGTTACTATTTTTCATCCACAAAACTATTTCAGGCAGAGGCTGATAAGGGTTATAGTTCCTTATACCTTGTCTGATATATGAAACTCGGGTAGTGTATGTGTTATGTCAGTTATTTTAAAAGTCCTAACCATTCCTCAAACTTTCTCTTTGCTTTCAGAACTCTCCTGGCATAATTCAACTCTTGTTTTCTCTTGATCTACAGAAATGTTTCTGTTTCTAATTCTCAAGAATTTTTTCCTTTAGTTAAGTGCAACTGTACTTACATTTATTTGTACAACTTGCCTAGAAACAGAAGGCCAAAGAAGAATAAACTGAGCCTTGTGATAAGCATGTTATCTCCTCCTCTCATCATGAACCGATATTTCCTGTGCTTCCAGGTGCCATGCCTTGCTATCTAATAATGCTCTCAAGTTTCTGCTGATACCATGAGCAAACTCAAGACACAAGTTGTTCCATTCTTACGACAATGAAATATAAACCAACAAAATGAGCAGTGACATTGTAGTTAAAGACCTATAATCTCTAATCCATGAAGGCAGGTTTCTAGAAGGGGGAAGAAATGGCTAAATCATACACCAAGCTCAGAATTTATTATTTTTTTTTGTTTCCCCCCCCAATACTATCCATCAACCCCATATTCACATTAAGTAATTTCCTACAACTCCTACCTCCAAATCAAAAAATACAGTAATATAAGCAACCACAAGCTTACTTAGAAAAAAATTTCCATTTTTGCATTTAACTGCTCTGAAGTATAAACATTATTAGGAAGTAAATGAATGAGGATACTTGATTTTTCAAGGTAAAGTGGTCTCTTTCATGTAAAAATAAAATGAACTTATATAAAGATTTTATTTAACTCATAATAAAAGTGGGAACCAGTAAGTTGTTAATATCAGTTCAAAAAAGTATTTAAAGATTAGACATAGATATAGGCAATTCTAAAGGAAATTTACAAATTGATGCCAAAGTGATTAATATTCAATAAGGAAATAAAATGCAGTGTTTCTGGTTATCTTTAATGTAAGGTAGAAATCAATTATATGTGCTGGACAAAATTTATTTGCTTTGCTATAGACAAGAATCATTTGGCTTAATATTAGTTTTCTACGACTTAACTCTCTCCCCTAAATAATTATACAAAAGTTTTAAACTCTTATAAAATCTGTTCTCAGAGAGTTGGCTAAACTTCCACTGTTCAATACTATAGCCACTAGCCACATGTGGCTACCATATGGGACAGGGAAGACGCAAAATATTTCCACGATCATAGAAAGTTCTACTGAACAGTTCAGATGCACTGCACAATGACCAGCACTCAACAAAAAGGGTACCCAGTAATCATCACTTTTGCCCATTTCCAGGTCTTTGACAATTTTTCCCGACAAAACAAAATAAGCTACAGCGATAATGATACGGAGCCAGATATGTGAGGTGGGTAATGGATAGTATTTATTGAGTACCAGCTATATGCCTGGCATGAATAAGGCCATTTACATATCTAATTGAGTTTTCTCTACAGTAGCTTCACCTCACATATTAGTTGAGGAAATTGAGGCTCAAAGGGATGAAATAATTTGAATTCTCATAATTTGCATACATTATCTAATGTGATCTCTTAATAATTTAGCCACACTTACTAGTCGATACCTCAAAGAGATTAGAATAATTTGTTCACAACCATACAACTATTAAGAGGTTGAATTAGGGTTCAATCTCACATATGTATAACTCTTAGTCTTGCTGGTTTTAATAGACTGAATTGCTCAGTCCATGTGTCTTGAAAGAAAAGTAAGGGCAGTAGATGCAGGTAAACATAAGGTGCAGATAAATAGTATAACTAATTAAAGAGACACCCAAGAAACCTGCCCTGCCCAATTTGACTTAGGCTACTTTGTCTCAATAGAGTAAAAGATGGTGGTCCAGCTGCTAAAGGAAGAAATTAGAAGTGCTTGTTCCAGCCTTCTTTGTGTCCAAGGATGTTGCTGAGTCACTGCCAAGGCACATTATCTTCAACTGTGTGAAAGCACTAACAAGAGCAGTATGTTCATCATTAAGTGTTTCTCTCCCCAATTAGACCTTAGATTACTACAGGGGAGAATCAGAGAGGAAACACACTGACTTACGTCATTCTGCCTGGTGCATAGCTTTTAAGGAATGTTTGCTAATAATGTAATCTCCTCTAATGATTTCTATACCTCTGCTTAATATCAAACCACCTCCTCCCAAGTTACCCCACACCAATTTTAAAGAGTTACAGATACCTGAACAACTTGCTAGGTACATAGTCCTTGCTTTTACTATTATTTTACTTTTGCAACTGTTACATAGGGCAGACATGAGAGAGCAAGGACAATGGGCCAGGTACAGAAACTCACCAGGGCAAAAAGCCCTGGATGCCTAACAAGGGGCAAAACTGGGAAAACAAGAACCTCACCCCCTAGGTAACCTATTCTTCCCTAGCATGTCATTAGTCATGTGGTTTAGAAGCCCCTCTCCCCAACCTTTTCCTCCCTAAAGATAACATCTAGGCCTAGGTTGTATTTCAGCTCCAGGCCCAGAAAAAGCAGCAAAACCAGACAAGTGACACAGTTGCTGTCTCAGGACCAGCTACATTGACCAATGACCCCCTGCCCTGGCACTGACCAATCAGTGGAGACCACGACCCTGAAAGAGCACAGCTGGAAGGCTGATGACTATTCTATTGAGACATTCCCCTGAGACCTCCCCTAAGATTTCCATCTGCAAGGAAGAGATAAATAGGCTCAGGACAAAGGACCCAGCCTCTGCTCCCCACCAGGGGAGCTGCCAGCACAATCTCCTTCCCCTTTCTTCCATCTAAAGGACCCCATGGGTCTTGCAACCAGGGGAGCAATGGGCAGCAGCAGCTCGTCCTAGGCTTACCTCCTGAACCTGTCTCCAAGGCCCCCTTTTCTCCGACTTCTCAGTGAGCCAACGCAGCCCAGCCTTAGGCTCTCCTGTCACTTTTTCCATGCACCTTCTTTGTTTCACTGTCCTAAGTATATTTGTGCTGTGGCCAATAAATTCTTCTTTGTCTCTTGATTAAAATCTTTCCCTCAAGAAGACAAGAACTGAGTTCTCGTTGTCTCCGTCTTCCTGGTAACACAACTATTAGGCAACATGTTACCATCAAATGATGGATAAGCTTCAAGTAGACCAGACCAGCTCCACCACTTACTAGCTATGAGACTTTGCAGAAAATTGTTAAAACTCTTTAGGCCTTTTTTGTTGGTAAAATATTTTGGACAATAACCAAATCTACATCATAGAGTTGATTGAAGAACTTAATGAGATAATATATGTTAAAAACTTAGCACAATGTCATGTGTTTAGACCCAAGAAGTGTGATCTATTATTTTGTTATTATTCTGAGTCAAATAGATAATAAATGTTGTTAGAATTTTATAATTCTCAATAATTGTATTAAATATTACAACTTATTTTTGAGAGATTTAGGGAATAAAAAATTAAATAACATCTACCTTAACATATTTTCTCATATAAATGTACCAAATGTTCCATTTAAAACTATAAAACTGTCCCACATTAGTCACCTCACACAGTGAAAAAACAAGACCAACACTTATGAAATACCAGAAGCAATGTGATTAAATGAGAAATTTGCCAAAAAACAGAGTTGAGTCGTTTTCTGGTGGAGGAGTTTAGAAACCACCTCTCCCCCCCCCCCCCCAAAGTGCCACTTTAGCATGTGAATTATTTTGAGCTAAAGGCAATCAAGATCCTGCAAGCTCAGGAGAAATTTTTACCTCTCCCTTAAAGAATTTAAATTAAGGGTCTTGCCTGTAATAAGAGTTATCACCAGATATAACTTTTTAACCTATCTATATAGCAGGGCAAACTACTAATTACTGAACATCTGCTCTTCTTAAAGTCCTGCAATGACCTTGGTTCCCTCTGAAGCCCCAAGGCACCTTACCTCCTCCTTAGTTAAGAATGTCACATACACTTCATTTCCCCTTCTGTCTTTGAACCTCTCATGTGTGTGAGATCTCTCACTCTCTCATGTATATGGGATTTCCATGCATATGTAGGTGTTAGATTTGTTTATTTGCTCTTGTCAATCTTCCTCATGTTGATTTAATTATTAGACCAGCCAAAAGAACCGAAGAAGGTAGAGGAAAGTTTCTTCCTCTCCCACACTGGTTTAAAAGCACCTGGCCTTTGGAGCACTTCGATTTATTTTTTAACTTCTTTTCTCATGGAGGACAATATAGTCTCTCTGCTGTTGCCAGAATGGACATGCCTTATTTCTTTATTTTCTCCTAGATGTTATGGGTGCTGTCTTTTAGACTGACGTGAAAGGAAGAGAGAGGGAAGTAGATGGAATGAGAAGGCAATCCAATCAGCCACCTGGCTTTAGGGGAACTATTGTAGGAAGAGAGCAAACCAATGAAGAGAGAGAAGGATCCTGGTGATGGGGGAAGGGGGATTCTTGGAAATTTATAGGGGAGAGAAGCTTGATTCTGGAGGTAAATACAATAACATATGTACAGTCCTCAAATCCTCCCGTGTACACACACCCCCACACACACCCAGTCACACCCACACATGCTATTGGGTTGAGAATTTCCAGGGTCCTTTCTAAAATGAACTAACAAGAACTAATCTCCTGAAGCAGGTCTGCTGAAGCCCAGGCCCCCAACCCTTGAAACCGGAGCAGGCCTTCTGGAAGAGCCCAAGGGTGAAATCCTAGCAAGCTAATCAGCTGCACAATCTTACCCTTTGCAAATTCTGTGTTTGCTAAACACCTTGAGCCTGTATACACGGGGCTGAAAGGGAAGGGCTTCTCGTTTTCAATCTTCTGGGGCTGATGTTCTGCGTCAGTCAGTGCTGCCATCATGGATCCGACATTCTCCCTTTTAAATACATGCGAGTTTTCTTTTTCATGATGTGAGCAAATTAAAATCTGTGTGCTTGTGATTTGCAGAATGTACTATGCTACAGAGAGAGCTTTCTGATGAGTCTGGTCCTGTTGTAATCATCGGTTGTGCAGGAATAATTCAGGAAATGTTCTCAGCGCAACCTAATTCCCACACGCACGATGAAACACAGGAGGATTTTGCAGATAGAGATTTAATACACAAACAGTCAAGAGGAGCCTTTCAACTGCATTTTATTTTGAGGATCCAGGTAGTTAATATGTGAGGACTGTTGCCAAGAAACAAGGTAGGATTCTTTCTCTCTCCAGAAATGCCTAAGATAATTGTCTTGTAGAGGTAAGAAGATACTTGAAACCAGATCTGCCTGCTTGCCAAGCCCCTTCAGGTAGTTGGAGAGGTTTATGATAATGAAATCCTCCTTTGTCATTTACATTTCTTTAGCAGTTATTTATGCAAATGATCAGATTTTTTTTACTACCTAGGAACAGATTTAGGGATGAATGAATCCCTTCCTCCTAATGAAAACATTTCAGTCCTCCTAGCCTGGAAGTCTCCACAAGGATATTTGTTTGGATAATTATAAAACGACTTTGATATCCTACTACACTGAGCTTTGGAAAATAAATAAATATCTTATTTGTGACTGTAGCAGAACTGAGCCTTCAGAGTAATCACATTTCCACTTAAACAAAGAAGCAAAGTGTAATCCGGTATTTTAAAAATCATTAAGTGAACCTAATACTACTCAGTGGATTTAAAACTTAGAAGTCCCCAGTGTTTCTTCCAAATGTAGCTCCAAAGTAAAGGAAGCAAGAACAGCCCAAAAGCAAAGGAGAAAAAAAAGTTCATGCAACTTTCTGTCCTCTGTTTCATTCATTGACTCTCTCTGTCATTCATTTGTTTGAAATATTAACAGAAGAAAGTCCTATAATAATTTCTGCCTAGAGAAAGGGTTGTAGCAACTTGAGAGCCCTCTTATTGTTAATTTTATATATATATATATATATATCTTTATTGATTTCAGAGAGAGGAAAGGAGAGGGAGAGAGAGAGATAGAAACATCAATGATGAGAGAGTCATTGATTGGCTGCAGCCCGCAGCCCGGGCATGCGCCCCGACCGGGAATCGAACCCCAATCACGTAGATCCCAGGTCGACGCTCAGCCACTGAGCAACTCCCGGCCAGGCTCCTCTTATTGTTAAAGGTGTCTGACCTCAGTTTGGTGGGGACCATGATGGAACCATCCAATATAGACACTTAATTTCATTAAAAATTTGGTTTTTGTTTGAAAAGATAGCTCTGCATTCTTGTGTATATCACCAGGTGCAGGTAAAAGCAAGACAAGAACTCAGTGTTTGAATTCAGTTTGAACACGGCTACGAACACCAACCATGGAGAAGGAGGAACCTGGTGCAAATCCTGCCATTTTCTAAGTATGTAACTGCAGGCAAGGTGTTTAGCTTCTGAGTTTCAGTTCTCTCCTATAAAATGCTAGGTTTATGAAACCTAACCTAGTAAGAATTAAATGAGGTAATCAATCAATAAAGCAATCAGTCAATCAAAAGTTATTGAGTATTTGCTAATTATGAGATATTGTGTCTGAAACATATTTCTAAAAAACATCCATTATTAGAAGGATGTATTAATTATTTTCCATCGACTTTTGGATCACTACATGGCCATCCACAATTAAACAACAACCTGGCCCAGAAGATAATCAGAATTCACTAATTTGTGCAAATTAACTCACTTTCAGCTTTTAAAAGGGAAAGATGGTAAGATTTTTAATTTTACAGATGAAAATAGTGAGGCTAAAAAGTTTAAATCCCTTTTACAAGTCAGTAAGAGTCTCTAAGAGCAGGCACATAACTTATTGGCCAACTTACAATCACCATTTTAGAAAAAGCTTAATCTTTTACTTTACTATCTGCAAAGTAGCATTTAAAAATAATGCAATGGTTAAGCAAAGAAAGAAAAGGCTAATGCAAGAATAAGATTTAATAAATTATAATATTTCAGTTATTAATAAAGTAATATCCTTGTACCTGTTATACCTGTTCCCTGCAAATTGCTGAGGGAAGGGTCTGGACAATAGATGCATGCCCACTAAGGTCCGGCTGACTTGGGAAGGTCAGTCACACCTGGGAACAAGTCAAAGGCCAGAACAGGCGTGGCCACTGTAAGCGCAGGAAGATTTGATGTTTAAGCTCCTGAACAAAGGGGCCCAGCTCTCTCTTTTGCTTCTCCTACCTGCCTGTGTTCCTGGGACTCCGGTTGCAGGGGAGCACACTCTCCTGCACCCACATGGCTCTGTGGGACCCACACAATGGGCTGATGGACTATAATTAGCTGTTCTGGACCCAATTCCACCATGGAATGGAAGCTCTGGACACTGGCCCTACTTTTGGTTCTGCTGGAACCCCAGTTATATCTTTTCCAGGACTGGTTTAAAGATAAAGGGACTTTGGAACCTGAGAAATATAATTCCAATTCAATAAAAACCATTCACTCTTCTGTGCAAGTCTTAGAAAATTCATTTTCTAAAGATACTGCAAGAGCTACCCCATTCCCACTAGTGTGGGGGAAATTGGGCCCACTGATTTCTCTGCAACGCCTATATAATTTATGGGTGAAAAATCTGTTTCAGTTTACACCTCTACCAATAGTGCGTGAGTGACCACCTTATCCTGCAACCTTTGGCAATACTGAAATATTAAGAATGTAATGGTTACCAATTTTGAATCTCATTGTTTTAATTATCATTTCTCTTTCATGTGTTAATTGGTAACTTGTTTCTTCTTCAACATATTGGCTTCTGCATATCCCTTAAAATTTTTTCTATAGTGTTGGTAGCCTTTCAAAGAAATTGATTTGTAAGAATACTTTAAATATAAAAGACATTAATTTGTGGATAAAATCTGCATATTTTTTACCATTTTTGAAATTTATCATATAACGTTTTTTATGCGGTCATACATTTTTTATAGAAGCTCTAACTTTCCATATAAATAAACTCTATTTATCTTCCAGTATAAATTCTAAGATTTGTATCTTTCTTAAGGCCTTCTTCATCTCAAATTTATAAAGATAATATTCTCTTTTTTCTGTTAGCCTTGTGGTTTTATTTATTTAGGTCTAGATGTTTAGTCATTTTCCCCATTGGATACACAGTCCTCGCTGCACTAAGTTGAATGCCAATTGGACAGTCATTTGCTGTGGCAGAGTGATTGCGTTGATTAATTAATGGTCCCTCTGCATCCAGGTCCTTTACCTCCCATCAAGAGCTGAACTCCTTCTCCATCTCTGATCTGGGTCCACCTTGTTGCTTTGGCAAAATGATGTGCCAGTTTCAAGAGGCCACACATGCCTCTGCCCTCGCTCTCTCCACACTCCTGGATGACCTGTTGGAGGCTGAGAGACCAGGCACAGAAGCGCCCACAGTCCCCAGCCTAGGTCATTGTGAACCAGTCTACAGCCAGCCACCCTCAGAAATGCAGGAGAGCCCAGATCAGCCTAAAGGAACTGCTTAGCTGGCTTGTAGATTCATGAAAAATTACAAATGATTATTATTTTCAACCACTGAGATTTTATTAAACAACAGTGGATAACTGATACATATGCTCAATTCACATACATACACACATACAGTTTTTCTGGACTTTTCTGTGTCCTATAGGTTCTTGGCGTGTATTTCCATTTGACTGGGGGTTTTCTGCCAAATTCTTAGCCATGTCCGGTGTGAGGTGTAGTGGATAATAGTCCTGTTCGTAGGTCCCTTATTCTTCTACATCCTCTAGGTACTTTGGGGGAAGGTTTTCTGTTTCTTTCCATAAATATCTATTCAGCACTTACTACATGCATGGCTCCGTATTAAGTCCTATAGCAGATCAAAGGATGAGCATGACATTGCATACTGGCGTCACATAACTTCTCACAGTGCTGCACATGCTGAATAACTTTGTCCAAAAAAATGTTTTTAGCCTTTTACATCCTGTCCTCGAGCAAAGCAAAAGTCACTCTGATAGCCAGAGGCAGAGCAGCACTCTCTCTGGCTCCTAAAGGTGTGGTTGGGAATCAAAGTGAAGGGAAAAGAAAAAGACAGGAAAAAGTAAGGTCTCACAGTACATAACCTACAAACTGACTCTGTTAGCTAAGGCAGTGATTTTTTATTTTATAAATGTGGCAACTGAGCATCTCTATGTAAATGGACATCTACGTTTTGCCCACATTTTCTGATAAACAGAAATATGTGCTCCCTGAGGTTTGGCAGTTTGGATGGTCCAGGGGCTGAAGTGTGTTCTGTTTCCAAACTCAGATTTCTACCCTCATCGCTTTTTCTGCCTTATACAATAAAATCAGGCACTCAACCGTACTGTATCTCACTTTATGTATTAATAAAACTGAAGCATGTTGTGAGGTTTAATTAGATAATAAAGCACTTTGAGGCGCCTTCTTGATAAGTCTGTGTAAGTGAAGAATATTACTAATTTAGTAATCATCACGTGCACTGAAAAATTTTCCCATAAACTGTTCACACATATTTTGGAAACCATGGACAATCACATCAACTTTGGGTATGGTGACAAATAAGAACTGATGAGGACCTTCATCTTGGGATGGATGAACTATGTCGTGCTCAATTGCTTTTTAAATTTTCTATTTATACTCCCTCCTCATTTAAATGTTTAATTAGGAAGGAACATTTCCATGCATTATAATTAAATGCAAGCACAGATTCTTCATCACAAAAGAGTCATTTTCCATTCTGTTTATACAAAGTTTTGTTTTGTCCCAGAATGAATCAATATAAAAATTAAGCTGGTTGCCTGAAAGCCTTAAAAAGAAGTATAGCTTTCAGAATACAAGTAAGATTAAAATGAATTAAAAATATGAAAGCATGTTCTTTTAGAATAATTGCATGCTATATTCTTATGACCCTTAAAGGTAGCTTTTCCAGAAAAAAAAGAAAAATGAACAAAGAAGGCCTTTCGTTCCGGTTTATCTTCTTTAGAAGCTGGAACCTTTTCACAGCTGAAGCACAGTTTTTCACTTTTAATTGGTGAGCTCGTAATAGGAAGACTGCAGGACCAAAAGAAATCCTCGTTCTGATTAGTGATGGAAAGGGACCCGTAAGGGATGGGAAGTTTGGAGGCAGGGAACAAATAAAAGATGTCAAGTTTACACATTTCTTGGAATCTTCTCCAGACATTCTAACCCTTCCGGAGCTACAGAATTTGGCAGGAAATCTCATACATAAGAATGTACTGAAGCTAGGGAATTCTTGTTTTACCTGTTCAAGTCCTGCTCTGGTGTTCTCTGTGCCAAAATTCATGTGTAATGTATATATGTGTGTGCATGAGTGTCTGTGTGTATCTGTAATAAAGAAAATGGAGATTATTTCTTAAGTTCCTTCTGCACTGAAAGCTTTGCTGCTGTGAAATATAGCAAACGTTCCATTTCAATACTGGCTTGAGAACCGGGGCTAGAAGATTGATGAGATGTGGAAGGTTTTCTCCTGGTATTTCTATGTTTCTGCTAAACACTGCTTCCAAACCTTGAAGTTAAAAGTATCCCTACATTAAATAGACCCTTTTCTCTCACTTGAAACAGTGTAATGAGCTCAAATTTAGCTGAAGCTAAGATGGTTCATACTTTACCAAAACATTTTGCTTTGTCCATTGATGTGTTTGTTTTTCAATCCTCACCCCAAGATATGTTTTTTCATTGATTCTAGAGAAGAGGAAGGGAGAGGGCGAGAGACAGAAACATCCTTGGGAGAGAAAAGATCGATTGGTTGCCTCATGCATGCGCCCCAATCAAACCTGCAACCTGGATATGTGCTCTGACTGGGAATCGAACCCATGACCTTTCAGTGCAGGGATGACTGTCTAACCACTGAGCCACACCAGCCAGGGAGAGACAGGGAGAGATCCAATTTGTTGTTCCTCTTAGCCATGCACTCAGTGGTTGATTCTTGTAAGTGACCAGACTGAAAGTTGGAGCATGAGGATGATGCTCTACACAACTGGTGTCCAGAAGCTAATATGTATAAACCTGCCCACCAGCATTTAAATAAGAGTGGATTTTACTTATCTAATTGCAAGGGGAGGGGAATGGAAATCATTGAACCATTGGAATAGGGAATTTTGGGGCCACCAACTGAGTTGATGACATCTTGGTTTATTTTCAAGTGAACTAGAAAGTTGAAGTAGAGCCTGATGGATTTAGATTATGTTGAAAAGAAATTATAAACAAAAATAGATACATAGATAATATTTTTTCTCCTCAAAAATGTTACAGACTCAATTGCCTCAAATGCTTACATCAATGTCCTAAGTAGATAATTACACATAGATTTTATGAAATGTTCACCAAAGATTTTATGGTGATTTTATTTCTGTTATTTGTGGCCAAGGAATCAAAGGGTTTACTTAACAAGCAGGTTTGCACAGCCAAGGAAAGACAACTCATCAACTCATGTGAAGGCAATATACCAACCCCCCCCCCCCCCAAGGAAAAACCGTATACACACTCTCCTTCCAACCTAGATGCTGACACCTGATTAAACTGGAGCATCTCTTGCTGACAATTGTGACCAGCAAAGCACTCTTCCCTTGGCTATTTCTGAAGTATAGTGCATCTCAACTAGGACTTCCAGGCACTGACGTCCTCTGACCCCATCTCTGATCAAGCACTTGACACACTAATATCTAGACCTTTATGAATGTATGTGCTCAAGCCAAAGAAAAGCCACTTTTCCACACACAGGAGAGGCCCTCTGCCCTCCTCCACTTTGCATTTAACCTTATGTTCCCTCTTGATGAGTTAGTCGACTCCTCTAATTGCATTTCATTCTTGCAAAGTCTCAGAAGATACAGAATGTCATCTTCATTTTACTGAAAGGGAAACTGAGGTACAAAGTGGTTAGGTAACTTGCTCCACACACTTGGTAAATGTCAGAACCGGGATTAGACCCCTGGTCCTGTAGCTCCAAGGATCTTCTGAAGCTTCCCCCAGATTTCTTTACTCACTTTTAATAAGAATCAGGTTAATTATGATCCTTTGGGGTATTCAAGACATAATTTAGGTTCCCAGGTTACCAGAAATTGAAAGACACAATTGAGATGCAAACTTACCTAGAATAGCATAATTTGGGGCAAAGAAACTATGCCTGTACTGATGTGGCTTTTTGGGAATATAGCATGGAAGAGCATATAAACCTCTGAAGAGGGGAGATTTTTTGTATGCCATTCAATGGTGTCTGGCAAAACTTAATATCTGGCTCTCCAGAGGGAGTTCAGCAGAGCCTTCAGTTGTAGCATTTGCTTAGTGTCATGGTGAGCTGTTCCCACCATGGTGGATGTTGAGTTACCAACATCACTTCAGCAGGCTCTCAAAGTTCCTAAAAAGTTAATGATTAACTCTTGAGCAGGTCTGAGCAGACTCTAGCACACCACTGAATTATCATTACAATAGCCATGGCATCCTATATAAAATAAAAAAGGAGAGAATGAAAGCTAGGTGGGCAATGTTCCTAACATGCCTTACACTGATGCATTTAATACTTTTGTAAACATAAAGAAGACAAGGAATAAAGAGAGCTCACTTTTGTGGGGTTGATCCACATTACCATTCGCGTCTCAATAGAGGACTAAGTCACTCATAATGATTTTGATTTTTTTTTCTTGCTGACTTCATGAACTGTTCATATTTACACAGAAAGAAATATCATTGAACTCAGATAGGAGGAATCCCAGCAGGAGGACCCAGACATGTTATCTACAGGTTTGAAAGTTTTCTAAAGAAGTTATAAATTTAAAAAAAAAAAAATTAAACCCAGCCAGTGTGGCTCAGTGGTTGAGCGTCAACCTGGGATCTAAGAGGTCACAGTTTGATTCCCGGTCAGGGCACATGCCTGGGTTGAGGGCTGGATTCCCAGTAGGGGGCGTGCAGGAGGCAACTGATCATTGATTCTCATCATTGATGTTAGTACCTCTCTCTTCCTCTCCCTTCCTCTCTCTGAAACCAATAAAAACATATTAAAAAAATTTTTTTAATTTAAAAAAATGTTTAAATATGACAATCACATTGAAGTAAAGGTGTCTCTATGGAGAAAACAACAGCATAGATGTTGGGGGGAAATACCAATTTCACATTGTTCACTTTTGTTATTCCGTGTTGAGACACATGGACTATCCCAGTGCAAGTCTTCCTGCAGGAGAAAGAGAGGGCTTTGAGTATGGGGAAAGAGGACTTCCTGTGACTGCCGAACCAGACAGAGGCCTGGTTAGCAAAAGACACATTTGACTATCACCATACTCGCCTCCTTCACTCTCAGATGCAATACACACACAAGGGACTTACAGATACCCTCTCGGATTACTCTCATTCATTCAAAAATATTTAATAAATTTCCAAGAGCTGCTAAGCATTTTATCAAGAGACTGAAAGTGCAGTACAGCAGTAGTTCCTTATTCGTAGGAAACACATTCTAAGACCCCTAGTGAGTGTCTGAAACTGTGGATGGTATCTAAACCTATACATGCGATGTTTTTCCTATATATACATCCCTTTTCATTTTGAGGAAACACTTCATGGCTCTCTTTGACATATCTAAATTGCCAGCTTTGAGGTCATTGCTAAGTAAAATAAGGGCTATTTGAAAACAACAGTAGATCTGATAACCTAGATCGCTACTAAGTGGCTAATGGGGGTAGATACTCTGAACAAAGAGATGATTCATGACCTGGACGGGATGGGGCAGGACTGAGCTAGATTTTATCATGTTACTCAGAAGAGCATGTGATTTAAAACTTATGAATTGTGATTTTTTTCTGTAATTTTTCATTTAATATTTTTGGATTGTGGTTAATTTGGGTCATTGAAGCCACAGAAGGTGAAACTGCGGGTAAGGGGGGTACTGCTGTATGAAATGTTCTCTGCTGTCATGGAGCTCGTATGCTGGTATTCTTTCTTCATATCTTTCACAAATGCTATGGAGGAAAAGAGGAAAGTGAATGATGGTGAGGAATGAACTACCTAACACAGCCTGGGAGCCCTGGGCAAGGTTTCCCTAAGGGAGCTCCCAGAGAAAAATCCTTAAGAAGTAAAGGATGCATAGGAGTTGTCTAGACGAAGTCCAGCACTGAGGAGAAAAACATCCCAAGAGTAGGGAACCGCAGGCTTAAAGATCCTGAGGCAGAAGCAGTCAGGAGAACTGAGAGAAGGACAGTGGGCTGGGAGCTTTGAAACCTGGAAGAAGTAGGTTGGAACCACCTCATAAGGGCTCTCTCGGGGGCCAAGTCTGAGTATTTGTACTTCAGTGTGAGAGCCATAGGAGGCCACTGAAGGGTGAAGCAGGCTATGGTATAATCATATTTGCAATGAAAGTAAAAGTAGAAATTGCTTAGCTTAGCCTATAAACCCTCTGACTGAGCTGCAGAGCGGTTGAGCCTGTTAATATTGAAAGCACATGATAGTAGCGTTTTGGTAGGCAGTTAACTGCTTTTATTAGGGGCTAGAATAGGACAGGGAACTAACTATTATTTTAAGTACGAAATGAGAGCTGATGTTTTCTAACTGAAAATGTGTAATATTGCCCTCATCTTCTCAGTGTTTGTTGATTAAGTTTGAGTTTTATTTTTAAGGAAGAGTCCAGATTTGTAAGACCTCGTTAAGCCATTCTGAAACTACAAATGGAAAGAAATGAATTTATTTAATTCTTTTGGAGCACATAAAATTCACTACTCCTATACGTATCTATTTTTCTAGTCAACAAGTATTATATTAACATGTATTATTTAAAGAGGACTGGCCTTTGTTTAACAAATGGCAAATTGAGCCTATGGTAAGGTTCAAATCTTTCCCCATATCCCATGACAATGACCAAAGACACAGAAAAATAAGAAAGAAAAATCTGGAACACTCTGAAAGCAGAGTATAGGTCCATCAACAGGCCAGAGAGTTTGAAGAATTTCTGAGAGATGTAGGGCATCTGTGATTAGAAAGAAAGAGGCTGAATCAGTATAGAACTTCCCAGGAGTTAAAACAAGGCAGGGGAAGCAGGGCCCAAAAGGCTGGATGTTTTTGCCAACAAAGCCCAGAAAATCTCCTATAAAATATTTTGGTGAGGGAGGTTTTATAATTTTGAAGAAGGGGAACCATGAAGAAAAGACCAACATGCTTGGTTTAAAAATAAAAATAAAAAACTTCGGTGAGGCAAAAATAAAGTTGTTAAAAACTTTCAATACAAACAACAAAAATAACAACAAACAGGAAGTTTTTGCAACATAGAAAACAGATAAAGGCTTAATATTTTTAATATATAAAAAGTGATGTTTTTTAAAATATTAAGAAACAAATAATTACCACAATTGAATAATGTTGAAGAACCAAAATGGTAAATTATTAAAAAAATTCAAATGATCATAAATCTGTTCTGTTTTAATGCTCAACCTACTAATAATAAAGAGAATTCAAAATAAAACAATAAAGTTTGGTGTGTGTTTTTAACCTAAGAGCTTAGTAAACATAACAGTATCCAGTCCTGACAGGCATATGAAAAAAACAGGCACACTACTCTGTGGATATGTAATCTTTCAGAAGAAAAACCTGGAAATAAGCATTATAGCCTGGAAAATGTTATAACTTGACGTTTTCAATTCCATTTTTTTAATTAAATCAAGTAAGTTTGTATACTATCTAGTTTTTGGAACTTTATTTATAATATTTATACTGAGTTGAATAGTGCCCCTCCCCCATAAAAAATTCATATCATTCCCAGAATCTCAGAATGTGATCTTGGAAATAGGGTGATTGAAACTGTACTTAGTTAAGATAAAGTCATACTACAGTAGAATGGGCCTTAATACAGTAAGATTGGGATCTTTCTAAGAAAAGAAGATTTACAGAGAAGACACACAAGGAGAAGGCCATGGAAGATGGAGGCAGAGATTGGAGGCTTATGTCTATAAGCCAAGGAACGCCAAGAATTGCAACAACCAGCAGAAGGCAGGAGAAGGTAAGGAAAGATCCTTTTAGAGCCTTCAGGGAGAGCAAAACCCTGTCAACACCTTGATTTTGGACTTCTGACTTCCAGAACCCTAATAAAATTAATTGTTGTTGTTTTAAGTCTTCCAGTGTGGGTACCTTGTTATGGCAGCCCTAGGAAACTATCACAATACTAAAATGAAGAAACTACCTAAATGTCCACCAATGAGCATTGGTTAAATAATTAAAGAAGTCTATAAACACTATAAAATCAGTAGAAAGAATAAAGCATACCTATGTGAATGGAAATGGAAAGATGCCTGCAATACAGTAAGTGGAACTATCTGTTCATACCTGTAGCAATATACAGGATAAAATTTTATTCCAAGAATAAATATGTGTATGAAAAAATATATAACTCAAATTTTTAGCAATGTATATTACTAGGAGATCATACTTTCACTTACTATTACATAGGCTTCTGCATTGTCTATAGCTTTTTATGAGAATATATCACTTACAAATTCAACAAGAACAATTAAGGTATTTCAATTTTGAAAAAAATATATATCTTTTTAAAGAAAAATAAAGCACCATCTAAAGAAATATTAGTCAGTAGTAGTTCAATATCAAAGTGGTGCCATTGAATATGTTTCTCCTCTGAATGAATCACCATTCTCTCTCAGAATATTCTATTTATAGAGTTTTTTATCCTAACTTTCAGTCAAAGCAAAGAAATCAGTTGTAATTTCCTCTTAATATAGATGTTGCTAGAAGAAAAACATTGAGATAAAAATTAAAACTACAATAGAGTGGTATTTGCCAAAGAACCTCCCCATTACAATGCTGCTCATTTCTAATTTCTGGCTCTTTTAGTTCATCGTCCAGTACAGATTCCATTTTGCATGAAATTAATCTCTTCTTCATTGTCTTCCTTATTTTCAAAGCACTCCTCTGTGCTGCCCCTGATCCTGTTTAGCTATCATAGCGATTTCATTCTATGTGTTGTGGTATAGAATTAGTTGTAGATTTGCAAAGAATGCCCTACGATGAATGAACACATTACTCATCAGAGAAGTGTGTGTGTTCAGGTCAAACATTTTTGATAGTTAGATCTAAGAAAAGTCCAGAAGTGTGGTCCACTTTCTGGAAGTGATGCTCCTTCCCATATCATCTGCTCTTCATCCTGGGCCAAAGAGTAGAAAGTCTAAGGCAACCAACAATAATAGCTACCATTTATTAAGTCCTTTTTATGTGCTGCTGTGTTTTTCTTAATTCATGCATTCATTTCTTTATTCCATCTTTCCATAAGTAACTTTGCCTACTATGTGGCAGATGGATTAGTCTCCACCTGTATCATCTCTACACCTCACTGTAGCCCTACTGTGTAGGCATCCGAAGTACCAATTTACAAATGAGTAAATAAAAATTCCCAGAGCTTAATTAAAGGTCCCCAAATCTCACTGATAGTTTTTTGGCAGAGCCAATATTCAATAAAAAATCTATTAGTTTCAAAGACTCATGATCTGGAATGATCAAAGTCTCATGAAGCCCCTCGTTGAAAGCAGGTGAGGAAAAGAGAGCTTACCACAAATAAAGTGATAGCAGCCAGGCCGGGATATATTTAAGTGCAAGCAAACATGGTTTATAAGAACACTATAGGACATCGGGGAGGAGAAATTTAGTGAGCACAAGACCTGACCTCATATGGGTTTCAGCTGAGCCTTGAGAATGACCAGTGCTTATACCCGCTGGAGGACAGCGTGAGCCAGCACAGAGGCTGATATCCCTGGGGTGGTGTGTAGATAGTCCTGGTTTTATAGGAATTCATCCTATAATGGGTCTTTTCTTCTGATATGGCAAGTTGTGACACATTCAGTTTTTCTTGTTCCTGTGGCTATAGGAGGCCTCAGGTCAAAAGTTGCACCCAGACAATTCACAGAAGTAACATATTTTCTTTCTCTTCTTTAAACTTCTGATTTTTACCTTCATATTTTTATGTTATTTATGATATCATTCGTTGTCTTTATCTTCCCATGTTCCTTCTTTGTTTCTTTCTTCTTCTCCCTTCTTTCCTAAGTAGGCCCTTTTTTCTAAGTAAAGGAATATTACAGAAATTTGTAATAATCAAGTTGGGAAATTGCTGGATTGGAAGAAATTCTGCTGTCTGTCAATGTGTTCTCACTACTCTGACAGGAGGCAGTCCTAGAAAGACCTAATGTCTCAGACAGTTCTTGACAAGAGCTTTAAAAATGGTGTTTGCCCTGTCTCTCTACTGATTTTAATATGCTGTTTGAGTCTTCTGTCTCCAAAGAACATATGCCATTTACTATGTTCCTTCTGCATGTGTTTTGTGTGTATCTAATTTAATCCCCCAATAAATCTATGAAGTAGCCATACTTCCGTAGGAGTAACAAACCTGAAAATCAGAGGGTGGGTGAAGAACCTCAGGCCACACAGCCAGAAAATATACAAAGCAAGCTTGGAATTAGGTTTGTTTTACTTTAAGGCCCAGGCACACTTGATTATATACTGAAATCTATCAATATGATCTACATTCATAAATGTGTCTCACTTTATTACATAAGTCATGGAGTCATTGAGCTTCATTTTGGAAATACTCTCTGCTTTATTAAGTGGAAACAGAAATAAAAGGGTAGGCATGAAAGTTCATCCTAAAACTAAACTTTACCTGTAAAATCAAATTTAAAACAAATACATAGAAAATATTATTATAAAAATCCAATGTGAATAAAACCTAGTTTAAATCAATTTAAAGAGAAAACATTAGTAAATGATATGATATACATTATATATCTTTATTTACATATGAAGCTTACACTGTCTATAATATTACATAAATTATAAAAGAACATAAACATTCTTTAAAAAAATACATATATATATCTTTTTATTAATTTCAGAGAGAGGAAGGGAGAGGGAGAGAGAGATAGAAACATAAATGATGAGAGAGTCATCATTGATCAGCTGCCTCCTGCATGCCCGGGCGTGTAGGCTGACTTGGAATCCAAGGTCAATGCTCGACTGCTGAGCCACGCCCGGCTAGGCCATAAACGTTCTTTAAAAATAATGTTTTTAATCCTAATCAGATTTTCAAAATATCGAAGAACTAACATTTTAATGTCAAAAAGATCAAATATATATATATATATATATATATATATATATATATATATATATATATATATATAAATGGTTTGTCTGTTAAATCTCTTATTAGTATTATTATAAATTTATTACACCTCTGAGCGTAGTTTACAGTGCAGTACAGCACAGGTTTTTCCTGCAGGACACTTACCTGCGTAAACTGTCCTCTTGGCTTTTTGGGTTGTATGGGTGACCACACCTCATTCCCCCAGATGGAGGCCACCACTTTTAGAAGCAGAAAGAAATGTCCTCATTTCATTAAGGCCTGTTCCGTCAGGGCTTCCACTAACACCTGAGCCCTGAGCATGCAGCCCGCAGATCAGAGACCGGGAAGGGACTATCCTGGGAGAACACAGGCAGGACGGGAGCACTGTGCGCCCCTAAGCCAGTGGCACCTGAGGAGCTCCTAGCAGAACGGAGGAAGTTGCTACCCAACAAGCTCGCAGCACAGATTCTGAACTCCTCGAAGCAGGAGCCATATCTTATTTATCTCTGTCTCACCTTTTTTTGTGCCAATAAGGCACCTGTCATGGACAGGATGACTGAATGAAACTACCTGACATTGAACTAGTGCAAATGGCTTGAAGGTACAGGTGAAGCTGGGGCTTCATGTTTTTATAGTTACTGTCAGTTCATCTGAACAAAGACTACGCAACACACAATTGTGGATGAACACATCCAGAACTTTCTTGAGTCCTAGAGACACAAGGTATAACAAAATGTCAGGAGCTTTGAGGAATATTGAGGTTGAGGGGCTGGTAAACGCACATCACCTTGCTCTGTTGCCTTTGACTCCAGCATTTATGTGATCAACACTATAAATAATGGAGAGGTAATTCAATCTTTTTTGCTTAAATATATTTACATATAAAAGTGTAACAATGAGACAATGAATGATCTATAAAGTAAAATGGGATTGGGGAAAGTTGTCAGTGTATTAACTAAACAGTGAGGAGAATCATGTATCTGAAAGTTAGAAGATAAATCCATCTTGGGCAAAGGCATGTGGGGGAGTCTGTTGAATGACCATGGGTCTAGGCATGCATGAGAAAGATTAAGAAACTCAGATCTAACCACCAATTCAGATATGACTCAAAGGTGGGGCTTTAACTACAACATTTTGTAAAACCACAGATCAACCTGTTGTCCTAAAAATGATGGCTTATTTGGACACTTAATTTCTATAACAAGGGCCAGTTATCTTTAGGTACAGTGTGGATTTCTGTGCAGAGCAGTAGAGGGGATAAAGTGTTATTACCCAAGATGTTCGCTTTGTCTCAAGAGCCATTTCAACAATGACCACAAACGTCTCACGTCTCAGAGGAAACAGGGAATCATGGAACCAAACCCCTGCAGGTCACAGGAATAGCTCCTTTGTGTGAGAGGAGAAATGAGGCACAGAGATTTATAGGTTGCTGCCCATGACATATCAGCATATCGGCACCCCCACTGTAGCCCACTAACAGTTTTCAGTCATCTCAGCTGGCACGGGTGAAATATCACAGCAATTATAAAACTCGGGATGCCGGCTAGGAGAACTTTTGGAATGGCTCCAGCAAATTGTTTCCATTTTTCAGCTCACAGTGAGAAGGAAGGCAGAAACAGAGAGTGGTAAAAAAGAAAGCAAATATAGGCCGTACATTCTGCGTATGTAGATATATAAATATATTAAACTTCCCTTTTGTGCCCTGGAGAGAAAAGAGCCGCATTCAGCAATTCAGGGACGATCAAATAGATTAACGTGAACATCTTATATGTCTCCAAGGAGCCAGCACTAACATCTTTATTCCTGCTCAGCTACCTTCCACTCCACACCGTGTGAGGGAATATATTTTATTAAAATCATTTCTTTTACCTGGAGGTCCTGTCAACTAACTAACCGAATGAGAAGAAAAGAAACTGAGAGTGTTCTTTGTGTGCCAAAAATAAGCTAATTAAGAGCATGTTATTTTTTTCAACAGGGAGAAAGAGGAAGGACTGAGCTTAGATTTTCCCCTTGTGAAGTTCAGCAGCATTTCTGCTTCCCTGACAGACCTACCTTCGGTATTCAAGACCAGTCTGCGCATCAAAAATAAACTTTGTACTGAAAAAAAGCAATTTGGGTTTTTGAAAATTTCTTTTCAAGGATACACAGAGCCTCTTATTTGAAAACATTTTCATCTCTACAACATTAAAATTGCTTGATCGTATTTTTTACTAGATAACACAAATTTTGGGATGTATTTTTTATTGACAAAGGAGTTGGGCAATACCATTTAATCTAATTTGACCCAAACTATTTTGATGCTTGCACTATAGTTGTCATGTTCTAAAACGTTGCTGGGCTTTCTGTAGATCCATTGAAGTCTGAGCTTTAACAGTAAATACATGCATACCCCTAAAAGCTCAGTTGATTCTGCTTTGCGCCTGAGCTCTCTTCAATATCAATGGGGAACAGGGCAATAAAAGACCTTTTATTTATTTTACTTTTCCATTTTTTAATTTTATTTTTACTTTTTAGTTATTCTTTGGGAATTTTCTTCTGATTTCTGGACATCAGAATACAGCCATACATTATAATTTCAAATTTTACTATTTTAACTGGTGTTTACTGCCAGTTGTCAAAAGAACAAAGACATAAACATTAAGTTTTCTAAAGATCACAAATACTTTAAAAGGGAAACTATACTTTATAAATTAAAACTGTGTGATGTTTTCCCCTCAGTTTTCTTAACCAAAATTGATTCCCTTTTAAGTGAGGCAGCTAGCTGGGGTTTTCAGGAACGTTCTTTCTGATGCAAAGTCAGCTTGCATCAGAGATAAGCTTATCACACCTTGCACATCTGGGCCTTTGAAACAATCAATTTAAAGGTGGTGGTTTAATAGATCGCCACCAAATTTCATGACAATTGTTTTTCCTGATTTATTTTCCTCACTTAAAAAATAGAGGAATAATCCAGCAGGAGCTATCCCAAACATCCTTGCTCCTTCCAGTGTGAGTGCCCATTATATTGCACATCCAACAAGAAACCCATAGGGTATGCTTATCAATAGATGTAAAACCCGAGGCTTAATGATTTCACATTACCCAGAGCAAAGAAGATGCAGAAAGAGGATCCGAATGCAGCTCTACTGAACCCCAAAGATTCTGAGTTCTGTGCTAGACTATTGGTTGCCTCCCTCACACACCCCAACCAGGGCCGGGGATAGAGCCTGCAACTGAGGACCCTTCAGTCTGTGAACTGGAGCTCTAACCATTGCACAAAACTGGCTAGGGCTTCAGGTCTTCTTTATTAGACACTGGCTACTTTTGTTTGGCAGGGCTTCCATCTATCCCACAATTATAGGGCTTCAAATGCATGTCTTCAAGTACACAAGCCTCTGGAACTGTGGGAATTAAATGTGTGTCATTTATAAGCCACCAGGTCTATAGTATTCTGTCATAGCAGCCCTAAGACAATGACCCATACAAACATGTACATACTGTATTAGTTTCCTAGAGCTGCTATAACAAATTACCACAAAGTAGGTGACTTACAAGAACAGAAATGTATTCCTTCACAGTTCAGGAAGCCAGAAGTCCAAAATCAGGGTGTCCACAGGGATGGATCCTTCTGGAGGCTCTGATAAGAATTTAGCCCCTGTCTCTCTTCAGCTTCTAGTGGTTGCTGGCAATTCCTGGCAATCCTTGCTCATAGATATATCACTCCAATCTTTGTCTCCCCAAGTCTGTGTCTTCTCTTCTTCTTATAAGGACACCAGTTAGTGGATCCGGCCTTAATCCAGGATGATCTCATCTTCAGATTCTTAATTTAAGTATATCTGCAAAACCCTTTTTTCAAATAAGGTCACATTCTGAAGTTCAAAGTGGACATATATTTTTAGGGGATAATATTCAACTGTATTAGTCATACTGTATTCTCTCAGAAACAGAACTGATAAGCTAGACAGATATAGATAGATACAGAAAAAGAGAAAGATTACATATATTCAGATATATCATATAGACCTTTACATAAATATATATGTACTCATAAAATTTATATATGAAGAAATTTTGTTTATGGCATTGACTTGTGCATTTGTGGATGCTGAGAAATCCTACCACATCTGCAACCTGAGAGCCTTGAGATGATATGATTCCAGTCTGGGTCTGAAGGTCTGAGAGCCAGGAATGCTGAGAGTAGAAGATTGCTGCCAGGCTAAGCAGTAAGGCAGAGACTGAATCCAATCTTCCCCCACCTTTTTGTTCTAGTCTGCCCTTCAGGGGATTGGATGGTGCCCACCCACATTGGAGAGGGCATTCTGCTTGACTCAGTCCACCTATCCAAATGCTAATTTTTTCTAGAAGCACCCTCACAGATGCATCCAGAAATAATGTTTAACCAGCTCTCTGGACCTCTCTTGGCTTAGTCAAGTTGACATGTAAAATAACCATTACACATACATACATGTATTAGATATATTTTTGTTGTTGAAGGTGTGGGGAGACTCCAAATCTTTTTTTTAATATATATCTTGCTAGCACAGTGATTAAAACAATCTTAAATACATGAAGTTTGAAGAAGAAACTTCACCTATTACATTTTAATGTGTTTGATTTTATATAGAATTCCTTTATTTCTTGATTATACCATTTTCAGAAGCTTATTTGGAATAAAGCAGGTAGAATTAAAAAGAGTAACAGAATCAGTAAATGGCCCTGCTTAGTTCATATTAATAAGAAAGCAATATTCTTATCAATTTCAAAACCACATTGCTATTTGAAGCATATACAAATCTGAAAATTGCTTTAAAAATAGTTTAATACGCTATTGACCTTCTACTAATATAGAATCTGCACACAAAATATGGCCTTTGCCAAAATATATCACAGGTTACTAGAAATCCATGGTTAATTTTATGAGAAGCTTCTAGAACAATGATTTTCAAATGGGAGCAATTTTGTACCCAAGGGGACATGCAGCAATGTCTGCAGACATTTCTTGGCTGTCACAGCTTGGGAGAAAGCTGTTTGTTACTGGCATCTAGTGAGTAGAGATCAGGGATGCTCTAAACATCCTACAATGGCCTGGATAGCCCACTACAAAGAACCATCCTGCCCAAAATGTCAACAGTTCCAAGTTTAAGAAATCCTTTTTTAGAGCTGTACTAAAGAATTCGTGCTGTTCCAACTTTCTTTTTATTCCTTTTATGAGCAGTGATATCTGGTTTTAAGAGCTCTGGCTATGAAACAAAATATAGATTGCCCCCAAATTACTGCACCTAAAACTTGAGCTTCATTTTCACTATGACTGGTTTTTATTCAAGACAACAACTCAAGTACACAGAATGCATATGAATTATGATTTTAAATAATGAGAATATTTAGTGTGCGCAGTAGACCAGTCTTTGCATTGCTCATTACCAAGTGTCTCCCAGGAATCATAGCCTAAGAAAAATTATATTACATACATGCTCAGGAGCTAAAGAGATCATCACCCCTCACATCAGGGAGTCCACCTCCACTCTCTTCCTCCTTTCCCCATGTTTTAGAATTTAGCTTGTGATCTGGAATCCCCAAAACCTAGGATCTACTCCTTTCTTTCTGCTTGCCTGAGGGCAAGTTACATCATTGAACACAATGGCATCAGTGAGGTCATTTGAATAATGAGGACAATAATAGTACTTAACCTATTAAATTTAGTTATTAGAATTTATTAGGTTTGTTTTCATTTTGATCAACTACAGTACGCTGTCACCTCACCAACTCCTTCCTCTGCAGGGTGGCCACCTGCCCAAACCCCATGGCCCTGGGGCCCCCGTAAAGTTTCCCTTTGTTGATTGGAGTAGTAAAAAGAAAATGATTTCAAAGTCCTTTAGTGTGTGCACGTGCACATGTGAGTGTATGTGGGAGTGGGAGTGTGCACGTGTGTGTGTGTGTGTGTGTGTGTTCATATTAACATTCAATACCTTCTCAACAATGCTGTGAAGCAGTCAAGTAAAGAACTGAGACTTGAGTTTAATCAATAAGGAAATCGGGACTTGTAGTATTAAGTTGACCTCTTTCAAATTGTTCAGACAGCCCAGAACCTCTGCTTCCTGACTCCTAGTCCGGGTCTTGCTCTTGACCCGGTAACCTCGTAAGCCTTCCTGGACCGGAAACCTGCATAATGAAAGGCAGTGATTTATTGAAGTCATATCTAAAAAGCTGTGTCTGGCCCATAAACTCAGACACACCAAGTTCAAGTGAATTCATATCCACTTGGAAACTGTTTACCGAACAGAGCCAAAATATATCAGAAGCGAGAGCATCTCACTGTAATATAATCACTGTTTGTTTTACACTTCATGATGCGGGTGAGTAATGAGCTTGAGGACTTCAGCATCTTCTCTGATCACTTGTTCTTTTGTGGTTCCAACCTACACCAAACCTGCCTCTGAGACAGGTATTATTTGCATAGTATTTTGTGTTTCTGATGTTTCATTTCACTGATTCTTCTCCACCCCCCGCCCCCAAGTTTGCAGATTCCTGCTGTTTTCAATATTTAACCATTTCTTCATAGGTATCTTTTTAATCCAGTTTAATCTTTGGATATGAATTGATGTTGGCAAATTGTTTGCAACAGTCTTGTCAGCATTTCTGCATTCAGAAGTGTTTGTTGATTCAGTCGCACCAATATAGATTTTCCCACACAGTCTATTTGACACTTGCAAGTCCAGTCTGTACCAACTTCTATTGTGTTAAGCAAACAGCCATGCTGCACTGAAATTCCACTCATTGTTAATGCTAAGGCAACAGGATTTTCTCCAGTTCACTGCCAGCCAAACCTGTTGTTATCAGAAAACCCTCTCCAGATGAAAATTGAAAATCATATGACCCAGAAAAAAGATTAGCCTTCAGGAAGTCTTTGGGTCTTGCTATTTTTGTCAAGGCATCCCCAGGGGGAGTGGAAAATAATAAAGTAAAACCTATTTGTGGAATGAAGCCCATTTCAAAATAGAGTTTATGAACTTTCGAATTTGCAAGACAGGGCTTCTCAAAATAAGAGCCACAAAACTGGGCTACGGCAAACCCAGAGGAACAAGAAGCAATTCAAAACAAGGATTTCGTAACTTTTAATTGCCTCATTTTCAATTCAAAGGGGAGTGTAAGTATTGATATTAAGCTATAGCTCAATTGCACACACCAATCAGCTAGTTTGCAGTGACACACAGATCCTCAGAGATTCATCATTACCTGGGATTCCTGTCATTTGAGATGAATTTCCCACCTTGTTGGAAACAGCACGCTGCACTTCCCTGATCTTCTCTATTTCTGTGCTTCTGTCTGGGTAGACTGATTTACATTATTTTGTTCTGAAAAAAAGCCTGGATGAGAAACAAGTTCAGTATCCTCTATATTTGAAAAGGCATACTGTAAAAAGCTTGTTCTAAAGGCACATGTAGAAGAAATGCAAAGGTTTTAGAACTCAAGATGGAAATTTAAGTAAAACTGTAAAATCTGACTTGAATAATTAGAAAATGGATAAATAAAACTGGCTAATAAATTGCCAAGATTTATGCTCTGGCACCAGCTGTGAGGATGTCAGGCTGATTCCAGAGATTTCGGGGTGCTAGGACACAACTCCAACCAGAGAGTTTTATTAAACAGGAGCAAGTGTGTGCCCTTCTGGGCCATGGCAGCTCCTGGTGCTTCATGGACTGGGGAGGCAGGCAGGACTAACACCCTTCATTAATCATGAGAAATAACTGAAATATTCCACTTTGGGCTGTTTGTATACTAGTTATCTATTGCTGGATACATTGCATTTGTTAGAATCAAATCACTACAAGACCAGTATCCTTAGGTAAAAGCATTAGACATATTCCAGTTCAAGTTAATCTAAAGGACAAGTCAGTAGAGTCAGGGCTTATAAAATCAGCCTGCGAATTTGGACATGGGAACTGGTTTTACCCCTCAGCTTCGCAGCAGATTGATCGAAGCAGGTGTCTTGTTCAGAAAGAGTCAAGAGTGCTTGTTTACCTGTCGGGTGACCTGACCTCACAGACACAAAGAAAGGATTCTGACCCCTAAAGGAAAGTAAATGGTTTGTGAAAGCTCATAAAATGTGGCTGGAGAAGGGGGGAGGGGAGATGTAGATATGGTTTTTTGAGACTGATACTTAAGTTCTCTATGTAATACCAATTCATTTAGGTATTGTGCTTCACAATTTCCAATGCGCTTTCATACATATTCTTATGTTAATGTGTAGTATTTCTTTTTGATACAGTGGATTATTGGGTAATTTGATATTTGGGTAGGTTCTGGTTTGTATGGATCAGAAAGAAAGAATTTGGAGCTAATAAATATTTTATATAATATTCACAATAAATATGAATATTGGAAAACATCTACTAATAAGGCAATATGCACACACATTTGATAAATAGCTATTTTAATTCTGTAAACATTGAGTGTGGTCTTCAAGGAATTTAAAATCCACAGAGAAAGCAGCAATACGTGCAGCTGTCTGTAATACAAAGCTAATTATCATCAAATTCCAAACGGAGAAACTCATAAAGTGTTATGAAAAAGCCTAAAGTAGAGAAATATTTATTTTGACCAATAGGATTGGAATCCTTCTCAGAAACCTCAATCTTGGATGATAAATAAAACTTTCCTTCAAAAGAAGAAAGACAGTCTCAGTGAAGGAAACAGACTGAGCAGAAGATTGGACGTGGCTGTGAGCAGGTAGAGAGAGTGGTGAGGGATGAGGTCCGGCTTAGGTTGAGACTAGATTTGGGCAGGGGTCTTAGGGGGAGTTCTGAACCTTGATTAACCAACCCAGGCTCTGTTGAAGGCAAAGGGGAACAGTGGCAGACTTTTGAGGGTAGAAATAACACAATCAAGTGTATGTTTCATGAACCATTATTGATTGTTTTTTCTCCTCCATTTAAATATTATATGTGAACCTTTATTGATCTTAGAAGCAAATTAACATCTCCCAGACTTGCTGTGAGAACCTGGTATATTAATATCTGAGAATAAAATCTAAGCAGAGTGCTAGAATAGACCTGGTTAAAACAAAATGAAGAAAAGTATTTGGAAATGCTTACAAGTATGAGAACTCTTTAAATCCTCCCATTAAGTGATAGCAACAACACCAAAGAATTGAAGCTCATTCTTTAAATCCACACATACAAAGTCTAAAAGGAAGCAATCATGGCTTCACGCTCCAAAACAATAGCCGAGTGGAATTTTTTGAAGGATAATTCTCTCTTTCGAGTCATTGCCCTTCCTAGAGATCGACAGAAGTGTTAATACACCTATTAAACAAAAATATGTCAGAAAAACCAAAAAGAGTGTCCCTCACTCTCTCCGTTGATCTTCACTTTTCTCCAGGATCAAGACTCACTAGAGAAGGTTCTTCAAGTTTTCCAAAAGGGCCAGCCCTCTCACAAGCAACGTGGATGGAGTGAAGACTTGGACCATCCTAACTGCAGCAGCACTTTCTCAGATTCTGACCTTCAGGAGCTCAGAAAACGTAGGCAAATAACCTCCTCATTTGAATGCTGACTTTTTTATTTGTTTTTATGATAGGACTTACACTTTAATTTTTTCCCCCCCAAATCAAAATTATCAGAAAGGGATCTGTAGGCAGTTTAACTGAAGTTCAATTAAAACATGCAGCAGGAAACTCCAGAATCTAACTCATTTTTCAACCAGTGCTCCCAAGGTATTTGTTGCTGGATGATTAATGGCTGGGATGTGGGAGGAGATACGGAAGGGCTCTGAGGTGACAGGCAATGCAGCTAAAATGAGCAGATGAATGAAGGGGACAGAAGCAGATCAGTCTGGCAAGCAGGCTACCACCTTAGAAAAAGAAAAAAATTAAAAATACAGGAAAAAATATGTCAGTTTAAATTATCTAGTCAAACACAGGATATGACATGTAGCCTCTGCTGATCACTAAAAAGATGTGAAATGGGAACATTGCTCCTTTATTTTTTAATTCCTGTTTTAATATGCTCGGGTCAAAATGTGGATTGGGAAATAAAATGTAAAATCTAGAAATAAAACAGGGAAAGCATAATAATAAATCATCCTTATTTTTAAACATCACCATTTTTTTTTTTTAATTGAACTTACATACAGATTGTTTATGTAGTATTTAAAATGTAAGGAAAGAATATCCTCCGCATTCACTTCATCAAGTTCTAGTCAACTATGTTGGTATCAAAAGTAATATTTTTTTAGAATAAATATTACTGGGGGTTAAATTTAAACTATTGCATCTCTAGAAAGAGAAAAATTTAGATTTTTAATCAACCCCTTTGCCAGTTCATAAAACTGCATTTTTGTGCTCTGACACATAAATGTGAGTTAGGAGTTCTGCAGAAGGAAAATAGTGTTTGGGAGACCAGATAGAGTCCTTGCTTCTCCGGGAGCTGGGTGGGAGGTGTCTGCTGAAGAATGAGCCTACAAACACGGAGAAAACAGGCCACGAGAATGAAGGACTGTTGCGCACACACTTTGTTTCTGGTCTCTGCTCTGTGTAGATTACAGGAACAAAAGGGGCCTTTAAAAATATAGGATATTTTTTCCTCCTACAGAGGATTTCATGCAAGAGCAGGGAGGCACCCCCGTGCTGCAGGGCCTGTGGCTGCTCCCTCGCAACCTCCTGGGGCCTCTCCTTACCTTCGACAGAGCCGTCTCTCTGGGGATTATGTCAACCTCTTTAGACAGTCCTCTGCAAGGCAGTCAGCTAATTTCTTTGGGGGTAATCCACAGCTTTCCAGAAGAGAGTGGAAGGAAAACATCTAACAGCCACTGGGCTCTGTCTCGGCCTCACCTGTAAACTGTCACTGGAGGGGCACTTCAGTCTCCCACACTCCAGTGTCCCTTCTGGACGGGGTTCAGGCTCCGGGGCCACGGGAGCCGGCGAGCACCTGAGCTCCTGGGGCGTCTGCCTCTGGGCCACCTAACCTGTGAGCTGCCCCCCGACAAAATCAGACGGCGGTGTTTCGGACGATCGCTCCCAGGGGAGGGTAGATGTGAAAGAAGTGAGGAAGAGGCCCGGGGAAAACGGCAGGGTGCAGAGGAGCCATTCGAGCCCAGAATAAAATAGGACTGAAAACAGGCTGACGCTGGAAATGTTCTGTAGATCAGCTAATAGGAGAGAACAGTTATTATAGAAGATGTGTTACAAATATTTTCAGTCCAAAATGAGAACAATAGCACCATGTGCTCTCTGAAGTGTGTCCCCTTTTAAAGCCACTAGATATCAGGGTCATCTTCATCAAACCAGAGACAAGCGGTATTCTCCTATCAAATCTGGACTATTTAATTTGTCCTAGAAAGTTCTTTCTACTTCCCAGGGAGAACAGTACAAGATACATGACTTATTACAAATATATTTGATAATTACATTGGCAAACCAAATCTTAGGAGGTGTCCTCCATTCCTGTGCTATGGAGACCGGCTAGAGAGTCATTTTACCTTTCACTCGATTGTAAAAGCAGCTTAGAAAAGAGAAATAGTGCCTAATATTCGTTTATTTCAATAGAAAAGGCAGAATGTCTGTAGAGAAGGGGGGGAGAGAATGAAGTGATTTGAACATATTACTGCAAAACTGAATATATCATTGCAAAAATGGCAATGTCACATGATATAACCAAATATTAGCTTTGGAATAGATAAGAACATGATTAATGCTATTTGGGTGCTTGGGAATATCTAAGGAAGACTAAAAACTCCTCTCCGTGCATTCCAGAACCATCACAGGTGTGCTTCACTGGACATGACAGTCCTATTCGGTACCATATCACCCCTCAGAAGTGTTCCTGAAGGTAGATTACAGGATGAGCTGCAAGGTCCTAAAGTAAATTATGTTGTTAATTGTAGAAATTCAAATTTCATAAATGCCATCCAAATGATTTCTCCCAGAAAGTTCTTTCTAGTGTTATCTGCACAAGGCAAAGTCCGTGCAAATCCTGAAGAGCTACTTGCTAAAGATAGCAGCGGAGTGCCTGAAAAGACCGGTTCCCGGTGAGAATCATCTCTCTGTGTATTTGAGAAGCACCTATAGTTCCTTCTGTCTTAACCAGAACTGAAGACAGTGGAGCACTCAGGCAACCACGAGCCAACAGATGCATGTTTGCCAGGACAAGTTCAACACCGAAAAATACCAGAGCGGGAACATAAGGAGGCTTGACTTCCGCAGATTCATTCTAGACGTGCGAGATGGTCTCAAAAAGAGCAAAGAACTGAGGATATATTTGGAACATAACACATGTTAAATGATAGGAAAGTCATAAATACATAAATATTTTACAAGAATGATAAACCCTCTCTCACTCCTACCACTCATCATTTTATCTTAACACCGAGAGAGAGAAAAAAAGTTCATGCAAATATGAATATCCAGGTATCGTTTCTTAATCTCCCCCTCAGTAGGCCTAAGATAGACTAAAACTGTAGGCCTAAGATAGACCAAAACTGATGTGAGGAGCAACTATTCTAGACTGAATATATTTGTGTTTTGATGGTCACACTTGAGAGGGTCATCATCTCCGGCCCTCTCTTCCTCAGTCTGTTTCTTCAACATCCCAAGCACAGTCTCCTGCTCAGGGCCTTTGCACAGACTCTTTCCTGTGAGTAAAACGCTCTCTCCAGACACCTGCATAAATGACTCCCACACACCTTAGATCTCGCAAGCACCTGTCTGCTTAGAGGCTTTCCTGCGTCACTCAATAAATCATAACTGCTCCTGCTCCTTGCAAGCCCCCTTTCTCTCTTAGCCTGCTTTACTTCCTCAAGTATTTGTTACCACCCGGCAGACAATGTATTTTTGTTTATCAGTTTTTCTCTACCCACTGAATTGTGAGCTCTATGAGGGGTTTTTGTTGTTGTTCAGTGCTGGATTCCCAATTGTTGAAGTACATTTTTGCACATAGTAGGAACTCAATAGATATTTGCTGAACAGTTGAATGAAGATATGATAATTGAAGCTTTACTAAGCTTCCTGTTTTCTGCTCCTCCCTGCACAGCTGGGAATATGGTCATCTTTCTAGAGCACAGACATGAGTCTATCACTCTGTTGCAAATAGAGAAATGAATAACTTAGGAGGTTTCCCACATAAGATAAAACCTAAATCCCTTGAACCAGTTTACAAGGCTTTTATTTATTTTTATTTATTTATTAAATAATTTTTTTATTTTTCAATCACAGTTGACATAGAATATTATTTTAGTTTCAGGTGTACAGCATAGTGGTTAGATATTTATATATCTTATGAAGTTACCATCCCAATAAGTCTAATACTCACCTAATACCACACATAGTTATTACAGTATTATTGACTATGCTGCTTATGCTGTACTTTACATCCCCATGACTGTTTTTATAAGTGGTAATTTGCACACCTTAATCCCTTCCCCATTTTTACCCTTCCCCCTAACCCCTCTTCTAAGAGGTTTTTAATGATCTGCCCCCCCAGACGTACCTCTAGATTTATATCTCATTACTTTACCTGTCATGCGCTGGAAGCATGATTTCTGGAACTAAATTACTGAGTTCAAACTTTGGTTTTATCAAATATGACCTGGGTGTCCATAACATAAGTGTGATTGTTTCCTAATATGTAGAATGGTGATAATAGTACCCACCTTGTACATTGTGTTTTGAGAAATAAGTGTGTAAAGTGCTTAAGGAAAAAAAACTCCAAAAAACTAGATATTCACCTACAGTGTGATCCAGCAAGCTCATTCCTAGGGATCTATCAAAGAGAAATGAAAATATATGTTCACAAAAAGACTGGTACCAAACGCTTATAACAGCTTTATTCATGATAACCCCAAACTGGAAAGAGCCCGGATAGCCACGGGCAGGAGAGCAGATGAACACCTGTGGTGTATCCACACAATGGAGCACCACTGAGCAATAAGAAGGAATGAACTACTGATATAAGCAACAACCTGCATGATTCCAAAGGCATTATGCACCTTACAAAAGAGAACATACTGTACTGCTATGAAATTCGAGAAGAGGGAAAATATAACTAATGGTGGAAGACAAGAAGAAGAGTGCTTGCCTCAGGGAAAGTAGGGTAGGGACTGACCAGGAAGAGGCATGAGGGAAGTTTTGGGGTGATGGTGATGTTCGGTACCTTGATAGGGCCTTGGGTGACACAGGTAATGTATTTGCCAAGATTCAGAGAATGTACATAATTTGTGCATTTCATTTTATGTGAATTTCACATCAAAAGAATATAAATAAATATTAAATGTTAATTCATGACATGCATCTTAAATGTTTAAAAGGAATTATAAATTACTATCTGCAATTTGCTTGAAATGTATCAAAAACCTGGGATGATTAATTGGTGAATAGACAATGGCAAAAAGTTTCATGTGCTACAGAAAATTTAGTTACATGTTAATGCTAGAACCCAGGTGGTGAGTATATGGATGTTCACCTAAAGATGCCTTCAACTTTGCTGTATCTCTGAACCTTTTCATCATAAAGTGTTGGGGGGAAATATACAAAAGATGTCTAGCAAAAATATTAATTCAGGTTATCATTATGCCAAATGATTTCACACTTGCATGTTTTTCATAACAGGAAACTGAAACAAGTTTATTTTCGTTCTTTGAAACAGTATTATATATTGCTTAGCAATTACGGACAGATTTATCCTGCACTAGCACTAACTATATTTTTCTTCATTGACCATTTTTATAGAACAAAAGTTAAATGAGCCCAGTCTTTTGCAATTAATTTTTATGGAATCATTGATTAGATTTCCCCAAATAATTTATTTCTCACTTACACCCTAGAAGGTAATAGCATTAAATATAGTAGTATAACATTTTATACCAGGCTGCCTTAGCTTCCCACTGAAAGATTTACATAGGTCCGAAACAAGAGCTATTTCTGCTTAATGATCTGCATGTAAAAGCAACAGAAATACAGAAGAAAGGAATAATCAACCTATAAAATGTTATAGATCTCCTAAGAGTTCTCTAGGTAATCAAAGTCTTCCTGGTGAAGGTCATTATACTTCGTTGTGACTCCAGTTAACTAAACACTAAAAATATATGTTTCTTTTGAATTTAACATTACCTCTTCACAGCTGGGATAGTAAACCATTTGATGTGGTACATTCAAATATACAACCTAATTATCTAATTCATTTAGTAAATAAAATAAAGCGATCATCTGCAGTCTAAGGCAACAGATAGACTCTCTGGGAAGTTACAGAAGATACAGACATAGCCCTTAACCTTGGAGGGTGTTTCTATAAAGACAGTTAACACCACAGTGTGACACTAACAGGAAAGCCCCACTCTATAGGGGGGGGTCTGCCTTGCTGAAGGACAGTGCAAAGGTATGATGAAAAAATAAGCCGAACATGGTGTCACAAGAAAATACAACACATTTAAAGATAAGAATTCTAAAGTTCCTCTGCTTTAGGATGCCAAGTGTAAGTTACAAATATAATTTCAGGCTGTGAATGAATACTCCATAGGTCAATAATATCACTGTCATAGTTTAATATTGAATTTAGAGAAATAAAAATAAATATTTTCTAATCTTATACTCAATAATGATTAACATTTATTGAACACTTTTTTAGGCATGTGTTAATAGTTTCCTACAACTAATAGGAGAATTCTCCTAATAACTTTATGAGGTAGATAGTATTTTCCCCTATTGTACTGATAAAATTGAGGTGTAGGGATTATTTGCCCGAATCTATATGACTAGTAAGAGAGAGAGACTGGCACTGGTGACTGGATGATGTTGTGGTCCATAGGTGAGCCCTTCCTATCGCCAGCCTTTTTACTATGCAGATAGAGCACTGGCCGCAGAAACAAGACTGAAGGTCAGGATTGAGTTAAATAAAGAATTTATGTAATATTTTTCCAGGTATTTTTATGCCTTCTAAAATAAGTGATCTGGACTGGAATCAGGGAATTTTTAGATCTCATGATGTCATGAGAAAAACTGGGAGAAAAGTAATTTGGAGAATTCCTAAAAATATGAACTACACTTTCTCAGGCAAACTTTCCCCCATTCAAGACAGTACTCAGGAAAGGAGCAACGTTATTACCAAACATCACCCAGTTCTCTCCTCTCCACATAAACAGCAGCTAACTTTTACTGAGTGTTTAGTGTGTACCAGACACTGTTTTAGCTGATTCTATGTACCACTTAATACTCCACATTTTATAGATGAGGCATAGACAGATTAGGGGAATTGCCAAAGGTCAGTAAATTGGTAGAGCTGGGTTCACATTCAGATATAATCTATTTCTGAGGTTACACTTACGTCAACTCAAATGTACTGCCTCATCCCCCAAATGCCCAGTGTGTACTTTCTGGCCTTTTCAATTCCTCTGTGTGTGGACAGAATTTTTTAAAAAATGGTACATGATACACTCACTAACCAGCCTTGACTTCATTTTTTATTCTTAAATCTCTTAGGAGGGACTGTTCCACTCCCAGATCTATGTTTCTGATGTAATTTTTTGCCTCCCTTCTTCAGGTTTCAGGATGAAATGGGAGAAAGAAGTATCTGTATCTATATATTCACATTCACAGTTTTTCTCTTTCTATATGGAGGGTTGTTGTAGAGAGGTTGTCTTTAGTTGTAGATATTCAAAAGCAACAGATTTTTGAGCTGGAACAGTATATACAATGGTCATGTCATCCTGGACAACATTGTCTCCTAAATATCTCTTTCTATACAGTGATATACAAAAATATATAAATATATGCCTATGCACGTAGACATATTACGTACACATATATAGAAATGATAGATAGAGATGTATGTTATCTCTACACATATATGTGTTAGATACATAGGTGACAGATTATTGATATAGATAGATGATACGATGACAGAGGTATGTATATTTTTAAGGGCAGATAAGGAAAGTTAATGCTCACTTCCTATAATGAACCATTTTTCCTTCCAGATTAAGTGATGTTTATCTTAGTCATTGGTAGTGCAGACATGTGTTTATTACTTGTTTAGCTTAGGTAGTTTCAAACTTGGATATATAGCTTTGATGGTCACAAGCTGTGTGATCTACTTCTCACATCCTGAATGACATAAGCCCAATTTCATCCCCTGATGACCTTTAGACCCACCATTCAAGGCTCCTTCTGAGCAGCATCCTTGCATTATGAAAACTGGGCTGTAAGTTCCTCATAATTCCAACTCAGAAGCATATGTGCATGTATCTATATACAAAAATAATATTATATATATATTAAACTCTATAGATAGAGTAACTCTATACTGTAACATTCTCTGTATAACTGTCTAAGCTATAAAGTTCTACATCTTTACATTTTTTTCTGGATAAAGGGGCACAAAGCAAATTGACCTTTAAAACCTTCAGGAAGAAATCACATAAAAATATATAATTCAGAACTTTGTTTTTCACAAAGGTAATAAATTAAACATTCCCCTTTGAAATTTCTTTATTGTGCAAAATGAGACTGATTAGGTCAAACTGTTCTTGCTGCCACTTTTTGACAGGCCAGGCAGAGATATTAACATTTCCAAAGAGAAATGGAAAACGTTCCAGGGTTTGCAGAAGGCCTAGGAGTAATCAACCTAAAATTAGACATAGATTATGTTGTCTCTTTTCCCTTGATTCCTTTAAGGTTTTTTTCTATGAAGCAATGGTGAGCTGAAGAAAAGGAAAGCAATATATAATCACAAACATTTTTTAAAAATTTAGTCTGAATGTCATGTTGAAGAGAGAAATGACAGGTTAACCAATGGCCAATGAGTTCTCAGGAATGCTGTTTCAATGTGTTTTCTCTTCATATCCCAAACTCTCCGCAACTTGACTTCAGTTTTTGTTCTATGCACAAACCATCCAGTTTTAGTTTAGATCTTTCTGTGGATCGCAAGGAAACCAAAACTGTTCAGACTCTTCTCTTCGGGCCTGCATCCTTTCTGCTTCTCCAAGTGCCCGCTGAGAAAAGCAGGCACCCCTAATTCCAGTCATTCGACATATTCTATGTCTACCAGTGCAGTGCAACAGACACAATAGTCCTACTGCCACATGCACACACACACACACACACACACACACACACACAGGAGCCCGTTAAAAAGTGCATTTCTAGTCCACACAGTTTAAAATATTTTTATCCTATTTTAGTACCAAAAAATAATTCCCCTCCCGTTTGGATCCTAGTTAGCCAATTCCCTTCATAGACCTATTCGTTGAAAAGCGCCCAGGTTCAGTGGTAAATATAAATAATGATGGCAACCGACTTTGTTTCAGAGATGGACCCTGATGTTCCAGGAATATTTGTCTGCATGCCTTACCTAGGACATCCTCCCTTACTCTGTTTCTTCTGTTTTGGATTCTGGGTTCACTAGTCAGGTTCTTTGTAAACATCAGATCATAACAATAAGAGCAGGAAATCATGAGCCCTTCACATCTCCCAGACTGTAAAAGCTCATTCTCAGAGGGGAAAAAAAGTATTAATAGATTTTGTTTAAAAGGCTGTGCGTGCTGAAAGCGGTATCTCAGCAAAGCTCCATGAGATGCAAACACACAACCATCAACACCTCTGCCATCTGCTTTCACCTCCTCACAGCATTTAACTTAATAAAAAGGAAGGTTCTTAATTTGAATATGCATCAATATTTTCCATGCATAAATCTCCAGTTCTAAAAATTAAGTGACTAATTGAAAAAAATGATACTGAGCCATGCAGTACTATTTCAAGAGGAAAGAAAGAATTCCTCTTCAAGGTCATGATAGAATAAGACCAATGAGATGAGCCACGGGGTAGTTCTTGCTGCGTGGCTATTGAATCTCTCTTTCCTTGAACTTTAATAATGTGATAGGTAAATTCTTACTAAGTATATTTATTTGTAGACTATTGATTCACTTTAATTTATTATCTTTAATTTTGATTTAATTGAATGTTTGTAGATACTCAGGGGCTCCTAATTGGATTATCTTTTTGTGTATTGCCTAACCTATTTACTTGCATATGTACTCAATATATAGGGGGTCCCACAGAAAATGTATGCACACACTTCAAATAGTTACAAAGGCAGTGTTTATTAAAATGCATTTCATTTTTGAAACTGAGCTATCAGCTGTTAAAGTGTGTACAGATATTTGGGGGACACCCTGTGTATTTTTTACATTGACTAGCTTTGTTTAATTTCCAGATTTTCATGCTACACTTTCATGCAAAGTAAACTACCAATTTCATTTCAGTCTACTACCATACCTTTATTTATCTTTTATAGTTTTAAAAATATGTTTTTATAATCAAAGATCTAATGTAGTCTTTAAAAAATTATGTTGACATGCAAAACTGACCTTCTTGAAATAAAAACATTTTTAAGTTGTTTCAGAAACTCAGTGAATTAAATTTTTCTTTGAAATGTAGGCATCATGATAAGTTAATTTTTAAAATGAAAAAGTAATTTATATTTTGTGCATACTGTCTAATTAAGGATTGGGACGGGGAACAATCATGCTAAAATTTTTTAAAAATACAATTACAATGAAAAGATAACATTGTCAACAAACAGACTGGCAAAAATTGAAAAAGTGACCATATCCAGCACTTGGCAGAGCTGAGTTTGCTAACCCTGCTGGTAGAACTACAAATTACCACACCATTCACTATGTAGGAAAAGTCCTTAAAATATGCATACTCTCTGATGCAGTAATTTTAGTTTTAGAAATCTAATCTATGCCAATAACCAGATATGTTAGAAAGTTGTACAAAGATATTCATATCAAGTCTTTTATAACAGCTAAAATTGATAAACAGCATAAATATTCAAGAAAGGAATAATATAAGGAAATACCTATGAAAGAAAGGTAGGTAGTCATTTTAAACACAAATGTAGAGAAACACTTATTGGCATAGAAAGATGTTCACAATAAATTGCCAAGCAAAGGAGCAGGCTACATATACCATAATGCCAATTTTTATTAGCTTACATGTATTATCAGAAATGCATGGGAAGGTAAGAATAGTTACACCTCAAAACGTTAGCACCACTTTTATTTGACTTATGAGGAAACAGGAGATTTCATTTGGTTTTTCTTTTTTATTATCAGTGTCTTTTGCTTTTAATTATTTATTTTTTATGTTTTCTTCAGAGAACATCTGCTCTTTTTCATAGAGTTGAGGTTAGTAGCCTTTAATTGGAAAAACACTTAATAGAAATTATTATTTTTTTCTCCATTTTTTCCTTACTGCATTCAACACTGAAGGGGGGGGGGTGTACCTTTCTATTCCCTTCCCCATCTGCCCCCTCCCAGCCCTGTACAGAAAGATTAGCAAATCCACTTGCCCATGTTCCATCACCAATTGCATCATGAGGTTGCAATACATCCAAACATTGTGCTTATAAATATGATGCCTTTTTAAAAAATTTTCCTACTTTTTTTTGGCCAAAATGGTTCACTGAACTAAGGCCCCTTCCCATGCTGACAGCCAGCTTGCTTTGTCTGTCCTCCTGTTCTGTTGCTTGTGATTGAATTCTTTCATCTCCTCTGCTCTCTGAATAAATTAGCCTGGGGGGAGAATGGTGAGATTCCAAAACCGGGTTTGGATTTATTTAGTGCAGTCAAAAGGAGATTATGACTTTGAATTAGGCAACATTCTCTAGTCCTGTTTACCAAAGTGCTTTGCAGATTTTGTGCACAAGCCTAACCAATAATCGGATGGTATATCAGGTTTTACTTTTCTCTCATAGCCACTTCTGCTTGTAACTCTCTCGGGAGCCTCCTAAGTAGGGGTCTCTGGGATTTGAGGTAGGAATCAGGCATTCCTCAGTCCCTAATGCAAATGCCATTGAAAAACTTTAAGATTTTGCCCCAACTCAGACTGGCGTCACGAGCCCTTGATGTGGGTTGCGCCATAGGCCCCACACCTAGAACGGCCCTGAGCTCAGTTACTGCTCTGCTGTTGTCATCCTGAAATCTTTAATAATTTTTGAACCAAAGGCACGGTGCCCCCCCAAATTATGTAGCTGGTTCTAGCCCTAGCCCCAAACACTGAATGTCCTTTCTGGAAAAAAAGTGGCAAAGTCAAAATTCACATACGTATAAATTTATTTTGCACACTGGGGAAAAGAACATAGGAATACCTCTTTCCTTTTGGATTGTCTGTTCATGTGAATAATAGTAAGGACAGCGTTCCTTTCACAGAAAGCCTGAGTTCTTAGCCTTGGCATGGAACTACAGATTTGCCTTTGTGAATCGTTTTCAGAGATGAGGTAAGAGCCCTGGGTTCTCTGCACTGTTATCAGAAGAATGGAACAGAAAACTTACTAAATAATGGCAAACCAGAGATAATCCATGATCTCAAGATTCTAGTTTTGTAAATATTTTTACTTAATCATGACAGGGTGACTAATCTTGGGGAGGAGATTCTAAACTTATGTAAGAGCAAGGCTTACATGATGAGCCCAGTGAGGCTCTCTTGGATCTTAACCAGTCATTGATTGGTGGGCAGATCAGCTAGTAAATCAAATTATGACATCATAGAATGGTCCCAGTATTAATTCTCTGTAATGCCATTTCTAAGAAAAATAACATCACTCTCGTCCTTCCCTGGGATTTAGTTCAGAAGCTTACACTCATGGCCTTGCTAATCAATGTCAAATTTCCTCTGGGGCAAGGTCAGGAATAGCTGCCTTAACTGAAACAATAGCTGGAGATCAGAATAAAATTATTCCTACCGACAGCCAGCAAAGAGTTATGCTTACTTTGTTTCTTTCAATCCAGTGCCCTGCCAACAAATTTATGTTAAATGCATGTAATATTCCAATCTGTTTAAAAGATTTGGTATAAAATAAAGGAATAGAGTGTATTATGAATAACTGTCTGTTGACAGGCTCCAGGGACATACTGTACTTCTTTTAAATTCATCATATTAAAACGGATATGGTTCTCATATGCTAATACTCGTTTCAATTTGTTTACAACAAAATGGGTCAACGGACCATTAATTCAGTTGCAAAACTGTCATCTCTGGCTTCAGGTTTTGTAAAACTAATGAGACTTCACTGGTATTTGCTCACACAGTCTGCTCAGCACTTCACGTTAACGATTTCTATTGCAAGGTTATTGGATTCAAAATGAATGTTTACATTGAAAGGGGAAACAAGTGTCAAATATGAAGCTCAAATAGAGACTCCAAGCTGGAGAAGCTTGTCATGGTTTAAACCCTGTACTATTTATTCCCCCTAAAGTAAAGCAGAGACAATTGGAGACATGGGGATAAATGTAATGAAGAGAAACAATACTAGGGTTCTGAGAGGTTAATCCAGGCACAACAGAGTTAATCTGGAAGAGCTCAGGAGAGGTTTTAGGCTAAAGACTGAGACAAAACTTGTTACTTTTTTATCCAGTTGTACCCAATGAATGACTCTATTTGCAAAGAAGCTATTGGATTTTTCAAACCAGTGGGGCAGAAGTTACATCCCTGATTTTTCTTATTAAACACACTTGGGTACTTGCTTCCAGAATAAATTATGTCAAGATCTTCATTTTCTTCTCAAACAACAAAACAAAAGAAGTATAACAATACACCTATTAAAGAAGACACAGATTTTGACCCAAGACCAAAAAGTCTCTGAGAACCAAAGCATATATTCAACAGATGCTACAATGTTATTTTGTAGAATAGAGAAGAAATGCCATTTTATTTTAATGTTCCAAAGGATAAAAGATAAAACTTACACATATGATTAATGACTGCTTAAATAAAATGCTTTTAAACAATCATTTATTTAAAAATTGCATAATCTGCATTATTTTATCTGACATATAGAGTCAGATAAATGAGGTTGTGTCCAAAAGGATTAAATTTAAGAGTATGGTTTTGCTTTGCATATATTTGCAAAAATTTTGCCTCACAAAGCTGAATGTGAAAACTTTTCAAAATGTGAGTGAATTCAATTTAGTTAAGATGTTCCCAAGGTGAGAAAACAACCATAACCCGGGTGGGGATTATTAAAATCATATTAATATTTTTGAGGACTAATCATATTCTTTGAATTCAATAGCATATTTTTAAATGTATCATTAACTTTATATGTAAATCCCCACAGATTAGATCTGAGACTACATTACATAAATTGTCAGCAATTATACTATGCTTCACATTTGAATGAATGGAAAAATTTGAAAACAAAGTAAGGAAGACCCAAGAAAAGTAACATCACAGCCTTTTAGAAAATGGGCAGGTGGGGAAAGAGAATGTTATTGCCAGAATGTTCACTCAGGCTTGTCCTAAATCCAACAAAGTATTTTCATGTTATCTCTCCTATTCCTAAGAGAAAGATTTATCTTCATGGCAATTTCCATTTCCTTTTCCAAATTTGAAATGTTAATATGGAAACATGTTATGGAATATGAAAACTATCTTCTTATAAAACAGTATTAAATTTACATGCAATTTTAAAAATTATATCTTAACCCAAAGAAGTAATATAAAAATTATGATAAAGTGTAAATGCCATTTGAAAATGTATTTCCATTGATATTTCTATTGCTTAATAAAATGAGTTTGAAAGCAAATAAGACATCTTTATCTTCAAAGGAGCATCATTTTTTACATATTTATGAGTGCATTAGAAAAGTAAATATGTGTATAAGAGATTTCTTTAAATTCCATTAGTGAGGTCATATTTGATTTTATTTAAACTATTTTCATTGTCTAGGGTATCATCTTTACATTAATTATGTTGAAATGAACATAATTTATAAAGTGACAGTAAAGAAATGCATTTCTTATGTGTACATTTTGTTTAATTCTGAGCTGTTATTGTTTAACTCTCCTTCTAAAAAATAATTTGTACTGTCACATGCTCAAGTTTCTCAAGATTACTCAAAAGTTTCTAGGTAACAGCAATGTTAAAGTAAACAAAATAGATTAAAATATAAAAATGAATCCTTAGTTATCATACTTAGCATAGCTTGCTCACTGGAATGTAAATAAGCCCTTCAACAGCTGGCATTTTAATTTTGGCTCTATTTTCCTCAAGTAATAGCAGATACAAATCAAGACCCCCCTGTGCCTCCGGAAGTCTTTCCTAACCCTCCGAATGCTACTGGGGAGCCCGTGACATGGGCCCAGCCTCCTGTCCCTCCCCTGCATGGCTGGTGGCCCCCTGGAGGAAGCGCCTTGAGCATCTGAACTCCGTGGGGGAAGATCAATGAGCAAGGAGACTGCGCTTTCCTGTTACAAAGCCAACACTCAGTGGCTGCTCACTGTGTATTTTGCAAGTGGTATCCCACCTGATCTTCACATCAGTTCTCTAAGGTGCCTACTGTTTGTCATGCCTAAGAGACAGAGCGGCACTGTGGTTAAGATTTTGGACTTTGAAGCCATGAGGACCCAGGCTTTTAATCCTGACTCTGCCATTACATTAGCTGTTTAGACTCAGGCAACTCAGTGACCCCTGTGAGTCTCCATTTCCTCCTTGCAGAGTGGGGATAAAAATAGTGCGCACCTCCGAGAGCTGTCGTGAGTACTCAGTAATTTACTATGCGGGCCACTTGGAGTGGTGGCAGGCACACGGTAGATGGTAAGCAAATGTTATCTAGTGTTACCCTCATTTTGAAGATGACAAAACTGAGGCTGTAGGATCCATGCCACAGGTGGTAAGTAGGGAAGTTATCTTACTCTGAAGCACTATGAAAACCTGCCCTAAAATCTGAAATATAAAAGCACTTATTTGCAGAATAGAAAACAACCATAGATGATAGACAAGTGTTGTTAGAGGGAATAAATGGTAAAAATATCACAACCCTCAGCACAGCCACACAAGGCAAGCTGGAACAAGCCGGAGCATCTTGGGAGGGCAGACACACAGGATCCACTGGCACTCAGACCTCTCTGAGAAGCTGTTCCCACTGAGACATTCTGGATGAGACCTTGATGGGAGGTATTCATTTCTAGCATCTGACTGCTATTCAGAATATCAGCTTTTCTTTCTTAATTAACTAAAATCATTACATACCGTTGACCTATAGGTTCATCTCCAAAAGAAATCCTCATTAAAGCAAGCATGTTTATCTGTAAGATGTGACCAAGCAGCTTGGGAAGGGGATTTTTGGGTGCCAGGGAAAGGGACAGATTCAAGAAGCATTTGTTTACTCAACAAATGTTTAATTGAACAACTTCTATGGACCAGACACTACACAAACTGTAGGTATTTGCAATACAAAATTAGGTAAAGCCAGGTACTTTCCCTCCTAGAATTAAAGATTTTCTTCAGTGGTTGATGCTGGGGAAATTAGTTAACTACTTAAAGATGGGAAATATATATAGATTCTTACCTTGTACCACACATTAAAATTGAATCTTAATGTCTTAAATAATTAAATGTAAAAAGCTATATAAATTATAAGTGAATAATTATCTGATTTATTGGTAGAGAACTTTCCAAATGCATAATATCAGGAAAAAACTTGAAAATTGTAAGCTAGTAATTCAGTATTAATGTGTCTGTGAGTCAAAATATGAAATTAACAAACCAGGAAAAATATTTGAAATAAATGCACAAAGTCAGCAACCTGGAGTTCACCTTGCTGCTCTGTAGGACCCTGAGCCCTGAGCCCTCCTTTGAGCCTACCACTCTGTCAATTTATAACTAATCCTGCACTGGTTGCTTTATAACAGTGCCTGAATTATTGCTTCAGTATTCTCAAGGGCTCCCCAGTTCTTATACTGATTTTAGAATTTTCCCCCAAACACGTGACTGCCTGCCTTGGTCCTAATTCCCAGTGGAATTCTTACCACTCCCTTTCTCCAGCCCCGACCCTCTCAGATACCCTAGAAAGCAGGCTCAGCGCAGGTCCAGCACAAACCATCTTTTTAATTAGGGCTGGCCTCATCCCATTTCCCTTCTGACAATACAAATTCTATCACTGACACCCCTTTAGGAGTCAGCGCTGTTAAGTTTTTACCCTTTGCAGGATTCCTCCCCACTGGTCTGCTGCTAAGATCCAAGCATGCCTCATTGCTTAGTCTATCTGGACAGTGACAAAGATGCTAGAGAGAAAACATTCATGTTTATTTTAAATGGCACACATTAATTACTTTTTCTCTCCTAACCCAAATTGTTGTCCTGGATCTCCATTAAGAGATCTGGAGTTTTCCGAGGGACATAAGACAACTGTTGGAGCAGAAAAAGAAGTTTGCTCTCATCTGATAAAGGGTAAGCATAGAGATCCCTGAACTGAGCCTACCGCGTGCTTACGGAAAAACCAAGATCACGTGTTTAGCCTCTTAGCACATTTTAACAAGTTTTATAAAAAGTTTTCTTCCTCATAATGTGATAATCTTTTCTACTTTAAAAGCTGTACCTTCTTTTACAAGTTACAATGTTAAGGGAGACAATAATTGGGTGTTTATCTCCAGTTGTTTACATTACATTCAGGCTCAAAAATCCTGTCAAATCAGAGAGCTGGAGGCTAATTGAAACGGAAACAGGAAACAACAATACACTTCTAACCCACAAGTTTCACAGCCTCATTAAAACTTACAAGGGGGCAGCTGTGAAGGGAGCTAACAAGTGTCCTGCAACCCAGATGGCTGGAGATTGGGCTCTTCCCTTGATGTGATTTCCATTAAATGATGTTTATTTGCGCCTAGGGGTCAGGTTACTAATGGGGAGGCCTGTAGCTTGGTATTTAGTGTCATTTTGCATATTTGTCAATGAATTAGAAGAAACAAAACATTATTGAAGGTTCAGACTTGGGAATTTTGTGCTCTTTGAGGGTGTAAGTTCTGTGTTTGAAGGGGAAGCTGGAGGAAAGCTCTTTAAAAAATGTGTTATTCAAACCCCAGTCTAATCATGAGAAAAGCATAAGACAAATTTTAATAGAGGGGCAGCCTGCAAAACGCCTGACCAGTCCTCCCCGAAACTGCCGAGGACATAAAAACAAGGAGAGTCAGAGAAACTGTCACAGCCAGGAGGGGTCTAGGGAGATGTCATGAGGTGTCTGTATGGGATGCTTGAACAGAAAAGGGACATTGTGTGAAAACTAAGAAACTCTAAATACACTATGGGCTTTCAATGAAAATGACTTAAGGATATTGGTTCATTAACTGCAAAAAAGGTACCACACTGTGCAAGATGTTAGTAACAGGAGAAATGATAAAGGATGTATGGGAACTCTCTGTACTATCTTCTTAATTTCTCTGTACATGCAAACTAAAGTTTTAGTTCTAAAAACTAAAGGCTATTTAAAAATGTATATATGCATATAGATATACATATACATATATAATTGAGACTAAAGTCTGTTACTACATCTTAAGCAAGATAAACAACTTTGGTTGATACATGATAATCATTATTCAACATGCAACAACCTATGTTCACATTCTTTTTCTTTTTAAATTAATGGTCTTAAATAATTCATGGAGTTTTTTCTTAATCAAAGAGTAATGATTGTTCATTGTAAAGAATGAAGAAGATACAGGTAAAAAGAACATTAAAATCACATAAACACATGCAAGTGAGATAGATCGAATAGCGAAAGGATATTTCACAAGTTTGAACACCTGAATTTATCTTGAAAATATACAAAGATTACACAATTCATACACACATAACTCATAGCAGCTGCATAGCATTTCATTATATGATGGACCATTTTCATTTGGCCAGTGCGTTATTTGGGGACACATTCTTTACAATCTTTTAATGTTGCTTTTCACAATGCCACTAGCCAGGCATTCTTTCTATTAATTGTTTCATAGATCTGGAATTATTTCCTTAGCAGAAATATCTAGAAACAGATTTCTGAGTCAAAAGCTATGAATAATTTTAAGATGCTTATAAATTTTGCCAGATCACCCTCTGAAGTTTGTACACTCCAATAAACTAACTGTGAGTGTGTATGGAAGTTCCCTTCATTAATTAGATCAGACATTCAACAAAAATATTTAAAGAAAACCTTCTATGTCCCAGTTCTTGCCATAAAAGTTTCTATTATCGAAATACAGAGAGATTGCAAGAGAATTTTAAAAAGAAATTCTTACATTTTTCGTTTTTTAAAATTTTTCTTGAATGAAATTCATGCATTTTTAAAACTATAACATTCTGCACTAAAATTGTTTTGTTTTTTCCCCTTGTTCTATTATGAAATATAAATTAACATTGTTAAATATATTAAATAATGAAGAGAGAAATAGACATTTATTGGTGCCTATATATTTTTTCCACTTCCCATAATAACAAGGCTTCAAGTGAGATCAGTTTGGACGCCTGTTTATTTTGTTAAACTGGTAAATTTGAAATTGACCCATTGAATTTTGTGTATTTTATATAAAATAGTAATTACAATATAATTATTGTAGAAGAAATGTCTTTTAGCCAACACAATAAAGTATTTGGGCTGTGTTACTTGGTTTTCTGTAAATTGACTGCTCTGACTTTCCCCACCACCATAGTTCCAGCATTACAGGAAATGCAATCTCACCTAGTATTGTGTCATCCTTGTCCCCAGGGCCTGTGGAGATCCTTCCAGAAGCACCCATTCCGGTTCCCACATGGTCCTTGCAGGTTCAGAGGTTCTTCTGCTTTGTCACAGCCACCCTCCTTCAGGGTTCAGGTTCCTTTTGTGGGAGGGACCCAAGACCTTTTTCTCCTTCCAAATCTGAAATCCACTCTTTTCTACCTGGGCACTGGGCTCAGGGAGCCCATCAGATACAATCCCTGCATGCAGTTTCTCTACTGCAAAAGAAAGACCCAGCTTCAAAGGGCAGCAGCCTCTACTTTGGAGTCATTCCTGCAGAAATTTCTCAGGCAAAAATCTCCAAAGTGACAGCTACCTGCTGGAATCCTGCAGGAAAAAAAATAAAATAAATAAAATAAATAAAAAATAAATAAAAATGCAGACAAAAGAGAAGACACAAAATAATATTTCAACCACTTCTTCTTTTACTTTTTTTTCCCCCCCAGAAAAGGACTCTTGCCTAGTGTAGACAGTGTTATCAGCTCTCCTGAGGTGATTTCTCTAATAATCTCAATTTCCAAGGAATTAGCAGGTTAGGGGTAAGGGGGTCTAAGAACATTTTAAATACAAAAAAAAAAAAACAACACACCAAAAACCCCACCACATACTGTACTCAGAATCAAAAAGAATTCACAAGATTTTAGATCAGGATCTTCAAATTTCAATATGGATTGCTCAGGCGCTCAGGATTGCTGCAGACAACATTCTAAAATGGGAGGTTTGCTGTGTTTGCACCTTCCAGGAATGTCCTTATCCACGTGGACCACCTTCCTGTCTTAGCATCCTCAGATTCCTCTACTTGACACCTGCCTCCACTGTTCCTCTCAATCCCAGGCTCTCTGGGTGCTCAAAGTGAGCTTAACAGGCAAGCATGTGCAGGTTTGCAGTGAAAGAAAAGTCCTTCTGGAGCTCCTTGGACTCCAAGCTCTAAGTGCACAACCAGAGATGTAACTTTCATAGAGGGAATGTGACACCTGTTCCCAGGAACGGATGCTGTTACAGCAAACCAACAAATTGTGTGGCTGTACACTCAGGAACACAGTGCTCAAAAGGCCTTTGCCTCACGGTGATCGAAAAGCGACCTTGTTTACTTAAAAGGGCAGCTGTGAAAGTGTGGAGAGTGGGGAGGAGGGGGTACTACACACTTTCAAGAATTTCTGAAGTCATTATTTAGGTAGGGGGGCATCTGTTTACCATAATTTTCTACATAAAAGGTTGTTTTTTTCCACTTAAACTGAATTCCCTTCCCCTCCTTCCTGCTGCTGGAGTCAGAATTAATTAATCCATTTCTGGACCCAAGTGACACATTTATATGTTCATTACTGTACCTTAGTTTGGCTCTTTTATAGTTGTGTACATGCTTGTCTCCTCTGTTAGACTATGAACTGCCCCAAAGCAGGGGCCAGGCCTCATTCCTACATTCACTCGTTCATTCAAGCAATGCCATTTTCTCTGCTTTAAGGGAGAACACAGTTAAGTAGCTTAGCCAGATATATGTGGCCATTATAAGCCAACATGGGGATGTGGAAACACATGTAGAAGATACTAGATTTAATGAATAAGTCAAGCAACTGGGATCTTTGTTCTTATAATCCCAACACTTAGCACAGCACTTGACACATATTAAGAACTATGGTTGCTGAGCAGAATTAAATAAACAGAGTGGTTGTGTCTAAAGTTGAATTTAGATTTGGACTCTTGTTCACTTCCTGCTAATCACATAATATGTGGCCTTGCCCTGCCTTGTCAGTTAACCAATATTGAAAATAAATGATCTATATAAAAATATGAGCATTGTTCTAAAAACAGTGCTGCCCTAAAGATATGTGAGCAAGCAGTGCTTCTTCAATTTTAATACCAGAATACATTCTCAATAACCAAAAATACTCACGATAGTAGTCATTAAAGTAGGTGAAAGATGTAAAAAGATTAGTTATTTTATTAGATTATGGCTGGTAGCACTGAGCTCAAAAAGGTGATGAGAAGGGCTAATGATGGTCACAGGGAGGATGTCACAGTCTCTGTGTAATGAGCAAATAAATTAATGTGTCTCTGTTTTTTGGAGATTTTATTTGCATCCCCACCATCTGAGCAATTAGTATTTACAGATTACAACAGTTCTGTTCTGTCTTGAAGTGTATTTAAGTCACCTTAATCTTATGTTCATCTCTCTTCTAAGACTGTGAAGATTTTGGTGGGGGAACTTAATCTTTTACATCTCATGTTAATATCCTCATTGACTGTTATCTGAATGGTGGAATAAATAATATCTTTGATCTGGACTGAGTGCTAGTTCTATTTGAATCCCTTAGTACTAACTTTTTTTTTAAACTTTGATCCCATTAGTCAAACTGAAGAAAATCTGCCTTATTAGTATGAACCATTTCCCTCTAAAGAATGAGGTTTCATTTTAGAAATTAACAGAATCGAGTTCACAAAGATCTGAGAAAGGGCCTAACATATAAATTTAGGAAACAGATACATATTCCTATTACCAATAGGTTTGTATCATTTTATAATCAAAGATCCAGATCCTTTATTAAATATTTTGTTCTGAGGTCATAAACAGAACAATTAACATGACTTATTCCAAAGAAAAGGTATGTGAGGTTGGATGAGCATTATTTCATGATTTGTAACATCTTTATTCTGTATAATCACTGAAAACTCATCTGAAACAGGCTTCATCATTTGTAAAACCCTAATCCTGCAACATTTTGGGATAGTGACCCCTTCCTTTGGTCAGAAACAGAAATTATTTGAAACACTTCTAAAGGAATTTCAAAGATAAGTGCTTTGAAAAATTGCAAATGACTATTAACTGTTCATAAAAAGGAGCCTCTATGTCCTGATGAGAAGCCAATCATGTTTAGACAAATTTAGAAGATGACATTCTAGACCTAGCAACACCTAGAAGGTCTTTTCACACATCATTTGGTTTTTTCCTTTTGATGGGTGGATGAACAAACTTTAGGGAGTTAATGGGCAGATAAAAGTTGAAATGGGAAAGGACAGCAATGTTAAGACAAGTTAAAAGCTCTTTCCAACACCAGTTCCCAACAGGGCCTCCCCAGCCCTTTCCCCTGTGAACTTTTTGTGTTTCATTCATTTTGCTGGAATTGGAAATGGAGAGGCCAAGAAAAGGCCATATCCTGCTTCATTGACTAAAGCTATCCTGTAAGGGAGTTTAATGGGTTAGAAGTTAATACCAGTGACAGTTCTAAGAAAAGTTACCAAGTGTTTCCAGTGCCTGGAGAGGCTCCCTGTGGCTCTGACTTCGGCTTTCCTTCCACTCTCTTCTTCTCTTATCTGTGGAAGCTTCCATGACAAACAAGGGACATCTATTAGGAAACAAAACGAGCAGCTAATAGAAGAACCAGAGCCTCATTAACCAAGGATGCGACAAAGAACTAGCTCTAATTACAACAGACTTTAAAGTGATGGTCACGTGAACAGATAAGCTCTTGAAGAGAGAAATCAAATTTCCTTTAAATTTGCAAACTATTGTTTTATTTATCTTCTAAAAAGAGGGTTTTCTCCGTGGCAATGTGAGCCTTCTCCGTTACACTCACTTTCTCTGCACGTTTGTATTTTGACCATTTTCTTATATAATTTTCCCTTATGTTTTCCTCCAAAACATATAAAGGAAGTGGTCACAGAGAAATGAAATTCTTTCTGTCAACTGAGGACAAAAAAAGGCCTTTTCCTTGACTTTGTCCAAGCATATGCTTTGTGATATTGATTTTTACCTTTCAGTTGGAGTATTGTATACAAGAGAAAAGTGCCGAACTCATAAATGCACAGCTCTCAGAATGTTCACAGACCGAAACCTCCCATGTAACCAGCACGCAGTCTAAGAACAGGACTTGGCCAGCATATCAGTTCCTAGGGCTGCCAAAACAAAGTCTCACAGACTGGGCGGCTCAAAACAACAGGAATTTATTCTGGAAGCCAGGAGTCTGAAGTCAAGGTGTCAGTGGGCTGGCTCTTTCTAGAGACTCTGAGGGAGAACCTTTTCCATGCTTCTCTCCTAGACTCTGGTGACAGCCAGCAATCCTTGGTGTTGCTTGGCTTGAAGACGTATCATTCCAGTTTCTGCCTCCACCTTCTCATGGCCTTCTCCCCTGTGTGTTCTCCCTAATTCTTATAAAAATACCAGTTATGTGGGATTAAGGCTCCATTCTAATGTTAGACCTTAACCTGATGACATCTCCTAAGACCCTATTTTTAAACAGGTCACATTCACAAGTACTGGGAATTAGCATTTCAACATATCCCTGGGGGGTTCACAGTTCAACCTATAACAATCAGTGTTCCAAGTACCCTCTCGTTTTCCCTTCCAGTCACATGCCCCCATCCCAAGGACAACTGCTATCCCAACTTCTGACAACATACACTTGTCTCTTGAGCTTTATTTAAAATATACATATCAACTCTTTGGGCTATGATATGATTTTTCAAAGTGGCTTCCAAATGTTAATAGTCACTCAGATTGTCTGAACTGGTCCCAGTATTAACATTACTGACCAGCAATCAGTTACATAATCAGCATATAGTTTTAGAAATCAGTTAACCGATCATAAAATTATTATGCAATTAATATGGAAGAGAAGTGAGGGGGTTCAGAACACGCTACTCCCTAAATATAGCCCCTTGGCATACCGAATATTTTAAGCTGAAGGCTTTTGAGAAACTGAATTTTACCCCACCCTTCTCTGAAACAGGTCATAAGACCCCCAGGTGAGAGGTGCCCTCCTGGTACCTGGAGAAAAGGGTTACCCTTTCTCCATGATGTAGAGATGCTGAGAAGAATCTGAACAAGCAGGACTTGTTAAGGTTCCCCTAGTCTACCACACTTCCCTAATACTCCTCAACCTATTATACTTTCCACAGCTGTCCACTTTCCTAAAACCTAGCATAAAAGCACTCCTGTTTGACCATTTCTTTGGGTTTTTATTTCCTTATGAAGTCTCCTGTGACACATAAAATGTGTATTAAATAAACTTGTGTGTTTTTCTCCTATTAATCTGTCTTTGTCAGTCTAATTTTAGATCCAGCCAGGGACCTTAAGGAGACCTAGAATATTCTTTTTCTCCCCTTCAGAAGAAAGTAAAGCAAGTTTGATTATAAACAATGATTCTACAGCAGTGGGAATGTTTTAAAAGAATGCATCAGATACATTCAGGTGAGCAACCCAACATTTGTAGTATCAGGTGTGCAAGAAATACACCTGTTTCTATGTTTTAACATCTCACCTAATTTTTAATTTTGAGCCAGTACTCTATCAGGGCAATAAAATCTTAACTTTAGTAGATCTATGTTTCTTAGGGGTCGGGTCTAAGTTCTAGGGAGCTATGTGGTGGGAAACCAAGGGAAGGGTTAGTGGATCTCTCAGGTCATCTGTCTCTACAGGTATCTGCTGAAACGTGCATGGGCCTGTCTGATTGTGGGTTATTAATCCACCTCTGGCTATGGTACAGCTCAGCTCTTGCAGTTGACTCCTGTACTTTGGGTTCCTGGGAATCTTTCTGCAACTTCCAGCTCATGTGAGAACACTGGACTCTCTGAGACCTTTCCTTTGTTCTCATCTGTCTTGGGCTCTGCCACCTCCTAGAGCTCCAGGGCAAGGAGCTTATAGAGCATCTGGCTCTCACCTCATCCCCTTCTCCTCAGCCATTCTACACAGCTCAGGGGGACAGGGAGAGACGGGAGCGCTACCTTCTTCTTTATCTTGACCATTCTCCCAACCATTTTGTCTAAGCCTTAACTCATTTAAGATCCCTTGAAGTTTTGATGTTTTTCCCCAAATATATCCTCATTTTAAGCTAATAACTATAACATGGGCAACTTGGTTGTGTAATTTTGGATGAGTTATTTATTCTACTTAAAGACTGTCCATGTCTGCAACGAAGGGATAAAAACAGGTTAACTTCAGAGATATTTTTTAAGGAGGGGAATTAAATTAACTGAGATTTTCTTTTTTTTCCTTTTTAAATTTATCTTTATTGTTGAAAGTATTACAGGTGTCCCATTTTGCCCCCCTGATTGACCCCCTCCACCTCACTCCCACTCCCTCTCCAGGCCTTCACCCCATCATTGTCTGTGTTCATGGGTTATGCATATATGCATATAACTTCTTTGGTTAATCTCTTCCCACCCTCCACCCCTCTTCCCTCTTCCTTCTGAAATATGATCATCTGTTACACGTGTCAATGTCTCTGGATCTATTTAGTTCATCAGATTCTTTTGTTCATTAGCTTCTTCTTAAAAAAGACCCTTCAACATTTCCTGTAGTGCTGGTTTAGTGGTGATGAACTCCTTTAGCTTTTCCTTGTCTGAGAAGCTCTTTATCTGACTTTCAATTCTAAATGATAGCTTTGCTGGGTAGAGCAATCTTGGTTGTAGTTCCATGTTTTTCATCACTTTGAATATTTCTTGCCACTCCCTTCTGGCCTGCAAAGTTTCTGTTCAGAAATCAGCTGACAGTAGTATGGGTGCTCCCTTGTAGGTAACTAACTGCTTTTCTCTTGCTGCTTTTAAGGTTCTCTCTTTGTCTTTAACCTTTGGCATTTTAATTATGACGTGTCTTGCTGTGGGCCTCTTTGGGTTCCTCTTGTTTGGGACCCTCTGTGCTTCCTGGATTTGTAAGTCTATTTTTTCCCCCAGGTAGGGGAAGTTTTCTGTCATTATTTTTTCAAATAGGTTTTCAATTTGTTGCTCTCTTTCCTCTCTTTCTGGAACCCCAATAGTACAAATGTCGGGCCTCTTGAAGTTGTCCCAAAGGCTCCTTATGTTATCTTCATATTTCTGGATTCTTTTTTCTTTTTGCTCTTTTGGTTGGGTGTTTTTTGTTTCTTCATGTTCCAAATTGCTGATTTGATTCTCAGCATCCTCTACTTTACTGTTGATTCCATGTAAATTACTCTTCATTTCAGTTCCTGTAGCCTTCATTTCAAATTGCTCCTTTATTATGTCACTGATTCTCTCAATTATTTTCATCATACTCTTACTAATATCCTTATAACCATTATTCTGAGCTCTGTATCTGTTAGCTTGCTTGGATCTATTTCATTTAGTTCTTTTTCTAGAGATTTCTTCTGTTCTTTTCTTTATGACATGTTTCTTTGCCTCTGCATTTTGGCTGCTTCCTGGTGTTTGTTTCTATGTATTAGGTAGAGCTGCTGTGTCTCCTGGAATTTGTAGAGTGGCTTTGTGTAGTAGGTGTCCTGTAAGGTCCAGTGGCTCAGCCTCCTCAGTCACCTGAGCTGGGCCTTCTAGGTGCTCCCCTGTGTGGGTTGCGTGCACTGTCCTGTTGTAGTTGAGCCTTGGTTGCTATTGGTATCACTGGGAGGATCTGACCCCCAGACCAATCAGCTGTGAGGACCAGCTGCAAGTACAGCCAGAGAGCTGCTGTGCTGGAGACACCCCTATGGAGCAGGATTTACTTCAGTGGGGCTTTGGTGTTCACCAAGTGCGCCCCTTGAGTGTGTCACTCGTGGGTGTGGTAGGGTTGTAATCCAGCGTGGTCCAATCTGACCACCAGGTGCACTGTTTCTGGGGCCTCCGGGGAGGTGCAAAGTCAGCCTCTGCCAGTGCCTTGCCCAGGGCCACCCAGCATGAGCTACACAGCAAACTGTAGTTGGCTGCTACTTGTGCTGGGCTTGGAGGTGTCCAGGAGAGGCCAAGCTGTGAGCCAATGCAGGCTGCTGCTAGTGCCAGGCCTGGGGCCACTTATCAAGCCGTATGGGGCCCGCTGCTGCTTGTTTGAGAGATTTTAAGAAAATCCTAAGCATAAGGCTTGAGAGACCACTTGCACAGAAAAGCCCCTGGAAATGGCCTGGATGAGCTGCAGGTGGGGAGGGGCGGGGCCTCCGGGAATCACGGGGCGGGGCCAAAGGTGAGTCAGGTGCTGGCGATTCAAACATGGCGCCTGCCTGCCGGCTGTGTGCGGGGAGGACTCGCCACAGGAGCAACGGCCTCTGCCAGCCCTTCTTCCTGGGAGGAAGCCGCCCCTCCAGCTCTCGCCCGGATCTCAGGCAGGTTAGTTCCTCCCCGAGTGTCCCGGGTCCTTTCCGGCTGCTGCCTGGCGCTGGGCTCAGAGGGAGCGTCCGAGTGAGTCCGTGCCGGGCCCTTTAGAGGAGCTGCTGGGGCTCCCTCACCCTCCGCGACCCTCAGGGACAGTCCCCGCTGGTTTCACAGCCCGGAGTTGTGGGAACGTGTCTTTCCTGCCCTGGATCCCTGGGCTGGGGGGCCTGCTGTGGGGCTGGGACCTCTCACTCCTCTGGGAACCCACCACCACCGAGATGTCCTCCCGGGTTTCAACTGGGGCACTGGGTGTGGGCCCGCGGCCACGTCTCCATGATTCAGCCCCGATCCGCCCGCGTCTGGGCCCCTCCTACCGTCTCGGTGCTGCTTCAGCTCCCTGGCTGTGGGGCTTCTGTGCAGCCGGATCTCAGGAGGCTCTGAGTGACGGTGGTTCTGTGTTTAGTTGTAATTTTGATGTGGTTGGGGAGGCGGCGGGCGCAGCTGTGACCTACGCCGCCATCTTGTCTCCTCCTTAACTGAGGTTTTCTTTGTAAACACTTGTAACTGTGCCTGGCACATAGACTCTATAATGTCAGTTATTTATTAATTAATTACACCTTAAATGGGAAGGGAGAGACAAAATAATAGATGAAAAACTCAGTTTGCAAATTAAGAACAAATAATTATTTTCTAAACTTATAAAAGTCATTCTAAATTCAATACCAAGATAGCAGAAATGAAGAACTGTAGTGAGATGACAAGAATGGAAATGTGAGTGTGCTCTATTTACTTCAGTATGGTAACTACTAGTATTGTGAGTGTTGGGGGAATACCCCTGCATGTGTCCCTGACAGAGGACTCCCCTCCAGGAGGCATAAAACCTCACAAGCAAAACATCCAAAAAACAATTCTTTTCAGTAAGGTTAAGCCATCCCCAAAACATCAAGTTAAGGTACCCATTTTATCTAAAACATGGAAAGAGAAACAGTGGCATCATGGCAACAGCTATCATTAACTTTTCAAATGACCACAGAATTAGCCAATGAAGTGGAAGCTGCAGGCTGTCAAAACAACAATTAGTCCTCACTGGCTGAGTAAACACAGACGGGGAAGTAGTCACTTCTAAATGGTTTTTCATTTTATCACTTTCAGTGGTGTCAAATACACTACAATTAAGACTTAAGTACCATGTTAAGTGACACTGGTCTCACTGAATCTAAAGATCACTTTCACAGTAAACACTTTGTTTAGAGGACCATACACCCAATGGGAGAAAATAAATATTAAATGGAAATGATACTGATACCTAAAGTATCATGTGTTGGACGTGTTGACAGTCATCTCAGCTGGAATGCATGGAAGCCCAACTGGATGTCTAGTCTACTCTGCAAGTTATACTCATCAACAAGTTGGGAAGCATTTTTGAAAGAGAGAATTAGTGACCAGCTGTTCTTCCTCTGTGTTAAGATGAGAGGGGAAATGTAGCTGAAATGCAGCAGAAGGGATGTAAGTTATATGGGAGAAACAATGAACTCATCATGGACAATAGAAATTATTAAACACAGGAACTAGCAAAGGTGACTGTAGAATCTTCTTTAAAGATATTAAAAAATCAGTGACAATCTGTGGAGATTCATGTTCAGTGATGCTTCAAATTAATATATATGGATGAAAGTGAACAGATTAGGGTGAACTAGGTGCTTTGTGAGATTCCTTTTATCCCATAGTACTGCAAAGATTTTAAGGATGCAAATACTGAGAAAGGGATATGGCACTTAGGCTTACTTAAACTTTCTATAAATCTCAGGGACTGGAATCCAAATTCAATTATTGCAGCCACTTTTTACAGCTACTTTCTGCATAGGAAGTCAGTACTATCAAATAATTTGGTGGATATTATAGACTAACAATAGATAAAGTATTTAAAATTCCAATATGACCATAATTTATTAGATATCCTGTGCTATAAATCATGAATTATCCAGAAAGTTCTTTCCCAATGAGTGACTTAAATAAGAAAGCTCCAGTTCATTGTTTCTTTTGTTAAGATTAAATGTTAATTAAAATAGAATACAATGCAGTGATTATTAATATTGTGTAGAATAATATTTAGTGGGTTTAAGAAAAGTTTGTGATATATTGGTCTTAAAGAAAGTAGACTACATAACTATATAAATTATCATTTTTAATTAAAAACGTGTATAAGCTCATGAAAAATAAAAGAATAAAGTAGATATATTAGTAGTATCGCTCATGTATAAAATAAAGGTAGCTTTTCTCTTTCCTTCTTGTGTTTTGTAACCTGTCCAAGATGAATATATATTATTTTTATAATGAGAAGCAAAAGCCATTATAAAAATAAAGAACATTGTATCTTACTGGTGAAGGACAGGTGAACGAAAACGCTCTGGTGGAGCAGAAAACGCTATCACGATGAGGGTAATTTGCACCCTTTCATCTCCTAAACCTCCCTGCCAGCCTGGGTGGAGGCAAGTATGTTCTGTGGACTGAGAGGAGAGGTGATAACATCTATTTAAAAATAGCTGGCTTCACCGAATGTTGCAGAAATAGCCTGGCATTTCAGGGTCTAATGAATCATTTGGGTGGGAACTTATTCTGTTGAAATAGAACTACCATCATAAAAATTGTGCCTCTGCAACCAAACTCAAATATATTCAACATGCTTAACTTTACTGATGTGTACTCCAATCATGTGGCATTTGTAAACATTTGAAACAAGCTAAATTATTGCCTTAGCAAAATCTTTCTCCACATTACAAATGACAGGGCTAATGTTTAAATTTCACAAAATACACTTCAAACATCACTTTTTTAATTTATTAAAGCAAGTTCCTTATGGAATACTTACTTCTTGATCTAACTTGAATTATATGTACTTTGCAGTAATAAATTGTGGTTTTCCATTCAAATATAGCATAGTTTTTTAACAGTTGTTAATTTCCATAAAACTTTCACATAAGAATCATAGTATGACCATATAAAGGGTTGAAAGAGATGTTAGTTGCTATCTAAACCTCTTTAAAGATCAAGAGCAAAGGGAATCAAACCTTTGCATATGTACTTTGTATAATGGAAACTAACTGTTATTTATTTTTAAAAAAAGTATTGAAATGAAGATTGGGTGTGACTAAGGTCTAGGGCCTGGATTTAGAAAAGGGACCAGTGCTTTATGACTAGAGCATTAGCCTTTGGTGGAAAACACAAAGGTAGCAGGATGTCTAAGGGAAACCCCAGATTTCTTTAAGGGAATGTAGGGATGTATGCTTTATTTCCCAACATGTAGTTTCAGGAGGCTACAGCTTCTTGGAGAAGCCTCATGACCAAGCAGAGCTTCTGAGCCCTAAAGTAGCAGCTCTCTCCAAGAGTGGTCACCCTACAAACATCATCACCTTCACCTGCAGATTTGGGACCCTACCTCAGATCTACTGAGTTAGAAACCTGGGGGCAAGGATCAGCAATCTGCTTAGTAAGCCCTCCTGGTGGCTCTGATGCACACTGTAGCTGAAGACCCACTGCTGTGGAGTAACCATGTCAAGCAAGATGGAAGTCTTTAGTAATTCGCACTTCCCCAAATATTCCTTATTCTCCTTCTGGGCCTGGAGTGCTATTACATTTGCCTTATCCTAGAGGTTAGGTATGGCCATTTGATTTGTTTTGGCCAGTAAAATGTGAAAGGAAATTCCACGTTTCATATTCAAGATGACATTTGTTAGGTCCAGGAGGGATGTGGAGCAAAGGTCCCGCAGACTCTTGAAGAATATGTTACAAGAGCAAGAAACAAACCAGTACTTCTTTGGGAATTGTTTGTTACCACAACATAGCCTAGCTTATCCTGACTGATACAAGAGGTCCAAGGATCATGCACACTGTTCAGACCATTCACAAACATGGTTGATGATGCTACATACATCTCAGGCAGTTTCATCACCAACATAGCATTAGGGCATCCTAAGAAAGAAAGGACATGGACAGAGCAGAGAAGAAAGGTAAATTGGAAGAGGCAAATTATGAATTCAAAGTAGATTTTTAAAAAATGTGCTCAGACCACAGGTTGCAACAGAGACAATAGGTAACTGCAGCTAATGTGAATGCAAAACTCAAAGACCAAGCACAGCAGAACCCCTCAGCAAAGGGAGCTGGTGGGAGGCCTTTCCACGGGTGCCATAAATATGTGAGCCCAGATGACATCTCAAAAGAAAGAATGCAGAAAAGGGAATGGCAGCAACAGGAAAGACTGAACATTTATGTCAAAGTCATAATTGATGGCTTCTGGCTGGGTGTAGCTCAGTGGTTGAGCACCGACCTAGGACCCAGGAGATCACTGTTTGATTCCCTGTCAGGGCACATGCCCCAGTTGCGGCTTGATCCCCAGTCCGGGGCAGGTAGGAGGCAGCTGATCAATGATGGCTCTCTCATCACTGATGTTTCAACTCTTTCTTTCCCTCTCCCTTCCTCTCTCTGAAATCAATAAAGATATTTTTAAAAAATAAACAAAACCTTCCCATAATTGATGGCTTTAAACTATAGTTGACTATATTTCCTTGAATTTGACTTACCTCCTATACATGCAAATTAAAGCTCATGATCATGTTAAAGAGAAATGTAAAAATCTGCATTTGTCGGTATCTGATTTGTGCTATGATTTTAGAAATCTTCTGGTTAAGGAAACAAAAATACATATATCATAGAATAAGAGATGACAAGGAGAAAGTAATAGCACAATGAGGTAGAGGAAGCTGGGGAGATGGAGCTACCTTATAAAGGGTGGTTCTGGAAAGCTGCTTTGGGAATTGACGGAAGTCTTTTGAGCTTCTAGGGAAGCTAAAATCCTGGCAAAGGAAAGAGCATGTACAAAGGCCTAGAGGCAGGTGTTAGTGTTCAAGTGACAACAAGACTATTTCTACATCTACACTTCTTTCTAGAAAGGTTTCTCAACCAGAATTGCCAAGAGAGTTAAGCCCTATAAGAAATGATCTGAGTGAGAACTTTCTCAGTTCTCTCAAGTTTGGTACCATTCCAGTTTCACAGGAGGAAAGTCATGCACATGTATGTTTAAGGCACTATGGCTAATTCTCTCACAGAACCCCAGTCGAGAAGGACTAGCTGGAGAGGGGGATGCTGGAGAGACCAGATGAAGTCAGGGAGGTAGGCAGCAGCCAAGAGAGGATTTGGGGTTTTATTCCATGTGCAATGGCAAGCATTGGGGGCTTTCAAGCAGTAGAATGCTATATCTGACTTGTAAAACATCACTGGCTGCTGTTTCAAAAACGGACTACAGAAGGAAAAGAGAAAAGGCACTCAGGAGCCTTCTGTGTTATTCTAGATGAAAGATGACAAGACAAGAATGGCTGGGGTGGGAGACGATGAGAAAAGTCAGATTTAGAATATAATTTTAATGCAGAGCCAGACTTGCTTATGGGCTCTATAGGGGGCCAGGTAATAGAGGATGAGATTAGAGAAAGTCATGAATCAAATATTATTTCTGAGCAATTCATGGTTGTGATGTCATTAAAGGATATGGGGAAGATGAGAGGAAGGGTGGAATTGAGGATGGGAGAACCCTGTGGAGATGCCAAGTAGACAGTTGAACAAATGAATTTGGAGCTCAAAAGAAAGGCAAAGCCTCGATATGTAAATAAGAGAGTCCTTAATATATAAAAGTATTTAAACCACATTATGGAATGAGATCACCTAATTCTATTAATTTGTCTTTTAAAGCCTCTCAAATTTATCTCTTGCTCTTATTTCTACTGCCATTAATCTTTGTTTCTCATAAGCCCACTGCAGTACTTCTGTACCTGGTGGGTGGTCTCTCTCTCTCCTCAGCAGTGTTTCTTGTTCATAACTGTATAATTTATCATCCTGTTACAAAAATTAGATCATCCTTTTATTCAATAAAAGCTGAGTACTCATTATGTGCAAATCTCCCAGTTAGGTGCTTTGGTGACTCAAAGATGGATAAGAAATAGATTCTGATATTAGGAGCTTGGAGTCTACAGAAATGACAGTTTTGTAAAGCAACTGTATTTCAGGGTATCAAGTGATAAGATCCTTAAGAAGGAAAAGGAAATATTGTGAGAAATTTAGAAGATGAAGAGGTGACTTTTAACTCTGTGATCTGAAGTCTTTGTTAGGAAGATGGTATTTGAGTTGGAAGGAGATACCAAACTGATCTCTTGACCTTGTTGACGAAATTCATGGTTCTCCGTGGTTGTCTGTCTTTCAGGATCTGTTTAATGGGTTCTTATTCCACCCTCTGACTTTTAAACACTGGCGTTTTCAAGGGTTCAGTGTTGGGCTACCTTTTCTCTGTGCAACACTCATCTCCTAGGCAAGCTCATCTTTTCTGATGGTAAATTTATCATGTCCCTCCAATTTACTGCCAATACAACATGTTTTAAAATGCAAATCTGATTCCGACAGTGTCTGCTGGAGAAACATGTCAACTCTTGCTGCTAGGAGTAATATCCAAAATCTGATCTCCACCAGCCCACCTCCTGCAGGTCTCCTCTTCCCTCTCTGAACTCCAACCACTCCAAGCTCCTCCAGTAAGACACACTTCATTCTGCCTCAGTGCCATTGTCCTTGACATTCCCCGTGTTTGCAAAGTTCCTTCATTTCCACCTTCCTATATCACTCAGCTCACTTCCATGGCTTCTTAAATTAAATGGCAGCCTCAGGAAGCTTTCCCTGATTTCACAGGACTTGCTGTTATACATTCTCACAATAGCTTGTATTTTTCCTTTACTGTACTATAAGATTTATAACTAATTTATTTACTTGTGCAACATTTGCTGTCTTCTCTGTCTCAATAGTCTATAAGCACCAACAGGCGTGAAACCACGTTGCTCATACTCGGCACTGCATCCACAGCACAAGACCTGAGTCATAACAAGTGCACTTTCATATTTGTCACTCAGTGCTAGCATGCTGTCCCACTGGTTGCTGATTTGACTTTATGCTCTCTCATTTCTTGTACACCCCCCATTATCTACCACTTCAATGCCATTTCTTCTATAATGTTATACTTCACATTTCGATCTGTTAAGACTCCAGCCATTTTGAAGGGCCAGTCTGTCTTCTCCTGTGACCATGAAGTCTCCCCTGATCACTTCTGTCTGAGGTGGTTTGCCTCTACTCTAAACACGTGGTACATTCCCTGAGTTGTTCCCACTGACATGGATCACTACTGCCAAGTTTTATGATGACTTGTATGCATGTATTATTACCTCTGACTTTTATATACTTATATTATCAGGCAGTAAAGCGTATGTAATCTGTAACTTTGTGTGCACTGACAGCACCTACCATAACATTGTAGAATTTGGGAAGTATTCAGATCACACTTGCAAAATGAATGGTTATCTCCACTCTCCCCAAAATGTTGGCACTTAAAGGGTTAATATTGATATTTGGAAAATTCTTAACTGTAGGACACCTCATTCCTGCACGAGGTTAGATAAAGAGAGAACTACCATTCTTGGTTGTGGACTATGATTTCCAAAGAGCTAAAAGAGAATGGTCTTATTTTCTGATCTTGAATAGCATAGATGTTCCTAATCCACTTGTTGTCAGGATAATGGGATCTTGTTAGAGCAATGACAGCTTATATGACTTTCCATGGCCAGATGGTCAGGGGACTTAAACCATAACATAGAGGGACCAGTTGGAGTTATGCAACTGGTTAGCTCATTAGAAGATATAAAATGAAAGAGAAACGGGCATCCTGGCTATCTTCAAATATTGAAAAGGTTCTGATAGAAGAGAAATTAGGCTTATTTAAATGGCCCCAAGAAACTTTTCTAGAAATAATGAATAGATATTTCAGGAGGAAGGATATTGACTTACGATAAAGGTGAGCATTACAGTATCTGGAACTTTGAGATGATAGCATGAATTACCTGCAAAGGTTTTGAGACTCCTTTCACTCGAGGCATTCAAGAAGTTGTATAAATATTCACCAGAAAGGTTAGGAGAGATTTCAAACACTGCAAGTTTGGATGGAGCACCTTTTACACCTGAGATTCTTTAATTCTATCATAATAACAGCTACAATGTACAGAGCATTAATCGCAGGCCACATCCTGTCCTGAGCACGTTATATGTATTATTTCATTTCATTGTCACAACAACTATTATTACACCCGTGATTAAAGAGAAGAAAACTGAGGCACAGAGACATTAAATAATTTGCCTTAGTTCCCACAATTAGTAAGAGTTTGATAGAGGAAACCTTCTTTCAGAGCCCAGGTTTTTATTGTGTCTCTCATTATCACACGACAGATGTGAGTCCAAAATGGGCAAGGGCTTGCCTGGAAAAGTGAAAAGTAAGACAGAGAAGTGGGATGAACTCCGGAAGGGTGTGCGAAGAACAGGTCACCTTACGAAACGACGGCCCAGACATTCTCAAACAATGAATCCAAGGAATGACTCGAGGCACTTACACTCTGGGTGATGAGCACAGAGGCCACTGAAACACACAGTTTCACACTGCAATCTTGGGAATATGAAAACAGTGCATTTTGATTGTCTGTATAAATTAATTTTTCTGGGTCATTAAGACTAAACTCTGAAACCTAGTGTCCCAGGAATCAAGGCAGTACATGGGATAAAAAAGAAAGGGGACATGATGTGTGGGGACAGGAAGGAGAAAGAGTGGGGGAAATAGAAAAAGAAAGCAAGAAGCCCTATGCAGAGGCCTCACGCAGGTTTAACCTGGAGGGAGGGAGATAGAAACACCCCAGGTATGTTGAGAAGGGTGCTGAATGCACAAAGTCTCTTGCCCTGCTTCCCATTTTGGGAAGTCTCTGAGAGGAGACTGTTGTACCTGATGTCACTGCACCCACAAGGAGCAAGTCTCTGCACCAACATGAGAGCAAGAAGGTAGCATCCCACTAGGGCCTAGGTGTTACTGAGCATTTTCAATGGGAAACATCGAAAATAACTGAGTCAAGAGCCAGAGGGGCTGTAAGAAAGTTTCCATCATCAGGGGTGAAACCGCCCCCAGAAATCAAAAGGTGGAGTGTACAAGCGGGAGGCCAGCTGGAGGGCTTAGCAGAGATCCACAAACAATAAACACCAGTAAGAGAAAGAGACTAACTGGGGAGACGAGTATTGAACATGCTGATGATGGTCAATGCCGAGAGGAAGAGACTGACCAGCATGGGGCAGCAGGGTTATCAATGACCAGGCAGGGCAGGGGACAGTCCAGGTGTGGCATAGAAAATATTCCATGTGGTAAGGATGCAGAGGAGAACATAAGAACTTGTGCCAGGACCTGAGGCTCATTTTGTTACCTTAAGGACACAGTTTGTCTCTATCCAAACACTGTTTGGGAGAAGGACCTTGTACAAACACTAAAATAATAATAATAATAATTAAAAAAAAAAAACACTAAAAAGTAAAATCTGTGCATTTAAACAAAAGAGTCTGAGTTAACCAAGATGAAGCTAATTCAAAATCCAGAAACTGTTCACTTAATTCATGATTTAAATGCTTTCCCCTCACTGTCCAGTAGGAATTCACAAGCAAGTTGGGATCATCAGCAGATAAATAATGAACTATTGCAGTTTTTCTTTTCCACATTCCAATTTGCTAAGAGTTAAATTTCCCCTCTAAATGCTCAATTAAAAAATAAAATTAAATATATTGAGCTATTTTTGCAAGAGATTTTAATTTATAAAATCATTTAATTTACTTGGGAGACATTTCTCACTGTTCTACTAAAGCAAACCTAACTGGGAGGAAAATACCAAATCGGCATCAGGCCCACTAATGGCTGCACGACATGCAGCCTCCTGACCTGACAGCCTCATGCCGGGAGCCGCATCAAAGGTGACTTTCAGTTCAGGGTTCTTCTCACTCCCAACATTTGCCAAATGCATTCTCCCCTGGAGCCTGAAGAGTGGCCTGGCAATTTCATTTAGGACTTATCACTAAATGTCTTTGTGCTCACATGCAGTTTTGAAAGTGTGCAATTTAATAAAGACAACATTATTTTAATTTCGTAATCCACTGGTGCTTATATTCTGCTACCTCATTTAAAATTATTGTACTTGCTAAAAAATTATATATATAACAATGTAACAGGATGTGAAATAGGAACCATCTATATGTGCCTTTTGAGCATATAGAAAGGTGTTTTGTTTCTATGTTATAATGAGAAATAATATAATTCATACAGTTTACAAAAATTGGAGAAAACTAATATATTGTAAGGGAAAGTGATGAGTGAGATATGAATAGTAAGCTAGGTTTGGAAACATTTCACTTTAATTTGAGTCAAAGTGTAATACGGTGGCAAAAAAATTCTAATGCAGGAAACATCTTGTCACATGGTACCTTAGTAACTACTTGCAGATCTAGTGTCTTATACTTTGGGAAACACTGGTATATAAAATTGAACAAATAAAGGACTGTTGCAGCAAGCAATTTTAAGACTATCTATGTGGTAAACTCAACTGACTATATTTGGAAAAATAGAAAATAAGGTTCTAGTCTTGGGGCATGCATTAGTAATAAGAACTGAGGAAAACAAGTATCTCAAATCCTGTGTGACTCCCTCAATGAGACTAATTTTCACAATGAAAAAGGCAGGACAAATATTCATGAGAGGAAACCAAACCCTCAGGTAGATGAGGACATTGTAAGGCAGTATCCAGGTACTCCAAATAAATATATACTATTATATATATATAATTTCATATAAATTATACCTAAGCATAATATAAATATATAATTAAATATTAAACTTTATATAATATATAAAATTATGTATATAATTATAATAAATATATAATTACGGTATACACTATGAATAATCTATATATAACTTATATATATAATTCTGAATATATATACCATATAATTCTAAGTAAAAATAAAATTTCTGCATTACTGTTATAATCTTTGAGGAGCTATGGATACTGGAGAAAGCAGGGAGAGAAGGGAAACCCATCAACTATAGATAAGTGAGCTAAATATCAAATCTCAAAGTGGATTATTAAAATAATTATACATAAGCATTTAGAAAAATAATTCATCATTTAGATAATTTTCTTTATACTCTTACTAGGACACATCGATGGAATGTGATAGACACTAAGTACCTTCCAATATGGTGTATTGTAAGCAACAAAGGGTAATTGCAGCCAATAAAATGACAATTCTTCAATGATGCAGCCTAACCAATTGCTCTTGTCCTAAGTGATGTTTCTTGTGGAAAGCTGAAGAGCTATTTTTTTGCCCTATCTGATGAGCATTTTTTAAAAATGTATCTTTTATTGATTTCAGAGAGAGGAAGGGAGAGGGAGAGAGAGAGATAGAAACATCAATGATGAGAGAGTCATTGATCTGCTGCCTCCTGCACGCCCCTGACTGGGGATGGAGCCCACAACCCGGGCATGTGCCCTGACCAGGAATTGAACCCCGATCTCCTGGATCCTAGGTCAATGCTCAAACACTGAGTCACGCCAGCTGGGATGATGAGCACTTTTGTGTCTTGCAGACCACTTCTTTTTAAGGAAAAGAAGTTAGGATCTCCTTAAAATTATATTGAGCAATGAAATTTTTATGCAAAAAAAAAAAGATTCCCTTTTATCATATCACTTGTGAAGTCCCATATATGGATGAAACAGTTTTCCCATTGTATCCTACTTCTTGTGTTAGTATTTGGATGTTCTTGCATGATAACATTTATAGCAATCCCTGTTTTGAGCATATTTGCTCTTTCTGCTGAAAATGTTTGCTGATTTAACACTGGTTACTCTAAATAACGTTCCCCAAAATCATAGTTACTTGCATGCCAATGCCTTCCATGTAGACATAAATGCAAACTCCTCATTAGGACAAAAGTCACTCGCACGCCTTATCTCCTGACTCCGCTCTTGTACTGACCAGTACACCCCATGAAGGTTTAGCCACATACAACGACCTGTGTGCCCTTGTGACTGTTATTTGTTTTCTAGTTCCTTTCCTACTCTTTGCCTGGTGAGCTCTGGATGATGAAATATTTAAAAAGCAAATTTAGATGATGTTTATTTAGATACCATTCTATTGTAAGTTATAGAAATTCAATCTAAAAGGGAAAAAACTTAAGAAACTTATTAGCTTATGTAAATTGGAAGGTCCAGAGTAACCCATGGGGGTAGAAACATATTACTGGGATTGCCTTTCTCTCCCCGTCAGCCAGTTTGCTTGCTCTCCTGCTGTCCGAGTCGAGCATTACCTTCACTATCCACAGTGCCAGAGAACGAAGTGGTTCTCTTCATAGCTCCAGCAAAAATCCTGTGTAAGGGCATTGACTGGCCTGATTTCAGCCAGAGTCTGTCTTATCACTGAGGATGGAGCCACTGGACACTTTGGTTGGCCAGCCAGAGAGCGGAGGCCACCTCTGCGGTAGAAGAAGAAAATGAGAGAGAAGTCGAATCATGGCCAAACCACATGGAATGATTGTGCACAAGAAAGGAGGGCGTGGTTGACTAGACAAGGGAGGGGAGCAAGTAAAATGACACATTAATGGAATCTAAGGAACCAAATAAACTGACGAACGAAACAGATCCAGAGACAAGGAAGCATGCAACAGACTGACAAATCTCAGAGGGAAGGGAGGGACGGAACAGATTAACCAAAGAGTTTATATGCATATATGCATAGCCCAGGGACACAGACAATAGTGAGGTGGAGGCCTGGGGAGGGGCCGGGAGTGGGCGGAGGGGGGCACTGGGGAAAAGGGGACATCTGTAATACTTTCAACAATGAAGATACATTTTTTAAAAAGGACAGATTGAAAACCATGAATGCAGCAGTGCACGTCATTGTCTAGGCCCCAATGTGAAATTCTATACTCGGATCCAAAATGAAAAAGTGTAAAAACATAAAAAGGAAAGAAACATGACATTATGGCTAAACACGTGCAAAAGAAGAGGACATTTGTAGTGGCTGTGAACTGCATCAGTGGACTCTGCTGTGTGTTGTGGCACAAAAAACAACACCACCAACAAAAAAATAGACAAAAACCTAAAATACAAGTGGCAATGCCTACATTAAAGAAGAAAAGAAGGTTCTTTCGGGCTTTCAGCTCGGCGGCGGCTCAGGTGCAACTTTCTTTGGTCGTCCTGAATCCGGGTTCATTCGACACCAGCCGCCTCCACCATGCCGCCGAGGTTTGGCCCCAACGAGATCAAAGTCGTACACCTAAGGTGCACCGGCAGGGAAGTGGGTGCCACGTCTGCCCTGGCCCCCAAGATCGGCCCTCTGGGCCTGTCTCCAAAAAAGGTTGGTAATGACATCACCAAAGCAACCAGTCATTGGAAGGGTCTGGGGATTACAGTGAAACTGACCATTCAGAACACACAGGCCCAGATTGAGGTAGTGCCTCCTGCTCTGGCCTGATCATCAAAGCCCTCAGAACTGCCAGGAGACAGAAGGCAAAAAAACACTGGAAATATCACATTTGATGAGATTGTCAACACTGCCCGACAGATGTGGCACCTATCTTTAGCTAGAGAACTCTCTGGAACCATTAAAGAGATCCTAGGGACTGCCCAGTCTGTGGGCTGCAATGTTGATGGTTGCCACCCTCATGACATCATAGACGACATCAACAGTGGTGCAGTGGAATGCCCGGCTAGTTAAGAACTACAAAGGAGAATGTTTCTATTAAAGATAATCTGACAACCAAAAGAAGAAAAGACGATCTAGATACAGAACAACACAAACAAATGTGTTGGAATCAAGTTGGCCAAGGAACTTGAACGCTAGGCATTAGACTGGATCACTTCATCGGTTTTCAAGTGATGGGACAATTAATGGATTCAAGGTGAAAAAATATGAATCAGGAGCTGAAGTCCACAATGATTTGAGGGTATGTTCAAGAATTTGGTCATTAGAAATAAAAATAAAAGGTGCACAAAGGTATAACCTAAGGGCAGGAGCCTCAAAGGAGAAATATGTTTTGAAAGTGAGGTAATGGTCAACCAGTAGCAATTGTGTGCTTGTTTTTAGGGATGTTGTAACAGATTACCACAAATTTAGTGCCTTCTAAGAACAGAATTTTATTCTGCAACAGTTCTGGAGGCCAGAAGTTCAAAATGAATCTTTCAGGGATAACATCAGGAGCAAGCTGAGCTACTCTCCCTTTCGGAGGCTCTAGAGCAGAATCTGCTGCCAGCTCCTTGTTTCAGGTGGCTGCTGGCACTCTTTGTTTTACAGCCACGTAACTCCTATTTCTAACTCCTGATCACATTGCCTTCTCCTCTTCTCTCTACACGTGTCATCAAATCGCCCTTTGCCTTGCTCTTATAAGGATAAATGTGACTGCATTTGGGATCTACCTGCATAATTCAGAATAATCTCCCCATCTCAAGCTCTTTAATCACAGCTGCAAAAAAAAACCTCTCTCTTTCTGACACCACACACACACACACACACACACACACACACACACACACACACGATCTTTGATCTTTGATCTTTGGGAGTGTTTTTGTTTGGTCTGCCACAGATGGTAAAGTAGATGTGGCAGCAGTGTTCCTAGGAAAAAGCTAGAATTACCTTAGACCAGGGGTCTACAAAAAACATCCTGCAGGCTAGTGCCTGTTTTTCGTAAACAAAGTTTTATGCGAGGACTGCCGTGCCAATTTCTTTACGAATGGTCTTCCACTGCTTTCCTGCTACAAGGGCAGAGTTGAGTAGTTGGAACAGTAGCCATGTGGTGCTCAACAGTGAAAACATTTCTATCTAGTCTGTTACAGAAAAAGTTTGCCAATCCTTTGATTTGACAAAAATGTGATGGAATCATCCCAGGGAGATGACAAGGTTTGCATTCACAATTGATCAATGGTCATGTGTGGATAAGGTCAGTGGGAGAAAAACCTACAAAATGCCATTGGACTTTACAGTCAGATCTTGATAGTTTGGGGTAAAAATATTTTATTGAAACGGTGAACATAGAAAACAAATATTAAGAGGAAAATGTTAACAAAATGAATGTTAGTAAAATATTTTGCTATTTGCCTAATAAAATATATTAGTTATCCTATGTACTTACTTATATATATACACACACATATATATTTACTAATTACATATGAAATAATAAAATATATTTGCTTGAAAGTATATTTCAAGAAGTTTGGGTATGTAGTTAAAGAAAAATTTAGGATGGGAGTATATTAGTGTTGCAGGGTAAAAATAATAAGTCTTACGATACTGTTTAAGTCAAAGATGAAAAGGTAGACAAAGAGGGAAGGGAGAGAGACTGAAGGAACAGGAGGGGATGGGAAAGGTAATGATGTGGCAGCCCAAAGGCGGCAGGGAGGCTGGACTGGAGACCTTGGCCAGAAGGATGCACCTGGACAAGCAAGAGGAGTCTTGCTCCTTTCCAGGGCACCAAGGAGAAGGAAATGGAGAGAGATACTGAGAAACCCTGAGGTAGAGATACAACCAAAGATGAGTTTTGAAATTTTATAACAGATGGAATGTGTATAATCATAGATTTTAGAAACACAGGAGTCTATATAGAATCTTGATTAAACTGAAACCCTGGAGGATTTGGTGAGAAATTTTACCAGAAACCCAAAGAGTAGAGTCCTCAGCTGAGTGTATGGAAGTTAAGACTGGGGCTTGGCTGGGGAAATCTGTTTAACAGCTGTGGTAGCGAATGCATGTAGGGATTTCATGAGAGGCTGCGGAAGGGTTTAAGCTCCACTGGGAGCATGAATTTGACTCAGTCAGTAGGGAGGTGGTGTGAACGTGTGAGTGTGTGTGTGTGTGAGAGAGAGAGACTGAGAGAGAAACTGTGTGTGTGTGTGTGTGTGTGTGTGTGTGTGTGTGTGTGTGTGTGTGTGTGTAAAAGAAAGGTAATTAGAAAAAGAGAGAGACACAGAGACTGAGACAGAGAGGGAGAGAGAGACTCCCCCCCAGTGTTCTGCAAAACTGGATTAGGAGCCGCTGAAGTATGTGGAGGGAGGCTTTCCTTCAGCGCACAGCTTACTACATCAGGTATTGCCAAAATTTAAAGGCAGAAGGGATTCGTAGAGAAATGACAGCATTACAATTCCTGCTTCCGTGTCAACAAAGCAGATGGGGCAGGTGCCTGGGAAAATAAGGTGTCAGAGAGGAAACCTTTTACTTCACTCTTGTAACTTTGGTGACTAGAACGACAGTTCCTGGCACATGGTAGGTGCACAAATATTTGAGGACTGAATTAATGAAAAATTACATTTTTGAGAGCCCACAATGTACCAAGCACAATTGTCCTAACAAACTCCCCCCAAATCATGTTATTATTAGCATGCTACACCCAACCCTTACCATCAACTGATGAAACACTGGGTGGGCCCAGAGATGTTTTAAGATTTGCCAGAATAGCTAGCTAGTAAGGGGTAGAGCTATGATTCGAACCCAGGTCCACCTGACCCTGAACCTTTTCCACTCTCTTAAACTTTTTCTGATAAACCTGTGAAGGTCTAGCCTTGCAGAGGCCACCACCCGGGAGCCACCTGTGCCCAGTCATGGTGAACCCCGCCGTGTCCTTGGATATCACCATCACTTTGAACCCCTGGGCTGTGTCTCCTTGGAAATTATTCTGGGATTTATGTGCCAGGGTGGTGACTTCACAAGCCATAATGTCATAGGCAATAAGTCCATCTATGGGAGATTTTGATGATGAGAATCCATCCTGAAGCATATGGGTCCTGGCATCTCGTCCATGGCAAATGCTGGACCCAACACAATAGTTCCAGGCTTTTCATCTGCACTGCCAAACCTGAGTGGCTGGATGGCAAGCCAAGCGTGTGGTGTTCGGCCAGGTGAAAGACAGCATGGATGTTGTGGTAGCCATGGAGTGCTTTGCATTCGGGAATGACAAGATCAGCAAGAAGATCACCATTGCTGACTGTGGACAACTCTAATAAATCTTACTTGTGTTTTATCTTAACTACCAGACCATTCCTCTGTAGCTCAGGAGAGCACCCCTTCACCCTCATCTGCTTGGAATGTTCTATAATCTTAGTGGTCTTGCCACAGTTCATTGGGTTCCATATTTTCCTTACCCCTTCCAAGTCTAGCGGGATTGCAGAGTTAAGTTTATGAGCATGAAATAAAAACAAAACAAAACACAACAACAACAAAAACCTGTGGAGGTCTGATGAAGGCTACACAATAGTGGTGACAGTGGGAGAAGTAAAATCTACTGTGGTTTTGCACTTTTAATTGAAGCTCTGAGTTTGCAACTTTTGTGAAAAGCAGTGCTATTAATACATATCCCTCCTCATTTTGCTGCTGACTTGTATAGAGTCTGCTTGTCCAAACTTCCTGGCAAGCAGAGCCCCAACGTGCCGGGGTCAGGGCTGCCCATGCTGATGGGCTGGGAACAAAGGGGAGACAGAAGAAAGCATCCAGGAGGAAGAGTTAGGAGCCATGGAAACAGTCTACACAAAGAATCACAAAGAAGCGATCCAAAGCGGCTGTGCAGCCATGGACCCTGAGGAAGGGGAGCTGCAGTGGGGAAGCCTGCAAGCCTTGGGGCATTGGGGCCAGCAAGAGGCCGAACGTCAAGACTGCCGAAGGCCCTGCTCCCAAAGCCAGGCCCTCCTGCAAGGGCCTTCATTCTCACCAGTGGATTGTAAAAGGGATCGTGAAGGTGACCAAGCCCATCTGAACAATGCTGAATGTAGTTCCTCTTATGCTAGGTAACCCCAGTCATCTCTCTGCTCTATGATACAGTCTCCCTCTGCGTCATTGTATAACTCATGAAGATTTCTCTTTGTATATCCAATGTCGGTCTCAGTGGTTTTCTCATGCACCCATGTTTTCTCCCTGAGATGAGTTTGGTTCACAGCTTGCTATCCATTGCTGTGAGGGGGGAAAAAAGATCCAGGGTTGCACGACGCGTTCTCTTTGTGATACAGTGCAATCGACTTAATAACAGTGGTTGCTTATGCTCCTCAGGGCTCAAATTTATGTAAGGTCATTGCACTTGCCAAAGGTTGAGTTTTCCAGAAGTGTAATTTCCAAGTCTGTCCTGACCTGAGTTGTTTAAACATCTGTAATTATACTGTGGAGGCTGAGCAGCCAGGCCTTCTCCAGCCTCTCACCTTCAGCTCTTAAGACAAGTTAGCATCCTGGTCCTCGCCAATGTCCGTAGCCAGTCTCACCCACCTTCAGCTGGCCTCCTGCTTTCAGGATTAGTCTGCTTCTGATCCAGGAGATCTTTGAAACAATTCAATAAAGCGGGATATTTTATACGTGCTGTTCTAGTCCCCTGAGGCCGTTGGAAATTGCAAGTCAGCTGCACTTCCAAGGAGTTTGTGGCTGAACAAACCAACCAGTATCCACATCATAATCACCCGCCTTCAGTGTGCCGCTGGATGTCAGTGGTGCACACAGGCCAGACTTCAGAGTCCCGAGTGGAGAACAGGGAGAAGTAGCATCCCCACCACAAATTAATCAACCCAGAGGCTTTTCAAGGGGATAAAAAAGGCAACCAGTAGCCAGGCTTTGGGCTGTTTTCTTCAGCACATCTCCCTGCCCTCCCCCGCTTTCAAGTGCATGCTGGTGTCTCTACAAACAAAAATAATAAGGGCACTCAGGTCCTTCAAACAAAGCAAAATGCGATCCCTTTGTGGCTACTGCATCAATAAATGAATGGCACTCCCTGCACCCGAGAAGAGCAATATCAGATGTGCTTGGGGACCTTAATAATACTATTATTAAGGACTAGACCGGTGGAGAAATGTGTTTTTCCTGTAACACCTGGAGCAACAAAAGTCCAGAGAGACCAGGAAAAAACCCCCAGTTTTTCTTAGATCTGTCTTTGAAATTCATTTTGCCTTCTTAGTAGGGACCTGCCAATCAAACTCCTAAAGTAAAAGAAAAAAGAAAAAAAAAAAGACCATTTTTACTAATAAGAATCTGAGGAAAAACTTAGAGCTTCACTTAGGTAGAAGTCAATATCTTTACATACTCAAGGAAAGGGGAAAACACCTTTGTGGTGCTTTAGGATTTTATTTGGGAAAATTAATATTCTATGAATGCATAGCTCATCACAAAATAATGAATGCAAATCAGGTCTAACATAGGTGCATCGTCTTTTGGGCCAATTCTTTCATCTAAAACTGAAATCTTACCGAATCCCTGTCCAACTTACGTTTTGCTCCTAGAAGTTCTTAGTTCAGACATAGTAGCAGAAAAGACTTCATTCCAACCCTTTTGTGTACAAGGGAAACACCCTCATATTTCCCTCATTGGTCCCCTGCCCCTAACCCCCCTTTGCTTTCCCTTCCCATTTTATAAAGGAGTTAGAGAGTTTTATAAACACTTTGTATATCTTAGAGAACCGTGGAATATTAAAGTTGGAAGAGAGTTTAGACATCAAGTCAGTTCCCTCCTTTTATAGACAAGAAAAGTTCAGACTCAGATACATTGAAACTTATCCAAATTCTACACCTAGTTAGTGGCAAAGCCAGAAATAAAACACAGGTCTTCCACCATCCAGAGTCATGCTCTATCCACTACACAAGGGGTTTCCAGAAGTGCCTGATTATCCAAATTACTGTGAAAAATACAGATCCCAGGTCTTTTCCGGAGAGTTGTAATAACCTTCCCAGGTGATTTGTAGGACCAGGCCTTGTTTGGGAAACACTTCGTGACAACCTGATGCTTTATTCTTTTTTCTCGAAGGGGGATTCTCTTTCACCATCTGCAGGGGATGCCTCGGTTGGGAGAGCAGCGAGCAAAGGGAGGGGAGGGTTTGGCTCGCCCCGGCTTCTGGCAGCCTTCTCCAGGACAGACAAGCAGGAAATGGAAAGTCACTTCCAGGCATGACCACTGCAGCCCCCAGTGGTTTTTCCCTTGTCCACATTCCCATAATTTATTGTCACCTTGGGTAGCCATCATTTGTTGCCTATTATTGAGTTAGCTTTCTATTCACATCTGTATTCCTTGGGCACATTAATAAGCTGGGAAATTATTAAAAAGGGAAAGAATGTCTAATTCATCCTTATTGCTTAATGTGTGACATTGCCTTGTTAATTAATTGATTTAAGGCCTAATTTGACTTCCAATTTGCAAGACAAATGACAAGACAGTATTTCCTTCTTGTCCTGTCCTAGTCACCCAAAAGCAACTAAGAGAATTACAAAAATAAATGTACATTCCATTTTTATAAGAAATAGCAACACCCGGAAAATCAATAATATATGAGAAAAGGCTGCCAAATACTGCGAAGGTCATAATAGACAGGCTGGAAGACAGAGAGAGAGGGTGCCCATAGCTGCGGACTTCAGACAGTCAGAACACTAGTTCCCCAAGGATCTGCGGCATCCACACCCCGATCAGAGCGATGGGAAGGGGCTGGTGGTAGGAACTGCCCTAGATCCGTTTGGTTGTACAGAAGAGCAAGGCAGGAAGCTGAGTGCAGAGCATAGGTGCAGGCCGTGCTTCTAGGAAGCAGTGAGTAGCCGAGGTGGGGTGCACCAGAGAGTCTGGGTGCCAGGGGCAGCCCTCTAGCTCCTGCCTCTGTTGGGGGGAGAGATGGAAAGGTTTAAGTCATCAGATCACACATACAATCTTCTTTCATAAGGAGGATTCCTGCTGGCTTGGAACTCACCAGATCCAAAGATGAAATATGAGAAGAAGGAAGAGGAGGAGATAGTATAGGACTGCACAACTCTAAGAAAAAAATGAAACAAACACTCATCAGAAAAACATACACAGCCAGGTAAAAAAATATGACCAAAATATATAACCACACACACGCCCAAAACAAACAAACTGTAAAACCAAAAAACTAGATTATGAATTTGCTTCTATAAAACAAAAGTGACATAGTAATATAAAATCTCAGGAAAGAATGTCAGGAAAAGTTAAAACCTGAGCTAGGAGACATCAGGAAATAAGTGGAAAATTATGAAATACTGCCTCTGAGGTGAAGGCCTATTGGAGGTAGTAATATACCCCACCCAGTTCATCATTCGTTGCAACACCTCGCTGTTCATTCTAGACCTCAAAATGATCAAATTACTCCCGGGTAAGAGAGTTTTCCATGCTTCCTCATCGCCTACAAATTAAAATCTAAAATTCTTTGTATAGAGTATTAACCCCTGCCTGATACTTAGCTTTGCCTCCCCATGACGTAGTCACTAATTTTTGTGAATTAATTTGTCAAATGCTACAGGCAATTTGAGGGTGATTTGTAAAATCAAGAAGCTGTTTCTTTGCTTTAGTCTTTGCACCAGTCATCCTCTCATCTCAAAATGTGTCCTAGAACTACTGAAACCCAACTCATGATTGCCTCCACTCTGAGACTTTCCCTCAAACCTCCTATCTCATCCGCACTCATACGGGCACCACAGGCGCTCCCTTCTCTCTCCTCCTTCTAGAACTTATTGTAAAAGTGCTCACCACATTGTTAGAACTCTTAGAATGGGTGTCATTTCTTCTTGTGATCAATATAAGAGGAAGAATTTGTGTTCCCCAATCCCCAGTACCATGATTCTCACATGATAGGAAACTAATGAAACTTTGTTAGATAAAGGAACGTCCTTCTTTGCTTCCTTGCAAGATTTCGGAGCCTACCTCATATATTCCCAGCTAACTTGTACTGTCCTTTTCAAAATGTCATGATATCTATAACTTTGCTACCAATATTTAAGATCCTAGAGGACATTACAATGTGGATATCAAGATGAATATGTACAAAGCTGAATTCACAGTGACCTTGCAACCAATCCAGCTTCCTTTCCTATGCTTCTTCCTTTCTGTTGGTAATATTCCTGATCTGGAAACTTCGTATATTGGGATCCATCAGATTCATCCTTCTGTCTGATCCCTTCCTTAAAATTTGTTATTCCACAGTATTTCCTACATTCTCTCACCCCTATTTGCTCCTTTGTTTCAATAGTTTTCAAAGTAATCTCCTTGCCTAAAGTGTCTGGTATGTGATTGATCCAGACAAAATCTACTGAAAGTACTCTTTCATAAAGTCATTCTTTAATTCTGAGCTTAAACATTTCTGTGTTTATCTGACGTAAAAATCTCAGCCCTTTGATAACTTGCCCCCAGATTCACAAACCCACCTGAGTGATGTAAATCCCCAGATTAAAGCTTTCTCTGTTTTTGAGTTAAGTCTCATTCTTCACCCTATAAAGCACGCTCCCATCTGCACTCATGCTGCTTCACACCTAAGTAGCCCATGGCTCCTTCTATTGGTCATGCAAATCCTACTCATTCTTGAAGGACAAACTCAAGTTCTGCGTAAAGTCTGTTTGAATACTTCAGGGGGCATTGATCTGGACCATTTCTGAATTCTTGCATCACAACTTTAACATATATATTGTATCACTTCCTAAGGACAGTTCATGTCTTAGTCTGCTCAGGCTGCTATAACAAAATACCACTGACTGAGTGGCTTATAAGTAACAGAAATTAATTTCTCAAAATAATGGAGGCTGGAAGTCCAAGATGAGGATCAGTAGGGGCAGGTGAGAGCTTTCTCTTCAAGGTCACAGACTTCTCATTGTGTCCTCACATGCTGGAAGGGAAAGGAGCTCTCTGGAACCTCTTTTATAAGGGCACTAATCCCCTCAGGAGGGCTCCAGCCTCATGACTTAAGCACCTTCCAAAGTTCCCACCTGCTAATACCATCACCTTTGGGGGCGAGGACTTCCACTTATGAATTTTGAGAGGATGAAAACATTCAGTCCATAGCAGTTTGGGTGTTCATCTTAAAGGTCACCAAATATATGTGAGGGGGTGGGTATGTAGGTGGATGTGTGAATAGAAAAGGCAATAAATATTCCATTGATTAGAAAAAAAAATGAAAGCAGTTGGAATTGTTTATTGCTCTGACTCTAGCATACTCTCTTTTAAATCTGAATCTTCACCATGTCAATCAGAGCCACAGGAGTAATTAACACTCAGCAAGTGGGATAATTGAGTCTTGGTAAGTGGTCAACATAAGTTTGGAAGCCTTAGTTAAGAATGGGAATTGTGTATAAATGGATAACTGTGTAGATTTAGCTTCCTATTATTTCTAATTTGCTTTTATATACTTGGGGGATAACTGAAGGCCTGTCCTAACCTTCAATACACACAAATCACTTTGTGTGGAGGAATGTTTCAATTGAGAAAAATCATTTGAAGGTCAAGGCATACACCTGTGAAACTTTTGTGTGTGGTCATGAAAACTGAGACGACACATTAATGGATGGATATGCTGTGGCTGTGGTGTTTGGGTTTAGATGGTAAGATATCCAGGTCTAGGGAGAGGTCCAGTGCCATGAGAAGCAAAGACAAGGTCATTAATCAAATGGACTTGGGTGACAATGGTTAAACTATATATTGAAAAGAGATGGACTTGACTTAGCACAGTGTCTTGGTGTCACCCAACATGCTGGTCAGGAACATTGCCTTTCATAAGCCTCTGTATGTATCCTTTGTAAGATCATCCATTCATCAGCTGCTTCCCAGATTTCTGGGAGGGTCTCTTGGGGAATATTTCTGATCAAGATTCCCTAAAGTCTGTGGGTTTGCTGGATGGTAAACATAACATTAATCCTGAGTTGGTAACTTAAGTCTTATATTTCTAGGACTCTTATCAATATTACCAGGAAGGCTGAAAGGTACACTTATGATTCACCTAATAAATAGTTTCTACAAATCTAGATAATAATGAAATAATAAAATCAAAATTGATTTGTGCTCCCCTTGCTGGTTTTGCTCAGTGGTTAGAGCATCAGCCTGTGGACTGAAGGGTTCAGGGTTCGATTCCAGCCAAGGGCACATACGTCAGTTGTAGGCTCGATCCCCAGCCCTGGTCAGGGTGTGTGTGGGAGGAAACTGATCAATATGTCTCTCTCACATCAATGTTTCTCTCTCTCTCTCTCCCTTCCACTCTCTCTGAAAAGTAATGGAAAAAATATTCTCCAGTGAGAATTAAAAAAATTTTTTTAATTGATTTATACTAAAGAATTTGTATGTCAACTTTCATTGAATATTTTTGAATTTTTTTCTTTAATCATATGATTTATATCTGCTTGAAATTACATGGATAAGAAAAAATATATATAGTGCAGTTCTCAGGAGACAAGCTCTGGGCTAAAATCCAGGAAGCACCAGGTACTAGCTCTGTGACGTTAGACAAGTTACTTAATGACTCTGTGCTTCTGCCTCTTCACCTATAATATAGGAAGGGTATTAAATAGTATTTACCTCTGAAAGTTGTGTCATGATGATTAAAAAAATTAACAGTGCTGATTAGGTATCATGATCATATTTTTATTATAGATCTGGTAAATACCAGTTCACCTTGGAGTTCAGAGTCTCATATACAAGAAAGATCATATTTAGAAAATAATTATTCTGATCACCTTTAATAACTCAGCTGACTAGCCTTCACATTCTATTTGCTTTTTTGTTTAATATCTGAGTTACTAGGCAAAGCTGGAGATAGCACATGTTATTGGTCTCTATAATTAATGGGGCCATGTTCAAATTCCAGGTCTGACATTTGCTCTTTTGTGAACTCGGGCAGATAACTAAACGCTCATGAGCCTTATTTACCCCTTCTCTTGATTACCTCGTGGAGGTTTTTTTAAAATTATAATTAATTGTAATAGATAACGTACGTTCCAGAGTTCAATGGTAATGTGCAGTTAGCCTTCAAGGATCAAAATAAAAGACGGAAAATGTATAGAAGACACGGAAAGAAGAGGTGAAGCCCACGTGGAGATGGAAGCAGAGATTGGAGTGTTGTAGTCACAAACCAAGAAATGCCAGGAGCTACCAGATGCTGGAAGAGGCATGGAAGGATTCTCCCCTAAGCCTCAGAGGGAGCACAGCCTTGCCAACACCTTGATTTTGGATCCCTGCCCTCCAGAACCATGAGAGAATACATTTCTGTTATTTTCTGTTTTAAATGTTTGTTATCATAACAAATGTTAGCCATCCTGGGAAACAAATACACTGGGAAGCACTGAGCATGAGCTCTCAGCAGGCCACACTGCCAGCAGCCGGGGAGCAAATGCCTTTGTTTTCAAAGGAGGGATCTGAGATGTATACCTCAGCATCCACCACACCATAAACACGTTTTCGTCAGTGCATCTCATTCTTTATAATGGAAGTTCTGCTTTTTGTTAAATCTCCATTAGTATCTATCTTTCATGCAACACACTTTTATGGAGCTATTGTCAGGGAACATGTGAGGCTGTGGGCATGGCTGTGATGATCGAAGCAGTCATTGCCCTCAAGTAGCTCAAAGAGTGATAGAAAAATAAGTGTTGAAAAGGGTCGAAGGGCTTTGGTGGAGACGTATACAAAGCGGCATCATGCAACCAAAGAAAGGAATGCAGCCTGAGGTTCAGTGAGAGGAAAGAGTGATTTTTGATTGAGTCCCTAAAAAAGAGCTGGCTGGGTAGATGAAAGTCTGGGAAGGCGGTGGGGTCAGGCAGCAGGACTGGCTGTGAACGTCAGAGGCTCAGGTAGGAAGGAACCAGCTGAGAACTGCCATGGGCTCCTGTACCTGGGCATCTCCTAGTGTGATCACAGCCTGCATCCAACCCATGGGCATGATCAATCACGTCTGAGGGCATTTGTGCTCCTCACAACTCTGTCTAGGAGTGTTACATGCAAAAAGTTTGATAACCGCTGCTCTAATATTCTGTTAGAATAATGCAACCATGCACACATTTCATTTTTTAAAATGTAACTACTATATAAAGAGGTGAGCAATTTATTACAAGAGCAATATAATTTTTTATTTTTATTTATTTTTTAAAATATGTCTTGATTGATTTCAGAGAGAGGAAGGGAGAGATAGAAACATCAATGATGAGAGAGTCATTGATTGGCTGCCTCCTGTTCACCCTCACTGCAGATAAACCCCGACTGGGAATTGAACCTCGATCCCCTGGATCATAGGTCAATGTTCAACCGCTGAGCCACACTGGCCGGGCGCAATCTAATTTTTTACACTTCTCTTATACATATACAGGTGTGCATGGATACGCTATACATATACATATATGTAAATACATATATAAATAATCATTTAACATTAGTCTATCTCTGAGTGTGTAGGGGTCCTGACTAGTTTTTACAATGGGCAGATAAAATATGACACAACTATTCTTTCTTTCTTGCTAATGTTCACAGTTAGATCTCAGTATGAAGGTCTAAACTGTGTAAATATAAGCAGGATTCCGAGCCCTGTGCCATCTGTGTTGACAATGGCTCGAAGTAAAAGCTATCAATTGGTGCCGAAGACCTAAAAGGATTAGCAGCAATAAAAGTCACCCTGGGATGGAGCACCATCCTGAAAGCTGGCCACCACTCAAAGGCCCTCTCGCTCCTGCTTCTGAAGGTAATTGCAGCATCTGTTTCTTGAAGTCACTGAAACCAGTACATGCCTGGCTTCTATTCTGTGAATAGCAAGTGCTTGGAGGGGAGAGGGACAGGGCTTTGAGAAGAGGCAGCCCGAGGCCCCCACGGGTCAGAAGTGAGGCGCAAACAGCTGCTTTTTCAATAGACTCCTCCGGCTTCTCTATGACCCTTGCACTTGTCCACAAGCTGCCAAGCAGGGCCTATTGAGGGATTTTTATGCGGTGGGAACTCCGGCCTTAAAGACAAATGGACTAGCTTAACTATTAAGTGTCAATCAAAGCTGTTAGGGGGAGTGTTAAAATTTTAATTAGTTAGTGTGGTCTTTTGTTTTTGTTTTTTCATTCTGTGATCACTCTAGCTTCCTTTGTTAAGTTTACTACATTCAAGTGAACAAAATTCCACAGGCCTTTTATCACTGGGCCTTTTTATTCTATTTTATAGTGGTCCCGGCAATAATCTCAGGTCTTGGGTGTAGAGTCCCAGTTTCCTGGCACTATGCACATACACGTACTGATACCTGTGAGAACTCGCTTACTGTGCTCACAGATTTCACATAAGGAATAGTCATCAGAACCTAGCCGAGCTGGGCACTGTGCTTTCTTCCTGTGCTCTGTAACTAGCTCACTAATGAGCTTGGCTTGGAAGAAAAACAAATGTGGGGAAGTAACCAAGAGTAGTAAGTGATCGTTCATTTTCCCTTTCTCAAAAAACAAGTGATGCAGAGAATAGGAAATGTACGTAAGGAGAATTCTTCCTTCAGGATTGCGTCTGTGTTTGCAGAGAACATGGGAAGAACTTTTACGGAAGAAGCTCCAAAGAAGTCCCGGATTTTTAGCTCATCGAGGACCCTAATTCACATTCCACTGGGAACGTGCAATGAACTCTGAGACACACTCCTTTCCTTGAAAGTATCAGGACAGAGGTTCATCTAGCAATGGGTCTACCTGAGCAGCAGAGAGAAAGTCCACCTGCAGAGCACTCTTCCAGGTAACAAGTGTAGTGTCCATCACACCTTCACATGAAGACAGATCCTGTTCCTAACTAACCAGACATCTCAGTCCCTGGTATAAAATGTCCACCTTTTGTTTATAAAATATTATCTATATAAAGACAAAAAGGAGGAAAATAACAGGAAAGCAAGCATTTTTAGCCCTGTCAAATAAGTGCAAAATTGGCTTTTGCCACCTGGAAGGAAACTGCATGCAGGGTGTCTGAGGAAATCTGCACAAGGACTATCTATTTTTGTGTTGAAGTATGGAAGCTGTGCACCAAAATAGGTGAAAATAGCATCCGGGGCCTGAAAAACCCACACGATCTGCATGTGAACCTCCAAGACAACTGTTTAGAATTTTTTTAACTACAGTTAAAGTCCAAAATAAATTTAGCAGTTTGATGTTAGCTAATAGAAAAGTACAGTGAGAGGGTTTTCAATGGGAAATCAATAAAGAGCTCCAGGTAGCACTGTTGGGAGGAGAGCATGAAGTTTACTCCAAGGAAAGGTTTTAAATCCACTGCCCTCAAAACCTCACTATCCCTCAAACACAGCTACAATGGCATTAAGGCAACTTCCCATTTAAATTAACTGCTACTAAAAAATTGTAACCAAGCTAAATGGTCAACAATAGGAGATTGATTAAATAAATAAATTACAGTGTGAATTGTGCAAAAATAAGTCAGAAAATATTCTTGTGATAGCAGGTAGAAACAAATTATGAAACAATCACATTTTTAAAAATACGGGCATCAACAGGTCAGTATAGAGCTACTTAAGCAGGTACATATGCACAGAAAGGAGGTAAATTAGGCAAACTAAAATTTTAGCAGTTACCAATGGATGAGGAGATTAGGGATGACTGTTATTTTCTTCTTTGCATTTTTCTTTTTTTTCTTTCAAATTTTCTAAATTGAATACACACCAAATATAATTTTTAAAATTTCTAGTATATTTGTCCTCCCAAAATATGAAGCTGCTTTTATTGCTATTCTTTTTAAAAAGGATTTCTTTTATTAATGACAAACTTCTGATCTTCTAGTTTTCAAATGAACATTAAATTAATGTACATAGTTACAGTTACATATTAATAAGCAGTTGCTAATTGATAATAAATTTACTTGATTAAATTATTTTCCATAGTAAGGATTATTTTAATATTTTTGTGACTCGACCTAAAGAAAATTTATTAGGTGAGTATTGGTTTCATTGAATTTGAACAGAGAACTAGAAAGAAAGAAAGGTTTTAAAGCTTTCTTCATGTACAGTGTTAATACTGTTTCATTTTTACGTTGAGGTGAACACCCCAACGTGCACATGTACACACGCAGACAAAATTCCAAAAATTAAAGTCATCTATAAAAACGTATACTCAAAGTTATGAGTTTTAAAGCCATCATAAAAGCAACATGTAAGGGAAATGAATATGAATTTCCTATGTATTAACAATTATGCATTCTGAAAATCTAAAGCATTTTTTAAAGTATAATTTAATCATCTATGGCACCTTGGCACCCTACCTCGGCAAATGTCATGTGTAAAAATATAAGCCCAAGTGGCCTGTGCATGAAATACAGACCCACCAGGTTTATATGAAGAAACTACTTTCAAAATGTGTTCCATTTAAACAACTGTAGAAGGAGCCGCAGCACCCAGGCGGCTGAATGGGAGCAAATGGCCTCTCTCTCCTGCACTCACACGCAGTTTTAGTTTCTTCAAATATTTACTTGTTTCCATTTGCCAAGATAATGTTTTGGGGGGGGGGGGATCCTTTGCGAAAAGGCAGCTGCAGGAAGTCAGAGGAAATCTTTGATTTGGACTATCTGTTAATATTCTAATATTCTAAGTTCTTTATCAATGTTGTTTTAATTATATATGAAATAGTGATCTCAAACAAGAAAATACTACTTCCACACAGAAGTTCTTTTATTTCCAATATTCCAATTACTCTGCTGGTTTCTACTTAGTGTCTCTTCCCTCTATTATTCCACCTTGATTTGCTCCTATTTTCCATCCTGACACACAAATGATTGTTAATATCGTCTCTCGAAGCTGACTTCTAGTTACATTTCTCTTCAGTTAATAGCTTGGAGTAGGCAGGCATGATCCCATAAAAATACAATCTTTAATCTTAAGGACTTCCTGTTCAGAAAGGCGTCAGAGCAGACCAAATGGCACCAAACGAACAGCGTGACCTGCAGTGGCTCTCAGTGTGGATAAACAACCCTGATTAAGAGTTACACTCTGTTAGGATATTCTCAATGTTTCTGCATCAGAAACACCCATCTTACCTATGCTAAAATTTCAGTTTGTTTCCCCCGGAATAAAATGAAGCTTGTTCAGAGGGTGAGTGCTGCGGAGTGTTGGATTTCCTTCCCTGGGTCAGAGAAACACAATAACTCCGTTATGGGCCTTCCCACTGGTACCTACAAACCACCCAAAGAGGGTGGGGGACCGTTTTCCTCAGACCCAGCTGTTAGGGTCTGAGCTCCAGTGTCCTGAAACACTTGCCTACTTGCTAACACCCTTCACTTTTTAAAGCTCTTACAACGTCTCTCTGTGCCACAATTGAAACAGTGCAAACTTAGCCATATGCTCATAAATCCTGTACTTGAGCGTCTATGTTGAAACCATGCCAATCTAGGACTTCACACTTCCCTGGAGCCTCTTACCCTGGATTCTCTTCTTTGCTTGCGAGAAACAGATACTCCCCTGAAAACAATAGGCTGTAAATTGAGAAAAGTTAAGAATCAGCATCAGTTTCTCATAAATCTAATTTCCCATGTCCCACCAGTCTGGGTTCTATGTATAAACTCTAACACACACTCCCCTGTGGGAAATGCTTATCCATGTTCATAGACCTGCCTCGACTTATTCAGCTGGTTTTTGTCCTTAATGGAAGGAAATCATATAATTCAGCAAAGGAATTGTAGAAGGAAGTTATTAGAAATGAGTAGATTTATTAGAATTTCTTTTTTTTAAATCCTGGCTGGGTGTGAGAAGGGAGATATACTTATCCATAGCAAATGACATGGATGCTTTTCCATGCTAACGTGCAGTTGCCCGGAAAGAAGAGATTAAGTCTACATTCTTACCATTCTGTAGAAGAACATATCGTAAAAACATCTAAAAGAAAGTGTGATACCATGAAATAACCATTCATAAGGGCTAACCTGAGAATATTTAATTCATTTTGACACAGCAGGGAAATATAAAATAAGATTTTGTGGGTATGAATAAAAATATCATACTCATATTGGAATGAATATCATAAACCTATAACTGAAAACCCTTAAAGAGTTTGCTATCATTGAAAGGTCACATTCAGGATGAATCCTTTATGTCAGACCTCTTAGGCTCAAACTCACTTTACCGAGACATTTTACATATCATAAGTAGTATATGTTGTACTTATTTGGTTAAAATCCATTTCTTACTTTTGTGACAAAAATCTAAAATGTATGCTGCTGAAAGCTAATACAAGTATCTCCTTTCAAAAGTTGCAACTCCTGGCCCTGGTTGGTGTGGCTCAGTTGGTTGGGCGTCATTCCATGCAGCGAAAGGTTGCTGGTTCGATTCCTGGTCAGCGCACATGCCTGGGTTGCAGGCTTGATCCCAGGTAAGGGGAGTACAGGAAGCAGCTGATCAATGTTTCACTCTCACATCAATGTTTCTCTCCCTCTCCCCTCCTCTCTCTCTAAAAATCAAAAAAAAATATATTTTAAAAATTGCTATACCTTTAATATACCTGTCTTCCCATATTTTTAAACCATATGGTATGGTCAATATTTCTTCAAAGCTTGTGGGCGATGTCATCACATATCTATGGGAATAAATAACTTTTCTTCTACAAACATCTCCACTAAGATAGCTCAGGTAGAGTGCTTATGGTATCATGTAGCATTTAAAAATTCACAGATTCCAGATCTCAGCATAAAAAAATGTTGATAATGACTTTTATGTGAATATAAACCTATAGTTGGAAAATAAAAGATATCTGCTAACCCTTATCTTTAAAATAAATAAAAATCTTACCAATGAGAATATGTCCTGGAATAAGAAACATCCCCCTTGAAAATTAGTTTGTGTTCTCTGTAATAATCAATAAGGAAATTTAAAGCTTTAAAAATAATTTTTTAAAATGTACTGAGAGTAGAGAGAACTCAGGACAGCAACTAGGAGCCCTGGGTCCCCATTGTAGGCCAGCATGATTCCAACAAACTTTACTTCTTTGGGCCTCAGTTTCCCCTCTGTGAACCTCTTCTAGGGTGCACAAGGCCCATGCCAGACCCCACACCTAGCTACACAGCTAGCACACTCCAACTGCTTTTCCTGCACTCACTCAGTGAATCCTCCCCAAACCCCAAGAGGCAGGTACCATTGGGTGAGAAAATGAGACCCAGAGAAGCAGAGCTCTAATTGAAACTCATACCCCAGACCAACTGTGTGACCTGAGCTGCTGGCCACTGCACTACACTGCCTTTCATTGTGGGGTTCTACCTCTCATTTGAAAGGGAGCAAGAAAAGGCATTGTTGGCATGAAATGTCCATAAGGCATGTTTTCAAAACAGGGAGACTCATTCGGCAGCTGTACACACACCGGTCTCACCTTAATGTAGTCAACATCTGGGCTTGGGCTTGTCATCATATTGGGAAACTGCTGGGTACAGATAACAGAGTATTTAGTGGCAACAGAAGGGTTGAAAGACCAGAGTCTACCATTTTATCCTGCACCTTTAAGTGTCAGGAACTGGATTTAAAAATAAAAATACACAGCATGCCCAGAGGTGACTATACTTACAGTAGCAGATTCACATTTACAAGATTGATAGGGAAATTGTTCCATAAACCTGAGCCACTGCAGTCATGTATGAAAGAGCCATTCAGATTTTCTTGGTTTCTGCAGTGGTATTCACAATCTTCTAAAAGATTTAAACAAAATAGATTTAAAAATATAGTAACTTGATGCACCTCATATTTTATCACAATTAGTAAGCAAATGATAACAACTGCAGGTGTAAAGCACAGCAGGATAGATTTCTCCACTCCAAAGTCCCCAGGAGAATCTCAAAGCACCTGATGTTTCCCTGGCCTGATGTTTTCTTTAAAGATACAAAGTCATCGACTTAAAAAAAAAAAAAAAAAGCCTACTTGTGGAATCATAGTGTTTGGTTTTTCTTTTGTGACTGGCTTATTTCACTTATATGAGGTACTTAGAGTCATCAAAATCATGGAGACAGACAGCAGAATGTTGGTTGCCAGAGGCCGGGAGAGGAGGAAATGGGGATTTATTGTTTAATGGGTATAGAGTTTCAGTTTTACAAGATGAAAAGAGCTATAGAGATGGATTATGGTGATGGTTGCACAACATTATGAATGTATTTAAAACTACTGAACTGTATGCTTAAAAATGGTTAGGATAGTAAATTTTATGTTATATGTATTTTACCATAATAAAAAATCGGGGTGGGGTGGGGTGGGAGGTAGAGGCTAAATAAAAATACACCAACATTTTAGTACTTCTGTTTGGGTGGTAGGGCTGTGGGTAATTTTTTTCTTCTTTTTCTTTCTGCTTTTCTTCATTTTCCAGGGAATTCTTTATGGAAAAAATAAACATTAAAAATAATAGAAAAAAGAAAGGCCTACTTGTTGTCTACCATTTTTTTTCATGGATGGTAAAACCCAAGCTTCCTATTTTTATCAATCCATGTTTCTTTCCAAAGATTTGGAAATAGTGGTACAGAAACTAATTTTTTTAATGTCTTTTTATATAAAACCTTGAATTTCTAAGCCTGAATTATTTCATTTGTTTGAGTAGCTTATAGACTATTAGGATAATTGCTTGAACATTTAAGAATTGACATGGTGATATAATTGCATTATTTTTATCTTTCTAAAATACCACACTGCTTCTGAGGTCTATTGGGAGTACCTGTCCTTTGTTTTATATCACACTTGGCTCTCCAAACTAACAAAATGAACCACGCTGAGTGACAAAGGGCTGGATGAGTTTTTCAGAAGAGAGGTCGCTCCAGACGCTGTTCCTGCCCAGTGATTCTAACCTGGCATCATCCTGTCATGATGATAAATTGTATGTACATTTCATAGTTGGAGCAGATGGGAGAGTGCAGTCTATTAAAATCTAAATCTGCCCCCTTCCCTGAAAAGATATAGATTTCTCATAAAGGAAATTTTGGATATTCCAGTTTTAATAAGTGAAGCAGTTATGCAATTAAGGATGCCTAAACTATTGTAAAATTAAGGTTCATTCTAAATGAAATTAAATAGAAGGCACTCATTCATTTATTTACCATGTTCATTGCATGCCTGCTAGTTTTCAGAAATAGAAAGGTTTAACAGAAAATATGCTGTAAAAATAAATAACATTCTATGTATTACCTCACTATGTGCTGGACACTTTTCATTCATTGTCACTTAGCTCAACACAATTCTGAAAAGCTGCAGATCCACTTTACAGTGAACAAACCTGTGTCTTAGACAGGAGATTCTGCCTAATGTCTCACAGATAAAGGGGCAGAGCTGGGACTAGAACTCAGGTCTGATTGGCCTCCAGGACCCCTCCCCATTTCACTGCACCACATTGGCCTCCAGGACCCCTCCCCATTTCACTGCACCACAGGGGAAGGGACATAATGGAAGAATACAATTCAGTCCTGAATTTTTATGGAATAAAGTGCTCTGTTCCATTTCAATGTTAGTATCGATTTTTCTTTAATGACTTACAGTCCAAGTACTTTGTTCTCAGAAAATATAATTGTGAATTCCTATCAGCCAGCTTTTGTCAAAACTTACCAAAGAACTCAATATATGCAGGGCCAATGGAATGGGCATTCTTCTAGAGTTCTAAACCACATTCCTGAATAATGATACCATCAAAACCCAGAGAACTACGTAGATTATGTTATCTTCACTCTCTTAGAGGAAATTCATTATGCAGCTTGAAATTTAATGTAATCTCTTGGGCTTGAAGAGATGGTATATAAGGCTTTCATTCAAAGAATTCACTCAGTCAACAAATCTTTACTGAGTGCTTTCTTATGCTAGCCCTGTGTCTGCAATACAATGTTGAACAAAAGTAGATTTGGCCTCTACTCTCACTGAACTTACATTTATTTAGTGCAAGTTATAGATAATAATCACATACTAATTACAACTCTGCTAAGTATTTTGAAGGAGAGAAATATGATGCTCAAAGGTTGAATCAAAATGGGGTTTGACCTGATAAGGAAATTCTCCAGCAAAAAATCATCCTGCAGAATATAAACTATCTAGTTTTGTTAGAAGCATTCTTTGTAGAATTAAGTCAGTTTGAAACATGTTTCATTACTGATTGTGGGTGTGTTGGTTTTTTTCATCTGACAAGAACCAAATCTAATCTAATCTAATCCTTTTTTAAAACTTACTTTCTAGAAATTCAAAGCTAAATTATTGGTTCAACGTTATTAAAGTGTGATTTATTTCTTTATTTTTTATTTTAACTTAATTTTGTATCTTCATATTTTATTTGCTCCGTTTTAGATATGCTTTAACATTTAATATACCTCAAGTATTTCTTGATATATTGATAAGTATAAATAAAAATAAATGACTGATAGCCTAATTTTAATTGCCACCTGATTTGTTGCTAAATTTTAATTATTTAGTTTTTGTTTTTGTTTTTACCACAACCCTGGTAGAACCTCAGTGGGGAACTTAAAATTCCTTTGGATTTTTTTAGAAGATTTCAAAGGAAATCTTTGTTTTTAATAAACCTCAGGGCAGTAAATATTTTAGAACTATTGAGACCAAAGGTCTTAAATATCCTTCAGGAGAAAAAGTAAAAAATTCACAACCATCTATCTTTCACTCTTCAACTCTTTCTATTACAAGGCATAAAATGCAGAATAAAAATGCCTATCCATTTAATCAACATTTCACCTCATACGAGAACTGGGCAATCTAATCATGGCAAACTGCTTAGTTATAACTTGCCCACCCAGACTTAGGCAGTGAGAGATGAAGGAAGCTAAAAAACAGACATCTGTGAAGGCCAGTGGGGACCCTGCTCACGAATGGGTGCTCCACTGACAAAGCAGCATCCACACCCGCACCTTCCACATGGAGACCGGACTGAGAGTCAGCATCAGGGCACATCCACACACCTTATGAATTGTTCTTTTAGGAGGCTCTTACTATCTGAGGTTTACACATGTTGTTTGAGAGTTACATTAGTATTATATGAGGAAAATAAGAGATTTGGAGCCTGCCTGTTTCACTATCTACCTACTTTTATCATGGGAATTTTTTATTGAACACAGTAACAACACTTTTGATTACTTTTTCCATTCGTTTATTTATTTATTTTTGTTTTCTTTTATACCTTGGCCTTAAAAGGTCTGATGTCCTAGAGAATGACCTTTTGCTGACTTTGTGAGATATGCTTATTAAAGAAAAATTATTTTCCTTACACAACAAACATATCTAAAAACATTTGCTGTACTTATGGTTACTCTATGTCAAAACTTAATATCCAAATATGCAAAAGTACAAATAAGCTTTTTAATTAAAAAAATAAAGGTATGTCTATATAAAAGTTTAAAATGTTAGAATAAAGTCAGTAAAGTCTGGATAGCTGCATCCCAATTCTTTACATTTTCCTTCTCCTTATTAAAATTATGTTTTCTTTAATGAGTTGTAGTATTGACAATGTGTTCTTATTAATCTAGCTAAACATGAAAGATGCTGTGTTAATGAGTGATTCAGACACAGGGTAGGATTTAAATATTTACACAAAATTATCATGGAAACATTTTAATTAAACACATTGCTTCTATTCCAACCAATCTCCTTGTGTCGCAAAGCAGATAGCAGTCTCTCTAATTCCATCTCTCTATTGGGTATATGTGTGGGCTGTTTTGAAACATGAGCCGGTCACAATAATATACCTAGTTCCATTCATAATCAAATGGTCTTTGTGTGCTATCATTTTATATTGTACATACCTTTATCTTGGTTATGAAAGTTTGAAAATGCAAAGTGAAGTACTGTCAATTTGGTTATTAAACGCTAGAAAGATGAACTGAAACCAATTTTTATTCAGATTGGGAGTGCTTGAGAAGCAGCAATGTCTTTATTGGTCCAACCGTAGCTCAACTTAAACACATACACACACACACACACACACACACAAGAAACCTATCTCCACTAATTCTAGCCTGAGAGCTGAGTTTCAGCAGTATGACCATGATCCATTATCCAATGGATATGACCTATATTCATTCCCCTTTCCAGTATTAGTGGGCCACAACTACTTACAAGCAGGTTACAACACCAGGGAATTTACTAGATGAGACATAGCCGCTTGTGCGTTACCCAAAATGACACCTTTTCTTTTAGATCGTGTGCCTTTCCCATCCCCAAATGTCACTTTTGCTCCCAAATGTAGTTACACTTTGTAATCAGTTATCTAAAGGATACAAAAGAAATGGTCACTGTGATATCAGAGGTTGAAATCGCCCTCCTGTCCAACACGCTGGAGCACTGGTGACTAAGCACATCAGTCTTCTATGTCTAAATCCATGGTGACCTGAAATCAAGTAAAAAGAGGTCTTCAAGGTCTGCTGATCAAGGCCCAGCTCCGGTGCCTGAGAAAACTTCGGTGAACCTGCCCCTAGATAAACATCTGCAGCTTTTTACTTCCCTGTGATGAAGGCACGGGCTGCCTGAAATATTTCCACCCTGAAGTTTCCCGGAGGAGGAGGAGGAGGAGGAGGAGGAGGAGGAGGAGGAGGAGGAGGAGGAGGAGGAGTGTTTCTTGTGTTTCAGGAAACTTGAGCTAATGTGATGAACTATTGTTTTTCTCAACTACTCAAGCGTCATTAATGCGATTGTCGCATCATAATGTCATTAGTAGGTGACATTGGATATATGAAGTAACAGCTCTAGGCAAAGCTTGTACTGGAAGAGAAGTGGAGCTGCGCACCCATTGACCGGCTAAGAAAAAACCAAAGTGGACCCCAGGGACAGCAGGACAGAAACTACAGCGCTAGGAAAAGAGGAGAAAGTGCGCAGGAGAACAGCGCCGCAGCTCACCCGGGAAAGCGGTCCCCAGAAGTCAGTAAGGAGAACACACTCAGCTGTGGTGACAAAAAAAAAAGTGGATAGTGAATAGCAAGTTGTTTAGAGAGCAGCATGGTGACAAAATGGTAATGCGCAGAGGACGGGACATGTAACCATCGCATCACACACCACAGGCAGGTGAGAGTTCCTCTCGCAGGGATGGTCATGAATATCAAAGGAACGTCAACAGCCGCTCATTGCTGGGCCGTTTTCAATATTCTGCCCAGTGTGATGCTTTCTATGCCTGTTTCTCACACTTCCTAAGCTCTTTGTTTAAAGGCATACTTTGGTGTTGAATCTTTTACACTCAGACAGCATAAACGTATTTGAAACATTAAGCCTCTCCTAAATGAGATGTTCAAGGGGAGACACTGGCAACTCTGGTTTGGCAAATCCTGCTTTATAATGCACTGTTTTTAAATGAAGTAAGGCTTGGATGGAAAAGCACCACCGCCGGACTTGAAAATGGTTGTATTTCTGTGAAATCCTGGAGAGCAAATGAAGACATGTAAGTGGGAGAAAACATTTACCCAAAATTTTTACACAAAGAATGTTGTGCAGTTTATTGCAACTGGCTAATAAATGTTTGTCTTGAAGTTAACTTACAGTGATTTAAGAAAAACATTAAGCTTAAACTAAGCAAAGCGAGTCTTGTTCACCAGTAACATTAAAATAAATTTATATCCTGGCAGTGCCTAGTATTTGCTGGTTGCTCTATAAAGTTAACCAAAAAGATGCCAGCCCATAAGGACCATATGGTATAAACAAATGGACAGAGAAAAAGGGTCCATTTTTATTAGCACAGTGGGAGAGGCTCTCTTTTCTTTCTTTATTAAGTGAATAAGCATTTATTAAGCACAGCATCCACCTGTGTATCATAAGTCTGGCCAACCGAGGGTCTGGGGAGCCAGTGATGGACAAATCTGAAGGACAGCTGTGAATTACATACACTTGTTTTCACAAGGAGATAAAAAAGAGGGATTAGAGTAAAGGAAACAACCAACAGGAGATAGAAAAAAAAAAAGAAAACATCCTCTGATGTGAAAGCCCTATTTGAAGAAAGCAAACTGGAAAACTGAAGTAATGTTACAGATCCTTCAAATGCAAAAATTGTTTTGTGGTGAAGAATTTCAGTCATGAGCCTTTGTGGGTAGCATAGTGCCCACGTCTCAATTTTTTTAAAAGAATGTATGTTGAAAATCTACCAGCCATCCTATTTATGTCCTTACTTTTACAGTGCTCCTCAAAAAAAGGCATTTAAAAGAAGGAAAAACAAACTGGGCACAGGGCGACTTTTGGTGAAGAAATATTGTCTTATAAATGTGAAGATTTACGCCAGTGCCAGAGGGGGAACCAAGAGACCAAAATGTCAAAAGAGCCTGGGAATCCTTGGGGCTTTTGAAAGTCAGAAGGAAAGATATAGAAATAAACATGGGTCTTTATTTAAATAAAAAGTATTGTCAGGCAGAGCTCTGACTTTTATGGACGTCCTACAGCAGGAGAATCGAGTCTAATCGGGATGGATGGCTCAGTTAAATTAAGCAAAGGTGGACAGAAAGAAAGGTTTTAATTATGCTTCCCAGTTACTATTTTGCAGGTACTTTGTCAAGTATCTTTTCAAAGAGAAAATGCAAACACAAAAATAAGATGTAAATGACTCCCAAGTGGACTAGTATGTCTTAACAGAAATGTTATGGGATTTAAGTCTTGTTTTAAAACTTGCTACTTGCCTTAAAAGTCATCATATTTTTCACAGCTCTCTTACGGTTGAGCAGTTGAAACTTTTTCAGCTTTATGCTGAGCTGTCTACATTTGGCTAAGTACATTTTAAAAATTTTTGTGACTTTACCATCAACGTAAACTCTTAAAGTTTAACGTCAAACGGCACAGTACAACTCAGTAGGATTTGTGAAAATCGAAGTACAAACCCCGAACTAAAGGTGTGGTTTCTAATGGGTTATAAAGAAAAGATGGGAAATGCAGCACACTCCAGTGTTATCTATTTAGGAAATGTGTCATTTTTTTATTCTTTACTCTTTTTTAAAAAAAATAAATAACAAAATACTAGGTTTGTAGAGTGTGATTATTGCCAGATGTCTTTGTTTTTGATAATGTGTCAAGGTTTGGTTCCTGTTTACCTAATTCAAGGAAAATAAGGTTATTGCGAAGGCTACCCGTGGCTGTTTACATAATATACCTCATGATTCGGGAAATGAGTACTGCTTCCCCCTCAGCACTGGAAAAGAGAACTGGGGAGTGGAGTGTGCTGACACTGAAACACTCCCAACAGGTAAGGTCAGCGAAGCCTTAAGTTAAGGAGAAAGGTCATTTCTACCTTCCCATTCAGCAAACAGTGTCAGATTATTCTTTACACACCATGTATTTTTACCTCTTCCTCTTGCCTAAAATACCATTCCCTTTCCCTGTCCTTTCTCCAAATGATGAACAGCCATTCATCTTTTAAGCCCTAATTCCAATGCCACTTTTTTTCTAAAATATTTTCCCCAACTGTATCAAGCTAAAGAAATGATTCCCTCTTCCGCATTTCCATAGCATTTTACAAACACTCATCTTTTAACAAGTATTACATGGCATTGAGTTAAATGTGTACATGTTGGATGGCAATGCTAGACTTTAAGTTTCCCACAGACAAAGCCCTCGACTTATTCAAGCTTCTGTTCCTAGAAACTAGTGATACAGAAACTGTCATTCAACACCTGTTTTTCGATGAATAGATGGATGAGTGAATGAATCCATTACCCTGAATCAGGGCTACTTGGTTCACCTTGTATCAGAACCATATCAAAATGATAAGACTTACGGGATTTTTATGCAGGAAGCAAGAAGAGATAATCCCAAACAAACATGAGCTGGCCTAAAGGGTTTCTAAAATCTTTTCTCACTCTAACATTCTGTGATTTCACATAAGTGGTGAGCCATCTCCTGCGTCTCTCTGCTCGTGTGTGATACAGGATGCGTGAAGGGTAAGGGGCATTATTTGAGCATAATTTTCCCTTCACTCTTTTTCAAATGTAACCGAGGTGTTAGTGAAGCACATGGGCTCTTCGTGCTGCACAACTGTTGCATACCCAGGGCCCCCGCCTCCCTGCCTCACCCGGCAAGCGCTGTGACGTTGCGGTCCTTTGCTGCGTGTGCCTCATCAGGCCTCCACATGCCGAATGCCACCGACTCACCGTTACTCATTTTACCTTGGGCGTGGCGAGAGTCAACTGTGTGTCGACTCTGGCTGTGTTATTAACTATATTCTTTAAGATCATCTACAGTTTTCAAGATGAAGTACTTCATTAATATTTCCTCACTAAACAGATTTTGACATTTCTACAGGAAAAGGTGATAGCTACTAAAATAGCATCTCTACAGAGAAAGGAAAATCACTTGAGATAAACTTAGTAAATTCGGTTGAAAGATAAAGATGATGACCATCAACATATTCATGAGCAAAATAGAAATCTTGGAAGAGCAATGCCATACACTGGCCCCTATTAAAGCTTATGTATCTATATATTTCTCTACAAAGAGATGAAATGTTATTCTCACAATGTCATCTGACTGGTTACAGACAGAAAAGAATTTACTCTATCATGAATGACTGTAGTCTCTCAGTGTAAGTATCACCTTTGCATTTAATCCCTTCTTTACCGAGTAAATATTTTTTCCCCGTTGCAGACTCCATACAAGGTAATGTAGCTCCTCAAGGTTTATTCACAGGCCTGGAGTAAAGATTCCATAAACACTGGGAATATTCAGAACAAGACCAAGCATTAAGACAGTTTCTCCATTTCACACCACACATGGGCCGTATCAGTTACGGTAAGAAAAGAGCTGGTCCAGCACACAAGCCCCATGTTCCTACACTTGTTTATAGAAGAGTAAAGTCATATCACCAGTATTTTGCAAACTGCACCAACAACTAGGTAATTTTCATTAGAAATATAACTATTGTTGCTTACAATGAATAAATTGTAAGAGTAAAAAATATTTAAATGATAATGAATAAAGATAAAATCAAATGATAGATTAACTCACAATTTAGGTGGGGGGAGGAGGAGAGCTTAGTTTTCACAGAAGACATGCACATTAGCTCAGAGTCTTCATGAGTTTCAGTTTTGATTCTGACTTTCATTACTAAGAAGTGCTCTAAATCCCAGCTGTTTTTATCTTTAAAATGTTCACAGCCCGGCAAGCATGGTTCAGCAGTTGAGTATCGACCCAGCATCCAGGAGATCGAGGTTCGATTCCCGGTCAGGGCACATGCCCGGGTTGCGGACTCCATCCCCAGTCGGGGGCATGCAAGAGGCAGCCGATCAATGACTCTCTCATCATTGATGTTTCTCTCTCTCTCTCCCTCTCCCTTCCTCTCTCTGAAATCAATAAAGATACTTTTTTTAAAAAAAATGTTCTCAGAGTTGTTATGAAGATGAGAAACAAAGTATTTTGAAGAAAATTGTAGCTTCTTTTTAAGTTGAAAGGCTTCATGGAGGTGATAGAATTTGATTCCATCTTTAAATGACAGAAGTTGAGTAAATAAAAAGACGTGGAGAATATTCCCTTTGAACAGTATCATGAAACAAAGCCCCAGAAGCCGCATCTTGCTCAGCATGCAAAGGCTCAAAGGTTTGCCTTGATTGTGTTTAACATACTTAAAATTCATTTCCCCCAACAAAGCATCACTTGCAATGTATCAGCCAAGTCCAAAATAAGAAATTCCCTGACTGCTTTCTTGGATTTAACGGACTAATTACTCTGGCTGAGTTCTAATCCCAGTTTAGTTGCAGCCTCCATAGGCTACTCTCTGTGATCCTTCACTCCAGATGTTATGAGGATTAACCAATCAATTTGAAACACCTTGTAAAACCATGTCAGGCTTTCTAATTCCTTTATGAATTAATTCCTATTCAATCACATTTTTTACTGTGATGGATTTTAAGCTGCATGTACAACTCTGGCACACCTGACCCAGAACTCCCAAATTCCCCCAGCCCACTCGTCTTGCATCATATTAATATTGCAAAAGCAGCAGAAACAGTGCTTCCAAATTCTACTTAAGCAAGGGCTTTCTAGGGTAAGATTGCTGTGATGTTCTGCGCAGGCCAATTTAGTATTGCCTCTCTTCCATTTAGTCCCATTTATGAACATGTTGCCAAAATTTCTAAGCCATGCAAAAACAATTTGAAATCAAGGTGAGAATCAGACTTTATTGCTTTCCTCATCTTAATGTCCAGAAGAGGCTGACAGTCTCTTTTTTCATGAGAAAAACATGTAAACAATCCTATTGGTGTCCTGGCTGGACCCCTAGCTATGACACCAGAGAAAGCTGAGCTAATTGGAGCTGCTGCATTGCATGAGTAGTCTTCCTCTGTCAACTCTCTGAGACCTCCATGGACTGCACTGTGAGCAGCGCCATCCCAGTACTTTGCAGAATAGGCTCTTCCCAGCTGGAACTCACCTGCACACATCTCAGGCTGGGTGTTTAAACTCAAAGACTGAACCCAACACACTAACAAGTGCAGGGGGTCAATCTGGGGGACAGAGAGCACCAAAAGGAGTCCCTTTCTCTTTCCTGCTCAAATGTATCTACTTCCAATGGTCAAGTAACAAGATTTAGTCACCCTTGCCTTTCTTTTTTACCTTTAGCTACAAATAAGAATAAAGTAAGTTGGCCATTTTCTAGAAATAATTTTCTTGCAGAAAACTTTTCTGTGGTAAAAGCTTAAAATTATTGCTTGTAAAAAACAAAACCAAACAACCTAATAGATTTGACCTTAAAGTAGTATTCTGTAACTATTTACAAGACAAACTTCATTTCCAAGATGTAGCAGAGCCATGATAACTTATAACGTGAAAACACTGTATATTACAGATGGCTGGTGTAACAACTTTTTTCTCACTGTCCCTTAGCCATTCTATAGAATAGTTCAGTATGACAATGCTGAAATATTTTTGGAATTTATCATTTAAATATATTCACTTCAAGATTTATTTCCCATATACATACCCTTTCATCTCTAGGAAAACACATAGAAGTAGCATTCCCAGGATAATACCCTATTTACCAACCACTGGCACATGATTATAAAACACCTTGATTTACAAAACTTTGTGCAAGAGCGCCCTAGATACAGCCTTTTAGATAAACCAGTGTTTCAAAAGAGTTAAAAAAATAAAGGCACATATCTTAGTAAAAGAGCCTATTTGAAGAAGAAAAGTCCTCAAAAGCTTCTGACCAGGAATTCCACCTCGAAAATCTAGAAGGGTCTCAAACCGGTGAAACGGATCTGGCTGCTGCTTTTTAAAGAACAGACCGTGCCAGCCAAACCGTTAGCATGGAAACCGGCGAGGCTGCACTGCCTGCGCCCACGCTCCGCACCTAACTCGCGACTCTGTTCCGCGAAGCAGAACTTATCTGACATCTCCATTGCTGCTGCCTGGGTCAGAGCTCTCCTTTGAAGGGGTTTCAAAGTAAAACAAGATAAGAAGCACCTCTTCCAACAGAATCCTTCGGATGGAGTCCTGTGATGTGAAAGAATGAAGTGCAAGTCCACTGGTATCTTTGCCAGACCACTTTTTTTTGGTCCTTTTAATAGATAAGATGAGTAAACTTGCAAAGGGGTAGGGCGCAGGGGGTGAGGAGAGTGCCACCAGATAAGAAACAGAGGGTGTCTGTTCTCCTTGGAGGGGAACCGTTCAGTGGAAACTGCTGTTACGCACCAGAGGCAGACACGTTGCCTGTTCATCCCGTTAAGCCACTAGGAGTCCAGGAAAGACAGTGGAAGAGAGAAGCAGCGATGGCCCTGGATCTCTGATTCAAACCTGCTGGTAACGTGTCAACTAGGGAGAATCTGACCCAAAGGCTTGAGGCTAATGAATTATCCTAGTTATTTAATATTTGATAGAATCGGTGTTAGGAAATATATTATCTACTGGCTTAAGGAAAACTGGTAAGATGTCAATTTTCAGTATAAAATTTTGTATCCAGGTTCCAAGCCTCCAAAATTAGAGGCTTCAATGTGGTAGGTCCTTCATTGTCACCGTTCATGAGTTTCACCCTTCCTTGACTTGCTGTGTTTTTAAAGGAAAAGATGCGGCAGAACTAAAAGGGCCCTGGCCTGGATGGGAGGTTTCCTCTCTGAAACTCACTGGCCACTGAGTTTTGCAAATCCTTTGCCCCTTGAGGGGGTCTGGGCTGCTATAAAACACTTCAGCTGTCTTTATCAATATGGAGCTGGAAGGGCTGGTATCTCGAGATCCTTTGAGCTCCCAAATCTCTGAGTCCGATCCTTCTTGACCATCCTAGGTGTGAGATATCTCTGCCTCTGAGCAGAAATAACAATTTCAGCAGTTAACTTGGCAATTAATGCAGGACTGTCTGTGACATTTCTTTCACAGTCAGCCCTGGCTTACACGTTGGCTGATTTCTAAAAAGTGCATTTGTAAAGAACACAATGTATACAGTACTTGGAAAACATTTTCCAATAAAATGAAAGTTACGCTCAGTCAGTCCCCCAAATATCTATTTAGCACAAATTATATTCTAGCCCTGAATCAACACTGTATTAGCCTAATTATTCACCTGCCCACCTATTTTCACGTGGCCTTCTATGTGAACATGTCCTCTGAGTTTTGATTTAGGATCACAGGAACACACCGTCCCTGACAGAGGGAGGAAGAACCTTCCCTAAGTGACTCCAAAGGCTTCCTCTATGACCCCAGCATTTTATCAAGGAGGTTCTAGGGGCCTCTGTGGGGCACCTTAGGCTCTCCAGGTGTTTTGGAGGCAGATAGTGGTTTCTACAATAAAAGGATGGGTTTATGCACACAGGCACTCTGTTAGATGTTTCCGAGACAGGGCTGCCTACATTACACTCTCAAAATGTCACTTAAGTTATTTATTTATTTATTTATTTATTTATTTATTTATTTATTTATTTGTAGTATTTCTTTTTTAGAACAATTTTAAGTTCACAGAAAAACTGAGCAAAAGGTACAGGATTTCCCATAAACTCCCTGCTCCTGCACACACACACAGTTTCTCCCATTATGAACATGCCCCACCAGAGTGGTACATTTATTACAATCGAATAGTTTACATTAGGGTTCACCCTTGGTGATGTACGTTCTATGGGTTTGGGCAAATGTATAGTACCACGTATCCACCCTGACAGTATCATATAGAGTACTTTCACTGCCCTACAGATCCTCTGAGCTCTGCCTATTCATCCCACCTTCCCCCTGTTGAGTGTTATTTTTATAATAATTCTTCATGTATTTAGGTCTCACTTCTGCCACCAGAGTAGGAGCTTTTGAAAGCAGGATCTGTACCTAGACATCTTTTCATTACTCACAGTAATCCAGTACATAAAGGGACTCCATAGATCTGGGTCGATTTGATTTTCATTTGAATCTTACTGGATTTTTGGAAAATGCGATCTGACTTATGACATTATAACAAATGCTTAAATAATAGAAGCCTGTATATTAAGGAGCACCCTTGCCCTTTGCGGTTCTTCGTATACAAATAAAAACAGGCTGTGTTCACAGTGCAAAGCCAACTACAGAATGAGAGCGCAGTCCGGTGCCCCCTCTGTGCACCTATTCACCGCATGCTCACCCACGGCGGCCCTGTGCACCTGCCCACGGTACAGGAAGGTGGAGACCGAGTTGTGCGTGTTCATTCCCCACCTGCAGCTGCGTTGCAGTTGGCTCTCCTAACAGGAGATTTTGTTTATTCCAAGTGCACATCAGCTGGCCTCTGTCACACTGGCCTGTGGCTGCTCCTATTCTGGCTGCCCAGCCTTCTGTCACATCCTTCCCTCCAGTCAAGCATGCACTTCTCTTTTTAAAATTACATTTATCAAAGTCCTAGCATGTAATGGGTATTCTAGGGGGGCAGAGGAGCATACTGATGGGGCCAACTTTCAGCATGGAGCAGGCTGGAAACTGATATAATGTATGTTTCATTTCCATGGGAAGATTAACAAATCTCATCATCAGCTTGCAAAACCTAAAACTCCAATACAACCAACTTTTTCTTCCAAAATACATTGTTATTGAGAAGCATTTAAGAAAAATATTACCAGATTTTTAAATCCGAAATGTGCTTTTTAATTATTTTCTCTCAATAGTAAACATTTGTAATTTCAACATGAGATAATCTCACACAATTTAAAAATTCTGTAAAAATGAACTATAAGGACAGTGTGCAAAAATGTACATAAAGCCCTTTCATAGAATAATGCAATTATGCCACAAAGATTTTCCATCTTTAGTATTGCTCAACACGTTACACATAGTAGCAAATGAAATATTATTTACATGAAGTTTAATACTCCGCCTTGATGCTTGGGCAAAGCTGCACAGAAAAACCATGTAGATTATACAGTTTTCTCTATTATGAGGTACTGAAAGGTTCCATTTTCACCAGAATTGCTCCAGGTTTTCCTTTCCTCAACAGGTTGACTGATTTGCCCAGAATGCATACATCAGTGTCATTGATTTATTTTAAACTCTTGTCCTTTTTATGAATGTAAAAATCTCATGTATTTTTAATGTTAAATAAATTAGATATCATGGCTAAAACAATCCAAGCAATGACACTAAATGCTGCTTTGATGTCAGTCTATACCCTCCCTGTCCAATAGCCCCCTGTGATATCCCTGCCCAGGAGGTGGCTCACTGTCTGCGACTGAGAGTTATTACTGTGCAGGACCAGGCCAGGAACCACAGTACTGAAGCAGGAAGCAAAAAATTATGAATTGATTGATTCGTCTAGTCAACAGTAGGTAAACCAAAAAAAATCAAAGAACAAAAAAAACCGTGGGAGGGGGCGTGGAGTTGGCAGCCAACAAGGAAACAAAGAAAGAGGTGCCAGGAGAGTGACAGGAGATGAGCTTTTCACCCAGCCCGTGGGTCAGGCAGCCCCGCCCTGAAGTCGACCTTGCAGGCCCCCAGCCCCACTTACATCCCCAAATGAAGAGCGCCCTTTTCCTCCCTGTCCCCTTACATCCCCAAATGAAGAGCGCCCTTTTCCTCCCTGTCCCCTTTCCCCCGGTCTCTGGCCAGCGTCCCCCCTCTCAGGCCCCACTTCTCAGCTCACTTTGTTTCCTGTCCAGGGCACGACGCTGAGTGTGATGTGAACGCATATTCCCTCCCTCTGGCCTTTCCAGCCATTCAAAGCAGGTGAGGCTGCAGGCGCCACAAACACGCGCGGGAGGCCCTGGAAGGGGGAGGGGGAGGGGCTCAAGCAGCACACGCCCACGCCCACGCCCACGCCCACCCATACACAAATGCTCCCCTCACTGGCGGCCCTGGAATCCCATCAAATACTCCTTCGCCCCACTTTGCAGTTACCCCTCTTTCAAACAAAGAGATGTGGGAAGGGAGTCAAATGATCAGCCGCACAGTCCCCAGCCCCAGAGGGGAGCGCCTCACCGCAAACGCGTGCCGCGCTGTGCTGAAACCGACGAGTCTGCCATGTGCCAGGAGGATTACTTAGCGTTTTGTTCAATAAATCCACTTGGGGTTCGCACACAGTTCTTTCAGGGGAAAGAAAATGTTTCAAGATAAGCAATGTAACAATAATTTTAACTCTGATTTTTCTACACACCCTCCAAAAAATTCTCTTCCTTAGAAAAGAGGCAGCTGGTACTGAGGCCTGGGACCCTGGGAAAGGGCCGAGAAACGGGCCGGAGCTCGGCTGAATCCACCCAGTGAAACATGAGGAAACCGCCGCGAGGCTTCTCCCCCGAGGCTGACAAGCCAAGACCCGGCTCTCCCACCTTCTCGCCCCGGCGGAGTGTGAATAGTGAGCGGACGCGCGCAGCAGCTCCGTCGCTGCGGACGGGTTTCGCGTTTGGACGCTGCGGTGCTCTGTCCGTCGGGGCCATTGCTCGGGAGAGGGAAGGCCGAGGCCCAGCTGCTCGCAGCCTCACGGGGTCCTGCCAAGGGCCACAAAGGGGTGAGGAAAGGCAAAGATTTGTAAAAGAATTGGGGGCAGCTACAAGGAGAGCTTGAATGGAGGCCTGTTGGTGGTAGGATGCCAGAGGGTGGTCAGTCCTGTGCTACGGAGAGTCAGCGGGTGCTAGGGAGGGTCAGTGGGTGCTCTCCGGCACCAGAGGAGGAAGGAGGGAGGGAGTTTACGAGCAGCAGTGCTTCTCACCAAGCCCCGCCCGGAGCGGGGTCTATCACCCCCGACTGATACAGGGACTCCCATCACTAAGTGGGGGCCTTAGCAGACCCCCAGAGAGTGGACATGGAGAATGAAGCAGTAAATGCATGAAATGTTTAGAAAGGTTTACCTCTGAATATCTAAATTGGGGATAAAGTCAGACAGGCTGGTTTTGAACTCGTTATATCACTTGGTGGCCATGTGAGCTGATAAGATTTTTAAATCATTTGAGCACTCACTTTCAGATCAGAAAAATGGGAACAGAAATAGCACCTACCCCACAGGATTGCAGTGGGTGTTGACTGAGCTAATTCATGGAAGGATTTAGAACCACTGCCTACCAATGAGAGCTGTGACTGTTAGGATTTTTGTTATTTTCTAAATGATGCTCTCGAAGGCAAGGTTTCTCCAAGTGTGACCCCCCTGACTGCTTGGACCAGAATCAGATACAGATTCTACTGAATAAGAATTTCTGGAACAGGTCTGGAAAATACAGTTTTTGACAAGCACCAAGGTTGCTTTGGTGTGCCCTGAACTTTAAAATGCACTGCACTAAAAGTATAATTATACTTGAATTCTCTATAAATGTACCTAAGTCAACAAGAAAAAGGTTAAAATGTTGAGTAAATCCTGCTTAGGTATCTGAGATGTACATATACCCTTGTAAACTGATGTCTAACAAAAATGAAGAAATAAATTAAAACTTTATTTCTAAGTACATTTTACTTCAAAGAAAAAAGCTTTTGTTATCAAGAAACATTATTTATGTGGAACACATCATTCCTTGAAGATGTTAAAGGATGTGTTACTGTATTAATGTCTGTTTTGTATGTAAGATATAATTTTACCCATTATAGCACAAAAATGCTTTCCTCAATAAAGAGTTGAAAGTATCCAGATTTTTTAAGCCACGGAGAAATTATGTCTATCTGTAATCAAGTAAATCTGTTTGCTTTTAAATGAAAAGAACATAGCTCAAAATGATAAGAAATGAAAATTTAGACTTGTGTAAATTTAGACTTTTTTCCCTTTGCAGTCCTTCTTATTTACTCTCTGTCCTGCATAAATAAAATCTTAAAAAAAAAAAAATAGCATTAAGAACATTCACTGTGATACAGCTGATAGCATCATTTGATAGCAACATGTTTTTAAGTTGCAATCCTAGTCACAAACCCTGATGCTTCTATGACCAAGTGCACGGCGGGCTCTCTGGGACATGTCCACACAGGCTAAGTGTGAGTCCAACAGTTGTTCTACTCTTGCTCCTGGCGTCATCTGGGGAGTCATGTTAGGTCAGGATGGAAAAGTCGTCAAACTCATTCCACACACAATTCAAATACAAGGGAAGGAAATTCAACACTGTAAAATGCAGATTTATCTCAATACACATACTGTAATTGTAGTTAGAATAAATTTCTTCACAAAATCCAAGCTTTCATAACTTTTAAATTTCCTCTGTAAAATAGTTTTACTTCAGGAAGTATTGAGGCTGATTTCCATATTAATTTTAAATTTCAGGATTTTTATCACTCTAAATGCCTATTAGGAAATCCATCTAATTTATAGACTATACCTTGCTTAAGTAGGTGATTTTGTCTAGGTATTTGTGAAATAAATGAGAATTTTGGATGACATTGATCTATTTAATTATACTAAAGAGACAACCATTTAAGTGAATGATACTCAGAGTTATTTTTAGCTCATGATAGATATCAAAATATTCTTTTAAAAAGTTGAAGAAACTTGGGCTTGTGTAATTGGGGGAGGGTAAATGAGCATGCCCACAAATCTTTTAAGATATGGCTGCTAGCAAAAGTTACATCAGCATCCAAATATGCCTCAAAATTCCATTAAACACACCTCCTGTTCTCATAGATGGTCACTTAATGACCATTATAGCAGACTTCAACACTTCAGTGGTCAAGGTGATTTAGACATTGTGGGGGTTTGCCATTCTGCTCCCAAATAAAACGCTCCATTTCAACCAGCCAGAGCCATCATAATACTGAAAATAATATTACCATGGTTTAGTCTCCTTAGACTCTCTTAAAAACTCATTGCCATGTGCCTTGTCAAAATAATATATTAGGAAGCTGAACTTGAGTGTCACATTGTAGTGAAGTAGGTAAAGGTTAGAAAGAATGTGATTTAATAGCAGAGGGGTCCCTCTCAATGGGATCAACAAAGACAACCATAGAGGGTACTTCATAAAGAATCATGGGTGCCCAGGAGAAGAGAAAGTGACTGGATGACCCCAAATGGTAGTTGTCATTTGTCTTGAGTTCATTTGTGGGAGATGTATCAATCTATGAAACATTTTCTTTCTGGTTACAGTAGTCCAAAAGCTAAATAAATAAATACACATAAGGAAAAAGCTTGCAGTCTTTTTAAAAAAATTTGACAGGCTTTCTATAAGGTAATTCATTTCAAACAGGCCATAAGTGTTTAAAATGTAATGTCTTGCCATTGGCTGTTTTCATTCCAATGTGATAAAAACTAATATTCTAATCAAACCAAACAAAATTTTCTAAAATAAAAAAATTTTTTTCTAACCAATAATACTATATTATTCAATTGTTCTTCCTCTCCTAAAAAAAAATTAAAGGAAAAAGCTCTCAATAAGTTGAACAGAATCAACTTTTTCAATGTAGAAAAGACAAATAAAGTAAACCTCCTAATTCAATTCTTTCATTCATCTAATCTTATTTTCCCCCCAGGAAAAATTCTCAGTCCAAATATGGCTGCAATGGACTGAATGTTTATGCTCCCCCAAAATTCACATGTAGAATTTCTAACTCATAAGGTGATGACATTAGGAGGTGGGTCCTTCAGAAGGTAATAGGGTCATGAGGGTGGAGCCCTCATGGATTAGTATCCTTATGAAAGAGATTCTAGAGTGTTCCCTAGCCTCTTCCACCGCCTGAGGACACTGTAAACATAGCCATCTAGGAAATGAGTCTTCACCACACATGTAACCTGCCAGTGCCTGGATCTGGGACTTCCCTGCCTTCAGAACTATGAGAAATAAATTTCTGTTGTTTATAAGCTACCCAGTATGAGGTATTTCTGTTATAGCTGTCCAAACAGACTAAGACAGTGGCTTTCTCCAACTTTTAAATTTATAGCTAAGGATGGGTAAGAGCTTGGTTCCTACTTGCTCCTCCAAGAAGCCAACACAATGAACTCCAACAACTTTTTGGTAGGCCACTGAAAAAGCCAACACCCCAATCCACCCCTGAAGATATTTGCTTCTGCTCCAACCTTGAAACTGAATACTTTTGACACATCTTTGCACACTTCTGTGGACTTTCATTGTTAAAGAGGAAGATACAGTTCAGACTCTTGAATTAGATCTTCCCCAGAGCCATAGTAGTACTTTGTAGGTAAAAGAGGCTAAGTAAAGTGCATTGCTCCTTTACTTCATTATCACTTCATTTTCCTAGCTTTGTTTAATGTTAGTTCAGGTACCTCCTATTTGAAGTCTTCATGTTGGACCTTTCTCTCTAAGAACTGAGTAGGTTTGGAAACATTTTCAGAAAAATCCCTTGCTGTTCAAATTCTATTCAGTTTCTGAAATTCAAACACTGGATAGTATTCTAGGATTTTACTAGCTGGGAAAAGGTCTGGATGCTGACCATGACATTTAACCCCATTGGGTCTCTGCTGTTTCACTTAATCTAATTCAACAAACACTCATTCAGTGCTCACTATTAACCAAGCACCTTGCCAGTTCAGGGAGGGCACCTACACCAGTTACCCTAAAAACCTGAGCTGTCCCTTTCAAGTGCTCAGTTGTGTGGCTATCAAATATGTGGTTTGTGACTGGTAAGATAGAAACTAAATTTCAAATTTTATTTATTTTGAATTAAAATTTAAAAACTGATACTTCATTGAGTTATTGGAAAACTTTAGGTATGCTTGAAATGAATTGAAGAAGTGATTTGAATCTTCAACTGTTAATTTTATGAAATTTAATACAGATCCATTATTTCCAATGAAAATTTAGTGTCCAAGTTGGGATGTGCTGTAAGAGTACACAGTTTGAAAGCTAGTTAAAAAAAAAAGTGTAAAATATCCACTAATTTTTATAGTGGTTATGTTGAAAGGTAACATACTAGGCTAAATATAACATTTTAAAAATTATTTCACTGATTTTTTTTAAAAAAAATTAATGTGGCTGCTGTGACTCAGACATGGCTTACAATATATTTTTATTAGACAGCACAGCTCTAGGACTCCAAAATAAATTATCCCCTGCAACAAACTTGCCACACTTCTATCTAACTTCCTATGTACCATGCAACTTGTCTTTTTTTTTCTTATAGAAGATCCAACTGTACTTTATTTACAGCTTTTTCTACCCTGCTTACTTCGGGATCTTCCCCTGAAATAGCTTGTTGCAATACAGTTGTTTGCTCTGCTGTTGCTTCCAATATGTTAAAATTCCAGGAGGAAAGAAACAGCTTGGTTTGCTATTGCACCCTCAGTGGCTGGCATAACACAGTGCTACACACAGGGCAGAAACTCATAAGTGTGTATAAAACAATAAGTACAAATGTTCCTGAGATGGGTCTAAATTTAGCATTTAAAGGTGCTGACAAGTTGTTTTTAATATGACAATTCACCTTCAAGTAGAAAGACACCTAAATTACTTTAGAAAACTTTCCAGTTTCTTGAAGAAAACCCACAATTATTTCATCAAAATCACAAATGACAATAAATATAATTTAGTTTTTAATATTTTTACCCCAATAATTTGAATTAAAATTGGCATGTCTTTAGAAGCATAGACAATTTTCTCCACACATACCCCTGAAAATAGTAAATAAATTAATTTCTCCCATTGAAACTACTGCTTAAGATATAAGAAGGTAACACTCAACTTCTCAATAAAATCATACATTAGTAAAGCAATTTGTAAACAGACTTGTCAGTTCAATCCTTTGTTTTTTCTCATTATAGGCTTTCACTTCTTCCCTGGCATCTGAGGCTGTCACCTATGGCTAATATAATACATAGCATGGGAGCTGCTATTTGTGTTTTAATTAGATTGAATTCCCACTCATAATGTTATATGTGTTTGCATATTATTGCTAAAATGTAGAAATAATAGAGCAGTATTCTTTGAAGAATTATTTTGCAATCTTAACTCCCATTACTAAATAGCTTTTGCTTTCATTTGTCTTTTAATTTGATTATTATAAAAGCAATATCATCATTTAACAGAGAATGAGCTCCATTCTCCCCATGTGTGAGCTCAGCTATTCTTACTAAGAACCCCCTGGATTCTGGCAGAGGAATATCTGAAAAATAAATAGAGCTCATAAGTATGTAAAAAAATTTATCATCTCCTTATCATGTTATCCACCAATGCTTCTGCCCCAAAAGTTAATTATTGATCAGATACCAAAAATGTGAGTCCCAGGGCTGGAAGTCAAAGCCAAAATCTGCTTTCACTTCAATGGGCTTCAGTTTTGCCTCCCAGACTCTTTGCCAAAGAAACTCTACCAAAGAGGTCTTTACTCAAAATCCCAATAACCTGGAACTTAAAATACAAAAGATCTATTGGGTTTTATAGTTACCTTGTCATTAAAAAAGAAAAGAAAAAGAAGCACTGAACTAACATGTAGAATGAATTAGTACAAACAAGATAATATATATATATTAGTGTGCACAAAGGAGAGTCATTTCTGGAATGGTGAATGAGAACTGCTGAAAACCTGCCCCTCCATATATGTAATGACAATACTGATAAAATGATCAAAATCAGCTTTTTTGAAACTGTGGAAATTATCCAAAGACTTGTGAAAAATCTAAGAAATGTTTATTCAATAAAAGAAGCTGAATCTTAGTAGAAACAGTGAGTTTGGGGGGCATTTTAAATTGCTGTACTCTCATCTTTTACTCTCCAGCTCTACAGTAGCCTTGAAAACCATCATTCTTGCAATCATGCTAGTCATGAAAAACAGCAGCTTGCCAGCCACTAGTGGGTGCAGAAAGGCTTTGGAGTTACTCCAAAAGCCCCTTTCCCAAAGATGTCATTTTTTGAATTGTCTGGCTGTTCCATGGGAAGCCTGATTTGCAGGGACTGTCTTTATTTGACAATCAAAATAATCTCACTGCAAACAAGTCTCTTCCCCAGGACATTTTTCAAAAACAATTACTGACAGCTGCTTAACATTGCAGCTGCCTGAGGCAGTGACATAGTTTGAAAAAATAAAAAGCTGACCAAGAGACTTAAAGAGAAATCTGGGGGTTGAAATGTACATAAAGTCTTTGAAAACTCTGACATGTTCCTAGGAATCAAGAAGTCCACATGCATGTGCAGGACTGTGAGCAGGCTCAGAAAAGCCTGGGAAAGGTTTAATCTCTTAGCTCTGATAGAATTTTCACCTCTGCACAAACAAGAAATAAAAGCTATCAAAGAGAAGTGGCCTGTTTCCTGGACTGTTCAAGGCATGCCCCAACATGCAACAGAGCCAGATGACAAAGGCTGCAATAGTTGTTGATTCAAGGGATTTCAGGAAATCTTGGTCTAATTATTAGCTGACCAGTAAATTAACTGAGCAGAGACCTCAGTGGTCATAAACAAAGAATATAAAATTTACAAAATTAGTTCATGAAAGTCACTAAACAAAAAAGCAGCAGTAACAACAATCCTAGGGTCAGGGATCTGATTTCCAGATTTGACACATTATATTATTAAAGATACATAGTTTTCCACAAAAAAATTATGAGACATAAAAGAAAACAGGAAATTATGTTCAAAATACATTTTAATAAAGCATTAATGAGAAACCTTCCCTGAGGAAACTCAGACATGGACGTACTAGACAAAGACTTTAAATCTGCTATTATAAATATGCCCACAAAACAAAATGAAAACATGTCTAAAGAACAAATGAAAAGTATGAGAATTATGTCTCACTATATATATGTGTTGGGTGTGTGTATATGAATACAAAGACATAAATTATAAAAGAAACCAAGTAGAAATTCTGGAGCTGAAAAGTACAATAGCTAAAATAAAAAATTTGCTAGAGAACTCAACAGAAGACTTGAGCTGGCAGAAGAAAAAAATCAGCAACTTTTAAAATAGATCAATTGAGAAACATCCGGTCTATAGAGAGAGAAAAAAAATAATAAAAATATGTGAACAGAGTCTCTAAGACCTGTGCAACATAATCAAACCTATCAATGGATGCATAATGGAGTTATAGAAGAAGAGGAGATAGAAAGTAAAAGGAAGGCAGAATATTTGAATAAATAATGCCTGAAAACTTCCAATATTTGATAAAAAACATTAATATACACATTCAAGGAGCTCATCAAGCTCCAAGTAGAATACAATCAAAGACATCCAAGCCTAGATACCTCATTTAAATAGTCAAATTTTTGAAAGCCAATGACAAAAAGAATCTTGAAAAAGCAAGAGAAAATGGACTCATCACATACAAATGATACTCAAGATTAACAGTTGGTTTCTCCTCAGAAGCCATGGAAGCCAGAAGCAGTGGGATAACATATTTTAAATGTTGTAAAGAAAAATAATGTCTATCAAGAATTCTGTATCCAGCAAAACTCTCCTTCAGAAATGGACAAACTAAGACATTCCCAGATTAAACAGAGAGTTCCTCACTAGCATACCTTACCTATAAGAAATACTAAAAGGAGTCTTTTGAAGCTGAAATGAAAGGACATTATAGAGAAACTCAAAACCATTTAAAGAATAAAGAGCATCAGTGAAGGTAACTTGCAACTAAATATAAGATAATACAAATGTATTTCTTGTATGTAACTCTTCTTTTCTTCTATCTGATTTAAGACAACTGCATAAACAATAATTAGAAATCAGTGTTCATGGGTTTTTAATGTGTGAAGATCTCACTTGTATGACAATACTAGCACAAAGGATGGAAGAGGAACAAAGCTATATAGAAGCAAAGCTTCCATATACTATTGAATTTAAATTGTTATTAATCTGAACTTAATTGCTACAAAATAAGATGATAATTGTAATCCCCAGGAAACCACTAAGAAAATAACTCAAAAAATATAGTAAAACAAGCAGAAAGGGAATTAAAATAGTACATAAAAAAATCCATGTAACACAGAAGAAGGTAGTAATGGAGGAATAGATGAACAAAATAGATGTCAGACATAAAAAATAGCAAAATAGCAGTGTTATGGGCTGAATTCTGTCCTCCCAAAACTCCATATGTTGAAGCTCTAGCCTCTAGAGTATGAGTTGTTTGGGAGATATGTCCTTTAAAGAGTTTATTAAGTTTTAACTCATTAATAAAGCCATTGGAATGGACCTCGATCCAATCTGACTTGTGTCTTTATATAAAAGAGGAAATTTGGGACACACAAAAGAGACAGCAGGGATATGCATATATAGAAAAAGAACATGTGAGGACGCAATAAGAAGGCAGCCATCTGCAAGTCACGGATAAAGGCCTCAAAAGATATCAAACCTGCTGATACCTTAATTGTTTACTGCTAGCTTCCAGAACTGAGAAAATTAATTTATACTGTTTAAGCTACGCAGTCTGTGGTGCTTTGTTATGGCTGCCAGAGAATTATTATAACAAACATTAAGTTTAACTTACTAGTGTTACACTAAATGCAAGTAGATTAAACATTCCAATCAAAAGGAAGAGATGAGCAGAATAAATTGGGACAACCAAACCAAACAAAACATAATCTAACGATAAGCTCTCTCCAAGTGACACACATGAGATTCAAAAACAAAGATAAGTTTAAAGTAAAAAGGATGGAAAAAACATATATATATCACGTAAACAGTAACCAAAAGAGAGATAGAATGACTGTATCAGACAAAAAGCCTTAAAAAATGGATAGTAGAGACGAAAAAGAATATTACATAATGGTAAAAGGGTCAATCCATCAAGAAAAATTCTAAATATGCATGTATCTAACAAGAGCCCCAAAATACATGAAGCAAAAATTTAAAGAATTCAAGGGACAAGGAAACATTTTAACAATAATGCTTGGAGACTTCAACACCTCACTTTCAATAATGGAGAAAATTAGACAGAAGATAAAAAATTTACAAGACTTGAACAATGTTATAAACCAATTAGACCTTAAAAACTTCTATAGAATAGTCTGTCCAACAACAATAGAATACATATTCACTTTAAGTGCACACGGACTATTTGTGTTATTAGGACATAACACAAATCTCAATAAATTTCAGAGTTAAAATCATACAAAATATCTTTTCTAAACACAATGGAATAAAATTAAAAATCAATTACAGAATAAAAATCTGGGAATTCACAAATAGGTTAAAATTAAACTACACATTCCTAATCAATGGGTCAAAAGAAATTATAAAATAATTTTAGATAAATGAAAATAAAAATGTAACATCAAAATGCATGTAATTCAATGAGAGCTTAAAAGAAAATTTATAACTATAAGTGCCTATATTAAAAAGGAGGGTCTCAAGTAATTATTCTGGCCTTCCACCTTAAGAAGTCAGAAAAGAACAGCAAGCCAAAGGAAGAAAAGAACACTATTCAGAGCAGAAATAAATAAAATAGACAATAAAAAATTATAGAAAATAATGAGCTCAAAAGTTAGTTCTTTCAGAAGATCAATAAAATTGACAACACTTAAGTAGTTTTACAAAAAGAAAGGTAAGACTCCAATAATTAAAATCAAGAATGAAAGAAGGTATATTTCTACCAACTTTACAGAAATAAAAGAGATTGTAAGAGAATACTGTGAACTATTGTATACCAAACAAATTAGACAACTTAGGTGAAATGGACCAATTCCTAGAAAGAAATAAACTACCAAAACTGACTAAATAAGAATTCAAAAATATGAACAAACCTATAACAAGTAAAAAAACAAAGCAAAGAACTGCCCCCAAAGAAAAGTCCAGGCCCAGATATCTTCACTGGTGAATTCTACCATACATTTAAAGAATAATTAACACCAATCCTTCACAAAGTCTTCCCAAAAACAGAAAAGGAAGGAAAACATTCCAACTCACTTTCTGAGGCCAGTATTACTCTGATAATAAAACGAGACAAAGACATCAGGAGAAAAGAAAACTACAGTCCAATATCCACTATGAGCATAGACATATAAATTCTCAATAGCACACTAGCAAGGCAATCCAGCAACATCCTAAAGGGATTATATACCATGATCAAGTGAGATTTATTCCAGGAAGACAAGCTTAGTTCAACATATGGAAATCAATCAATGCAATACATCACACTAATAGAAGAAAGTACAAAAAGCACATGAGCCTCTCCATCGCAGAAGAAGTACTGACAAAATCCAAAATTCTTTCATGATAAGAACATGTAACAATTGGGAACAGAAGAAAACTTCTACAACTGATAAAGAAGTCTATAAACACACAGACACACACACACACACACACACAAAATGGTGAACAAATTAAAAAAAAATATAATGGTGAACAAATGAAAGCTTTGTCCCATAGATGAGCAACAAGACAAGGATACCCACTCCTGCCACATTTATTCAACACTGTACTGGAAGTTCTAGCCAGGAAGATTAGGCAAGAAAAATAATAAAAGACATCCAGATAAGGAATAAAGGAGTAAAACTATTTCTATTTTTAAATGACATGATCAGGGATATAGAAAATCTTAAAGAATGCACACACTCACACTCAAACACACAAGGAAAATAGGTTCGGCAGGATTACAAGATGCAAGATCAATATACAAATATAAACCATATTTCTACACACTAATTATGAACATTTTGAAAATAAAATTAAGGAAATTATTTCATTTATAATAGCATCAAAAAAATAAAATACGTAGGAGTAAATTTAACAAAATCAGTGCTACGCAAACACTGAAAACTAAAAAATATATATTATTGAAAGAAATTAAAGAAGATTAAATAAATGGAAAAACATTCCATGTTCATGAATCAGAAGACTTAATATTGTTAAGTTAGCAAATATCCCTAATTTGATCTACATATTTAACACAGTGCCTATCAAATTTCTAACTGGCCTTTGGAGGCAAAAATTGACAAAATGACCCTAAAGTTCATGTGAAAATGCAGGGGGAACTCTTAACAGCCAAAGCAATCTTGAAATGGAAGACTGAAGTTGGAGGACTTACACTTCTGAAAATCATAATTTACTACAAAGTTGAAATGAGCAAGACAGTGAGAGATGAGCATAAGGATAAACATATAGATCGATGGAAAAGAACTGAGAGTCCAGATACAAACCCTTACCTTTGTGGTCAGTTGACTTTCAGCAAGGGTGCCGAGAAAATTTAATGTGGAAAGAACAGTCTTTCCAATAAAGGATGCTGGACAACTGAATATACACAGTCCAAAAAATAAAGTTAGATCTCTACCTCAGATAATATACAAAAATTAACTGAAAATAGAGATAAATGTAAGAGATAAATTATGAAACTCTTACAAGAAAACATGGACTTAAATCTTTAGGACCCTGAATTAGGCAAAGGCTTTTAGATATGATATCAAAGCATAAACAACAACAAAAAAAGATGTCAGCCTTCTTCAGAATTAAACCTTTATGCTTCAAACATCAGAGAAAGGCAAATATCATCTGACTTCACTTATATGTGGAATCTAATGAACGTAATGAACAAACAAACAAAATAGAAACAGACTCCTAGATACAGAAAACAGACTGATAGCTGTCAGAGAGGCGGGGGTTTGGGGGGCTGGGTGAAAAAGGTAAAGGTATTCAGCAAAAAAAAACTCCTCATAGACACAGACAACATTATGGCAATTACAAGAGGGAAAAGAAGAGTGGGGGCGGAGGAAGAGGGTAAGGGGGGTAAATGGTGATGGAAAGAGACTTGACTTTGGATGCTGAACACACAATACAATATACAGATGATGTATTATAGATTGTACACTTGAAACCTACATAATTTTATTAAACAATATCACCCTAGGAGATTCAATTACAAAAATAAAATAGGAAGTGAAAATGGGAACCAGACAATGGTAGAACATAACTATAAATTTTATATCTGATAAAGTTCTTGTACCCAGAATATACAAAAACTATTACAACTCAACAATAAAAATACAAAAAAATCCAATTTTAAAATGGTCAAAAGATGTGAATAGACATTGCTTCAAAGAGGATGTGCAAACGGCCTATAAACACATGAAAAGATGTCATTAGTCATTAGGGAAAGGCAAATCTAAACCACAGCGAGGTATCACTTCACAGCCACGATGATGGACGATGACTGTAATGAAAAAGATGAACAATAAAATGTGCTGGTGAGGATGCCGAAAATCAGAACTCTCATACATTGCTGGTGGGGATGTAAAATGGTTCAGCAACTGGGAAAAAGAAGTTAAACACAATGCCATATAAACCAACAATTCCACTCTTAGGCATGTACCCAAGACAATGAAAAATACATGTCTACACGAGAAAAAATGTACATGAATACTCCTAGCAGCATTATTTTTAATAGCCAAAAAGTAGGAACAATCCAAATTTCTGATGAATGAATAAATAAAATGTGGTATATTTATACAATGGATTATCATTCAATTAAAAGGAAGAAAGTACTGATACATGCTAATCTGTGAGTGAAACTTTTTCAAAGTTCACATCATTGGAAGTGAAAGAAAACAGTCACAAATGATCCCATATTGTATGATCCCATTTCTACGAAATGTCCAGAACAGGCAAACCCACAGAGATAGAAATTAGGTTAGTGTTTGCCAGGGACTGGATGGAGGGCAGAATGGGAATTGATTGGGACTGAAGTTTCTTTTTAGGGTGATGTAAATGTTCTAGAATTAGATAGTAATTATGGTTGTATCATTCTGGATGTACTAAAAACTCCTGAACTGTACACTTATAAAGATGGACAAACAAGAACACAACAATGCAAAAAAATAGTGAGTGTAGTGAAAAGTAAATCTAGAGTTTTTGAGATGAATCTTGTAAGGATGGGTATGACTTTGACAAAAGAAGAGTATTACCTCCATAAAGAGAGAATAGAACACATCAGCTAATCTGGAAATTAGAAATGGTCTAGTTTGGCTAAACTGTAGAGTCGTCTGGAAAGACAATGCTGTGGTTACAGAATGAAATAAGATGTCAGAAGCCCCTGAAAGCCCAGGTGGAAGTTCTTATCATCTGGGACTAACGATGGCAGCCCTGAAGGCTCTGAAGGATGGGTGCCTGAAGAATAGCATTGCAGCCCTGGCTGGTGGCTTAGTTGGTTGGAGCGTCCTCCCATCACCACAAGGTTGTGCGTTTGACTCACAGTCAGGGCATAAACCTAGGTTTTAGGTTTGATCCCCTGTCGGGGCACGTACTGGGGAAAACTGATCAATGTTTCTCTCTCACATTGGTGTTTCTCTCTCCTCCTTCCTCTCTAAAATCAATAAAAAGATATCCTTGAGCAAGGATTAAAAAAACAAATATCATTGCAAGTCAGTTTGGACCCCCGCTCCTAGGAACTCTAGTCAATGCTAGAATCATAGAATATTGCAGCCATTGGGCCTATGGTATCTAGTTCTATGATTTAAAATCAGTATCAGCAATACATAGAACAAAGAGAAGGGGTTCTATGAGCCAAACACTGGGACCCTGTCACCTCAGCCACCCTCTGGACACCCACTGAGGAAAGCAACAGCAGCAGCACAGTCTGACGTAGCATGCTCTCTTCATTTGAGAAACAAAGACACTGTGTTTCCAAAGACACTTAAATTGCCATCAGGAAAATATGCAATTCATTCTTGGTAAAGTGTATCCAGGCTTTGGAGGAAATGACAAAGGCAGAGATGATGTGCAGAGCATGTTCAGGAATGTTCAGGAAAAGAACAGCACAGCGTGGTGGGAGCCAAGACAATTCCGTCTCTGTGATGAAGTCATTTAGACCTGGCATAGTTTAAATTAGTTAGTGATGTAACCCCTGATGTGTGGGAGCTTAAGCAGGTCTGCATCTTTCACAATGATCTGCACATAATAAATACCTATTGATTCAATGAGCCAATCAATGTTCTCCTTAGATTTGTTCAAGGGCAGTTCCTGTGGTGGCATCTGATATGTATCTGCAGGAGGTCAGAGGTGGCCCTCTGGGGGAAGTTGATACTTCCCTGCTCCCACGTTTACCTGACTACGGGGGACACGCTGGGGGAGGGATTCCATAAAGCTCATCTCTCCTCCAAGCTCAGGAAGGAGGGCAGCAAGTTTCCCCTGCATGAAAAATAAAAAAGAGAGTTTATTGTACACTCTTACTTCTTAATGGTCTGATAACAATATACAAAGCCCACATTTTGGCCTCAACTTTCAAATGAACTGGTCCATTCTATAAATATAACAAGCTGACATTTCCAAGAGGTCTCACCAGTCCTGTCTGACCTTCACTCGCCACCCCAACAATTGTGGTAATCTTTGGTGGTGAGCGTCCCTGAACTTAGTCATAGTCTTAGTTGAATGGGTAGAAAAAGCATATGCACTTATCTGAGAAAGAAAGAATGGTGAGAAAGAGACTTCTTATCCTGGAAATGAGAGAAACCCTTTGTCAGGACATTTCCCAGTTTTCAATGCCCAGTGAAGACGCACACAATGGGGAAAACTCACGCAGCTGAAGAGGAGGAAATCTATTTATTTGCACTGTATTGTTTCTTGCATTAGATCATGATTCCAAGGAAGTGCTGTTGTGACCATTTGAATTGTAATCGTTACAAGATGCAGGCCATGCCTCAGGATGCTAATGTGAACACCAACAGTCACTTTTAACACATAATCATGGCATTATCCAATGAAAAACAGTGTCATACCACCACCCCAATTATGGGAAACAACCACCAGCTTAACTTTGGGGACAGCCACAAGATCACAAGGCTATTGCTTATTTAATAATCTCAAGGAAAAAGTCCTAGCAACTATCTGCTTGTCATGGTAGAGTTTCCTGGATCCTTTCTTTGTCGGACATTAAAGCTATCAAAGGGCTTCTATAAATAGTCATGTGTTGTTGTGGGGTTTGTGTTTTTTTTTTTCAGGTATATTCTTCTATTATTAAAGTTTATCTGACGGGAGGTTTTTCTTTGGGGAAATCTGTGCCCAAGTGTCTTTCCTGAGGATGTAACACATGGAAAGATGTAAAACAATTCTTCTGCTAGGGGGGAAAATACTCCTGACATTAGCCATGATGCACTTTGTTCTCATTATCGTAAAATGCAATCGCTGCCCATAAACTTTCATAGAAGACATGAAGAGAATGTCTCTGTCACCAGGGGAACATTACTCATCTTCATTTCCACAAGTGGCTGTCAGTTCTGGCTCAGGGGCGCACACCCAGAGGATGTTGTCGGCTGATCAAAGGCCAGCTGCCCTGGTCCAGCCTCCTCCAGCAGGACGGGTCAGAGGTGTCCCTCTGACGGAAATTGAGTGGCTTCAGTTCCGCAAATGGGCCCGGGACTGACACCCCTCTGCTCCTCCGAGGCTGACCTTTGCTTCCTTGGTTGCCTTGTTTCCAGCACTGTTTTTTATTCCACTTTAGAGCAGCTGCAAAGAATTCCTGTTTAGATTTTGCATGTCCTTCTTACCTCCCTCTGCCAAAAGTGTACCCCTTTCTTCTTCGGGGGGTGGGATTAAACAATATAAATGATTCCTTTGGAAACAAGAGTCAAACTTGCCCTCCGTAGCACCCTCGGCAAAGGATCGGGATGAATCAAAGCATGCTTCACATTTTCAAAGAAAATGCCTACTTGAATCAGATTTTTGATGAGTTTAATTTTCCCCTTTGAGCCTCCAGTGGAATCATAATTTCCTTTATGTGGAAGAAAGTACATTGGCTCCGTTAACCAAAATACTACAAAGCTGCTGAGTGAAGAGCAGAGGACAGCTTGGCAATCAGATGCTTATGTAAGGGATTTTGTTTTATAGTAGCCGCTTCTAACATTCATGACTCCATGCCAACGGGCTCCATATATAAAGCTTGTTATGATGTTATAATGAAACATCCTGGTCCATTAGTCCTCAAAGCATTAGGCTTTTTTGTTGCTGTCTTTTTTTAGCTAGCAGGCTGTGCTCCTAAAATATGGTGCACTGCTAAATGAAATCAAATTAAATTAAAAGAAACAAATAAAACTGGAGCTGGGAAGGGCAAGCCTCACAGATTACCCTCTGACTTCTATATAAGCTAATTATGGCATTGGTTAACTTTTCTTCTTTTGTTAATCCCTTGTGTGAGTAAACTTTGATGACTATAACAATAGATTAAATAATTTAAGGGCCACTGTGTAGTATCCTAAAAATATAAACAGAAACAATCTTCTCCATTGTTTTCCTTTTTGATAAAAATGAATGTTTTTCTCATAAATAATAAATACTTTAAATAAATCAGATATTACTGGATTATTCTGTAAAATCTGGAAAATGCTTTCCCCTCTGTGTGTTGGAGGTGAGAAGAAATTTCTTTTCCCCTCCACTTTTTACATTCTTCGATGCCACCAGGAATGGGAATTTCATTACAAAGCTAGAGGGATGTTTTTAACTTTGCATGTTCCCAAACCTTCCTTATCCAAGATAAATCACCCTAAATCACACTGTATTGTTGAGTTCAAAGCTATTCTTGTGACCTTGACTATAAAGGCAAAAGAAAATGGGACAACAATTATACAGATGGCTGAATCTGAGGCCAACGCAATGCCCTGTGCTCCTCCAGAGCACTGAATACACGGCCTCAGTTCTTCACTTCATTTACAAACACAAGCGTGGCCTTTCTGGGCACAGCAGCTCTCAGGGAAAGCTTGGCAGTGGATACAAACCTTCTTTACTCAGTGTTTTCCCTTCCTTCACTTTTAGACTTTTACATCAAGCATAACACGGGGAACATAGAGGAAAGAACTTTAGGGTTGGGGTCTAGCTTTCTCTGCAGCTTAACTGGCTGTGATACTTGGTAAATTACTTAACTACTATGAGCTTCAATTTTGGATTCCTCAAGTAGGGCAAATATAACTTCCTATGACCCTACGGACAGTTGTCTAGGTGAGAAGCACTGTGGATCCTATATAGGCGTGTAGATTGGCTCACATACCTGTCTTGTTAATAAAGCAGGCTGTTTTACAAGACCATGTGGTGACAGATGATCTCTCATATTTAAGAATTAAATTCTCATATTTAAGAAGAATTTTATAGAGGATTCATTCAATAATTACTATTTAGCTTTAATTCAAATTGGATCCTTAGGGCAGTGGGAGGAAATCATGGATCTATAAAGAAAGGTTTATGTCCTCTCATTCCTTGCTCTTATGTCTCACCACCACCAAAACAAACACAGAAAATCAAAAATACATTAGCACGTATGAGATATTGCAATATGGTTATAATAAGGCTTAACAATTCACTTTGACACATTCCCTCTTGTCTAGGTGGCTTCAACAAAAATCTAAATTCCTTTCTATCTGTGCTTCTCTCTGTGTCCTTGAGCTGCATGGGAGCATGGATGGTGATGCTGGCCATTCCATCAGCGGTTCACTTAGGCATTATTAAAACAAATTTCCAATGCAATAAAGCCTCTCCCTTTTGTAAAAGTAAATTATATTAAGTAAGCCTGGGAACATGTAAGGTTGCCAAATCTGAAGCAAGACAGCCTTGATGACTTCAGTCCGTTCTCAGCGCTTGATTACAATTTGATTTCCTTTGGCATCAAAAGACAAACTATTTTAGTGGACAATGTTCTTCCTTTAGCAAGAGTGAGATCTAGTTACTTGGCAAAGGACCTATTCTTTTGCCAGACTACATGTCCGACCTCTTAGCAGCAGATGAAACACTGAATCTGCTTTAACAGCCACACTGAGTGAGGAAAGGGACAGGATGTATGTGGCTCCCCGAAGTGCATACGTTGGAGCACCAGCTGGCTAACTGTCACGCCATCATTGTCTTCTCAGGTTCATTTTTTCTATGAGGTCACATTTAGGAACGAAAGCTACACCTTTCATTGGTCCTTCAGCTGGACATTTAAGTTAGTATGTGTCAAAATATTATATTCTACACAAAATTCTTTTTCATTCCCTGGTCCTTCTCCAGAGCCACTTGATGTGTAAAGCTAACTGTGTGGCTTCGGTCTCCTGGGGAACCACACAACCTCCTCTGACTTCACACTGATAAGTTGCTCTCACAAGAACTTTTGGCTTCTCTCAGCTGTGTGAACGCCTTTCCCTGGGAGTTCATCTGAGGTTTCAGCTTGTTCGTGTAATCTAATTTGATTATCTAGTGAGTATTGTTAATATTACTGCTAGCTTCATATTAGCAAGTTGACTTCCCTCCCATTATAATCAGGAAGAATTTTCCGTGAGAGAGAGAGAGAGTGTGTGTGTGTGTGTGTGTGTGTGTAAAGAGGAGTCAGAAGCATTTCTGCTCTCTAACTCAGCAAACAATAGTTCTCAGAGACTCTGGGTACTGCTGTTAACACTGCATTTCTCAAGCTTGAGGAGAACACTAACCACACACCCTTGTCTCCAATATTTTCCACTGTGGACCAGTTCTGCTCCAAAGGAGAGAGCATCTGTAGCCACATGGTCTTATGAAACAGCCTGCTCTATAAACAAGACAGATATGTGAGCCAATCTACACGCCTATATAGGATCCACAGCGCTTCTCACCTAGAAAACTGTCTGTAGGGTCAGTAAACTAATCCCTTTGAAATCTCTAACCAACCAGGCCCTATGCTAACCCTTACTACCCAGAGTTCTCCAACCAAGTCTGTACTATAGGACTCTTCCCATGCCCTAGATCTCATCAATCCTATCCTAAAAGTATATCTGTTCTCTGTCCTATTCTTGAAGAATGCTGCTCTTTGTTGGTTGATGAACTAACCTGACATGCGTGCCAGATCTAAGGTATAAGTAGATCCTAATGTATTAATGGTTCCCCTCTCATGTACTATACTTGCATTTTAATGGAACCATATTTCAGACAATTAGTTTTGCCTCAGAAATGTTGGCTTAATTTGGTAGAAATTTCTGGCAGCATGAGAGAACCTCAGGGGGGAAAAATAACATATTTTGAGGTAAATAGGACTTTCGCATTTACTTAATTATATCATAGAAGCTTATATCAAAGTTGGTTTAATTATTGGCTAACTAAATACAGCATAAAAATAAAATAAGTGCAGGTGAAACACCAGAATCATCCATAATTAGGCATCCTGATGGAAAAATCGGGGCATCACCTCTTTTCTTACTTAAAACTTGTAGCACAACCATTTCCCACCAACTATCCAATAAGATCTTTGCCTGAGTCAATTTTATAATTCTTTTGTTTTGTTTTATTTAATAGTAAATGATGTATTTCAAGAGATACTATAAATTTGATGGAGAAGAAAGAGCTATTTATTATTATTTGGACATCTTTGTCCTCACTCTGACATAGTTGAATGGATCACCCAACTACATTTTTGAGCATCTCTTAGATGAAGGCCATTCAACAGTAATAGAAGATTCAATTCCTAACTTTAAGTTATTTCTAATCTAGCAAAGAAAGTAAGCATACATATGAAAACAACCTATGTGTCATGAAAAATATGTTCTGATGATAAAGTAGATATAATTTCTGAGAAATGTAGGAATGATTCAATCCCTTGGGAGATGAGAAAAGATCTCTGTAAAATTAGATTCTCTCCTAACAATTCTTCAGGTCTATCACAGAAAACTTGGAAAATACTGAGTGGTTTATGGAGCAACATGTGAAACAGTACAAATCCTACCCTACAGTGATGTGATTAATTCATTCCACCCAACTAGCAAACTTACTGGGTACTTACATATGTATGTGAGGGCATTAAATTTTAAAGAACTGAGATGGTATTATATAGAATGCTATCATGCTTTCTTCATTTAGGATTAAATTATTAACTTTTCCCCAGACTGTGTAACTTTTCTAAAAACATATGTCTCATATTTTTGTCCAAGCTGCCTGTTAACAATACCTATGTAGATAGTGGGAGAAAACCAAGAGCAAACCACAGATAATGTTGGAAAACACTAGGTATAGTTAAAGCCATCCTTATTTTAAAAGAAATATACTCAAAAACACACACAAACATTATTAAAATACAAAGGCGGGGGAGTGAGCTCTAATGGAGTTTATAAAAAAAATACCAGGCAGACAGCATATTGGAACATCATCTAAGGATGTAGAAGAAAACAATATCTCTGAACATTATTAACAGAACCCATAAGAAATGCTTTTAAGTTTTTGAAATTCTTTATAACAACAGTATTATTTACAGCTGTTGCTTCTGAACTTTTTTAGCAAAAGAATCTTATTTTTCATATGAAGGATCCTGATATAGAAAATTCGATAAAGGGCAGGGAGCTGGCCAACCATGAGTGGTCAAGAAATAGCTCAGCTCTGGTTTCAGATCAGTAGCTATAATAGTGAGCTCAGTCTGGCACTGTTATTATTCAGGAGATTAGAAAATTACCCAACCTTCCTACACCTTCCCACCTAGGGGTGTAGACTTAATGTGGTGCCCTGAGCTCTAATATAGGCAGTATGCATTTATGGGGAACCTCCAGGTTGAGAATTTTAACTATCACATTTGGAAATGTCCTTCAAAGACACCATTCCAACTTAAAAAAAAAAAAAAAAAAAAAAGCAAGAGGGTAGGGAACCAGAAATCCAGAAATCTCTCTGCTAACAAAGTACAATCAGATTAGAATTTGGTGCCAGGTCTGCCCTCAAATGTCTATGGATGGGGTAGGGTCTAAAAGAATTAATATAAGCCGTGGTTATGTTTTGTCCCACTCTACCTGCAATCTGTACAATTAAGTCATTATTATCTCTAATAGGGAAACTAAGGTATGGTGAGGTTAAATACTGAGAATCACACAGCCCATGAGCAGTGAAGCCTCAGATCCCAGTGCAGTCTCATTCCTAAGGCTGAGTTTTTCCCACTTCACAAAATGTTGGCTCCATATATGGGTTCTTTCAGAAGTCACTTTAGGGTAGTTCTCTGAGTTTTATCCATTTCATTTTCTTATTGCCTTGGCAAATAAAGAAGATCCCAATATAAAAATTAGATTTCAAAACAAATAAAAATCTATGTGTGGGAAAAATGTTAAAGTTCTTTTAAGAGAACTGGAACACGTTAACTTTGTCCTGGATGAGGGGACAACAGTGGTTTATTTTTTATTCCTTTGTGTATGTATGTATGTTTACAAAATCTCTACAACTAATTAATAATGGAAAAAACAGTGAGTTTGTTAAAAAGGAAATATAAGTTAGTTAAATTTATTTCCCTCTGTCTACACACACACACACACACAAAACAGAACATACAGAGGAAGAAATACATAAATGTTGAAGATTTACTAGTCATGTTTTTCCTAGATATTTTTTAATTTTTTTTGGATTTTCTATAATGAACAAATAGTACTTGTATAAGTGAGAATTATAGTGTTACTTTTAAATGCAGAAAAAACTGTCCATTTCTTTTCCATTTCCTTCTTAGAATAAGCCAAAATTGAGCACAGTTGAAGCAGAAAATATTCCTAGCAAGTATTTACAGGATTTATTTAACCCAGAAGTAGGATTCGAATACATTAAATAATAATAAAGGTCATCATTTTTACAGACTTTCCGTATGCCAGGCACTGTTCCAGGGCTTCAGGCACATGATCTCTTTAGTAATCCAACAGCTCTATGAAGTAAATACAACTGCAGATTTTCATTTGGCAGATAAAAACACTGAGGCCTAGAGTTTAGGTGTCTTTACCAAGATGATGGAGGCTGGATTTGAAGCCAGGCAGTCTGTCCATAGACCCTGCCTTCACCATAAAGTCATCCTTCCTTAAAAAAGAGCAGAAAGGGTGGCACAGAGGTGACAAGTGCTTCCAGGAGACATGAAATAGCCTTGTGCGCAAGCCATTGAACAATCCTCCCCAGCAACAGCATGTTTCAAGATTCTAAGTGCATATGACCTGGGGTCCACACAAATGATGAGGCTGTTTGCAAAACCACAGTTCTTCTACTTACTAAAAGAAGGCTCTTGGTGCGTGTACACACTCAGAGTTCCAGCACATTCTGCACCAGCTTGCTTCCACAGTTCATTCCCTTCCAGGTTAGAAAAAAACAAAAGGAAAAAGTATATGCATGCAGTATATATGCGTTTTATATGTATGTACATATATATACATATATACTACACATACCTATAAATACTACACATACATACATATACATGTACAAATACATGCTATATATATTCCTTATATGCATTCATATATATTCCATGTACACATGCATATATATATATGTATATGTTATTTTTTTCTTTAATTAAAGAACCAAAATTTGACTTAGGGAGGGAGTTGCTGGTTTAATCACTAGCATCACTTCCTTCACCATCTTGATAATGATTTAGAAAAGGAAAAGGGAACAACAATAGTTTCATAATGTTCTTTTCCATGGGAAAGAAAGATTAAATACCAAAGAGCTATTCAATTTGCATATGGAAACCCATTATTTTCTGATAAATCTTCCATGGTGGGATGAATTCATAATCTTAACCAGTTATTGATGAATAGAATCTGAAAGATTTGTGAGGGTTCCAGCCTTGAACATGAGCAAACAAATTCTCTCATGTGCTTCTCTCCAATAAGCAGTTGCCTAGCCTGCAGCCAGGGTGGTGGCTCAGTCATTCAGTAGCTCATTCATTCATTCATTCATTCATTCATTCAACAAATACATGCATGCCAGCATTCTAAATGTCAGGTATTGCATTGAATACATTTGTGAACAAGTCAGCATTTCAGCCTTCTAGGTGTTTATGTGCTAGCGGGTGAGGCCAACAGCAAAAAAATAAATAAAAATATATAAATCTTATGAAATAAAATAAAGTAGGTTAAGAAGAGAGAGAGAGCAAAACTGGGTGTGGGCAGCATTATTTAAGAGAGGGGGTGAGGAAAGACCTCTTCATGGAGGTAACATTTCAGCAGAACAATTGAAAACATGAGGTGTGTAAAGTTCTTGGGAAGAGAGGTCCAGGATAAGGGAGCTGCAATTCACAAGCTCTGAGGCAGAACTAGCTTATGTGGTCATGAACAGCAAGGAGGCAATTATTGCTGCATGATCTAACCTAGCAGGTGAGTCTCCAATGAAGGCAGTGTTACCGCCCAGGGTACATTTGGAAATGCCTGAAGACCCTTTTGACTCTCACATCCAGGGTGGTGGTGGGGGGTGAGTTTCACTGGCATCTAATGGGTAGAGGCCAGGGATGCTGCTCAATACCCTATAATGCACAGCTCCCAACAATTATTCAACCCAAGATGGCAATAGTGCCCACAGTTGAGAAACCCTGTTCTAAATTCTCCAGTCTTTCACAGACTGCTCTCTTTTCCTATCATTATGGAACCTTGTGATGAAGGAGATAATTTAGACCAGAGACAGAGACAAGCTTTTGTCCCAGCCTGTATACGTCCTCTCAGGAGGAAGAAGGAACATTGATCTGACCATATATTCACTGTACCAAATGAATAGGAATGTACAGCATTTAGGAAGAACACACAATAGAGTTTGATGGAGAATCATTATTACCTTTATCAGATCTTTAGCTGCAATATTAGGGAATATGCAAAATGCAGTAAAAATTCCTAGCCCATTTTGAACCCTCTCTACATTGTCATATCTTAGCTCCGTAGCATAACCTGGTCACATATGCCGCAGCACAATCTTATTTCCAAACTGCATTCTAAAAATTTGGCAGTAAACAGTGCAGTTACTACTAAAAGGGTTGATTACAACCCAGGAAGAGGAAAGATTAAAAAGGTGAATAAAAGGGAGAAAAAAATGCGGCTCACAGAGATTGGAAATGAGATGGGGAATTGGGGGAAGGGGAAGGTGAAGAGATACAGGTGAGCTGGGCTGTTGATGTCAGGCATCGCCAAGCAAAGACAGCTCTGAGCTGTCCTGGCAAGATTATGTTGGACAAAAACCAATAAATGCTGCACAGACAATGGTAAGAGAGAGAAATAGAGAAAGTCAAAAGTTAAAATTACTAGTTTTCATGATGCAGTGTTTCCAATACCTATCAAGCAAAATGTGCTCATTTCTGCTACAAAAGATGTCTGGGATTTTGGTCTTACAATTTCCTCCTTTGATTACAGATGATTGATTGCTATTACTTTTGTCCCCTCTGACTCCCACTCCACCCTTCTTCTACATTTAAGAAGGGGAGATCTAAGGAGACAAGTGATGGGAGGGAAATGACTCCACCAGGAAGCAAAATGAGGAGAAAAGCTCACAGGGTTACAGAACATTGTGTTCAACCCACTTAAATTAAGTAAAATATGGTATATTGGTACACAAAGATGCTCAAATAACTATGTCTAGTACAAATGTATGAAATTGATGAGATTTTAAATCTGCCTGAAAATTTGGGAATCTATAATTGTGCTAATGCTGATGATATGTATCCATCAGTTGTATTTTCCACTAAAATATGGATAAATTATTAAAATATTTAAGAGTAGGAGACACTCAACGGCCTACCCAAATGAGACCTCCCAGCAATGTGATAGATGACTTCAAACCAGGCACTATTCCCATGTGAAATAGTATTATGTATTTATGACTGCATCTGTCTAGTTTCACAGATCATTAATAAGACCATCCAAGAGGAGATTGCACTGTTATTGCTTATTGCATTTATTATCTAGGCCACTGCAGTAGACACATATATCCCAGCATAAATAGCATACAGTTCGGGTACCTTTGAAATCAGTCATCTATCTTACATGCTGATAAATGTCTCTTCGCATCACTGGGTAAATTTACATTGTCTAGAATCAGGGGGAGCTGAGAGCTCACGAATATATGAGATGAAGGTGTTCACTTAGAATGAGAAAAAGGAGTGAAAATGAGCCTGGTGAGTACCCACTTTTTCCACCATCAGAGGATGCAGGCTAGTGAATGTGGAAGCATCTGGTGCAAGGCTTAATACTGGCCACAAATTGTTGGGAAAATAAACGCTGATAACCATCAAGTCTAGCTCTTAACAGAATGATTAATCATGCTTCTGTTTGTAATACGTTGATTTTTTTTTTTTTTTTGTGGTGGTGGTGATGGTTTTTGTTTTGTTTTGTTCTTTTAAGAGTAGGGATGCCTGGGAAGTGAACTTAACATAGACCGGGTGAGGCACAAGTTAATCATCTGTCGTCTGCCTTGAGTTTCAGGGGCACTTGGGCCTGACTGGCTAGAAATCCCTAAGAATGTTACAGGAAACCCCCTGGTGGGCGTAGCTTCAGAGGGCTGGGTGGACAGTGAACTGAATTTCTTTTCCCATCAGGGTCTAAATTTGTCTCCATTGTTTCTTTTTTTTCTCTCTCCTACTAAAATGAGACTTGAGCCAAGTGAGGGACAACAATATCTTAACAGAAAACTCTGGGCAACGAAGACAGGGTCATCTGCATTGTCTGAACTCCATGTGCAACAGAGATTACACCCATAGAAAACAAAAGAACTACGCAACAGAAACGACCACAGCCAGTAAACAAGAGAAACGTGACCGCTGGAACAGGCGTCTTCCTGCAGAGGCTGGAGTCGGTGAAAAATAATTGTTTTTCTCCCACCCTACCCCCACCATGAGCTATTGCCATGAAAGAAGAATCCGGATAGCTAGGTTTTCCTAAGGCTCAGGTTACTCCTTGGGAGTGAGTTAAAGATTTTCAGAAGCTGTGGGAGCGGAAACTTAATCAACACAGTCTCCTTGAACTAAAGGGTACCCCAGTGGCCTCCAGTATTAATGCAACTTACAGTAGTTCTATTATAATAACTGGGAGAAATCTGACTCAACATATAATAGAGGACAGTGTAGTAGTCCAATATTTTTCACTTATATGAGCTATTAGACTTACTGAATCAATGGCACATAAATCAATGACCCAGATGATACGTTTATTGTAGTTTAATATAGCAAATAACTTTTCAGTCATTCAACAAACATTTCTTTTGCCAGATTTTTAACTCAGCAGTAGGTTTAAAGTCCAGTGTTAGATCTCTCAGTAGCTTTGCAAATATGAGCACTTGTGATTTCAAGGATCCCATATCTAAAAACATGATATCTATAAAAGTTTAAAAGAGCACAGTATTTCTTGATTTTGGAGATTCATAGCAAAAAAAACCCCAAAATCACACCCATTATAGAAGCCTTTGATGATTATATTTTATAAGATCGAAACAATGCAAATAGCCACAGACTGGCTAAATTGGATTGAGTTTCTTGATACTTTTAAGATAGCCATGCACTTTAACAGCCTCAATCACTATTGCAGCATCTTGGGAAATAAAGACAGGGACCACAGAATTGAGGTTGATTCAGACACACCAACCGAAACTCCCAATATCCTGGCGTCGTTACAGCTGAGCACATCTCAACCCCCTCCCCCGTGTTTGCTGATGCTATCACTCCTGAAAGTAAGTTATGCGCCACAAACTGCTCCTAGAGAGCTAATGGAAAATTGACAAGGTAAAAGACAAAGAAGATGTTTATACTCTTCCCCAAAGTGAAATTTGTAAAAATTTTAATGTTTTTTGCAGCTATTCAACTCCTTTCATTTAATTTATTGTGTGGTATAATTTATGAACTCAAACAATGAGGTTGGCATCCAAGGTATTGGGGAATTAAAGGAAGGAATGAATACATGAGCAGACGGTGTTGATAAGTGAAAGGACAAAAGCTACCAAGGTGTGCTTTTTCATAATGTTATTATGCCTCATTTCAAAATCCCTTAATCAAATTTCCAATCTTTGTATCATTAAGCACCTTTTCCGGATATCATGGAAGTAAAAGACTTTGTAATAATGGCTCTCAGTCATTTTGCATCCACTCATGTGACTGCGATAATATTGTTTCCCTTTGATTTTTGCAGAGGTATGTTGAACCTGTCATCATTCGGTATTTGGAAAGCAATTTGCAGCCTCTCGACAGTTGGTCTGTCTTTGAGATCTAGAGGGGTGTGTGGACGAACATGGATTGATGAGGCCCAAGGCAAGCAGAGGACATGCTTTCAAAATACAGCAAAGTACACATTAAAGTCATTTTACATGGGTGTTGAAACTTGAGAGATAATATCAGAAAACAAATTTTACTGGTATCCTAAAATCAGAAATAAGTGGTTTAGGTGGAATTCGGATTAAGGGAAATTGTACATTAGGCCGTCAGAGCCTGATGGATTTGTTCCTTCCTTCTACATCAACTTATCCCAGTGAAAATGAGTGACTCAGTGAAACCGAGATTTCAGAGGCAACGAGAAAGAAAAAAAAAACACCAAAAAACTTAGGAGAGAACATACATCAATATTCACATGCTCTTAGTGTAGAAAAATAATTTCCTAGAATAAAACTATGAAAAAATGATAAAAGAAAAGAATGTTTCTACTTTTGCTTGCTGTGTACTAGATACTGTTGCATGCGCTTTACATACACCAACTGATTTAATCTTTCTAACAAAGGATGAGATATACCACAAATTAACCCACTTGACAGCAGAGAAAACTGAGGCTATGAGAAATAACATGACTTGCTCAAGATGCCTTTGCTCAGAAAGGACAAAGGCAGGTTTTTAACCCTGAAAGTCTGGCTGCTGAGTACATGCCTTAAGGTCTCTAGAACCCATGCTTGGACTTAAAAAAAAACCCTGTAAATTTCTAAAAAAGTAAACAGAAAAAAATATAACAAGAGAGCAGGTTATTATTAGAAGAGTCTAGATCAGTGGATTTCAACTCTGGCTACAGAATTACCTGGGAGCTTAAAGAATCACTGGGGAGGAGTCAGGCATTAGTATCTATATTAAAAGCCCCCCAGATGATTCTAATGTGCAGTGAAGGTGGAGAATGACTGAAAAAGAAGAAACAATGAGCATCAATAAATGAATCAGAAAATTTTCAAGTGGATGATGACAAATGATTGCTCTCACTTGTAAGAGTAGATTTATAGTTTCAAACAATGGGGCATCATTTAGTTCCTATCAAATTAACAAAAGGTTTTAAAAAAATTTTTATAATAATAATGATGATAAACTTGTTTAGCAAGAGAAGCATGTTAGGTCTATAATTTGGTACATCCTTCCTAGAAGTATTAAATGAATATGCATTACGACACTAAAACTGATTCCACTTCTCAGAATTTATCTTAAGGAAATAGAGATGGGTACATTCAGTTACAAGCACATCTGTAACAATATTATTTACAGTAGTGAAATATAAACACTGTTCATGGAAAACATCAGGAGAGTAAATAAATACATTATTGGTAAATTGGTTCAGTGGACTACAGCAGCCGGAGGCATTGGCATCCTCTTCATGAGTAGGACATATGCCTGTGGTGTAATATTATGTGAAAAAAAGCTAGAACTCTACACTATATATTTCCCATGTTGTATATATGCAATTAAGATATTGGAGGGAAATAAGCAAAACATTAACAATTATTATCCTTAGGCTAACTTTATTTCGTATAATATCCGTAAATTACAATAGATGTAAAAGGGAGTGTTCCAACATGCTGGTTGACCAGGAGTGTAGGAAGGCAACAGTCATTCGGACACCGGTCAGATCACTATGCTGAAAGATCCTCCCTAATTCTGAGACCAACGAAATGCTATCATAGCCCCAAATCCAGGGGCCTGACTCACAATGCGGGTAGGCAGAAGTGGCATTCACCATGCCAAGACCCTTGGTGAAATATCTGCCTGCTGTGCTTTAGGCTTATGGGCCACTTTCAGGTACAGTATTCATACCTGCTTGTTGATGTCATATTAGTGCTAAAAGGTAAGTAAACCAATGCAGATATTTTCCAAAGTCTAGAAGAAGAATCTATGTCATTGGATCACATTTCCAAACAACTTTGAACATATTGATGCAAGTTATAAATGTAAGCCAATTAGCATACGTGATTCAGCCACTGCATTCTCAAGCTGCTCATTAATTCCACTTGCTATAAATTATGAGATTTGTTGATGCTTCAGACTTTAGGAGGCATGCTACCCCCTCCAAAGGACCCCTATGTTTGCGTATCAGCTGACGCGCAAGATACCTGCACAGTGAAGGCTTCAGTGTACACACACACACACACATGCACACACACACACACTCTTATGTTTTGCTGAAATTCATCACTTAAAGAATCTTTCTTCCTGAAGCTGCCATGTCTTGCCTGAGCCTGTTCAGCCAGTAATGATATCCCATCAGGATGAACTAGAAGCCACCACACAATTCAGTAGATGGGACCTAGATAAAATGACTTTCACAGTGGGAACAAAATCCTCCTTTTCAACAGGAAGCTAGAGCAAAAGAAGCACAGAGAGAGAGGTAGACTGAGCTGCTCTCTATTTTTTGTGTTAATAAGTGTCAAATGAGAGGTAGCTAATAACCATCAGGATTGAGAGCCCCGAAGGTAGCATGCTACCACAGGTGATCACGTCCACTTATAGTAACACACCTGTGGCCTGACTACCCTTTTAGAACCTGGACTCATTTGCACAGTTCCTTATGAAGACACAGGAGGCTTTCGCTCTCCTGGCTGGATCATGGCCCTCCCCTGCTTTCCTGCACGTTTTCTGTGCTCACAAAACTGAAAGGAATGCATAGAAAAGATGTAGAAATGTCTTGGTGGCCATGGTGGCACATCATTGTCATTGGTGTGAGAAAAATAAAGCCGCCAGTCCCCATTATAGGCTGTAGCTCTTCCTACTTCAATAAATGAGCCAAAAGGAGGGCAAGCCTATTCCTACTGAAAAGAAGGCCCAGCGGGCTGGAGAAATGTTTTGAGACAGTGAAGCACATAATGCTGTCCAGCTGTGGAATGCTGAGAACAACGGCTCAGGAATGGCCTGACAAATACTGATCAGGGAGGCTGGCTCTGCGCTAAAGACGTGAGGCATGTGGCTCATAAGTGGTTTTTAGAGTTTGCGCAAGTCGGTGTGAATGTACTTCACAGGATTAAAACCCCACTTCGCAGAGTAACCTACGATGTATGGACTGCTCTGTCCTCAGCAATGAGGTTTGCATCTGGGAAGGTGCCAATAAAAGATAAAATCACGTCCCATCCTCAAGGAGCTTTCACCAAAACTGGAAGAATAAAGGAAACACTAATGACAATACCGCCAACTTAAGCTATTGCTGCACCCACCACCATCTCGTTGCTTCAGTTTCAAAGAAAAAGAAGTGTATCCATTGTCCTGTTCAAGACTGACACCCTCTTCCTGACCTGCACTCCACCCGTCATCCAAACGAACTGGGCTTGTTTGTTATGGGCCTTTCTTTCCTCTATGTCCAACTTGTCCCTCTCCATTCCATCTGTGCCCCCTACAGACTAAGAGCATGTGCTCAAGCTGCTTCCTTTAAAGTTGAAATCCATCCTACACTTCCCTCTTCTTCCCACCTTCTCTCTCCTTTCCTTCACAGAAAGCACCCAAAAGACTTCAACACCTGCTTGCCTCAGCTCTCTCACATTCTGTCTGCAACCTTAAGTAATGCATCTTCTGTCTCCATCAGTCCACTGCAAATGCTTTTGCAAAGCAGGGTTGGGTGGACGTGACTTGAATGGACTCTTTCTGTGTTTGCATGCAGCATCGTACTTATTATATTAGATATCTTATCTCCTTAGTGTAGACTCTCATCATCTCTAGCCTCAAGGTTTCAATAGCTACGTAACTGGGTCGCTTGGTTGCCAAGTTTGTACTACTGGAATTCGCTCTCCAGGCTTCTGCCAAATGATCTTCCCAAACCCCAGTCCAACCATCCTGATCTTTCAGGGACTCTCTACTGGCAAAGAAATAACATAGACATGATCCTTGCCCCATGGAGCTTACAGTTCAGAGGGGGAGACAATTAAAAACCCAGCAAAGTGATGAATGGTACAAACTGTGATGAGTGTTACCAAGGAAACAACTGTTATTTTAGAAATTAAAAGGATGAGGAAATACTTTAGATAAGGAAGTGTGGAAACTTCTCTCTGAGAAGGTGGCATTAAAGCAACACTAAGATCCAGGTGAGGCCTCGGGGAACACACGATCCAGAACAGCTAAGTCCCTGCTTCAGGACCATGCTTGGCATGCCTGAGGAAGGGCAAGGAGGTAGGTAGGGCTGCGCAGGGAAAGGTAAGGAGGCAAGAATGGAGGGTGCTACAGCAGGCAGGGTAATCGTACCTGGTTTGGTGCGTCGGATCAAGGCATTTAGATTTTATTTCTAGTGTAAGGGAAAGCTTTTGAAGGATAAGCCGGGGAGACACACAACCTAACATTGTTTTTAAAACAGCTTTCTATCTGCATAGTGACCAATAGAATGAGGAGTTGAGAGGAAGCTTGCCAAAAAGACAATGGCCTGAACTTTGGAGGTGTCAGTGACAATGGCAGGAAATAGACAAATTCAAAGGCAGGGTTGCAGGGCCTGCTGAATACGCAGAAAGGAAAAGGAGTTCAAGAGGACCCCAAAAGTCCCCACTGGAGCAACCAGGTGGGTGGTGCCATTACTAAGACGGGGAGATGGACAGGCACAGATCGGGGGGAAATTAGGAGTTCAGCCTCGGATATGTTAACTTTGAGATGCTTAAAGACATGTCGCAGATAATTAGAAATATGAGTCAGAGGAGAGATTTGGCTGAATATATGTCATCTATGCATGAATTGTATTTATAGCCATGGGGACGGATGAGATCATCTGGCAAGAGGGTGGCAAGTGAGAAGAGTGTGCAGAACAAAGAAACCCCAAATTTTCAAGATGCAATAGAGGAATTGACACCCAAAAAAGAGACAGAGCAGGGGCCAGTAAGAGGAGAAAACAAGAGAGGGTGGTGTGAGAGAAGCCAAATGAAGAAAATGTTTCAAGAAAGAGGAATGATCAAGTATGTCAGTAAGATGAGGGTGGAGAATTAATCATTTGAGTTGGGAAGAGAGGTGCTGAATAAAAGACATCTGGAAATGAACAGCTAAATGAGAAAGATCATGAGTAGGTAATTCAGGAAGGTAGACCTACAACCAATAAGTAACAGAGGAAACATCTATACCCTCACAAACGATCAGACATAAAGATTAAAGAAAAGCATTTCACCACTAAATAAGTAAATCAGTTTTTAAAGTTATAATAAAATATCAGTCAAAATGTGGTAAGATTGGTATTTCACCTATTGTTCTTGACATTATGAATTAATGAAACTCTTTAACTGGAACATAATTTGGCAGTAGCTATAACCAAAGAACTTTGACCCAGGAAATGCACTTATGAGAATATAGCCTAAAAAAGTAACCTAAAATACTTGCATGCCCCATATTGTTCATTCTAGTATTGTTTACAATATCAAATTTCTTAAAAAATTAAATATCCCAAAAGAGTGAAATGGTCAGGTAAAATATAGTGTATTAGCTTAGAGAAATACTATGTGGACAAAAAGTAATATAAAAATGTTTATGATCTAATGGAAAATAAATAATACACAAAAATATATTTAAACGCTGATTATAAGGTACAAGTTAATCTGCATTTAAGAAAAAGTGCCTGAAAAGAAAGGGACTCAAAAAACTAGGAGTAGTTTTATAATGGAGATGGAATCATAGATGACTGTTCCACTATTTTCTTTATCAGCTGTATTATGGTTAATATCACTTTCACAATAAAAAAGATTTTATTTAATATTTTTGGCAAGATTATTCTCTTTTGGCCTCATGGATAACAATTCTGTCATGAATATAATTTTGAATAAAAGGGAAAATATTAATATTTATGATCTTTATATCACAGTTCTGAGTATTTCTTTTAAAGGAATGCAAAACTACTTGTGCTGACATATTTATTTTGAGACCCAAGCTCCTTGGTTTTTTCTGTTTATAAATATGTACCTTTGTGAGTTGTAAATGTGAGCTGAATCTGCTTGGCTAACAGTTGACAATTTCTTAAAAGAGCTTTATTTTTAGGATGTGTTTTTTTTCCATTCCTACTTTACCTAGTCACCAGTTTTCAATGCAACCGCCTGCTCCATGAAATCCCCCACCTCTCTAGAAACCAAGACCCCAGACTGTTTGGGATATCAGCACAGTCCCTACTAAGTAAATATTTTCAGAGCACGGGGGCCAAGAGGCTGTCACCCCTACCTGAAACCACATTCCCAAGAGTAAGGATTCAGGTGACAAACAGGAGATTTTTTTTTTTTTTCTTCCAGTTTCAATGAAAGCCCTGGGCTGGAGAAGTAGGAGGGGCCTTTTTCTGTCTAGTATTCAAAAGGACACACCACAAGCTGTGGCAAACTTTTTCTGAGAGGCATTCCATCCAATCACTGTAAAAAAAATAAATATAAAAGGATAGTAGATGGTAGGAAAAAAATTAAAATACCTTTAATTTTAAAAAGGACTGCAAATTGTCCAAATCAATGCCTGTTTTTCATTTTGGAGGGGAAAAATTAATAATGTCAAATAAATGTAGCTTTGTTTATCTCAACAGGAAATTGGAAGAAAGGAGTGGGGGGTGGGAGGGCAGAAGCCTAAAAGCTATGCTCTCTATTTCATAGATGAATTATTCAGGTAAGGAAGAAAAGCGGGGGCATGTGAGAAAAAGAGGGTGAAGTGCAGCTCAAAGAACTTGGAGATAGTAGAAAGAAAATCTGTTTTTTCAAATCTGATTTCCAAATAGAATAACAGGCTTTTCTACATTCTAGTTGAGATGCAACCTATTATTGAAAACCCTTATATATAACTCTCTGCTAAGCACAAAGCACTGTAATGCAGTTTCAAAAGCATGCTTTCTCCAAGGTGAAGGCTGACTGGCTCAGTGAATAGAGTAACCCCTCCCCCAAATCTGATTGAAGCTAAAAATGACATAAATCACGTAGAACTATAATTTGCAAATTCATTGTATGAAGTAATTAATCAAAGCATGGCTGAGTTTTAGGAGTTGAGACTTTGATCTGACAAGTAGAAGAAATATAGTGAAACTAGTGGGGATCAGGCTGCAGCGTTAGGACTTAAAATGTTTTTCCGTGCCAGTCACAAGTTTAATTACTTCTTTTTTTCCCCTGCTGACAGTCCCAAATTAAAATAAATGGACCACATCAAGACAAATCTTGGATACATGTAGTGCTTAAGAATATATTGTTCCGGATACAGGAATAGCTTGAAACCTATGAATATGTTTGCTTCTTTTAAATGGTGAAGAGGTAGGGGGAGGGATAAGATGGGCCATGAAAGAAAGCGAACCGCTAAACCTAAACCGGGGACGTACATGGACTGCTTGGGAGAGGTGGGAGTTTTGCTCGCTGTGCACTCACTTTATGCCTGTCACTGTGAAGGTTTTAAAAGAAGAGACAGCCTGGGGGAAGTGGGATAGACAAATGCCGTGCGGTCACGCGGTGTACTGAGCCAATTCCTTTCTAAGTGCAGGCAAATCGTTTTATATTTAGTGACAACAATTGACTCTATTACAAATTAATGAGGGGTCGGAAGCTTGATTGGGGATTGTCTGCCCATACATTTGCTATCATCTTAAAAAAAAAAAAAAAATAGACGACTCATAACCTGAGGCAAGGAGCTATCGGAAGTCATCAAGCTATAAAGTCCTAGTTACCCTACACTGGCCAGATCCTTTCAAGGTGTCCTTTTGAGGACTTCCCTTGAGGCTCCTGAGCCCTTCCTTGAACTCCTAGCATTCTCACTTTCTCAGAATCCATCAGTCAGAGTTCTCAAGTCTCCCAACCTTCTTGTTTTCACATTCCCAGTTTCCTGGTATTTTCCCAGGACTCATTGTATCTCCCTAGAAGCTAGAGCAGCGGCGAACTGCAGAGGTAAACAGGAAGAGAGCTGACTTCTCAGGACCAGGCGCTGCTGCCCGGGGCTGTCTCAGCTTGTGAAGCAGAGATAAGAGGACGGATGAAACCAGCGAAGAATTTGTGACAATGCGGCCATATACAACCAACTCACTGAACAGGTTCAACAAACATTTCAAACATGTTTAATTTAAAAAACAACATTCTTCCTGCCGATGCCATGTTTCACGGGAAAACCATGTAGGGAACCACTGACGTTGAATGGCACTAAGAATCTGGCAATTCTGATTCTCTGCTCCTTTCTCCAATTCACCACAGAGGCTGTTTCAAACTTTGCAACTTTCCACAAACTTCCTCTTACCCATCCTCTCAATAGATAACCTCTCTTCCTTTTTCACAGAGAAAATTATTGACATGGAGATTAACTCTCCCAACGTCTCACCACTGAGCCAGACAACTGACATACAGGGCACCCATCCTTTCCTCTCTTGTCCAGTCTCTGTAAGATGGGTGCTACTTCCTAGGGACTTCATTCCATTCCATGTCTTCAAGGTCTCATTCAGTCAGTTACTAAATGCTGCTCCCCTTCACTATGGCTCTGCTAGCATCTAAGACACCTCTGTGCATCTTTGTGAAAAGAATTATGAAAAGGCATCACTTCCTCTGGATTATACCTCTTGGTGCTACACCAAGGCTGAATCTTACTCCCAGGGTGCCCCTTCCCCAGGCACCTGTGTGATGTACAACTGGCCCTGCGCTCTCTCTACCATTTTCAGCACTATTATCTATTCTGGTCCATACCAGCTACGTTCAAAAAATGTAATTCATGCCCTAGCTGGTTTTGCTCAGTGGTCAGAGCGTTGGCCCACAGGTTGAAGGGTCCCGGGTTTGATTCCAGCCAAGGGCACATACTTCAGTTGCAGGCTTAATCCTTAGCCCTGGCTGCAGGTGTGTGTGTGGTAGGCAACCAATCGATGTGTCTCTCTCATTTCTCTCTCTCTCTCTTTCTCTCTCTTTCCCCCTCCCTCCCTCCCTTCCACTCTTTCTGAAAAGCAATGGATAAAATATCCTCAGGTGAGGATTAAAAAAAAAAAGTAACTCATTCACATTGAGAGAGGAAGGGAAGTAGACCTAACCTCAAAATCTTCTCCTTCCCCAGAAAATTCATATTTTTTCACAGACACACTTTCTCTAAGTATTGTCTGTATTTGTCTAGTCATCTTCCTCATCTTCTACTTAGTCTTCAGTCCGTGGAAATCTGCCTTTCAACTTGATTTCTCTGCTGAAATCATTTTCACAAAAATCTCTGTTCTGTACTTTGGCATCACTGGTGTAGTTGGCCACTCCCTCTTCTGAAGGTTTTCATACCCACTCCACCTCCCTGTCCCCAAAACCATTCCTAGTTTTCCTTCTTTCTTTGACTGCTCCTTCTTAATCTCCTTTGCAGTAACTCTCCTTCTGCCAGACTCTTGAATGTTGGAATCTTTCAAGTTTCTGTCCTAAAGTCTTTTCCCAGTCCACATCCTCTCACTGGTTTGTCTTTCATTCCAAGAATTTTAATAACTCTATCTCTGCCAATGACTATCTAATCCAAATCTCCAGCCAAAGAGCACCCAAACGTCAGACCATTATTAAGCCAACTTCCCAATGGACAGCTCTACTTGGATAGCCTACTAGCACTTAGAATTCAACAAATCTCAATATGAAACTTGTTATATCTCAGTGAATAATATAACTATTAACTCAGCTGCCCTTGCCAGAAACCAATGCGGCCCATTGAATCTTCGCTATTTATCTCTCTACCCCCACCATCTAATCAAGAAGTCACACCTATTCTGTTTCTTAAGTGTCTCTCAACTCCCCCCTCACTACCTTGATCCAGAATCCTAAGTGTCCTAACTGCTTTCCCAACCTCTCTTCTTGCCCATTTTCATTCAGTTTTCTAGATTTATCTTTCTAAAGCATAAATATGACTTTGCCCTCTCTGCTTAAAATTCCTCAGCTGCTCCTCGTTATTTAAACGTACAGACTAAAACTCCTTAAAGTGACTTACAAGGCCCTGTATAACCTCTCGGCTGTTTTCTCTGTCTTCATGTCTCACCATTACCTCCTTACACTAATGTCCTTTGGTTTCTAGATCACATCATACTTCACACATAATATTCCATCTGCAAGGGGCATCAGCTCTCTGTCCCCACCCCCCAAACACTATGAGGCGTTAACCAACCTCTGCTTTTCCTTCACCATTCAACTCGACCAATCACTTCCTCCAGAAAGCTTTCATTGACACCTCAACATTCCACCATCTCCAGGTCTGGGAGAAGATCTTTATAAAGTAAGGAACATTATTGAGTCACATAAATTGTAAATTCAAGGAAGATTCTAGCTTCAATCGTGTGAGGTGCAAGGCTCTGTTTTCCCCGTGTTTCAGCAATGCTTCAATCTGGTATGGATATCATTCTGTGTGAGTTTCCTTTTGGAGAAAGGAGTCATGCCAAGCCTACATCCTTAGAGCATGCTGTCCCAAGGAATTAATAACAATGGAATTCCATTGTTATTCATGGAATGGAATATCAGGAGGACAGGGAACCAGGTAAAAAATTATACTTGTCCAGGCAAGTATCATTTAAACTTAGTAAATGATGATGAAATGTATTGTGCACAAAGTTCCAGATCATCCTTGAAGCCACCCTCCTCACCCTCAGCTTAAAATAACCATTTTTTTCTACCAGTCATTAGAAGGTTTCTGAGTATTTACTATGGACTGGGTAACAAGCTTGACCCTGGGAATACACCAGTAAATAAGGCATTTTTTGTCCTCACAGAATTTGGTGGGAGCTGTAGGTAAGTGAGCAGGGACAATACAAAGAGCTTGTTTTTACAGTGGAGGAGAGCTGGGTGCTATGGAGGTCCATGGGAAGAGTGTGACTCCAGCTTTATAGGTAGAGAGGAGGTTTGAACCACATGTAGAGGGCCATTCACACATGTTATAGGGTTTGGACTTTATCCTTAGGAAAAAGGAGAGCCAAAAAAGAGTTCTGGGACTGGAAGCCAGTCAAGTGAGTCCACTGAGATCAAGAAAGAGGTAATAGTGTCATGGATTTAGCCAAAGGCAGCAAGAATAGAGATGGGGATGAGTGACAAGATTAAAAAGCCACTTAGAAGGGTAAGTAGAGAGGATTTTGGTTGATTTTGATGTTAATTGGAGAGAAAAGAGTCAAGAATTCTCAAATGATCCTATGGCGTTATCCACTGAGCTCAGGAAGAGTGTGTGGGGCAAGTTGCCTATAATCCTTAGGGTAGTGTCAAAAATTCTGGCCCTTGATTATGTGGGAACCCTAAAGAAACAATAAAGGAATCATTCTCTTTTACACTAGGAAAAACTCTAAATCCTGATAGTGACAGTGGCATCTTTGTTAACAATCTATGAGCCACCAAGAGAGACAACGAGGGGAACAAAGGCAACCAAAGAAACTGCAGTGACTCTTTCTCAGGAATTCTGAAGTTGGGATGGAACCACCTATGTCCAATGGTGAAGCAGAGCTCTGCACAGCATGAGAGAGCCAATTTTTTACTTCCTTTCTAAACTTTTTGACTCAAGAACTTCACAGTTACATTGGATGGCCGTGACCCTTGATGTACTCTCTGGATTGTTGAAGGGCTTAGGTATGTTTTAATCCTTAGTCACTCCAGAATCACCTTCTTCACATCTAGCATTATCTCAGGAACTGAAACTATGAATTGAGCAATTTTGCATACTGAATTAATGAAGAAAAGCAAAAATTAGAAACAGTCTTGATGATGACAAGGAAGTGTCATAATCAGATCAATTACTGCAATGAATGCATTTCTCTTAAATATTTTGAATTCTTTCTTTTTCAAAATGTCTCACAATATCTGAAAATCACAAACTTTCCTTCATAAAATGAGGGGAAAACAGCTTTCATTTTAAGAAACCAAAAGACAGCAGCAAAGTTCACATGAAGCCAAAGAAACATACTTGTCTGCAAAATAAAAATAAAATTAAAATGGATCCTGAGGAGTAAATAAAAAGTATCACGTAGAGGTAACTAAATGCTGTATCTTCCTAACCCAGTTGAGTCAATATTTCCTCTTCTCTTCAAAAGAAAAGCTACCTATGAAAAGTTTTTAGTAATAGCTTTGCTATTTTCAATCAGACTGCCAGTTAGGTATAAATGAAAAATGTATTTGTTCAAGTTGAGAGAAAAATTTGGGGATGGGATTGGTAACCTGACAAGAGAGAATGAATGGGGATCAGAGAGAAGCATTGAAACTAACAACAGACTATTTGTCTTGTCGCGTTATTGTCTCCATATGGAGCTATTAAAATAGAACAATGCAGAAACAATACATTAAGCTATATAGCTCAAGTTCAATCTTCAATTATATGCTTTTGACTCTGTAGAAAAGTGTATTCAAATTGTCCCTCAACCCAATTCTTATTATCTGAGTTGAAGATTTCTGGACAGAATCAGAAACTTTATGGAGCGACCACTTATGTAGAAATCCTTGCTGGGCACTTTTAGCTTTGTGGAGCTGCCTTCCTTGTAGCTCAGCTCTCCCATCTGGTTTCACCCTGTGCAAATGCCTAATGGAAAAGCTTTTAAGTAGGAGAAAAACAACGTGATAGATGTCTTATTTTCCTCTATAGTTGGAAACAAAGCTTTGTGACACATTTGCTAAAAAGGGCGGTTTATATGAGCGTGTGTACATGTGTGTTTAAGATTAAACAGAGGCTTAGAAGAATAAAATATAATGTCTTCTAAGTATTGGAATTATTGGTGTCATTCTTAAGCATACATAAAGCCAGGCTGATAAATGACCAGAAATTCACCTTTCCTATGCTATAGCTGTGAATAAATGATTGAAAAATGACATAATATTAACAACTCTAGAATATCAAAATTGTTCATTAAAAGAAAATGTCTCATGCAATTAAGTGGGTGAGTGGGAAGGTTAACCTAACAACCACAAATAACAAACCATATTTTTCTCTCTGAATTAACTCGAGTTCTTAACTGAATTGATCCACTGCCTAGTAGTTACAGGAAGGCAGCCAAGTCCGTGTTGCGGTTATGATAGCCTCATATAGACCATCCATTTGTGTCCTGTACAAGAAGTGCGGAGACATTCCCAGAACAAATCAATATCAATATCGAACATACATTTCAAAACATTTTCCTTTCTAATTCATTTTATGTAATTCTTTTTTTCTTCCAGCACCTTTCTCCTTTCTGTGTCCACCTCTATTTTGAAAAGGTTAAAATATCTTTCGGAAATCTGAGCACTGGTTAAATTTTAGCACACACTTAGAAACTTCACATTGGAGATAAAAGATAAAAAAAGACTAGTGGAATAAAACAAACACAGTTTAGAAAGTCACTTAAGAAGAGGTGATCTATTTTCAGTACACATAAAAAAACAAATGCTTCTAGAATAGGAGCTGCATACAGATGTGGGAGTCTTAGACTGGAGGACAGGAAGACTCTCCTTAGGGTTAAGATTTCAGACACTGGGAACAAGGACTCCCTCTAATCAGACGTCATATGGGCAGGAGTCTGGAGCAGTGGCGCCTAAACTCTAAAGTGCATAAGAATCGCCTGGAGGGCTGGTGAAGACACAGATCTCTGGGCAACATCCCCCAGAGATTCTGGCTCAGTTGGTCTGTGGTGAGATCTGAGATCCTGCACGTCTGAGCCTGCACATGATGCTGACTTAGCTGGCCTAAGGATAGAGACTTGATCGACTGTAGGATCATCTCCAGGACCCACAGGAAGCTGGGATGAAGCAATCCAGACTCTTCCAACTGGTGCGGTCCTTAGCCTCTCCACGTGAGTGGCATATGGGAGGGAGATCCTTGATCCATCCCTTCTCCCCAACTTCCTAAAAACTCCCAAAGGACTAGATCAGGGTTCCTCGACAAATCCAGTCTTACTATACACTTAGTGCTATTTTTCACCTAATGCCTGCCTCTGGAAGTACCTTTACAACTTCTTTTTGTGAAGTGTTTTGAGCTAGTGGGAAGAGTAAGTGATTTCTAAAGTCACCATGCTGTTGAACTCAAGCACAGTCTGTTACTAGTTTTACAAGCTCAAGCCTGTCAGGTCATCTCTCCAAAGCTCAGTTTCTTTAGGTATAAAAACAGTGGTGCTAATAAAAAATAATCTATACTTCTACAAAGTCATCATGAAGATCAATGAGATAAAGTGAAAGCCCCTTTGAAGATGCAAAGCACTCAAGAATTTTCAAGGACTGTTAATACAGATTCCTGAAAATATTTTAATAAGGGAAACGAGATGCTTTTGGAGAAGACAGAGAAAGATTTAAAATGCAGGATGACATAGGAGGCAAGTAAATGAAAACGAGAGTAAAGTGTTTCAATAAATAGACAAGTATCGTATATCTGGTTATCTGAGTGTTCCCTGTTCCAAAGGTAAAGAGAGGCAGAAATCTTGAAAAGGCAGGGGAAAGAGTACATAAAAAGAGGAAAAAGGAGGGTCTGATGACAAAATTGGCCAACCTCAGAACCTTGCCTGGAGTAGTTAACCTTGGACAAGCAAGGACAACAGTGCTTCTCCTTTCACAATGTCCCCAGGAGGGACAGACATCTTTTTCCTTTTTTTTTTTTTCTTTTGCAATACAAGTACTTCATGTATAGAAGTTAGGTTCCAGGGGGTGCTTTTTTTTTTTTAAAATATATCTTTATTGATTTCAGAGAGAGGAAAGGAGAGGGAGAGAGAGAGAGAAACATCAATGATGAGAGAGTCACTGATCGAGCCCACAACCCAGGCATGTGCCCTGACCGGGAATCGAACCCCGATCGCCTGGATCCTAGGTCGACGCTCAACCTCTGAGCCACTCCCGGCCAGGCCCAGGGGGTGCATTTTATAAAATTTTTTTAGTAACTTAGTTCTTTTAGCCCAAACAGCGCAGCTCAGTGGTTGAGGGTCGACCCATGAACCAGGAGGTCATGGTTGGATTTCCGTGAGGACACCTGCCTGGGTTGCCGGCTCGATCCCCAGGAGGGGGCGTGCAGGAGGCGGCAGATCAATGACTCATCATTGATGTTTCTCTCTCTCTCTCCCCCTCCCTTCTGCTTTCTGAAATCAATAAAAACATATCTTTTAAAATGTTCTTTTAAACCATATCTTCATTCTCATAGAGTAAAATACATATTTACATGAGGCAAATCTTGTTTTTAATTTTAATGATAATATACATTGTGCTGTTAAACGCAACATCGTGGAACTAGAAATCACAGGAATCCATTTTTGTTCCCGTCTCTATTTCCTCTCAGTCTATGAATCTTGTGTCTCAGATGATTCATTTATAATCTGGTTATTACAATATTTATCTCAGAGAGAGATTAGGAGCTTTAGCCAATATTTGTAAAATATTCGGAAAGTCTCTACTGTAAGGTTTAGAAGGAAAGAAAATGACATTAATATATTACAAATAACCAAATCGCAGTAGCAAAAGAGATGATTGAATTCCAAGTTTCCATTACTCTCTTTAAATTTTTTTTTTTTTTAAAATAAATGAACTCCTGCTAGAGGCTTTCTTTCTTGAGAGATAATCTTTCCATTAGTAGAGTAATTTGCAAAGCAAAACCTTTGTATTTCCTCAGGTTAGCTTGTTTTTCTTCTTTTGATATAGATAAAAGTGCTGTGAACAGGTTATTAAGGGGCCGTTTTTCATTTGCAGAACATTTGAGGCTTGGACAGCAGAGGGAGGGAACTTGTGCACATCACATGTGTGCGGTTTTGCCAAGAGAAGAGACCCCCTGAGACTTCTATCACAGTCTGGCTCTGGGATCGGTTTAACAACTTGCTTTGAATGCATATGAGTCCTGGTTGCTAAATTTGCAAATGCCTCCCCATGAAGGTTATGCACCCACTGTAAATGCAGCATCTATTCAAAAAGATGGCCAGGTTGGTTGCTAGGAGATGGTGGGATTCTCTCAGAGAAAAATCAGTCCTGACAAAAAAAATTTTTTACATAAAGACCTTTTAAATATAAATACATTTGACAGTAGCTATTATTATTCACTGAGTTCCTTCACATCTGAATAAGTGGCAGAAAATGATGACATTATTCTTATGCCATTATACACTAAAGTGTTAAAATAGACGCGCCTTCTCTCTCAATATCTCTCTTTTCTTTGTTATTGCTGAAGAGAAAGGAGAAAGCTCCCCCACCCCATTGGGTTTCTCTGCTTTCCTTTTTAGATTCCCAGTATAACAGAAACCTCTCTAAACCTGACACCAAAGATGTGGATGACTGCATTTTCCTTCCAGACCAAAATGCCTGTTTTTTAAAGGATGGTTGAAATGGAGAACAGGGAACCACCAGCAAGACTGAAAAGAGTGCAACCAACTTCCTCCAACAGGAGGTTCAGAGAAAGCAGGTGGGAGGCTGTGCTCCTTGAAAGCAGCCATCCCTCCAATTTCATTTCAATAATGTTAGCAATTTTCTCCCTACTGGGTTGACTGGAGGCACAGCTGCCCTTTATGTGGGTCCATGAACCCAGCTTTTGCTAAAAATGACCCTAACAAATAAAACACGAAGCAAGTAATAATGTTGTTTATAAGTAGTGTCGTCGATAAATGAAGCAGCAATCTCTCCTAATTTAGTGTGCCCTGCCTGCACACTGAGGACCTGAGAATCTCCCAGCTGAAGCACACAAAGGCACACTGGGGCCACAAGCCAGAGGCCAGTGGCCAGCGGCCAGAGGCCACACCTCCCTTTGACTAGAACTATGAGACGCCTTGCCCCAACGCTCACAATTATGGTATTGAGACACATTTCATTACCATGAGAATGGCCACCCCCAACTCTGAGTATATTATTTTTGTTGTTATTGTGAATACAGTACAGTTTCTCAAGAATTTTTTTTTTTGGTAGCGTGCCTCAGAATCAGACTGAGGCATGTTTCCTTATACAAATATTGACATGAATCCCTCCGTTTATTTAGCATTTTCCTGTGAAAGGCTTGGTATGGTAATGTCCCTTCAAACCCTTTCACACATTTGTTCTGACTCTTGGCACCAGGAAGTCCTTATTGTTCTAATCAATGCTTGCTGGTCCAATGACAGTTTCCCCCTTTTAGAGACAGACATGGTATGTTTCCTTTCTTGAAGTTCTCATGAGAGTTTCTTATACTGTTTTCCATATACAACTGTGTTCCTTCTCCTGGTTCTTCTTTTTTTTTTTTGCTTGTTTTCTTTGTCAAAGCTTCCGTAGCCAACACCACTGCTAACGCCATAAAATCGCGGAATGCCAAATAAGAAAGCCCCTCAAAATTCCAGTAATTTTCTCTAAATTCATGGTACACCAATCCACTGCTGAACTGTGGCAGAATCCCATTGTGAACACATCAAGGAGGTTGCATTCTTGTAGATGAAGAGGCTTACTTGAGTATCTAGTTTTTCAGGTGTTCCAAATAACTCTGGAACTGTGAAAGCACAGCTCCTCAATTATACAATTTACTGCCCATATAGCACTCTCTCTGCTTATGCTGATTAATTATTTCAATTTCAAGTTAGTGCACATTTCTTGGGAGAAGAGAATTCATTCAATGATTTCTACACTGAAATAAGAAATAGAAATGGAAATGGAAGCAACAGAAAACTACCTGAATACAAAGGACCATTTACAGTGGGGGGTGAACAAGTCGAGAGGAGGAAAATCATTTGACCCTCCCTCCTTTGCCACTCCTATCAATTCTGTTACTTTTCCTAGTGGATGCAGGTATTTCTGGGTCTGTCAAGTAGCACGGACTGTGACAGAGAACCCCTGCTACAGTGGGAGAGAGGTTTTTTTTAAAGAGGCTGAGCCCTGCCGGGTGTGGCTCAGTGGTTGAGAGCATCGACCCAGGAACCAGGAGGTCATGGTTTGATTCATGGTCAGGATACATGCCTGGGTTTTGGGCTCAGTCCCCAGTAGGGGGCATGCAGGAGGTGATGTTTCTACCTATCCTTTCCCCTTCCTCTCTCTCTAAAAATCAATAGAACATATATTTTTTAAAACAAAACAAAGAGACTGAAAAGCTCGGTGCTGATTTCAGCCTCACAGGAGGACATTTCCTATCATGGGTTCTTAGATCTTTTTTCTCAAAAACATCAGCTCTGTTTGGGGAAGCAGGTTCAATCAGAGAAAATCCCTGGGTGAAGACTTAGACCACTGTGGATTCCAGGTATGTTGAGGGAACCTGAATCATGTTGGAACCAGGGTCCAAGAGCCGTGAGCAAATTCAGCCTGGTTCACATGGACTCAGGAGCCAGGCCCTCAGAAGTATCTATGCCTGGGTTCAGTGCCCAGGAGAGTTCCCAGGCCTAGGGAGTGTGGTCCGGGGCTGCCTGGAGAGACTGAGGGCACAGTGCGTCATAAAAGGGTCAGAGAAAGGCTTTTAGGGAACATTATCCTGCATCGGCACCAGCCCTAAGCATTCCTCACTGCCCTCGCCACCCAGACCCATCACCTGAGAACCCCTCTTCCCTGAATGGTAAACCAGCATATTGCCCTTCAGTGTGAAAGTTTCCAAGGCACAATGCCATCATCCCTCTTTCTGGTTACATTCTTTTGCAAGTTACACTCCAGGTATGATTTATTTCTGGTTCATTTCCTGTGAATCAGTTACACAGGATGCAAAATTATGATAATAATGCTTGTCTCCAGATAATGAATAGGGGGTTTGGGTTTCTCATAGCAGAAATGTTATACAAATGCAAAGTATCATTACAGCTAAAATCCATGACTAAAGAAATTAAATTTCCTGGAATGTTTTATATCTAACAAGAATGTTTGTAATCCTCTGTATTTACCGCTAAATGAGGTGGACTACAAGAAAGAAGATATTTAAAGGGAAGGAATGAGTTCAATGGGAAAAATTAACAAATGGGAAAATTGCAGCACTGCGTTTTGTACTTTACAGAGAAAAAGGGCTTGGTAAACATGCAACAGGAAACCATGTTTGATTTCTGCAAGGGAAATTTAACCAGCAACAGACTCATGTAGAATCTTCAAAGGAGAAGTTTCTCTACTTGTTTACCTTTTGATATGCAGTTGAAAAAGAACACTATGCTTCAGCTTAAAAGAAGAGATATCATGAATACTTTACCCAGTTCTGCAAAGAACTAAAGACCTAACTGGATATAGAGCAAATGGAAAGTTTTGCTAAAAAAAAAAAAAAAAAGCTAGGGAAAAAACACTAAATTTGGGGGGATTGGGGGGCGGGAAGGGGTGACATAGCTTTAATAACTTCCCAAATTTAGTTCCCTTTATTCTTCCATAAACACATGAGGCAATCAAATTCAGGGTTAAAAAATTTTTATACGTCAAAGGTAGTTTGAGAATATAACCTATTGGCCAATTTCCATACCTATTTCTCTCTTCCTTTTTGTTGTAAGGTACTAACTCCTGGCCTTATGAAATCAGAACAGTGAGAGAATCAGTATTTATAGAAATCTCATACATTTATGGCATTATACACACAGATTTAGAGGTAATAACTGGCATTGCCTCAGGTTATCAACCCAAGAAATGTCAACTATAGAGCAAACGGACCCCATCTTCACCAGAACAGTATTCTTTGAGCCTGCACCAGTGCAACTGCTAGAAAGAACCACAATATGCCAGCCCATTTCTGGGCTTCCTGACAGAATAGGAGGAGACTGTGACTTTGGGAGGAGTGGGCAGAGTTTCCTCAAAAATATAGCCTATACCAACTTCAACTCTATTACCCATCACAAATGCCTCTCGTCTTTCAAGCCCGGGACATAGTTCTCCCAGGGCCCTGTCTGATTGCACTACAGTTCCAGACCCTTTTTGATAGAGGTGATGCTCTCTGATCCCAGTGAAGTGCTATTTGCAGAGCCGGGCACCAGACTGTGCAGATGAAGAGGCTCAGTCACCTCTCTAGCCTGGGCTGGCATATTGTGGTTCTTTCTAGCAGTTGCCCTGGTGGAGAGTCAACTTCCCTGGCCCCATAACTCGTGCAGAACCTGAGGTCAAGGACCTTCACCTCACATTCGTGTCCTTACAGCCTTCCCTCTCTGAGAGCCCCCCAAAGTAACTTCCCCAGACAAATGTTTCCCACACACTACCTGTGGACGTGTCATTCCACTTATCCCTTTGGAACCCTCTTTGCATTTGGCGTGGACAGATTCAGAGCTTTCTAAGGGAGTCCCAATGACTGGAACACACCTTGACCCACTTAATACATAATTGTATTGAAATACGGTTTGTTCAATTTACTCTGGGCCGACGAGGAGAATGGGGAAGCTGAAGAGAAGAGGTGAAACAATGTATTTTGGCTCATTAAGCTTGAATCGCATTCAATCAGTTAAACCTTTAAGTGTTTAATTACAGATTATTTCAAACCTATAGAAGAGTACAATGCTCACAAAAGTGTAACACACTGCCACTCACCACAGGCACTGAACAAATACTATCGCTTTGCAATACCTGCTTCAGATCTTTCAGCTTGAAGAGAGTAAATTAAACATCATAAATTAAACAATGACCTTCTTCTGCCTGACTCATCTCTCTCTCCCCAGAGGCAACTTCCAATCTGAAAGGTGTGCACCATCCCTACCTGTTTTTGTGCCTCACCTGCATACGCATGCACATACAAACATATACGCCATTGCTTCTGTGTTTCAAAATTTACATAAATGTTTTCATCCTGCTTCGTTCATTTCGTAGCCTGCTTTCACACTCCATTCTACTTTTCTGTTTTACCCAGATAGTTACATGCACATGTAGTTCTACATATGCCGTATGCCATCCTTTTGTGATCAAATCATAGTTTCTTTACCCATCACACTACAAAAGGTGTAAATTGTTTCTACTTTTTACTGCTATATACAGTGCTGCAATGATCTTTACATGTCATCTTGAGCATCTGCGAGGAAGTTTTTCTAAAATAGACGCCTAGAAGTGGAGTTGCTAACACCTTCACTTTACCCCATATTGTTCAGTGTATCTTTAAAGGGGTGATACTAATTCACAATTCACCAGGGATGTATACACAGTCCTGTTTTCTCACAGCTTTATCAGCCACTAGGATAAATATAAACTGTTGTTTTATCTTGTATCTCTCCAAAGGCTGGTGTGGCTAAGCATTCCTCTATTTTGTTCTTTCATACCCATTGCCATTGTTTTCCTAATAGGTAGCTAAATTTTTTCTTACTAATTTTTAAGAATTCTTTGTATATTCTGGAAATGACTCTTTGCTATGTAGGTTACAAACGTCTTCTCCAGTCTGGTTGTCTAATTAATAAGAAAAAGTAGTGCTTAGGATAGGGTTATAATATTAATATTAGGTAACATAAAAATGTATAGGAATCTTTCTTCTTCAGATAAAGATTTCTTTTCAGGGCTGAGCATAAGGCTATTTATGTTTATCTGAAACCATATATTGTATATACTTCTGAATTTTTTCAAGTGATGTGACAGTCTTTAATGCTCATATCTTGGCATACTTTTACTGTTTATAAATATTGCTAAAATTGATTTATACAATTAAAAAAAAACAAACCAGATTCTAAGTCCACTAAGTCTGAGTTTGAAATATCATGGAATGCCAACAGAATATCCTCCAGCAACTACTTATCTTAGAAATCATTTTATAAAACAAATCCTGTTCTTGGTGACATAGTTTGTTCTCTGCCCATCATACCAGAGAGAGCTTCATTAGAGGTAAATGTATATCTGTGTACATATGTGTATATTTGTAAATGTCTGGGCAGTATCTTTATTTTAATCTTACACTCCAATTGATAAATTAAACTTTGAGGAAACTGTGTTTTTATGGCACCAGTGCAACATATGCATCATGGAAAAGTAATTTAGTTATGTCTTAATTCTTCACTCATTTCCACTAAAATAAATACAGAACAGATTCTGAAAACTGACGCTGAGGACAGACCTAGTGAATCTGTGAGCCCGTGGCTGGAAGCCTAAAATATTATTTTGAATTAACCTATTAACTCATTTGAGATAATTCTATCCAGATTTTCGTCTGTATTTATTCAACTGATTTATTGTCTGTTTTTCTTTCTCCCAAATGGGACTCATTATGTCTCTTTAAAGCAATGTTTTCCATGTTTCCACCATTTTTATTTTTCAGGGTACTTTATATCCTCATTATTGACTTATGTATCATGTAGTCCTAATTATGAAACTTAGATTTACTGTGTGTCCATTTTGGTGGGTCGATTTGTATGTGTGTACATATATACACATAGACATCACATCAAAATGGGCTTTTTAAAAGATGGTGATTACACTTTTAGAAGCACTGTACCTCTTTAAATGTTTCTCTGGATTTATGGCGATTTCTGACATGAAAATGGATATCCCCGTCTGACTGGAAATACTAGAACCAATCACGGGCCACTCACCAGTCTACCTGGTGTCTTAGTTAATCTGTGACAGAAGGTGATCTTTGCTTTTCAATAGCAACATGGGGAACTGAGCCTCAGCAGTCTTGGGTTGGGACCTTGCCTCTAGCTTGGTTGGGATCTTGATAGAGCCATGTAGTGTTGGTTAATGCATCTGTTAAAGTGAGAATGCCCATCTTCTGAGGTTATATTGTGAGATTAACTGTCCCAGCAAAAAGCAATATAAATTATCAGTAAATACTAGTTTCCTTCTTACTCCAACAGTTTCTCTCTGACTTCTAAGAATATCCTCATAAATCACCTTACTGACTGGTCACAAGTATACACTTGTTTCCATGTCCGAACATTGCTAACCGGTCACGAGATAACTTGTGTCTGCACTTACGTCAATTTAAGTAATTTTAAACACCTTGCTGACCAAAGTAACCGGCCACCCGGGCAAGTTCTGGCTCGAAACAGTCAGTCAGCAAAGTGTTTTAACAGGGTGCTTCCTTGGGTTTCTCACAAACTGGAATCCATCCCAAAGTAAAATGAATAAATAAAGTAAAATAATCTTATATTGATCAGTTCTTACCAACTCCACCAGAAGCCAGGTATACTGATGAGCCTTCTGAATCCTGCCTAGATGGGGAGATTATCTGCCACAAATCAGGGCTTTATAACCTTCTAAGCTAAATGTTGGTATCTTCACAGCCTCACATATACCACCAACTCCAGAAATTGGCCTAAGTGCCCCTAGAGAGACCATCCTGATGAACTATAACACACCAGGGAGTCAGACCTTCCCCTCAGTAATGCTAGGTAACGTTTTTATAGAGCCCGATAGTTTACAAAGGTTTTCAGGCAGGTGCTTTATCAGATTTCACAGTTGTATGTGTGAAGGTCAGCTGGATAGTTATCGCTCCCCTTTCAATAACAGGAAACTGAAGCTCATGGAGGCCAAAACCACAAAGTAATGAGTAGAGACAGGACTCTAGAGTGTTCTGACTATCTGAATGCTCTATTATATTGGGTTGAATTCTATGAAATTGCCACTTTTATAGGTAGAATCCGTAAATTCACATGGTTCTCCCTGTGCAATGTTGCTTTACTCAGAAACATTGCTGCAGCAAGTCACACACATTAACATGAACTAGCTTAAGCACAAATAGAAATCTAATTGTTGGAGGGTCTGAGAATCCTGCAACATGACTGGCATGAGGCAGAGATTGATCAGAGGCTCCAATGTCAGGACTCATCTCTCTCTCTCCTTATCTGGGGGTTCCTTGCATTGGCCTCATTTCTGGGCAAGCTCTCCTCATGTGGTGCAAAGGTGGCTACTGAAAGCTCCAAGTCTTCCTGTTCCTTCCAGCCAGAAACTTCGGCAAATAGAGAGCTCTTTTTTCTTGATATATTCTGCAGAAGTCCTAGTTTGAGTCTGTGGCCCAGCTCAGGTCAAGGCAATTACACTGATGGAGATTTTGGGGCTATGTGATTGATAACCCAACAGTAATAGAGGGGGAAGTTTCCAAAATTAAAGAGGAGAGCTCTGTTCTCAGAAGAAAGGCAAAAAGGCGCTGCTTGGGCAAAAATAACACATGTCCACTGCATGTAAAATGCACATATGTACAAAGAGTCTAACATCCTCTCCAATATTGCAGTTAGACTTGATTAATGAGAAAATAAAAGCAAGGTAACAAGAATAAGACAGAGAAATTAACTAATCAAAAACCAAGTTAAAAACAAAACCAACAAATGGCCAATCTGGTTAACTAGACAGAATGAATTCATTTCTAAAGTTTAAGAAATGTATTTTCTTGACATTGATAACATTTTTAATCTATAAAATAAGAAAAATAGCCAAGGTTTACAGAGGTTTTTAAATATCAAAGTTAGCTTTTTTCACACAAATAAAAGACTAGCTACTTCATCTATCAATCCCTTGTGATGACATTTGAAAATTAAATAATGCCCGTCCACTGGACCAAAGCCCATTGTGTTACTCAGATTTAGACTTGCATATTCCTGCTACCTCCTTTGCCCCAAATTTCAGTCAAACTGGAAGGAGAATTATATCAGGTTAGAAACAAGCAAACTATTTACATTTACCCTACAAAATTAAATTGACAAAAATAAATAAGAAAGGACTTAACACGTAGAAAGCCCGCTTTACAACACATTAGGTGCTACACATAAAAGTTACCATCTAGTGTAAGCATGAGAAAATTATCAGTCTCAACAAAGATATTTAATATAGATTTCCCCTCAGTATCCAAAAGTAGAGATTTCCTATAAAAACTTTTTAAAAATGTATTGTTGACAGTATTAAGGTGTACCACATTTTCCCCCTTTGCCCCTCTCCACCCATCCCCTGCCCCACGCCACACCTTCACTGTGTCATTGTTGTGTCCAAAGGCTATACATATACGCATACATGTTCTTCGGTTAATCCTTTCCCTTCCCCTTTCCCCCCCTCCCCTCTGAGGTCTGTCTGAAAGTTAGAGATGTCCTATAAAAACTTTTGTAAGCCGAAATGGCATAAAGTGAAGAAGCAATTACCATTAATTTATATGGAAAATTTTTGAGCATTCCCAGACCCAAAACATAACCTACCATCATACCAAATAACACACAAACCTAAAATAACACTAACGTAGTAAAAGTAGAAATGCACAAAATAAATGGAGATAAAGCACAGATGCTCAAGGACACAGTTCCAAGCTATGGCACTCGATGCTGAGAATAGTTCCCGGGAAGGAGCCTGGCGGGGCCGCTCTCCCCACTCGAGTGCCTCTACAATGGCATGCTGTAAAACCAACACTGAACACTATTTTTCATTTTTCTCTCTTTTCCTAAATGTTCTTCAGATTTCTTTCAGTTGTGAAAAGAGGTACTAATGTAGGCCTTTGTAAAAGTGAGGTGGTGTAATGTGAACTTATGAAGATTGGGGAAACCTGTATTTAATATGCTCCATTTCTTTCATGTTTAATAAATAAATAAAAGTAGATGTTCTGATATTTTCCTTCCATACACCAATCAACTACTTGGCATCACCTGAGTGCAGATACAATGCCCATATAGGCACTGACATGGATGCCAGATCTCAGGCAGGGCTGGCCCAGTGCTCTGTGGTCCCTGTGGAAGACAGTTATGCTCTGACAGTTTAAAACAACACATTAGTGACACAACAGAAGAGCAAGGGAAAAAATTCAATGCCTGAAGGTTTACTGACTTTTTTAAAACTCACAGAACAGAATTACTCATATGATACACTGAGAAGTCATAGTATTCAAGAATCGCAGTCCTATATCTTAACAACCACCTTAACAAATAATTTTAGAAGTATTTTACCAGAACATGTTAACTGGATTTTCTATTTTTACCCCCAAACCTAAGTCATTTCTTCGAACAATGACTGATTAATTACATGTGGCAAAATTCTTCATTTAAATGCAATAATACTTGATCTTGCTAAAAAAATACACCTGAGAAATGAAATCCTGGGCATACCTTCTTTTTAATTTTTCATAAATCTTTCAAAGATTCATGCTCATTTTTGCACAGTATTAATAATATGATGAACTCTTTGTTTTACCTGTATTCTGATAAAATTTTTACATTCACACATTCCACAGAGGGAAAATTGAAAAATTTTTGCCAGTAAGTAAAGAGAAATTTTCTTCCTCCTTTCCAATTTGGATGCCTTTTATTTCTTCTTCTTGTCTGATTGCTGTGGCTAGAACTTCCAGTACTATGTTGAATAAGAGTGGTAAAAGCAGGCTTCCCTGCCTTGTTCCTGATCTTAAGAGAAACTCTTTTAGTTTTTGCCTATTGAGTATGATGTTGGCCGTAGGTTTGTCATATATGGCCTTTATTATGTTGAGGTATGATCCCTTTATTCCCAATTTGCTGAGAGCTTTTCTCATAAATGGGTGCTGGATTTTTTTTCAATTGCTTTTTCTTCATCTATTGGTATGATGATGTGGTTTTTATATTTCATTTTGTTTATGTGATGTATCACATTGCTTCCCTGAAATAAATCCCAGTTGATCATGGTGTATTTTTTTTAATGTATTGCTGGATCTGATTTGTTAATATTTTGTTGAGGATTTGAAGCATCTATATTCATCAGGGATATTGGCCTATAATTTTCTTTCTTTGTTGTGTCTTTATCTGGTTTGAGTATTAGGATAATGTTGGCCTCGTAAAAAGAACTTGGAAGTCTTCCCTCCTCTTGAATTTTTTGGAATAGCTTGAGGTACAGATACTTCTCCATTTTCAAACACAACTGGAGTAAATAGTTGGTTATTAGACTTGATATTATTTAATCGATTCCTATTTTTGTCAAAAAATAAACAAATTTTAAGGAGACTTAAGAATCTAACTGCTTTGATTCTTTTTACAATGACTTCTGAAATCTCAAAAACATTTCAAAGCATCTACCTCACGTCTCTAAAGATTGGTATAATAATTGTCTTATAAGCAGTAGTAATGTTTTGAACTTTGATGTAATGCATTTGAAAAATAAGACAGTCACAAATTACAACTACTAGCATTTCAGGACACTGCAGAATAGCTACAAAGAGAATTCAAAGTTAGAAAAGAATTATGAATGACTCAGTTTGATTTTCTTTTGATTCCAAATCTCAGTAATATTTGGCATTTGTTTACTGATTGTGTAATCAGAATTAGGGGAAAAAAGGCATTAATTTCCCATGGTTTTGATTTTCCTACTAAAAGAGAATATTTTTAAATAGCATAGTAAACACCAATGATTTTTAAACATATTTGTAAGAGTTGTGTGTTTTTTTAACTATTTTTTAATTTCAAGAAGAATTTGCAGTTTGGACTTTTGCAATAACAGTGTTGCTGTGTAAAAAGAACAAATGGAAAGTACCTCTGAGATATTAAGTTCTATTTCAGGGTTTAGTTACAAGTAAAGAAAGAGAAGAGAAGGAAGGAGAGGTAAAATTACAGAATGATCATGTGTTCCAAAAGAAATCCATCATCCAACTTTTTCTGCAGGATATCAGTTGATAGCATCAAAAGATAAAAGTCTCATTTGCCAATCACATCTCCTAAATAGAAAAACATTTTAAGTGCCAGGCAAATCCAGTTTATAAATGTTCAGATGTGCTCCAGATTATGTCCTCAGGAAATCTAAGTTACGTGTTCTTCTAAGGGAAATCTTAAAAGGAATAATTATTGAAATGATATTACTCTGAGCTTTTCCAGACTGTTATTGTACACACAAGATTCTCCTGTGGATTATGTTCCCACCCTCTACTGGCTACTTAATGCTATCCCTGTAGTTTTCTTTTCTTTTTTCGGATATCTAAGTTGCCTTAATTATACCATTGCATTCATTTGCTTTTTATGTCAAATTCAGATTTGAATAGTCTTCCAGTATTTGCCCTCCTCTAACCAAATAATAAGAGACCTGCATGGTAGGAGGACTGTTAATCATATTATGTGAAGAATAGCTAAAGGACACGCATGCAGAAACAAAAGGACGGAAAGAGAGCATTACTGTTATCTTCAAATATCTGAAGGATTATTGGGTCAAAGAAACTGCAACCCCCTCTTACTTGGGGTTTCACTTTCGGAAGTTTCAGTTACCTGCAATCAACCAGTGTCCAAAAATATTAAATGGAAAGTTCCAGAAATAAACAATCCATAAGTTTTACATTCTGCGCTGTTCTGAGTAGCGTAAGGGAATCTCACATCCTCCTCCATCCCACCTGAGACATAAATGACCCTCTCGCCCAGCCCATCATGCGTGCCCTATATGCTACCTGCCCTTCAGTCACTTAGGAGTCATCTTGGTTATCAGATCAACTGTTAAAGTGTCGCGGTGCTGTGTTCAAATAACCCCCATTTCACTTAATAATGGCCCAAGGCACAAGAGTAGTGATGCCGGCAATTCACGTATTCCAAAGAGAACCTGTAAAGCGCTTCCCTGAAGTGAAAAAGTTATGTATGTATGTGTGTACTATCCACACTTGCAGGCTTCCACTGTGAGTCTTGGAATATATCCTTGGACAGTATCCCCAAGGATAAGGGAGAACTACTGTATATTTATCTTGTTAACTACAGACAGCTTAACTAGGACCAACCAATTTTTAGCCAGAAAGAAGTAATAAGACTTAAACAATCACAGTTGTCCAAAAATATGTTGGGCTGTCTGGTAAAGGATTAAGCTAAGGCTGGTTATTTGTCTGACAGAAAAACAATGCAGGAATATCTTAACTGGGAAGAAGTTTATTAACCTGGATAATTGCTAAGTAATCTTTCAACTCCGAGAGTCTCTGACTCAGTAGTCTTCCTCTAGTCCCTCATCCCACTTCTTTGCTACCTGACTCCACCTTCCAATCTACCCATATACCTGACAACCAGGCTTTATGTAGTACTGTTGTTCCTGTTTATTAAGCACCAAATTGTCTCCGATCCAGACAGCAATATTCTCCAAACTGTACGATCATAAGAAAATTATTAGACTGCTCAGATCTGCAATTTCCTACTACTTCAAGGGGTGGTGGTGAGGAATAAACTAGATCATTTATGTAAAGTATTTAGCATAACTCCTGGCACATAGTAATTACTAAATAATATTTGCTGCTATTAGCCATTATTATTGTACCCCAACTCCCAGATCACTGTCTCCATGAGGCATGCATGCACTAATCAAACCCAGGTTTGGTGGACTCACTGAAGCAATTTCTCTCACTCTTAGCCATGCAGTTATTTCCAGCTGTTTTAAATTTGCCTACAGACTTTTGGATAGAGTAGTAGAATTGTAAGGGATTTTCAGATGAGGATCATATCTGTAAAAAGCAGAAGCCTACCAAATTTGGTTTTAGTCTAGAAGGCTTCAGAGATAAAACACAAAAACAAAACAACACAACACAACAGCCCTAGACCATTTTGCTCAGTGGTTAGAGCATCTGCCCATGGACTGAAAGGTCGTAGGTTTGATTCCAGTCAAGGGCACATACCTTGGCTGCAGGCTCGATCCCCAGCCCCAGTTATGGTGCATGCAAGAGGCAACCAATGTGTCTCTCTCACATCAATGTTTCTCTCTCTCCCTTCCACTCTGTCTGAAAAGCAATGGAAAAAAATATCCTCTGGTGAGGATTAGAAAACAAAAACAACATAAAAACATTCACTTGAAGCAAAAGAAGCATTAGGTCTTCTATGGATAGCCCAGTATCTGGCCATGTTTATATCTAGAAGTTAAATCAGAAAGTGGCATAAACATTGAGAGGTCCCTCCCTCAAAAAGAAAAGGAACAAAACATTCAAATTGAAGACATTCAACAAAATAACTGACCAGTGCTCCTCAAAAAGTGTCAGGGATATGAAAGACAAGGAAACTGATAAATGGTCACAATTTCGAGGAGACTACCAAGACTGGACAATTGCAATATGGAATCCTGGACTGGATCCTGGAGCAGAAAACAGACATTACTTGAAAAATTGGTGAAATTCTAATATGGTCTGTGATCTAGCTAATGGTATTGTATCCTCATTAGTTTCCAAGTTTGGGTGTAGCTCTATGGCTGTGTAAGATGTTAACACAGAGGAAGCTTAGAAAGCTGGCTAGAGAGTATAGGGAACTTCATTATTTCTGTAAATTCTCTGCAAGTCCAAACTTTTTAAATAGAAAGCATAAAAACAGAAAAATATAAAACTTTTTAAAGGAGAGATATTTTAAAGATATTATCACAAGTACTAATTACTCTCATGCCCCCTCCATGAAACACAAATGCACACGACACTGAAATAAAAAATAAAAATAAACATTTTTAAAATTGCAAAATTAATTGCTATGGACTGAATTGTGCCCCCCTCCAAAAAAAAAACCCTCTTATGTTGAAAGCCGAACCTCCAATGTGATTGTGTTTGGAGATAGGGCTTTTTAGAAGTAATGAAGGTTAAATGAGGCCAAAGGTGGGGACCTGACCTGATAGGAGTAGTGTCCTCATAAGAAGAGATACCAGAGAGTGCCGCTGTCTCTCTCTCCCAAGACCAAGTGAAAACACAATGATGAGAAGGCTGCAAGCCAGAAAGAGTCCTCTCACTAAAACCCCACTCTACTGAACCTTGACCTTGGACTTCTGGCCTCCAGAACTTGAGAAAATACATTTTTGTTGTTTAAGCCACCACGTCTGAGGTATTTGTTATGGCAGCCTGAGCAGATGAACACATCAATCAATTAGCTTTCTGCTGCTGCTATTATAAATTACCATAAGCCAATGGGTTTAAAACAACACAAATATTATCTTACTCTCCTGGAGGTCAGAAGTCTGAGACAGGTCTCACTGGGCTAAAATCAAGGTGTCAGCAAAGCTGTATTTCCTTCTAGGGTCTCTTCCAGTTTCTAGTGACATACTGCATTGACCTGTTCATGTTCCCATTCCTCCAAATTCAAAGCCAGTCACAGTGAATCTCCCTCTGATGTTGCTTCTGTCATCAGTCTCTTCCTATGACCAGAGCTGGGAAAGACTCTGACCTTTTAAGGACTCCTATGGCTAAATGGGTTCACCCTGGTAATCCAGGCTTATCGCTCTATTTCAAAGTCCATACATTTAATCACATCTGCAAAGTCCCTTTGCCATGTGGTAACATATTCATAGGTTCCAGGAACTAGGGTGCCATTTTCTGCCCACCACAAGTAAACTCTGTTGGCATAAGAGAACTGGCAATGGTTCAAACTCACAAGACTATTAGGAAGATATAAGACCATTTAGAGCAAATCAAGAAGGTTATTGGGCACCTATACATAACTTCCCAACATATGCACAGAGAACAGTGCAGCCAGGAAAGCCCTACTGTTATATATACTATAGTCTGACAGGTGAGGCTGGAGAGAGCAAGAACAGAAAACACAAAACTTGTTCATTCACAGGCCACATGGGATGGGTTGAGCTTCTAGGAGATGAGAGGAAAAGAGAAAACTTTGCAGTCAAGCAATACCTGTGATTTTCCTTCTGAACAAGCTTTCTACATTGGAGATATCAGGCCTATCCTTTGCAGCTTAGGTCAGAGATGACTGTGTAGAAAAAAATATGTACTCATCCACAAAACTATAAAACAGGCTTACAAATCAGTTCAAATCCACCTTCTCTTCAAGACAATCCACTCAGCCAAAAGGAAGAAGCAAATCTAAATATACAGGGGAAACACAAACATACAAATTTCAACAGTTTCCTAGGAATGAATCAATTAGAAAATACAATGGAAGAAAAATTGCATTCACAGGAATAACTCAATCATGAAATAACTAATAAGGTATAAAAAAATTATAAAAATTATAAAGCTCTCCCAAGGGACATGGAAGCAGTCCTCACTATATAGAGAGATTTAAGTCATCCTTGGATAGGAATGTTCTAGATTTTAGCCTTAAGGGGGGGGGGCACAACAAGCTATACCATAGGCACAGGAAGCTACTGAAGGGGAAAAACTCAGTTTAATACCTTGGGCTGGTCGGTGAATAGGCATGTTTAATTTCTTTAATATTAGTTTCCATTTATTACATGTCAGGTTCTTTGCCCAAAACTTGAATAATAGTTCCCTACACTATCTCTGATTGTGTAGCCTTCTCCATTACTTTTATTTGTGACGTTTTCATGTACGAATGTCAGCTCTCCCCATATTGAAACCTCAAAAAATAGGAATAATTTTTGCATAGCCTCATGATGCCTATTCCAATTCCTAACATTTTATTACTGATACTGAAATCCTAATATTCTAAATTATTTGCTAAGGAACAACTAGTACTGAATAGGAATTATTTTCTATTTTATAAGAACTTCTACTCTACTGTTCCATTTTTAACCAGCCTAAGTACTATTGTATGTTTAAAAGGGCAAGTATACTTACTGATTTGTCTTGATTTAAAAAAAAATGCTCTCCATATGGATTATATTATCATGAAATCTGTTTCACATTATTAAAACCAGCAGGGTAAGACATTGACAATCATAGAGCAGTTATAGTTTATTTTACATTATGGTTTAAAATGCCATCTTAGCCCTTTATCTCTAACATCCTTAAAATGTGAGATTCTCTATAACACTGAAATTCTAAGTACATTTGCTGTACATTTTAGGTTACTTCTTAGATAAATATGTCTAAAATGATCATTTATAAGTTTAAATAGCAAATCTTTCATGTTTAGAGATTTATGACTTCATGTTTTAAAATTATACATGTTTAAAGATTTATAATGAAAGTCATTAACTCTAGGCATTACAGTATCTGAATAAGAGGTGTTCAAAAGTCACAAACAAAATATGCAAGAAGTAATTTTTACTATTTCTTTGTCATTTGAAATTCTTCCATATCTGCTTCATCATTTACCCATTTTATATTATATATATATATATATATATATATATATATATAATATAAAAGGAGTTACAAAAGTCTTTACTTAATTGAACCCCTTTAACATCATAATTGTCTCTCCAGGGTAGTCATAATGATGTAGTCAAATTGTGACATACTTGCTTCAAATATTTTAATTTTGATGATTTATTAAACCTGCCCAACTCTTTATCTAGTCTGGAGCTAGAACCCACAGGACACAGATGATATAGGAAGGGAAATCCTCAAAGCATATATAACACTGAAAAAATAAGGAGCCCTGGCTGAGTGGCTTAGTTGGTTGGAGAGTCATCCCATACACCAAAAGTTGAGAGTTCAATTCCCAACCAGGGTATATAACCAGGTTGTGGGTTCAATCCCTAGTCAAGATGTATATAAGAGTCAACTGATCGATGTTTCATTCTCATGTTCATGTTTCTCTCTCTCTCTCTCTCTTTCTTTTCCTCTCCCTTTAAAATCAATGAAAACATCATTGGGTGAGGATTTTTTTTTAAAGCTGAAAAAATAAGGAGAATTAGAGAAAACAGACATCAATAGAGGGGGAAGTCAAGAGCAAAATGGGACAAAAAATGAAAACAAATAAAACACAACAAACAGTAAAAAGTTGAAGTAAATAGGCACACACTTGAAAGTGTGAGTCATTCTCAGGTGAGTACAGCTGAGCTATGTCATTATGGGATTGATTTCCCTGCCGGAACAGGAATTATTTAAACCCTTCCCATCCTCTTCCCACTGTATAAGTTATAAAAGACCTAAAATAGGGATTCCAAGATGGTGGTGGATTGAGTAGAAGCTACACTGACACTCTCCCAGGAACAGTCTGGAATTACAACTAAAATATAGAAAAACCATCCTGAATAATCAACTGCAACTGAAGACGAGCTGGAGCGCACCCTCGTGACCAAAGACAAAAAGTGGAGACTGCATAGAGACTGGTAGGAAATGCGGAGGTGCGAGAGTGCTGGCTGGGCTCCCACAGGCAGCAGCTGAAGGTCTGAAGGGATATCTCAGCTGTGGGGGGTTCCCACTGAGGACTCTGGGGCCTAAACCCCAGGCTGGGCTTCCCATCCCAGAGCACCAGAACTGAGAAAGGTGCCCACATAACATCTGGCTGTGAAAAGAAGAGGGGTTTCTGTCTGCCATGCTGGAAATGCAGGCACCCTCTTAAAGGGAAAACATGCAAAATTTCATGTGAAGCCACTCACCTTGGGCTCCAGCAGAGTGGACTAGTGCTGTGTGAGGAGAATCCAAAGGTGCTGGCTCAGGGCATAGAGCTCAGAGGACAGCCATCTGGATTCTTGTGCTGAGTTATTTCCCCATAGGGCAGAGGACATCTTTCTCAGGCAGACATTTGCCTTCTAAGCAGCTTGCTTTTACTTGGGGGAAGCAATTGCCCCATCCTGTGGAGTTTCTACAGCTGAGGCTCATTAAGAGATTGAATAAAAATCAGCCTCTGGGTGCTTTGAGTCTTTGCCTGATTTGCTTCTGGACCTGGGAACCACAAGCTGTGGAGTACAGAAAGCTTCAAACAGGGTACTCAAGGCTAGTCACTGAATCTGACATTGGCCTGAACCAGAGACCATCCAAAAGACTGGGAGTCCTAGAAGATCCACCTAACACACAGAAATAAATCCAAACAGGTAGGCAAAATGGGGAAACAAAAAACAAGCCCCAAATGAAAGAACAAAAGAATTCTCCAGAAGAAGAGCTAAATGAAATGGAAATAAACAATCTATCAGATATAAAGTTCAGAATACTGATCATAAGGATGCTCAACAGCATGAGAAAAGATATGGAAACTGTGAAGGAAATTAAGAATGACATAGTAGAAATAAAAAAACATTGGAAGGAATAAACGGCAGATTAGGAGAAGCTGAGGATCGGATCAGTGAATTAGAAGATGGGATAGAAAAAATCACTCAGAGAACTAAAAAGAAAAAACAATGAAAAAACAGGAGGACAGTCCAAGGGAGCTGTGGGACACCATGAAATGTAACAATATTCACATTATAGGAGTGCCAGAAGAGGTGGAAACTAAACAATGGTTAGAGAACCTGTTTGAAGAAATAATGGCAGAAAACTTCCCTAACCTGGTAAAGGAAAAACACAAGTTCAGGAGGCACAGAGAGTGCCAAACAAGAAAAACCCAATTAGGCCCATGCCCAAACACATCATAATTAAAAAGCCAAAAATTCAAGAGAAAGAGAGAATCTTAAAGGCAGAAGAGAAAAACAATCTGTCACCTAAAAAGGAGCTCCCATAAAGCTATCAGTTGATTTCTCATCAGAAACTCTAGAGGCCAGAAGGGAATGGCATGAAGTATTCAAGGTAATGAAAAGCAAGGATCTGAAACCAAGAAGCTCTATCCAGCAAGGCTATTATTCAAAATAGATGGTGAAATATCACCACCAAACCCCATTGCAAGAAATGTTAAAGGGGCTGCTGTAATAAGAAGTTGAAATAGAGAAATATAAGCATAAAGAAATAAAATGGCAATATATAAGTTTCTATGAAGAATAACCTTAAATGTAAATGGATTAAATGCTCCAATCAAAAGACACAGGGAAGCTGAATGAATAAGAAAACATGACCCAAATATATGCTGTCTACAAGAGACCCATCTCAGAACAAAAGACTCACAGGGGCTTAAAAGAAATACTTCTGGAGGATTTTAAGGGAGAGAGTGACAGCAATACAGTCATAGCAGGGGACTTTACTGTATAGATCTTTCAGACAAAAAATCAAGGAAATAGCGACTCTAAATGACAAGCTAGATCAGATGGATTTCATTGACATTTGCAGAACATTTCACCGCAAAGCTGCATAATATACATTCTCCTCAAGTGCACATGGGACATTCTCAAAGATAGACCACATGTTAGGATGCAAAACAAGTCTCTACAAGTTCAAGAAGATTGAAATCATATCAAGTATCTTCTCGGACATTTATGTCATGGAATACTATACAGCCATAAAAAAAAGAAGGATCCCTTACCCTTTGAGAGAGCATTGCGGGACCTGGAGAGTATTATGCTAAGTGAAATAAACCAGTCAGAGAAAGAGAAGTATCACATGATCTTACTCATATGTGGAATCTAATGAACAAAATAAACTGATGAACCAGAGACATAGAAGTATGAAACAGATTGAAGGATCTCAGAGGGAAGGCAGGGGTGGGTAGGTGGGTGGGGAGAGATTAACCTAAGAATTTATATGCATATATGCATAACCCATGGACACAGACAATGGTGTGGTGAAAGCCTGGAGGGGGAGTACAGGGTGGAGGGGATCAATGGGGGAAAAAAGGGAGCGTTTGCAATACTTTCAACAATAAAGATAAGTTAAAACTTAAAAATAAATAAATAAATAAATTAATTAATTATATAAAATAAAATAGGTAAAATTAACACTGATTCCTAGTATTAAACTCCCAATATGGTTTAACACTGAGCCCTTTTTATTTCATTGCAGTTTTTGTTGGTGAAACCTTGTTCTTTTCTGTATACAAATATTTTAAAGCTGTTTAAAGAGATAATTGTACCTCTGGACTCTTTTTCACTTTGAGAAAGTGGCAATGCGCCTGGCCAGTGCTGGGGAGCCTGAAGTCTAGAAGGGAGTGAGATCAGAGTCCAGGTGTGCTTCTGGGTTTCTTGAAAGCAATATTTAAAAGAGGAGAATCATCCTTGCTGAGAACAGGTGAACACATGCTCTCACACAGGATCCCATGCTTTTCTTTCCTTGCTTGGGACCAGAGTGACCAGTGCCAGCAAGGCCAGGTCCAGCTCTCCCGGACATGGGGGACTGGAGAGCCCACTTTCTTCTCACTCCTTTCTAAGTCCTCTCCTGCTCACATCGCAGGGACTTTCAGACAGTCTAATTTAGAGTGCAGGGGGAAGATGGAAATAAAGTTTCGGGACCAACTCAATTGAAATGTTGGTTGTGAGAATCTGTTCCAGCAGTGTTTTGGGGTTGACATCAAGTAACATGGACTTAAATTAGGATGATTTGACCCCTTTCATAGAACACACTACACCCTATATACCCAAAGGGGCAAGTTCATTGGCTTAATGCAATGGAACAGGGCTGGGTGGATCCAGCTATGGTCAAGAAAGGTAGAGATGGTCAAAGCACCTATGTCATAATCCAGTACAGAAAGGCAAACACATTGGTGTGGTCTGAGGTAGACTGCAAGAAAATGTGGTCTCAGAACCCAGGACTGTTCTTGGCCAACTGATATCACTCAGTAGACATCAGTGCAAACAGTGTATAAGAAACCATGGGCACTATTTGAGGCAAATTATTTATCACTTAGAGACATATGGGGAGGAAATGCCATTAAGAAGTTTCCAATCCTATACAGATTAAAGCAACAACAACAAACACATTAACTAAAGTACAAAATTTGGCCTTTCTAAAGAATAAGAACTGTAAGAGTACAATAAGCAAAAACAGGGAGAGGGGATGAACGGAGAAACAGATGTCTCATCAGACCCTCTTCTATAGAGGGTACCTCCTGGACACTTTCCTTAAGAAATTACTCAATTTCCACAATAGGTTCTCAGCCCTTAAACCCAGAAAATGATTCCACAGGCGACAATGGCCTGAGAGCAAGCCCCCATGCTGACCCCTCTCTTGAACTCCATCTGTCAGACTGTCCTCTTAATGCCCTTTTCATTGAGTTCCAGGGAGTTTCAGCCAATAGTAAGATGAAATCACATGTATTAAACTCTGATCTCTCCCAAATATAACTCACTGCAAATGCTTCTGCCCTTAATCCTTAGAGCCCAAGTAGCATAATTTTAAAAATCTTCTTATTGATACCTTTTAATTATTATTCCCAGCATAGGAAAAAATCAGTCCTGATTGAATCACCTCTCACTTTGTCTCTTTATTTTTTCTTTTTGTTCAGCAAGAATCTTGAGCCTTTTTCTCCTATTAGCCCATTATTTGTGTTCACCACAAGGCCCTATTGCCATCTGTATGTGACACAATGTGTCATTGTCTGAGGGCTACCTACATCAGTCTACTCTGGGGAAAAAGAGCTTTTGCCACACACACAAAAATAAATCTGTTCAGCTCACCCACTTTAATCACTTGGTTAAGTATAGTGCAATGAGAGACAATACATTTTTTTTATTCTCACTAGGGACAGAACGATGTTTAATTAGGCATTTAAAAGCGACTATTAACTTATACAGAACTCATCACAAATGGTTTTTCAACCAGCTCAGTGATCTGAAACACCGATCAGTTTCAATTCACACTTATTATCTGTCCCTCATTAAAGCATTAGTTCAAAATCTAAATTCTTTCCTATTTAAGAAAGTGTTGATGTTTTACTGAGGATAAGAAGAATATATATTTTTTGTCCCTTTAAAAAAGCATCTTACAAAATACATTTCTATGTGTTTTCTTTTTTAATTATGCAAATATGCAGAGCTGCTCCTTCTGAAAATGCCCTTTGTTGAGACTAATGTTCTTGCTCTGAAGTTTCATTTATTCCATTGGGGCCTTCATGGAGGGAGCCAGTGATTTCTCTCCTGAGGCTGCTGCTCTCATGAGCACATGAGCAGCTGCATCTGTTGCAGACCTACAGGACTCCAAGGCTGTGCCACCCTGACCTTTTGCAATGTATGGCCTCTCTAAATGCCCTTCTGTCCAATGGAGTGGAGAGCTCCACAGCTAGTCTTCTTGCACAGGCTCACAACCCCAGAAGGCATGCTTCCTGCTCACTCCAAAGTCCATCTTCAGGAAAACAGAAATTACGTGGAAAGAGCATAGAAGGAAGTGTATTAATCAAGGCTTTCCAGAGAAATAGAACCAACAGTAGATAGATGATGATGATAGATAGATGATGAAAGATAGATAGATAGATGATAGATAGATAGATAGATAGATAGATAGATAGATAGATAGATAGATAGAGAGATAGATTGATAGATTTTAAGGAATTGGCCCATATGATTGTAAGGACTGGCTATTCCAAAATCCATAAATCAGGTCATCAAGTTAGAAATTCAGGGAAGAGTAAATGTTGTTTTCTTGAGTCCCAATTCCTCACAGCAGCAAGCTGAAAATGCAGGCGGGTCTTCTATGTTACAGTCTTAAGGAGAATTCTTTCGTTTTTGGAAAACCTCAGTCTGTTCTCTTAAGGCCTTCAATTTCAACTGATGAGGCCCACCCACACTCAAAGTTTACTGATTTAAATGTTAGTCACATCTAGGAAATACCTTCACAGCAACATCTAGACTTATGTTCGACCAAACAACTTGGCCCCATAGCTTAGCAGAGTTGACACAGGAGGAGACTGCAGACTAGGTTTGAATGACAGCTTTACCACAAACTTGCTCTAAGACCTTTTTTGGGCCTCAGTTTTCTCATCTGTAGCAAGCTTCCCCAAATGAAATAAATGAGAATGAATATGCCTTTGGAGTGTCTCAAGGATGGTTAATAAAGTTGGATTTCCTCTTACTGATTTGCCGCCAATAATTTACTAAAGGGACATGAGTCATTCTTCGAGTCATCCGAATTTCACTTCAAGTAATTATCAAACTAGTCATATTTTATTGTATTCAAACAAATGCTGTCTGGCAGTATGGTTCAGGCAAATTTCAGTCGATTCTGTATTTGGGGGAGTTTAGGCTTGAAGGCTGTATGGGAATATGCTGAACTTGTTGAATTAATTTAGACCACTGAAAATCTAGCAAGATTGCTTTGTACCAGGAAGATAATTTATTGCTGTTCAATGAAGTATGGCTGCATAGTGTGAAGAATACTAGAGTAGAAATTATGTACCCTAATTGTGTGACACTGAATCAGTCACTTGACCTCTCTTGACCTAATTTCCTTTCTAGAATATAAAAAATTTGGACAAAATAATTTTAACATTCCTTCCAATTTCATATTAGAATCTATTAGGATTCAGGTTTTGTTTTGTTGTGTGTGTTTTTTTTCTGAATGACATATCCATTAAGGAGTATTCAATGTTGGTTAAATCAAATGTTTTAAGCTTTTAAGTGTGTTATGGCAAAAAGGTAATCTGAAACTTCAAGACTAAAATATTTTATTTCCTAGATTCCAGGTCACATAGCATAATAACTATTTATATTAGCTACTACAATGAAATCACTTACTAGTTCTATTTTTAATTATCCCTTCAAACTTTTATTCTCAAAAGATCTATGACTACATCTTCCTTTAGCCAATTTGGTTTCGGTTACTTTTCTTTGACAGTATCTAAGGTATATTTATTAGACCTGCTCTTTCTCTAATTTATTCCTCAGCAGAACCCACCAATTTTAGGGATTAATGATTATATTGTTATACGTTTTTGACCAGTTTAGATTCTTAACTATTTTTCACTGCTCGATCTTTGCTTCTAAACTATAAGGTACATTACAGGATAACATTTGCAACAGGGCTATTTTCAGAAACAAAACTCAACAGTAATCTATTCCTTGTAAAAGTAACAAAAAATGTTTAAGTGGATAAATAAGTAAATTAACAACGGGGGACAAAGAAATATTCCAAGGACTTCAAGTCTTCTTATTTATTGTTGTATACCCCATAAGTGCCTAGTACAGGGCCTTATATAAGTAAGGTATATTTTTTAAAAGGTTTAAAATATTAGAGAAAATATGTACAAGAAAAGATCAAAGAAAAAATATTAAAGTGTTGACTACACAGCCGTAGATCCAGTCCTATCTGCATATTTCTCTTATCCCATCTAACATTCAGTCAACAAATACTGCTTGAGCATCTGCTGTGTGTCTGGCACTCTGTCAGGCCCTGAGAACACAGCAGTGAGCAAAACAGGAAAGATCCCTGACCTCCCAGAACTTATAACTCCTCCGAGCACTACTTAAAACTACAAAAGGGGCAGCAAATAAAATGATGCCTTTTATTACAAAGTAAGAAATCAGGAAGATATTTTGTAGAGTTGTTTATTTGGTGTTTGATAAAGTACTCAACATATACTTCAGTCACTAGGTCACCATTTTTTTCTTTTGAAATAGAGAATTTGAACCACATTTACTCATGTAACATACTTGAGCACTCAGTGAGGCACAGCCGAAATTGATTGACAGCGGGAGGAAGTCTTTCTGGGTGTTGGTATTAGTTAAGGACCCCATAGGACTCACCTTAGGCCCATGAATAACTCGAGAAGACAGGCATCCTCCTAGGCCTGTGGCAATGTCGAGTGGGCATCAACCTGTGTGCTGGCAGCTTTATGCTGAACTACCGCCTTGGGGAGGTAGTACATTGTGTACACTGGATTCAACATTTCAATACTGACTTACAATATTTACTCACAAAACCATGTATTTGATACTGATTTTTCTCCCTCTTATTAGCTCTCACATATATTGGTACCAAAAAAAAAAAAATTAAGAACAAAATAATTGACTCAAAGTCTTCATAAATACAGTGTCAAAAAGAGATAAAATTCAAACTAGTGCACTGACATGGGTATTGAGCACATGAATAAAAGATTTAGTAGAAAATGTGGTTAGAATTATTGGTTAGAATCAGACTTGGGTTTTCTATGATTTAAAATTATTTACGCTGCTTAGAAATCATTGGTGGAGCTCCTGCTATTTGCCAACATAGTGCAAGACCCCAGGGACACAAAGATAGATAGAGAAGCAGTCCCTACCTCGTGGCTGGGCCTCAAACACCAGTCAAATCTAGTTTTTCATGCTGAGATTAATCATGAGAACATTTGACTTTTTGTGTGCCAGAAAAACATAGGCTTTGTAATTATGACTACATCACTTTTCAACATTCCCCCTTCTGAAAATATAACTATGTTTATGATGAACACTCATTAAAATGCTTAGCACACAATCTTCATTCTCTAGTACTAATTCTCTATTAATAATGCTGATTTCTATGTGAAAATTGATATCTCATGACTGGTGTTAATCAGAACACTGAATTAACCACATCTTCCCTAGCGGTTTTAATAACATAAAGAATACTAAACTTGGAGAAGAGACTTATTATAAATGGTATATTATATAGGAGCTTTTCTTCCAAGAGAATTTCGAAGCATATAATTTGCGGGCTGCTACTATACCCTACTCAGTCCTAAAAAAAGACTGTTGTCCAAATTAATCTTTTATGCGCAGAAATCCTGCACCATCATCCAGCCCTACATATAAATGTGGATCATTTACTTCTGTCACGCCTGCAGCTCTCTTCTCCTGATTACATCAGTCAGACGAGATGGCTGCCAATCCTCATCTCATAGATGGGCCTCGAAAAATGATTTTGAAGACTCTCGATAAGCCTCCTTGAAATTATACTTACAACTCTACATATTAGGTACTTCCCCTTTGCAGAAAATTTTTAAAAATATGAAAATTCATTAAAACTCTCCACCCTGCCCCAGTTCCTCTTTTCTGTTTCAAATCATAATCTGGCTAGACTCTAAGTAAGATTCAAAACACTGCAGGTCTTATCTATTAGAAGGAAATACCTGTGCTAAACCTACCTTAAATTTTGTTTGCTATCATTCAAATATATTTTTCTTAGTCTATTATCTAATTCTATTTTTCTGTCAACTATTATACCCTTGCAAACAGCCATGGAAATAGCTTTCCTGATGTCAAGGAACATACTGATGTCTATAAAGATTAATACCAATGCATCTGCACAATTAATTCAAATGTTCTCAGCTCCTTCCCTGTCATTAGCAAAACAGACTAGAACAAGTGAAAAAAACAGATTGCTAATCATTGGAATGATGATAACTCAACAGGTAGCAAATTATGTCAGCAGACAGTATCATTTATATATGTATTTAGTAGGACATTTATTTACTCTGTTTCAAAAAGGGTCTCAGATGGCTTCAGTAATTTGTAAGGTATCTTCAGTTGGAAGGAAATTTTTAATTGACAATTTATGTAAGCATTGGGTAGAAATTTAGACAAATTATACCCAAGGCGCTTAGAGCAATTTGTACAATGTCTCACACAGTAAAAAGGATACCCTGGTTGGACAGAAATTAATAGACTCTAGAAATGATTTGAGTTTCTCCAGACTTCTTTCAATTGTGCAGTTTGCCTGACCTTTGAGATTCCTTAAGGAAGGCTCTAATGCAGTTAGCAATACAAAACACTGGGCTGATGTACTTATTGGCCAAGGAATGTAGCTGCCCACTGATTCAAAGCTCTCTTCTGAAGCTGAATCTTTAGAATCACGAGATGCCCAACCATGGCTCATAGGCTGGGCATCGGCCTATGAACCAGGAGGTCACAGTTCAATTCCCTGTCAGGGCACATGCCTGGATTTCAGGCTCCCTCTCCAGTGGAGGAGGCAGCCAATCATTGGCTCACTCTCATCACTGATGCTTCTATCCCTCTCTTTCCCACTCCCTTCCTCTCTCTGAAATCAATTAAAAATGTATCTTTTTTTAGAATCACAAGAAAATATTTCCTTCTTACTTTGTACTTATTTGGAGAGAAGCATTCAGTGACCTCAAAACCAGGTGCCCACTTTTATCAAGATTTTTATTCCCTTGTGACAGAGGCTAACACTTTTCCTGTCATTTTATTCATAAAACCTAAAATAAGTGAGATGCCTTGTTTGCACCAGGTCATACCATTTATATATGAGTGAGAGAAAATAAAAAGCATAATAAACCACTGACTTCCTGCGTTCCATTCTCTTTACTATCAATACATCTAGTTCCCCATCAAGTACGTTAATAAGGAAGAGACAAGGTGGCACAAGTCTTTTTAAATCTTTAGAAAATTCAATATCTCTTTCCCATGACAGCTTCATGTTTCTTATCACACATTATACAGACAAATAGCACAAATAATGTGTTTCAGCTTTATTTCCTCCTCATTCCCAGCTCTATGTTTTAAAAATTATAAAGAAGCAAATTTTTCCTTAGAAGTTCCAAGATTCATCTTTTGACATCTGTTTTTCTTCTTTGCTGTCATTTCGGTCCCTCTTTGGGTTTTGAAAACTATACCTCCATTCAACCTAATGTTGGGTACATCATTTCCACCATAACACAAATTTATATAATATAAATTCATATCATTGTGCTCTCTCCCATGAATGTTTACTTTAGGAATAAAAGTCTTTATTAGCAGTTAAAGCAACTGTGTCCCTGAGAGGCACCAAAAAACAGCATAAGTCCCGTTAGCATTGCTGATGGGAAGGGCAGCATTCACTGAGAGGCCCTTCCACTAGGGATAAAGAATATCACCATGGGGAACCGAGAGAGAATTGCAGGCAAAGGGGAAGGCATGAACAACAGCGCAGAGATGAAGAACATAAGGCATGATCAGGAAACAACCATTCTGTCTAAATTTTAGGGGACACATAACAGTGCAGATGAGCATGAACCTAGATCCAGAGTGCCTGGCCCCAATTCCCACCACGGCATGAGGCCTGAAATTAAGGTTCTAAGTACTTCCTTGACAGCAGATGAAATTGTGAGGGCCTCAAATGGCCTAACCCCAAGTCCCCTTCCCCATATTGCTCCTGTGGGTAAAGATGCCCAAACACAGGGAAAAGGCACAGTGCCTGCTCACCCCCGTGTAGTGAGTTTCAGGTCCCGCCAGCTCATGGAAGATTCTAACAAGCCAGCCACGTCTTCCCACGGGAAACAGGGTTCACCTCCCTCTCATTACTACAAAGCCTTCTCTTACAGATCCTGCTTGTTCACTCTGTTCTGGAACCCCCGTGAGGCCCTGCAGGGAATGCAGGGTCCTCCTTCCTGGGCTGCGAGAACATGTAACAAATTCCTGTCTGTCCCATCTGTCCAGTGTCAGGTGTCCTGTGTTTGGCGATCTTGATAACCAGAGTGTAAGAATCTCTCCCTCACAAACAGGGTGAAGAGGAGGCAATAAAACAACCACTTTTAGCTGTGTGACTTTGGAGAAGCTACTTCACCTCTCTGCGCTTCAGTTTCCTCATCTTTAAAAATACAGATGATGATAATACTTCCTGTTTCATGAGGCTTCCATGAGGGGTAAAGCAGTGTCTGGCACAGAGTAAGCACCATGGAAGTCTGATGGTTGTCTATCAAGGGCTTCTCCTATGTCAGTTACTGCCTTAATATGTTTTAACATATTTAATCTCACCACAAACCTATGAAACGTTAGATAGAGTTGTTATTATTGTCATTATTTTTTATCATCAATGAAGAAATTAAAGGAGAGAGTGGATAAATCACATGCTGCAGATCACCCAACTGGTAAGTGGCTGAGCCACAACTGAGATTCAGGTGGCCTAACTCGAGAGCCCTCACCTGTAGACAAGGGCTGACAGGTTCCCAAATCCACCCACCTGATACTGCAGACAAGGACACCCTGCACACTCTTTGTTACAGCACTCAGGGGATTGAATTCTAATTCCTTGGTAATTTGCTGCCACTGTCATTAGACTGTATGCTTCCTGAAAGCAGAGATATCATTTATTATTCATTACTAAACCTGTAGCCTCATTTCTAAAACAATGCACAGCCTGCGGTAGATGCCTGGGCAGCTCTTGTTGAACAAAAGAATGAACGACTTTGTGGCCAGGCTCAGGGGCTCCTCACATTCCTGCTCTTCCTATCTCTCCACCTCATTTTACTGCTCACCGTGCTGTCCCTTTGGAAACCCAGAATTCTCCTTCTCATTTTCTTTCAGGGGATTCTTCACCTGTCCCAGAAATTCAGAGTATCTCTAAAGCTCTCTTCTAAGTCATCTTCTCTCTATCTGTATGTACACCCTTCTTCAGGAAACTCACAGCTTCCCTTTAAAGGCTCCCTTCTCCTTTCAAGATGACTTGAAAGTCTGTGTCTTTAACTCTCATTTCTTTCTCAAGTTCTACATTCAGATTTTCAACCTTGGTCTCCCATCACCTGACTGTCGCCACAAATTCAACATGTCTAAAATTAATCTCACCATTGATGCACTCACATCCCTCTCCTGTGCTCCCTATAATCTGTAAATGTTGCCATCATTTTTTCTTTCTTTAAATATGTTCTTATTGATTTTTAGAGAGAGAGGAAGGGAGAAGGACAGAGAGATGGAAACATCAATCAGCTGCCTCCTGTATACCCCCTGCTGGGGATCCAACCCATAACCCCAGCAAGTGCCCTGACCGGGAATTGAATCAGTGGCCTCTCGGTTCATGGGTCGATGTTCAACCACTGAGCCACACTGGCTGGGCAGCCATCGTTTTCTTAAACACTCCAGCTCAAGATACACCCTACCTATCAGTAGCAAATTCCTATAGATTTGCTGCCTCCAGTGTTTTCTACACCCAAGCTCTCCTATCTCACATCTGACACATGCCCAACGCAGATCTTCACTGTCTCTTGCTTCCTTAAACTTATAATTGCCATCAACAGGTTCCCCATCTCCAGTTTTTCTCTGCATTTTCCACCTCCACATTGCTGCCTGCTTAGTAATAAGCCAGAATCTCAGCTCTGAACATTTGTAAGGGAGCTCAGGGGCCAAATGAGGCTTGTGGAGTTTGACCAGAGAACAGGGGTTAGGGAACTGAAGACAGAATGCATAGGTGACTTCCAAAAAGGAGATGTTTGACGGAAGCTTGAGAGTGATGGAGCTGTACTTCAAGGATCAGAGAGAGGGCATTTTGTTTATGAAAACATAGATTTTAATGAATCCCTCATTTATAGATTATTTCATCATTAATAGACAAAAGAGAAGAAGCTAGAAAGAAAAGGTATAGGAGTAAAGAATTGGTATGAATTAGGAAGGCTCTGGGAGGGAATGACATCACCAGCACAGGTGAGTGGATCAGTTCTGAACAGAAATGCAACTCCAGTTCCAGGTTAGAGTAGAGGTAGAAGCAACATGGGGGAATTCTGAGATGGAGGGAAAGGAAGCTGAGGGAACACTGGTCAGATGACCTCAATTTTTACAATGAAGTGAGGAAACATTTATCTTGTGAAATAGTGGAAGGTGTGGGTAGAATAGAGGACTTGAGAAAAGTGGGGAGGAAAAATTGGTACAGACACTTTGAGGAACCCAACAAGAAGCGAACATGAAAATAATCCTGGTGTAATCTCTTTTCCAAATTTTTAAGCTTAAAGTGGTGGGATCGGTATTACATTCTAGGCGAGTCCTAATGACTTCATTCAATCATCAAACACTCCAGGAATGCTCACTATACATCAGGTTTATGCTAAGCCCTAAAACACTGGGTTAGGCCCCTGCCAGAATTTTCATGGGAAAAGACTTGTAGAAAAAGGCAAACTGTAGTAAGCATTGTATTTGATGTAAACAAGCAGTTTGTTGCTTCCCACATATTAGGGAAACAGTTGGATTACACATCAGAGTCTGAGGACTTCAAACAATACTACCAGGAAGTGAATGGAACTGGAACAAGGAAATTACTATGACTACGCACTCTATAAAGTAAAGAAATAAATTAAAGTGCAATTTATCACTAAAGAAACAATGGAGCTAAGCTGATAAAATAACCAAAGAAACCATATGAACGATGTGATATTGCTGAAACGAAGATCATTTTCATGCTTAAGGTTAATTCTATTCTCTAGAACTGCATAGGCAATCTGAAATTAGTGGGAGGAAATGTTGTTTTATAGCACACTTCTGACTTTAACTCAATCGCCATGTGTGTAGGTGTTATGGTTTAGAGAGTAAAGACATATGTTGTCACCTTTAAAAGGACCACTTTATGAATTTTTCACATACCTTTATTGAGCATATATAAATGTAAGTTGAGGGAGTTAAATAACAGAGTCTGCCCAGGAATTGGGTTTTTGTTTGTGAAATTGTATAAAATAAACTGTTTTTTCTAACAGATAATTAACATTTCACGGAGTCTGGTTCCCTGCTCTGTGGGGAGCAGCTGACTCACTGAACCACAGTGGTATCACCAGTCTCCTTCTCTCCCTCCCACCAAGAGTGGTTTTGTGCAAAGCTGAAGAGGTGGCCTTCAAGGAAACTGCAAACTAGGCAGTTTCTCTAGAGCCCTGGGCCTCTCTGCCCCCCTCCTCTCCTTATAAGATGCTCAGTAATCTCATCAAAACTGCCCTGGACGCCATTTATTTACGCCAAGGCATGTACAATATGGCCATCTACCACCAAGAGAAAATACTTTTTTCTCTTTTTTTCCCCTTTTCATTGGGGTGGCACTGGTTAATAAGATAGCTAATGTGTCCTTTGACAGATGATTGGATAAAGAAGATTGGTACACATATACAATGGGACACTACTCAGCCATAAGAAAGGATGAAATACTGCCATTTGAAACAGCATGGAGAGACCTTGAGAATACCGTGCTAAGTGAAATAAGTCAGTCAGAAAAAGCTAAAAATCATATGATTTCACTCATATGTGGGATATAAAACTGAAAGTAACAAATGAACAAACAAGAAAAACAAACAAAACCTCATAGACAAAGAGAAAATGTCTTTAATATAACAGCTTGAACATTCAAATGATTGCTGAGCAATTCTCTAGAGTCATCTGAGAGGCTCTTATTCCCGGTATATCTATAACTGCTTTGGAGTTTGGAACTACTTTCAAAGATCACTTCTCGTGTGTTCCAACAGCCTCTGTAACAGTCAAGCGTCCTTTTAGAGTGATTTTGATTTCTGGAAAATAACTAAAAGTCATCTGAATACAGTCCACTGTAAATGTTGGGCAATGGCATTTTTGGTCCATGGTGATTACATAGAAATGCCTTTGTGGGTGGAAGCATTACAGGATCATGGAACTAAGCAGGCAGAAAGACCCAATGGGCTCTTTTCAACTGTGATTCTCCTAGTCACACCTGTCTTGGCCAAGGTTGGAAGTCCGATGAGAATTGCAATAGTATTAAGTTGGGAATAGGCAAACACCCTTGTCACCAGCATTCCAAGTCTTCTGATAAATAAATACCATTCTAGTTCAAAGGCCAACGAAGCTTTCAACTGCTAGCCTGCTAGCTTCACCCTCCCTACACTGCCTTCCTCTGCTTCTCCACTCAATGGCCATAGTTCATTGTGAAGGTGGCAGCCCCTGCTATTTCTACTCTCTACAGCCACCACCCCCTTCCAATAATGGCTCTACACGCTCAGGGACAGGTGCTCCTGGGCTAAAAAGAGCTTTCACTCAGAGAAATTGCAATTATTTTGATCACCCTTAGGTACTTGGTTATAGCTCGTGAACCTACAACAAATGCAGAAACTCAGATCCTACCCCACACCTATTGCATTTTTACAATCTTGGGGGGGGGGGAGAGGGAAATCAAAGTTAAACATACATGCCTTAGATCAGGGTATTCAAACTTTAGCATCATCTGGAAGTTTGTTTAACAAGATTAATAATACAGATTGATGGGTTCCACCCCCAGTTTGTGACTCAACCATCCTTGGTTTTCCAGCATACATGTTACTGATTTTTTTGCACAAATTTATACCTAAAGGTTAAGGATGCACCCACATGAAAGCAAATCTTACAGGAGACGTGAGTTCCTTGAGCTCTACTCCATAGAGACTCATGGTTGCCACAGCCCATTCTAGAGGTGCTGACAATTCTTTTGGTGCCCACTCACAACACCTGCTCCTATGGGAAAGAGAGTTACTCTTTTGCTCTTCAGTACCTTCCACTCCCTGGGTCCCTTTAACACTTAAGGAAGTTCACTGAGTTCACCAAAAATAAATCTAGAGCTGTAATTGTCAACTGGAGGAGATTTCCCTCCCTCTCCTGCCCCTTTCCAGGGATCAGCCTGTTTTTTTTTTTATCATTACAGCTGGGGTGTTGGGGTGTGGGGAAGAGGGCATGGCTGGCTCTTAGTGGGCAGAGGGTAGAGATGCTGCAAAACATTTTATGATGCACAAGAGAGCCCCACAGCAAAGAACTATTGGACCCAGAAAGTGAAGAGTACTGAGGTTGAGATAGGCTGATCTGGAGGATTGAAATTCAGGTCTCTGAGTGCCTGATTCAACCAACAATAAACCCTGATGACTCACTAAAAGAATGTAATTATTTCAATTACAGGAAAATGAACCTAGTTCTTGCTTTTGACCAAGAGAAAGTGTTATCGATATGAAGTCTTTATCAAGTTAGAGAAAACTGTCTTTATAAACTCCTAAAGCCCTAGTATTTCTGCAAAACCAGACACATGACTTACACCTTTTTATATGAGCACAACACCTGTGACCACAGCAAATTTGTGTAAGAGATGTGGCTGGGAGGGTAGCCTTCCATTCCCCTCACCATTAAGATCAGACTAAACAAAGCACTCCTTGTAACCCCCTGCCTACTTGTAGCAAGTGGTAATTATAGTTTTTTCCATCTTTAAGATTAAAATATTTTAGTGACTCGTGATTCCCACACCTATAAAAATGATGTGCTTAAAATGCTATAATTTTTAAAAATAAATATTAAAACCCCTGTTCATTTAAGACATGGGGTGTGGGATAGAGATTGCGGGATTTTTTTTTCTTTCCTGATCAAATAACGAACAAAATCAGCTACAACACTAGACTTTTAAAACATTTTAAACTGTAGCATTTTACTGTAATGAGTCTGTGGCTTTGCAAGGCAAGCTCAAAAGTTATGACAATCAACAAAATCCCAGAGGGAAGAGTTTAGTTGTATAAGCACTGGTTTGGGGAACGCAAATTTTGTAGAATCAAAGATTCCAATAGTAGCTGGGTTTTCTCAACCCTAAATTCTTCTAAGATGCATAATTGGATATTATGCAGTTAACTGAGAAGGACCTTTGGAGAAAGCAAAAACCGAAGGTCTTTTAGATCTTCATGAACATTAAAAACCTAAGCTTTCAACTCTAGCCAAATGCCATTACCATGAATTTCTTCCAATACATTGTTTAGTCACAATGCTTTATCCTTGATATTACATGTGGTCCTGAAAGTTCAAAATTATAAACCAAGACTCCAGGATTTGTAATCCTGGAGACAGACTATGACCAACACATGGCATGTGATACGTATATGTTGTAAAATGCTACTAATGATAAGGTTGAACTGTGTGGATTTGACCAAAGTCTCCACTGAGAGGTCTGTGAAAGGTGGTATGGACAAAAGTGGTTAGATCCCCCCAAGTGGATGCAATAGCAACCTAAGCAGGAATGGCTATTATACAATTATAAGAAGAGTCATGTGTTGCCTGCCTTAAGCTTCTAATTCTTAAAGGAATTTTGGACTTTTTTAGCCTCCAGAATAATCCTTTCCTTGGAAACTTCACACCACATCCTCAAAGACCTGAATACTTTCCATCACTGACAACTCTGGTAGGGATCAATTAACAACTGCTTCAGTGTTATCTAAGACCATTCATTAAAACTGGTCATAACCGATACCCTATAATAGCTTCCACACCTTCCCTATAACTACCTCCATCCTGACCTCAAGCCCACTCTGATTCTTTGCCATCCCCTGTATCACTAATCTCACAAAACATTCCATCCCTACATTTTATTCACAGATTGCCCTGTGTTCTTTCTCACCATCTCTCCTTCAGTACTTTTTCTTTTTTTAATTCCTCACCTGAGGATATTTTCTGCATTGATTTTTAGAGAGAGTGGAAGGGAGGTAGGAGAGGGGAGGGGGAGAGAGAGAGAGAGAGAGAGAGAAACATCGATGAGAGTGAGACACATAGATCCGTTGCCTCCCGCAACCATGCCTGGACCAGGGCCAGGGATTGAACCTGCAACCCAGGTACATGCCCTTTACCAGGAATTGAACCAGAGAAACTTTTGTGCATGAGCCAACATTCTAATCACGGGGCCACACTGGCCAATACTTTCTTACTATGATGTCATCAAGCCCTCTCTTCAGTTCCCATCGATGCAGACACAAGGTGACCTTTGATTTGGGCTGTGGTTGGTGACTGGTACTAGATGATGAAGGTAAATTTTAGTTTCAATTTGAAAATTTGGTCTGATTGATACGACAAAAAGGAAAGTGATTTTTTATTTTATTTATTTATTTTTTCCCATGAAAGATTAGGAACAAAAATTGGAGGCAAAAATGCCAAGGCATTTCTAGCAAATCATTTGTTCAGAACACCACAGGAAGTAAGCTGGAAGCAAAGGTCAGTACCACCCTGAATGCAAAGCTAAAAAAGTTTTGTTTTGTCCAACAGGCCAGAGGAGTTATTAACATTTTGAGGTCAGGGTGGTTACATGATCAAAGTGTTTCAGGAAAATTAATTAGATGGTGTTATGGGTTGGGGCTGAATGAGGGTGGAAAAAAGTCCAAAAAAGAAAAATCAGTTAGGAGCTATTAGGGTGATGAGGAATGAGGTGATGAAGGCCTGAGCTTGGGTGGTAAGAGAATGGAAAAAAATATTAAATAAGAATCAGCCATAAGCAGAAATGCACGTCGTTGTTCACATATCAGGGCAGCGGGAAAGGGAGAAGGGAAAATCAGAGGTGATCAGCAAGGCTTCGAGCCTCCATTCCACCACCTGCCTTGCCCAGAATGTGAGGCGTCTCTATTCTACTTTCATCCCAGAAAACGGGGCTCATGGTGGTATGCAGCAACTAAGTGCATGGTGTCTGCAGAGCTGATGCTTTTCTGATTCTCATCAGATTCCATCCCTGGCCTGAGGCTGCCTCTCTATGCCACTCCTGTTGAGTGTGATCAAATTAAATGCAGACTTTTAGAACTATCTTCCCTCTGTTTTTGAAGCACAAAATCTTATTTTCTACAGCAGTCATGAAGACATTATCCTTCCCCAACACTTTATTTTTAGCCCTTCATGCCAGCTTAATAGGCATGGTAAAAACGTGATTTTGCGGAGTCAGGTGGACCAAAACTGAACCCCAATCTTTTCTTTTTCTGTCTAGACATTTGGGGGCAAGTTATTTAAATTTGCTGGGCCTCAGATTTCTCATCTTATTTTATTTTAATCCTCACCCAAAGATACTTTTTCCCTTGCTTTTCAGAGAGTGAAAGGAGAGAGAGAGAGATAGAAACATCAGTGTGAGAGAGACACACTGATTGGTTGCCTCGAGCCTGTAATCAAGGTATGTGCCCTTGGCTGGAATCGAACCCGGGACCCTTCAGTCTGTAGGCCAGTGCTCTGACCACTGAGCGAAACCAGGTAGGGCTCAGCTTTCCCATTTTAAAATGGGGCTGATAATAACCATGCCAGGGTGTTATAAAAATTAAGTAGCATGTGAAAGAAACAGGCACACTATAAAGTGGTTATACATTTGTTTATAAAAATAATAATTAAATGGGTGTTTTGGTGTTATTGTGACACATACAGAGCACTCTGAAGTAAATATTCTCAACTTGACTATACCTAAGGAGCCCTATAACCACAATTAAATCACCCTGCTCTTTAATCTATTTCATAAAGACCCAAACACATAAGGGCTCAGTTAATTCAAGCATCTCCCTCCTATTAGGGTCTCAAATTCCTCCAGTCATGAACATGCTTGTGAAATTTAGAGGGTTTTATTTTTAAGTTAATTTATCCTAATACCAGTTTAATAAAATGAATTTTAAAATGGTGATGTACATAACTCTTTTTAAATAATTAAGCTAGTAAGCCTTTGAGTAAGTTGGGAAAAAAATGAAAAATTTGAATTTACTATTTCAAAATAATGAGTTTGTTTTTGTTTTTTAAATTAACTCCCTTCTTCACAAACCTTGGATTAACTTCTCCTTGCATGTGAGAGAGAGTCCTATATATCATTTTACAGCACAACCAGCCCATTTACAAATGGGCCCGTTTCTGAAAATAGACCTTAACATAAACACAAATCCTTCCCAGAAATCAGAACTTAAATTAAAAAAAAGAAGAAGAAGTCTGTTTGGTACAGTTTCTTCGGCTACTCAGCTATTCCTTCTCCCTCTCTGCTCATTTGAGGAAATGAGTTGACTATAAGGAAACCACAATAGCCCAGTGTTCATTTACCTTTACCGAGGAAACTAAAGAAAATGCAAGACGGTGACTTTTTATCATTTGTTTACATAAAAAGTGTAGGGGGGGGGGCTGTGCTTGTGATGTGTATGATTGCGTGTATATCCATGGTAAACTTGATTTGTGCTTGCTCTATACTTGTAAAGCCCCTTTCAAACGCAGTCTTACTGGATATAGCTTTGTACCCCTGGCTAAACAGAAAGTCTTCTTCCTCATCAAACTGTGAAGCTTTTGATCTCCTTAATCTCTTGCTTGTTGGTAGGCTATGCATACACAAGTAAGTGATGCTCTCTTCAGTGTCTACTGAATCTCTTAAAACTCAAGGAAATGTGCTTTTTTATTTCATTCTTCGTCCCTAGGGAGCACTGATAGTGATTGAATTCTGAAGAGATGAAGGTGATGTAGGCAATTCATGCCCATTTTTATTACTGCTTAAGTTTTGAATTAGATTCAGTATTTCAGAAAAACAGCTTGATATATCATCATCTGACCTGAATTTTTATCGTGAAACTTAACTGCTTTATGCTCGGCAGCTGTTTTCACCTCTTCAAGCCCAGCCCAGTATCAGCAACAAGTCTTAGAGGAACTTTCTTCAGCTTTGATCTTTGGAAATCCTTCACATGATTATTGGTAGAAATGTTGTGGAAGTAATCTTTTTTAAATTATGTGTTGACTTTAATTAAATATCGATATTGAATATTAACCCACTTTGTATGGTAGAAAAATTGGAAAATACATCACCCCACTCCTCACAAATAACTACTCTTAACATATGAACATAATTTATTCTGGCCTTATTTGTCTGTGAGTGCTTGAAATCATTCTTTTTATATACAATTTTATATCCTACTTTTGTTTTGCTTAAAAATCATATTATTAGGTAGGTCATTAAGCATTCCTCAAAAACATTTTAATGGTTACATAATGCTTCCTCCTATGGATATACTTTACATTAACAATCCCAGGTGAACATTTGTGAGAATTTCCTACTTATATTAGCACTGTCATAAATATCATTATTTATAAATCTCTACCTGCATCCTAGAAACATAACTGCAGGATCAAAGGATCTTGGATTTTCAGGGTATTGCATGGAATTGTTCTCTCATCTTTTCCAGCTTCTAGAGGCCACCTGGCTTTCTTAGCTCTTGGCATCTTCCTCCACCTCCAAATGGCAGGTAAGTCCCTCTCACATTTTTAATCACTCCTCCTCCCTCTTCTGTCTCATCTCTCTAACCTTGCTAAGAAATCCTCTCCAATTTTAAGGATTCATGTGACCAGACTGAGCCAGCCCAGATAATCCAGAGTATCAAGGCCTCCATGGTATCCAAGATCTGAGCTCCCCAGGCGTATCCACCTCCAGGTCTCACAGAAGGGCAGCCACCTACCTGGCTGTACTTAGAGAACATGTGGAACCCTTGCAGCAGCAGGTTAAAGAAACATGGTCTTTAGTTCTCCTGGCTGGGACAGGAAGGCAAAGCAGATGCCCAGTGAGACAATATGTGTAAGTATCAGCAACAGCATGGTTGTTGGTGCAGGGAGATGGCAGAGAGAGAAACAAGAACTACATGTCGTGCCGGTTCTGAAGCAACATCAGACAATGCAGCAGGAGGCTAGGCTGAAAGGCATGGTCTGCCATGCCTACACTATCGCCACAAGCCCTCACACCGATTTTAACAGCACTGGATTTGTAATCTCTTGCCATACTCTGCATGGTGTAATTAACCTTCTTGTCTTATTTTCTCAATTTTCTATTGTCAGATATGTTTTCCTTTTGCTTTATTAAATACCCACGATAATCATTTTAGAGCAAAATTAAGACACTATAGAAAAGATGAAATTCACATATAGCTTTTGATTTAAGTCCAAATGGGATTTTAAAATCTGGTTATGATTCATGGTGGTATTAAATTTGGTTGTTGTTTTCAATGCAGTTTAAATTGCTAAGAGGCATAAAACGACAACAACAAAAAACGATTTTAGTAACACCTAACAAGCAGGCAATGTGATTTAGGCTAAAAGCCTAAAACTTAATTAACTCTGCTGTAATCTAGCAAAGGCCAAGCACCACGTGCTTGTTCAAGGAATCAAAAAGAAGGGGGGTAAATTTATGCCTACATCGACAGCAATAGCATTTTTACACTGCTGATTTCTGAGTAAGCAAAGCATTGGTATCAGAGAATATATTCTTTTTTAATTTGCACATGTTTTTTGAAGAAAGTATTTTCTACTAGAAAAAAAAGCATGCAACAACTTAAAAAGGAAATTACTCTAAATGCATTCATACAAAACTCTAATTTTCACACAACCTAGATGAGCCACGTACACTAAAAAAAGTTGTAATAACCAGCCTTTTATTAGGAAAGCTGGTGCAGAGAGAAAATTGGACAGCATGGTAAATTTGAATAGCAGACATGGGAAATAAAATATCAGATTAAGAAAGAAAAGAATGGAAGATGGCCTCACAATATCCCTGGCCATGGGGAATCTGTGGAAGTGCATTTTATTTACATGTAAAGGCAAATTCTGTCCTGGACTTCAGCGAGTAAGTCAGCATAAGTCCTCGCACTAAGCTGAGGAGAGAATAAAGGTGTCTTCTCATCCTGGCTGGGATGGCTGAAACCCTGCTCTTGGGTTCGCAGTTTCTGACCACCTGGTGCAGCCTCCTTGAATGAAGGTCAGTGTGTGAGGCTGGAGGAAAGTGGATGCAGCCGTCATTCTAGGCTGTTTCCAACACCATAAGGTTTTCCCAGCTGAGCTTTGACTGGACGCTAAATTTTCGGTTTACATAAAAGCTCTGGATTGCCAATCACACCATTAGGACCAAAATTGTTATAGTACCAAGGCAGCTCCATGGAGATCCCAAAGAAGAGTCTAGAGATGATAGAAAAATGGGGTGCACGGAGACCAGTAATTTTCTCTTTGTGGATGTGCTGTAATGTTTTGATAGAGCATACACATGCGTGATATCCCAAAATAATACCAACTGGTGAGACACTCCCAACTGGAATGAATGCCTGGACAATCACAATGCCACAACGGGGCCCTGAGACCCCCTTTACTTAGGGTACCTTCTGATTTATTCCTTCTTTCAAACTTGACTTTCTTTACACCCCTTCTCCCAGAGACCTGCTCTCTGCTGTCCTTCCCAGGAAATGTGACGGCAATCCATGTAAAAGGTAAGTCTCTAGAAAGTAGTAAGAGATGCTCCTGTAGCAGAATTTCAGGGCACTGGGGCTGACCAGTAACATATCATTTCCAACAGGTGGTCTTTTCAGTGCCCCCTCAAATTACACTGTCTAGTAATAATCACCATCATTTTGTCTTCTGCTTTGCTGCTTACGATGCAATTATACACACACAATTTTGTTTGACTGGATGTTAATCCAGCAGGTCTTTATCAAGCAACCAGGGGGATGGGAGGAAACAGACACCATTCTCTCCTTTGTGGATCTGACTGTGCTGCAGGGGAAACAAATATATGGTTGTGAATGCAAATATGCAGTTGTTGCTGACAAAGCAATTACTTCAGACTGGGGCAGGTATGGGGGAGATGAGAGAAAACCTGATGGGTAGGAAGCATGATGCCAACTGCGTTAATAGTTTAAGGAACTGCAATAGTCAAGGAGTGGCAATGTCAGTCATGGTGTATGTGAGGAAAGGCAAGTAGCCCTTTGTGCCCACGTCATAAATAGATCCTGCATCAAAGATGACATAATAAAGGTGGTCTGGAGCCAATTTATGAAGACTTGAATATGACAAAAAGTAATGTGATCTGACCCACATAACAAATATCTTTCCTAACTGGGAGAGACCCGATCACTCCCTTTTATAGACAGAGAACCTGACAGGCCAAACCACACATCTACTTTGAGGCAGATGTGGTCCTTAAATTCAGGTCTCCTGCCTCCTACACGCACCCCTCTTCACATGGGCTAGCCATTCATGTGACCTTCTGTGCCGCTTACTCTCAGGGCTATTAAACTCAGTGCTATACATGCCTGTTGTGGGGTGAACTGAGTCCCCCAAAAAGACATGTTGAAGTCCTTAGTCCCTGGTACCTGTGAATGTGACCTTATTTGGAAATACGTTTTTGGTAATGTAATTAAAATGAGGTCCTACTGGAATAGGGTGGGCCATTAAGCCTATCTGACTGGCGTGCTTAGAAGAAGAGATACACAGACAGAGAGAGCAGCATGTGAGACTGAGGGTAGAGTGAGGCAGCTGCAAGACAAGGAACAGGAAGATTCCCAGCAACCACCAGAAGCTAGGACATGGCCCTGCAGACACTTTGATTCAGATGTCTCACCTCTAGAACTGTGAGAAAATACATCTTTGCTCTTTTAAGCCATCCAATGTGTGGTAGTTTGTTCCAGCACCCCTAGGAAACAAATACCACGTCCAAAGCAATTCTGGAGCACAGGGAGAACTCTCTGAATGTCCGGTTTAATTCAACGATAGAATTTATAGAGACTCTGTAAGGATGGATGGGCTTTCTGACTTTCAGGCAGTTCAACTCTAGATGTCGCTTCACCTTCCAAAAGGGCGAGAGCTTAACTCTCTCCTTTCGCCCACTCCAGTGGCTACCATCACTGTTGGAAGAACACAGAGTCATCTTGCCCAGAGAAGAAAAAAATTTGCTTCCCTTCCGCAGCTGTTCCCATCCAAAGTGGGATAAAGGTAAGCTAAACATTCTCTAAAATGGCAAAATTGGGCCAATCCCAGGCTAACATAATTTGTAAGAGCATCTGAAACCAGAAAGAGAAACGTTTGACTCAAGCATTTAAAGAGAGACTGAAAGACGTTCACCCTCCTTTGCCCTTTCTCAGTGAAACAGAGACTTGGTGATTAAAACTGCCTGGTGTTTACACACAAACTTTATCCCAGAAACACATTGTGGAGTTAGTAAAACTATAAAGATGCCAGGACAGAAAATTTAGAAGGCAGAAAGTCAAAAGAAAAGGGCTGACTTTTCTAAAAAGTACAGAAACCAAGACCAAATAACAAAAATTGTTCTAGAATTCAAAACAGCTTGGGAGAAAGCTTCTTTGCCAACAATGGAAAACTCAGTGAAGAGACAGAACAGAGGAAAACTCTGACCAAATGAAGAAAAGAAGAAAGGCTGGAAGGAGAAGGGTGTATGAATTTAGTATGTGCGGTGTCCAACAATATCTAAGCTAATCTAAACGTGGTATCTTATTTCACCCATGAGAACAACATTATAAACTTCATTTGAGAGATGAGAAAATAGAGACACAGGGTGTTGGACTTATTTGGCCAAGTCACAGAGCTGATAAGTAGAAGACCTGTATTTCAAACTCCTGACTGAAAATGTTGTATTTTAGTTTTTAGGTTTTGGTTTTTTTTTTAATTCCCCAGCCAAGGGAAGACGAGTGGAATTTTGGCAACCTGATTAAAACATCACTACATGAGATGGAAACCTAAAAGACACTGAAGACTCTATACATTGGTGTTTTTTTAATATGGATGATGAAAATGAGGGCTTCCCAGCAAAAATAAGTAAATAAATAAAATTTAGCTTTGTTCAAATATCTTTGTTCCAAGGCAAATGTGAATAAACGAGGCAATGATGCAGGAAGGAAAAATGTGCGGAGGAAAATGACAATTTTTCTATCTGCCTTTGAATCTTAAAATATTTGGCACAAACCTTGAGAAATGTTCAAAGATTTTCTTCTACCAGCTGTAAGTTAAGTATTAGAAGTGAATGTCCTCATCGTGAACACAAACATAAACGCCAGAACATAAAACTGTCAGTTTCAAAGAAGATTATATTTCTTGTGCAGCTGGTATCTTACAAAGGAAGCATAAGCCCCATTCCTTTCTTCATTCTCATATGTGGCCCTTGTGTTGGGGTGCCCATGGCCTAAAGCAAGATGATGCACTCTGGAAAGTTTTAAACAGTTTGCTTAACTCAAAGCATGGGGAGCGGGCAGGCCATGAGCCAGCAGGTCATAAATACCAGCACTTGAATCTCAGCTCTGCCACTTTCCAGGGGAAGGTACTCAACCTCTTTTCCTAAGTATCCTTATCCACAAAATGAAGCTATTACAGAGTTGCTGTAAAGACTAAATTACAGACTTTTTGAAAAGTTACTTGCTGTCCTGGATTCAACGGTGGCCCCCTCCCAGAAAGATACGTCCACTTCTGACTTCCCAGAACCTGGGGGTGGAGCTCATTTGAAAAAGGATCTTTACAGGTGTAATTAAGGTATAGATCTTGAGATGAGATTATCTTCGATTACCTGGGCAGGCCCTAAATCCAATGGCGTGTCCTTGAAAGTGGTCAGAAGAGGAGAGGAAATGGATGTAGGGAGGAGGCCTCCATGGGAAGATGGAAGCAGAGACTAGAGTGATGCAGTCACAAGTCAAGGAGCCCCTGAGGCCATGAGAGCTGAATGTGAGACAAGGAACGGATGGTCCCCTGGAGCCTTCAGAGGAGCACAGCTCTGCTGATACCTTGATTTCACACTTCTAGCCTCCAGAACTATGAAAGAATAAATTATTTTATTTTATGTCACCCTGGCTATGCTAGTTTGTATGGCAGCCCTAAGAAACTGGTAAATCCCCAAAAGAGGTTCTCCTCTTCTTCTCCTTACGCAAATTGAGTGAAGCCTCCACCGCTGGGGCCAGCGCACAGTCCCCTAGTGGACACCTGCCATGCTCCCCTCCTGTGAAAGAGGGGAAATGAACAGTGTCCCCCATTGTGCTGTGGCATCACCACAGTGAGAAGCACCATTGGGCCTTCACCTGTATTTCCCACAGTGACACGTGGTCCTGTGAGGGAGGAGAGGCAGGCGGTGATGCTCACAGGAGATCATCTGTGGAAACAGCCAACATGGAGAAAGCTCTCTATGCCAAGCACTATCTACATGCTCTCAGTGCATTAATACATTTAATCCTTGTAACAAGTTTATATAGCACATTCAGCCCATCTTACAGAGGAAAAAACTGATGCACAGAGAAATTAAATAGCTTGCTTATGGTCACAAAGCTAGTGAATGCCAAAGCTGGGGGATTCGTGGCCAGAACTGCAGAATTCTGATTCCAGAAATTCATACTTTTAACCACTGTATTAGTTTCCTGTTGCTGCTGAAACAAATTAGGTGGATTACACAACAGAAATTCATTGTCTCACAGTCTGGAGACTGAAATGAAAGTCTGAAATAAAGGTGTCAGCAGGGTTGGTTTCTTTTGAGGGCCACTGTCTCCCTGTATCTTCACATTGTCTGCCCTCTGAGCATGTCTTGTTTCCAAATTTCTCCTTTTAATAAGGACACCACTCATTTTGGATTAGAGCTCACCCTAATGACCTTGTTTTACATCGTTTACCTCTATAAAGACCCTATCTCTAAGAGATCACACTCTGAGTTATTAGAAGTTAGAAGTTCACCATATGAATTTTGGGGGAACATAAACCCAATTCACAACAACCACTACACCATAGTTGCTCTAATAAATGAAAAATGAATGAAGGAATGAATGAGGTGAATGACTCTCTTTCCTGCCAGAAGTCACCAGCTGTGAAGCACACCTCATTGCTAGTTCTACTCTTTTTCACTGTAGCCTAAGCTATTGCATAACCATCAGATCAGCTATTGCATAACCATCATAGCATTCAGTGGATGAAAGTACAAACTTTTGGAATCAAATCCTGGCTCTGACATTTCTTAACTGTGTGACGTTGGGGAAACTTTCTGATTCTGAGTTGAGCCTTTGTTTTCTCCTCAGATGAGAAAAAATACATAGTCCCTACCTCATAGGGAAGTGGGAGAATGAAATGACAGAGCCCAAGTAAAGCAAAGTCCCCTAAGGGCTCCATGAGGGCTGGCCCTGTCCTTAGCCACTGCTGCCTCCCTCTGTCTTCCCTGGCATACTCTGCTCCTTTGCTGACTTCTTCCCTAGGCAGTGTTAGAACCCGCCACTGGACAGGGGCCTGCCCCAGTATCCCAAGCCTGGATTTCCTATAGCATTTCCTCATCAACCTATTTCTCCCTTTTTACTATCAATGGGATTAGGATTTTCCCAGAAACTGGTCTTGGTGGAGCAGGGTGACAACAGGTCTGGGCATAGCCAGGGCTGAGCAACTAAGGACTGGCCGTCAGGTTGCAAGTTATTCAAATTACAGGGTCCAGAAAGGCAGAGAAAGCTCAGACTTTACTTAAGCCAGTGTCTGTGCCACAGAGATAAAATTCAGCTGAACTTTCTGGGCTCCTCATTTAATCCTCAAAAATCCTATGAAATTGATAGTGTCTTTTTTTTTTTTTTAATTATATGTCTTTATTGATTTCAGAGAGGGAGAGGAAGAGAGAGAGATAGAAACATCAATGATGAGAGAGTCATTGATCAGCTGCCTCCTGCATGTCCCCGATTGGGGATCGAGCCCACAACCCGGGCATGTGCCCTGACCAGGAATTGAACCGCAATCTCTTGGATCATAGGTTGATGCTCAACCGCTGAGCCACACCAGCCTGACGTTAGTGTCATTTTTAATAGAGGGTATATGAATGATTTGTTCAGAGCCAGACTAAATGCAATGGCCAAAGTCAATGACAGTACAAATGTCAGAGAAGTGGGGCACCATTTAGCTCAGTTCAATTGGTTTCACAAACATTTACTAAGAATCAAGTAATCATTAGACCCAGTGCCAAGAAACAGGGGAAACAGAAACAGAAATGTGCCTTTCCCTGCTCTCCAAGGACTTACAGGAGGAGGGGAACATGGGTGGATACTACAGGAGAAGTGTGCACATGGTTCAATGGAAGGCTTGTAAAGAGAGTGACAGACCCAGTCAAGGGCTTTGGGGGAAACTGCATGGAATAACTGGCAAGGTGATAAAATGCAAAGAATGAAAGAATTTCCAAGAAGAAAGTGAAAGAGGGAAATGGAGACCATGGTGTGGTCAGCATTTGTAGGTAGAGGAAAGAGCCACAGAAGACTGAAAAGATGTGTGTGTGTGAAAACCATTCCTTTTTACTTCCTAGAAGACAAATGTCGGCTAGGGGAGAGTGGCAGCAGAACCTAAGCTATATATGAAGGCAGGGGCCAGATGACAAGGGCTTAGAACTATTTCACACTCAATGTGAATGTTATCTTGTGAGTCACAGGAGGCATTTAAGTGTTTTAAACAGAGAAGAGATAAAAACCAGCATTGGATTTGAAGAACAGCACAGCAGAGGGTGGACCAGAGCAGTGGTTCCCAATCTTTACTATTACCAGAATTATCTAGAGGACTTATTACAACACAGATTGTTAGGCCCACCCCCTAAAGTTTCTGATTCTGTAGGTCTCTGGTAGGACTCAAGAATGTGCCTTTCTAACTAGTTCCCAGCTGCTGCTCCTGGTCCAGCAATCTTGCTTTGAAAGCCACTGCGTGAAACCGTGGTAATTCTGAAGGTAGGGAGGCCAGGTGAGAGACTCCTGCTTGAGAGGGCTGAGAGATAAGGCACTAAGCTAAGGTAGTGTTCATAGGGTAGAGAGGCAAAGCTGGGTCTGAGCAACCTTGAAAATTAGAGATTAACCATTAAAAAAAAGAAGAAAAGTAGAGTCTGGTGACCAGTGGAATGTGATGAGACAGGGAATGTGATGAGGCACCTCCCAGGTTCCTGGCTTGTGCGATTGGGTTGATTGGGTCAAACACATAAGCCAGTTGATGGTGGGTGGTGGGGAAGAAGGTTCTGGAAAGTCAAAAGGGTGAAACTATGACAGGCTTCAAATATTCTGAGTTAGAGATGTTTTTCATAGAAATGGTGACACTCTCTAATTTGGAGCTCAAGGAAGGGGGTCTGCACTGGAGAGTAGCTTAGTTTTATAACCATCTTAGCGATTCATTTTTGTAGCATTTATTTGATCCATTAGGCAACTGACTGGAAAATTTGAATCTATGTTACTATTTTGGAATCACATGATAAATTATCAATACCTCTTAGCATGTGTTAGCACGTGTTTTAAATACCAACTGTTCATAAGGACTCCACAAAAGTATAAAATAAGATACTCTAAATTTTGCATTAATTTGATAATCACCTTCTTAAAATACTATTTATCAATGAGTTTTAAATACCCACAACGTGCTCTGTTCTGTGCCTCCAGGCTTTATCTCATCTATTTTAAGCACCTCAATGGGAAGTGTGTACTTTGTATTTTATTGTCTTAGTAATAACTTTTCCATAAGCTAATTTGAAAAGGATTCCAGCAGCACACCATGGTTTCTGTTATGGACTAAATGTTTTTGCCCTCTCGAATTTCATATGTTAAAACCCAAACCCCCAGTGTAATGGTATGTGGAGTACACAGGCAAGGACTTCGGGAGGTAATTAGGTTTAGATGAGGTCGTGAGGGTGGGCCCCCAAGATGGGATTAGTGTCCTTATAGAAAGAGGAAGAGACCCAATATATCCATCTCTGTCCCTCCCCTCACTCCTCTCCCTCACCTAACCCCTTCCTCTGCTTGCACCAAGGAAAGGCTATGGCAAGATGTAACCAGAAAGAGAGCTCTCACCAGATCCCAAGCATGCCCGCACCCTGATCTGGAACCTCCAGCCTCCAGAGCTATGAAGAATAAATTTCTGTTGTTTAAGCCACCCAGTTTATGGTTTTCCATCATAGCAGCCTGAAGGGACTAAGACAGCTCCTCCTGAGTGGTCTCAAACTTTGTATCATCTTCATCATGGTCTGAGGCTCTTACTGCCCAGTCCTGCTTACTCCCCTTTCCTGTACAGGTAACTGATCTACACTGCAGTCTAGAGGTTTCCCTGTCCAATAATGCACAATAAACCTAACCATACTTCTCACACCACTCCTTCAAACATTTCAGCAGCTTTCTATTAGGATGATCAAAATCCTTAATGTGTTCCATAAAGTATGGCCAGGTCTGGCATTCCTTCCCTTCCAGCCTCATCACCCACCACTCTGGGCCTTCCTCTCCCCATCTCTGTCTCTCAGCTCCAACCACACCAGCCTCTCGTCATGTTATACACACCACCCAGTCTCTGCACAGGGGGCTCTCTCCTGGAACCCTCTGCTTCTTGCCATTCCGTGTCCATTAAGTTAACCTTCACGCTCCAGAGGTCAGCTTGAATTAACCTCCCTCAAGGACACTTACCCTGACTTCCCTAATAAAGCAATTTCTACTGTTATTGATTCTTACAATACCATGTACCTCTTCTAAGAAACACCCCAGTTGTTACTTTTACACTTCTCATTGCAATAGATTTTATTAGTGTGTCTCCTCCACTAAATCCTAAGCTTTACAAGGGCCAGAGCCATGATTTCTTGGTACTGTTATTGCTGTTTTGCTTACTGTATTCTCTTCAACAGGAAGTGTAATACCTGGCACAAAGTAGATCCTCAAAAAGGGTTTGTTGAATAAATGAATGAATAAACCTTTTAATGATAATCATGAAAAAGCTGAGGTTCTCCCATGCCACGCTCTGTGATTCAAAGATGAGAAAATGCTGGTTTCCTTTCTTTGCTTTTTTTCAAGTCCTTTTCCCAGTTTCTCTTCCTGGAATCAGTTAATACAACTAAAGCATATGAGAGCTGAACTCTGAGATCCAGCTCTAAACAAAGTGCAGTATTTGTAAACATTTAGCCCAGGACACTCTGCCAAAAAGCATATGTGGAGTGTACTATAGCTATGAGGCATGGAGCTGTGGGGAGTTTCTTCGTGGGTTTTAATTGAACTGGGGGTCGTAGGCCCTTGCTGGAAGGCCCTCCCCCCCAAAATAAAAATGTTTTTTAAACTTCTAGAAAACTTCCATGTTTGAATCAATTCTCAACTTTCACTCGTTTCTACTACAAAGTTCAAAAGTTGGAAGTTCCTCTTGCTTAACTCCCAAAACTCAATTCCATCCTGAGCTGGGCTTTTCTTTCCAGTACAGTGGCTAAATATGTCAGCTATTGAGTTAAACTTCCAACCCCCAGTTCAGCAGTGTTGAACCTATAAATCCTCAAAGAGCATTAGCAATACAGAAAGAATGAACAGCTTCAATAGGAATGTATTTCCTCCTTCAGTTGCAGCTAGGAATCAGAAATACCTAGCATCAGCAAAGTTAGTGAGGCCCATTAAGCCTGTAACCTGCACATCTTTTCAACATATGAGAAGTGTGTGATGTGAAGAAAATGATAAAACTATAAAGATCTTTAGGGCTCTATGCCTTTATTAACAAGCTCCATGTAGGCAAATATTTTCACCTGTGTCATCTATAGCTAAAACAGTTCCTGGTACATAACTCAATAAATATTTCTTGAATGATGAATAAATGAATGAGTGAATGAATTGAAAAGTAAGTTCTAGACAATTTTCTAAGTACTTCACATGTAACAATTCATTTCATCCTGACAACCACCTTATAAGGTGGCAACTATTGCTATGCCTGTTTTCAGATAAAGAAACTATAGAGAGATGAAATAACTTATGCATGGCCGCCAAGCTTGACAGCCACCTTTCAGGGTAGGCTTCATCTCCACTCTGCCCAGAGCATGAAGCCAATGCTCTCTCTGGGCTATAGACCCTAGTTTATACTCATGTCTCTGAATGCCCACACTTTCAATGAAACTGTGGCTTCAAGTCTACATTTCCATGCCAGAATTGTGACTCAGCCCTATATACTTTCCTAGGTTTCTAGGCTTGGAGTATACCAGCCTGGCACATCCTACTATCACCCCAATTAAATGAGAGTGTGTCTACTAATGTGTTATTTGCACAAAACTGAGTTACTCATCAGTGAAGAATATTTATTAAGTAGAGCAAATAATTGATAAAAGCAACAAGTCCTTGAGACTGAAGGAGAAGTTGCACTTTGCTAATATATTTTGCATATATAGTTGGGTTCACCAGACACTTATTTCTAATACCCAAGTACTTATGGCAAAGCCCCTGGGTCGACATGCCCACCTGGACGGGGTTTCTGCCTCTGACTTCTCCATGCAGCCACGCTGTTGCGTCTGCCCTTTTGGACACAGCATCTCCCAAAAATAAATGCTTCCTGATACTCTGCACCGTCTCGAAGAAGGAATTCTGCTCTCCTAATCTCCTTGCTTCCATTGTCTCCCTCAAATGACAGAAACTGTGACCTTTCACAAGAATGCATGGAATATTTACGGTCAGCAGAAAGACAGCATCTTGTCACACAGTCACTCCTAGAAGAGGCACTCTCAGCCTCCCCAGCCCAGGGCTCCCACCTGGGGGAGGCCATATCTATCACCATCAGTGGGAATCTTGCTGACTCCAAACCTCTGAGTCCAGACTGAACTTTCCCCTAGTCCCAGAGATAGTTCCCTCTCCCCAGTCCCAGGCTCACCTCAATGAGAGTAGCCACAGCTATTTCCTTCAGGGTGGATCCCATGTCCCACCCTCTAGCATCTAACTCAGAAGGCATGAACCAAACAATGACAATAATTCACAGAGCAGTACCCAAAGTCTGGCTTATTCAGTTTTAAATAACAGCATGTGTGGGAATCCAAGCAGCCCAATTCCAAAAACTCTGCTCCAAGCCCAGTTTCATTGTCTTCTATCCCACACAAAGAAGGAAAACATCAGGCTTGCTTGTCCCTCATGTCATGGTCCAGTTTTCAAACTTGCCATCTAAGAGTTTAGGAAAAATTCACACACACATATCCTCTAAGAACAAGGAATAATTGTCCGACACAGAGCACTCTAAATCATGATTCAAGAAAGAGAAAAAACAGTATACATGATTCTGCAGGAATACAATCTCAGTAAAGCCTACAATTTACACTACTCAGCAAAACACTGATCAGCCCAGCATGAAACATCTGCCTTTACATTATGCCCTGGTATTCAGGGCTGTGCCAGATCGCTCCCATTTGCCCTTCCAAACCCACTCCCCCTCCCTGCTCACCAGGCTTTCTGCTATGGGAAGCTGGCCTGCTTGGAGTAGAATGGGCTCCCTTGCCCTCTGAATTCCAGTTAGGCTTGGCCAATGAGGACTCCCAATGAGAGATTGAGAAGAGAGCTAGAAACTTTATTCCTTCAGCTCCTTCCCTGGGATCATTCCAGCCTCCTACATGATTCTCTCTACGTGATTCTCCCAGGTCCCAGCAACTACTTCCTCCCCTTGTCCCTCTAGGTCCAGGAGTGGTAACAGCTCTGTTTTATTAGCACTGGGTATTGCACTATTACTTGGGACTTCCCAACAGCCTACCCACACCTTTGTAAATAGTCTCTTTATTCGCTCTCATGGATCATCCTAATTTGGAATGCCACTGGTTTCCTGGAGGGATCTGATTGATACAAGGGCTTTGCCAGGAATAGAGCTGCATGACTGAAAGAGCTGGACAACACAGACCAGTATTCGAACACAGGAAGGTCTTCTGGTAGTCTCTGAAACTAAGGAATGTTTTAAGTGACAGTATGGTAGTGTTCCTGCATCCAGTTCTTTCTTCTTCTATCTCCATCCAACACTCCCTTTTTCGTGCTATAGCCAGGCTTTTTCCCGAATACAATAAATAAAAGTGTCTGAAAGTGAAAAATACAAGTCTTGGCACCTATAGGCAAAATGTATTACTATACATGTCTTCCTATGACCTGGAAAAGAAACGACATAAGAAGAAGAGGAATTTTATTAAGAGCTGAACACCTCCATCCCGGACTTTCTAGGCTAATGCTTAAGACTTTTTGCTTTAGAGTCTATTTTATAAGGAACATTGGCCATAGGCACATTTTTTTCCCTTTATAATAACCACTTGCTTTTTCTATATTATTAAGCAGTTAACCCTAGACCGAGGTTCTATTGCATTTTTAAATTTTAACATTTGTCAAATAATTTGAAAATGTCCACTTAGAGCAATGTAAGTGTTATTCCATGAAATGCCTACCATTCCCTCAACAGACATTTGCTGCTATTTGCTCGCTGAATGAAAGGATTAGAATAGAGCACCCTATGTGGACACTCATACTGTTTCAATGACCAGTGGTGGGGCTCCCAGGGAGGGTGCCCCTCTGTTCTCCAGCAAGCACCATGTTAAAAAAAGGATGGGCAGTCCAGCCGGGCATGGCTCAGTGGTTGAGCGTTGGCCTAGGATCCAGGAGATCAGGGTTCGATTCCCGGTCAGGGCACAGGCCCGGGATGCGGTCTGCAGCCATCAATGACTCTCTCATCATTGATGTTTCTATCTCTCTCTCTCCCTCTCCCTTCCTCTCTCTGAAATCAATAAAGATATATTTAAAAAAAAAAAAAGGATGGGCAAAACTAGAGTGACCAAGAAGATGAGGGGCCTTAAACTACAAAATAGGAGAAACAGATGAAAAATGGAGACAAATTAGCCTTAAAGAAGACAACTCTGGGGGAAATTACAAGGCACCTTCAGTAGTAATAATAATGACAATCTGTTGTTGAGCAGCTACTGCACACCAGGAACTGCGTGAAGCTCCTTGTACACATTTTCTCGAATCTTCAAAACCACCCTGTAAGTCAGGTTTCATAATCACCATTTCACAGAAGAGGAGACCTCAGGTCAGAGAGAATAGAACCTTGTCTGCCCACAAATCTTTCTCACTCTACCCACTGCCTCCCTTCTGAGAGCTGAATGGCTGTCACAGAATGGAAAATAGGCCTGTTTCTTTTTGGGTCTGAGACATAGAACTGGGAACAATGGGTGGAAATTACAGGAAGACAGATTTCAGTTTGATAGCAGGAAGAACTCTGTAACACTGGGGCTGTTCACAGACGGAAGGCGCTGCCTTTGGAGACCGACTTTCCCATCGCTGGAAATATTTGAGCATTGTTTGGAGGGAGGATTTAGAAGAGGAGAATGGAGTAGCAAAAGTACATTTACATTAGATGATTTAAAAATTTATTTATTTTTATTGAAGGGAGAGGAATAGAGAGAGAGAAGCGTCGATGCCTGGAGCCCACATCCCAGGAATGTACCCTGACAGGAATCGAACTGGCAACCTTTCTGTGCACGGCACGATGAGTCACACGGGCCAGCGCTGCATTAGATGATTTTTAAGATTCCCTTTCCACTCTCCTAAAATTTGTTCAGCCTGTGCAACCATCATTTCCCAGGTTTGGAGGAGAGAGGGACACTTTTGCTTTCCCCTTTCTGTTCTCCTCTAATGACCGAGCAAAAAGCTCTGTCATGTCCAAGTGCTCTAAAAAAGAGCTTCCCCATGTCCACCTCCAGCTCGTCCCATAGAGGCTCTCAGTGTAGGAGTTTGGAAGAAACGCTGGAACCATTCCTAGCACGTGTAGGATCTTAGCTTGGAAGTGTCCTGAGTGCTCACCCTCAAGCGTAGAGCCATGTCCCAGGCTCTTTAATCCTCATAATCATGCACTTGGGAGCAGTTATTCAATATCTCACAAAACCTTAGCAAAATAAAATGAAACAGAAAATATAAAATAACACGACTTTCTTTCATACAAAGCTTTAAAGAGAAAGCCAGAAAACGTGTTTTAGACATCTCACAAAGTTCACATTGTATTGCGAAATTATTTTTAATGAAGCTGTTATTATGCTACAAGAATGCAATAAAACATCTGAAACCTGAAATTTCCTATTTTTATCACCTCCTGTAAATTTTTCAAAAAAGCCAAAATGATTTGTTTCAAAATGTGTACAGGAATAATTGGATTGAGAGTTTTCATGCCAACTTTCCATTTGGAATGAAATCTAGAGATTGTTACTTCATAAACCACTGAAAATATGAGCACAAAATGAAAAGGGTAAAATATTATGGAATATAAGTGTAATCAAACAAAACAGACCCTGGAAGGAACCACTGATTTACCATCTCCCAGTGTGTGGTTCAGCACAGGGACCTCTTTTATATAACAAAGCATTCACAAATAATTGGTTTTACCTGAATCCCCTAATTACTTCTGGAAAGAGGAATGCAATATACATGAAATTCTGTATGTGAACACATAATGCAAAAATGCTAATCCTACCCTGGTTAGTTTTTAAGCACAATATCTGTCTGGATTGTTCACAAAGATGATATACCAGCTCCCTTAATTTTCTCTGCAACACAAATCTTAGTCATTCCTTGTTACAAACTCTGGCAAAAATCTAATCCTTGGGTGCTAAGCAAATGCATTTTAGCACACAAATCGAGTATAAGAAGTTTATTTCAGATTGTGATTTGTTTTAACAGTCCTGCCAAATCACCAGAAATGAATCATGCGCCCAAACGTGTAAGTATACAGGAAGATGTTACTTATCTCGTGATTTCAGATTTAATTTCAATTCACACCTCTCTTAAAGCTATCCTGGAAGCTCAGTCTCTTAGGAAACAGACAAACCCTCCTCAATTGCAAATCAAGTTTCTGTTTTCAGTGGAAGTCCTTTCCAAACCATTCATCTCTGTCAATGTATACAGAGCACGCTCTTTCATGAACAGTTTCCAGAATTAAGTAGAGCAGTTCTGTCTACCATCTGGCTCTGTGAGTAAAAAGGTTTTTTTTCTATGCAAAAATATAAAACTGACCTGCCCTGTAGTCTAGACTTATAATCTTTCCAAGGATATTGTCCATCTCCTCACCCATTCCAAATTAATGGAATTTTAGATGGACCAGTAATGAGAAGCAAAAGTACTGGAATCTTATTTCATGTGTTTACTTAAGTTGTTCTTAAAGAACATAGAAAGTAGAATCACTTTTTTAAGAGTACCACCATACCTGGGAACCAGCCCAATATTTACTTTTTACTATGTGACAATTGAGCACATTTTCAGACATACAGTAGGAAAGACTGCATAACAGAAGCAACATGGCTCTTATTTAGCTGTTGCAGATGTCGGTGGTTAAAACTACCCAGCTTTCACTGGTTGATCTGCAATTAGATTTCCTATCCTTGTAATAATTCTAACCACACAAGTTTATGCTAGCATACTAGATAAAATCACAGTTGGGGGGGAAAAAAAGCATAAACAGTCACTATACGAAGAGTGAGTTTGATCTCTTTTTAATTGTTCTTTTAATTCAATGAGTTGCCTGCATTTGCAAAGTAAATTTGGGTTTCAGTCATAGAGTTGTCTGTGTGTGTTTTTTCTCCACCTTTGGCCCCACCAGAACAATGTCCTATACACTGATGGATATGGTCGAGGCCACAGAGGATGAGTTCTCCAGCGACTGCTGCTGTGAATATTTTAAACTGATCCTTTTTGAAACTCTTAAACCATCATGACAAGACTTTCTTAAAGAAATCTTACTGTCTTTGTTTTACAAAAAGCAATTAACAAAATTGGTGTCCATCGTGAGGAAAAGGGTATTCTCATCTCTACCAGGCAAACCCATGGAAGTTGAGGCCACTTGGATTCTGACCCAACAGTATAGAATTCAGCTTAGAATCCCGAAGAGTAAGAGATAATTCTGCATGCTAAATTAAGCTTCAGTACAAGACCATCCTCTTTCAGACATAGTAGCACTGATATCAGTCAGTGTTGTCTAAAAGATCTTGGTAGATCCACGCCAACAAGTCATCTGCCTTAATGTCCTGCAAACAGAAAAGCTCCCGCTCCCGAACCCCAGCCAAACCCTCCTCCAGCTGGAATGGCAGCTCCCGCATGTGTGCTGCCCAGATGGTCTGCTGGAATCTCCCCCTCACTTACTTGCTAAGTAGCTCCAGGCAAGTCACTTAACCTCCCTGCACCCAGTTTACCTGAGCAGGGAACATAATAACAGCACCTGACTCGTGATGTTGTTGGGAGGATTTAAGGAGCTAACACTTAACAGGTGAAATGAAGGGTGAGAGGTTTTCCTTAAGCTCCCATCCTGCACCACAGACATTTTGGGGAGAGACGCTTTCTTTTTTTTTTTAAATATATCTTTATTGATTTCAGAGAGAGGAAGGGAGAGGGAGAGAGAAAGGTAGAAACATCAATGATGAAAGAGTCATTGATTGACTGCAGCCCGCACCCCCGGCATGTGCCCTGACCGGGAATTGAACCCCAATCTCCTGGATCCTACATCGATGCTCAACCGCTGAGCCACGCCCAGCTGGGCAAGACACTTTTGTAAGGAATCATGAATTACCAGTTTTCTAACGCTGTGCTGGGAGAGCTTCAGGTAAGGCTCTGAGCTCCGTATTCCTTTTCCAGCTCCTAGAATCAATGCTCCTCCATTCTCTTCCTGTCCCACTGCTCACTCTATTCTTAGCTTCCCCATCGTATGAACAGTGACCCAGCTTCTTACACTAGCTTTTTTTCACCTCTTTCCAGTGGCTCAGAGTTAGACATTTTTGAGGTTTAACCACGGAAAGAAGAAAGAGCTAATAATTAATTGGCTTGAATGACATCTGCCTATCAATATGAGTATTTGATTTCAGGCCATGTGACACAGGGTAGAATTTTTAGCTGCAGAAGAGTCTTCCTAGCCTTCTTCATACCATATGGATTGGTCCACCCTTCTTAAGACTATTATCAGCCTCAGAAACACCAGCATAACCCTAGTGTTACACAGTTTTTTCAGTAAAGCATGTTGATTCCACTCCAAAGGTCAATCAATGTGACTAATATCAACCTTACAGAACCAATCTCATTTACATTGCAATTCAGATATAAACATGCAGACAAAAACATTTTTATTTTTCATAAATTATATTTTCTGTATAATAGAAAAATACCTAAAAGGCTTGATTGTATAAGTTATAAGGTCTGATTTATACAGTTGTAATTTTTGTGTGTATATTGTAATCAAGTAATAAAAGATAAATATCTACCTGATATAAATATCTCACGATGTTTTATGGGACCGTCTGTTGTGCTTAAAATAAAAGTTGAAACTCCCCTGAGTGATACATGTTTGTCTTCTCTCATTTTAACATCTTTTCGGTCTGCATTAGAGCAGGTAAGCCAGAGCTGTTGTTGCAAGCCACACTCCTATAGGTAATTTGTCATACTTGCCACTAGGGGGAAGTGAAGCTAAGATAGTGACTCAGGTCTGCAAAGCAGGGGGAGAAGTGGAAACTAGGAAAGGAAGACAAATACCCAGATACTGTGAAGGGGGGAAAAAAGGGGGAGGAGGGACAGGAGCTCCTGGGCACTGGGAGTATTTAGGGAATCAGTTATCGATTTCTTCCGATTGATGATTAGGTGCCCTGATAAGTTAGCAAAGGTAGGGCCTGCCAAAGCAAGAGTGACAGGAGCTTCCATTTGTGAGAGAAGGGGAGTATCTGCTCCCCTTTCATCTCTGCAGGGAAATGAAGCCATGGTTCCTGATGAGAACTGGCATTTTTGAGGAATTATCAGCCAGGACATGAAACCCACTGATAACATGCTTGGTTCTGTTTTGCTTTTGTTTAGTTTTCCTACTTAACGCAAGCTCCTTCCATAACCTCAGTGAGGCAGAGTGGGGAGGGGAGATGGGCTGGAGGGGACAATGCTAAGTGTGGGGGCTGCAAATCAAGGTCCAGCGACAAGCTCAGTAGAAATGAGCATTGTGCCTCTGGGTTTAAAAAAAGAGTCTCTCCTCCCAAAAGTCATGTTCCATTCAGCATTTCCAAAAATAATGGTTAAAATCACCATTGAAATGGATTGTTAATTGTCTGGTTTCAGTCACTGATAAGAATAAACCTGCTGAGGTCAGCTGGTCTTTTGTCACAGTGGCTCATAGCCCTATTGTTCCAGTACTGGGGAATCCTGGGAGCATAAGGGAAGGAAGAGAAGGGGAAAGAGGTATCTAGGGCTGACAGCCTGGCCCTCTGGGAAAATGACCAAACCCAGGGGCCAGAAGAATCCCCATCCAGTTCTCACCAGGGGCCCAGAACTTGTCTCCACGGGAGCCTTTTGTGCCAAGCTAGAGTCTGCACTGTATTATTTTAATTCTTGGCATAGCATTTATCACTATTTAATATTTATCTATCCATTCACTCTATTTATTCATTTCTTTATTGTAATTGCCTGCTTCTCTCCACTAAAATGTAAACTGCATAGGAGCAGGGACTTTTCTGTATCATTTCCCATAGCATGCCCAGAAAATAATCCAGGCAGGACATGGCACATGTTCGACAACTACTATTGCATGGATAAAGATTTCTGTTTGAGAAAGTGTCCTCCTGCAGCAGTGTGAATGATGGACTGTGGTTTAGGGATAGAAGGAGAGGGCAAATTGTGTGCCAAGGCAATAAGTAGGAAATGTGCAGTAAGGTATCCATCCCATTTCCACTTCCAGCCAGGTTGTGATATCAGTGCTGGGGACAGGAGAACCAAAGCCTGAGTCTGGGGTAGCGAGGCAGTCAAAACACAAGGATAGAAGCAGTATTTAGGGGGTGAATCAGAAAATTGGACAGGTGATGAAAAAGGTGGGCAGTCAAAAGGGATGAGGTAAAAAATGGGCAGGAAACCATGGAGATCTAGGTGCAGGAAGTAGTTAAAGCCATGGGAGATGTGACATGTCCCTCTGCCCCCAAATAAATGTGCATCAAAGAAAAAGCCTGAGAATGGAGCCTTACTAAGGTACAGATGGATCAAGAGGAGTTTAAAAAAAGGACAGTAATGGCTGCAGTGGTTCCCAGGACTCCTACACCATCCCCCAGCTGCTAGGAGTGTTGGCGGTTCCTGGCTCTCTGCTGAGTCCCCCTTTGGGATCAGTGAAGAAAGGCACCCTGCCCAAGTTCATGTCGTCTCCCCAGAGGCAGCTCACATCCACTGACTGGTGGAGGAAGGGGGGATAGATACAGAGGCCTGGCCCGTCCCTCATGGTAGGACAACTCTGAAAGGTCATCCCAGCCAAGACTCCCAGTGGGATTGACTGAGGCCCTTCAAAATCAACAACAAACTTCAAATTCTCCCTGTGCCCAGGGTTACTTCTGCTATTTCTTTGTAGGCATAGATATCAAGGTCACTCCTCAATAAACTTGTTTCACATCGATCTTTATCCCCACATCTGTTTCCCAGAGAACCTGACCTAAGACAGATGTGCCAGAGTGATCTGAGGAAATAGACTCTACAATGGAATTACAGAGCTGAATAATCCACATGCCAGCTAGAAAGGAAAACCCAACCCTGGTGGGAGGTGAGGCCCTGACAATCCCCGGCTTGCCTGAAAAGCACAACTGTTAAAACATTTATTAGTGATGAACTGGGATGAGATATGCTTGGAAGAGAATGCCTTAGTAGGTGCAATATCCAGGCTTTTGAGAGACTCAGAAAAGGTACCTCTTCTGAGAACAATGGAATCTGGTGGCTCTTGCTGAGTCACTGATCATTAAAAAAAGACAATGTGAGGATTAGGGCTGTGATTCAGCCATTGAAAGTGAAGTGTGAAAGTTAGAAAGCCTTACTGGTGGCTTCCAGGACTTTCATCTCCTAGGGATGGAGGGTAGAAAAAGCTAAGGATAATGCCCGTTACTTCATTTATGAGGACAGCAGCACTTCAAAGAATCTGACTCTTCATTCCTGGAAAATCTGACAATGTCAGTAGCTTCCGTGGTATGTTTGAAACCTTAAGACCTGAATGGAGACATCACAGTTAATGCCAATGGTTGAAATGTTAAAACTCCACTTGGAGCCATTTGGGCCTGCTGAAGGGGCCCTCTCCAATCTGTTGAGGCTGTGTTTGTGCCTTGTTTGAATATGAAGCAGAAGTCTCCGCATTGTAAGACAACGTACAATCTATCCCTACTCCCACTCCCATCAGAGCAATAACTAGAGTTCGGTGCACATAGCACAAGGCAGGAAAGTGCGAGGCTTGCTGAGGGAAAAGAGGAACGAACCCCAAGGGGGCTGCAGAATCCAGCCTATGCACACTGATGAAGACAGAGATTGTTTATGGGACTGGATCTTAAAGATGATGGATCAAAGGCGGCAGAAGATAAAGTTGATACGGGTGAGTTTACTTATACGAGTGCAGTCTCCTGCAATATATGATTTGAATCCTGACAAGGAATCTGGGAGATGGTTTCAAAACGCTGCTAGGATGACCCTTGGAACTTTGAAGAAAATTATGGCCCATATTAAGTAAAACTGAAATGCTAGAATGGATGTCATAGATGAAAGAAGTGATAAAAACAAATCTCAATCCCTGAGCCAATTTTCTGACCCTGACCTGACTAAATAGAGAGAGACCTGGTCCTCAGGAGTCCCTACAATAAATGAATACATAAATGATTCCTAGTCCTTTGCCAAAGGGATCTACAGTCACTTATTTAGGAAACCATACACTGGAAAAGCGGTATATTAAAGAATGGAAGTACCTGGGCACTTTAATCTCCTTATGCCATAAGTCCATCAGGCAAGAAAAGGACAGATCATCATGGCAGAGGGACTGACCCTGAACCTCAAGATGAGATGCCCCTACTTTGACACAATGGGGGCAAAGAAAAATATTTTCATGACCAATACTGATGGTAAGGGACAAATGCATCACCCATAGCCTAAAAAGGGCATTGAGGCTATCAGCTTACCCATCTCAGAAATGAAGGTCACTTCACCAGGTAAGCTACCTGTAGCAGCAGAAGTGCCAATGGAGGCAGCAGGCACTCTGGAATTGGCAGTAGAGGGAGGAGACAATGACTGCCATTTGTGATCTCAAGATCAGCTGCAGAGTCTGTATTTCATCTTGCTGTGGACTGAAGGTCTGTGTTCCCCCAAATTCATGTGTTGAAACTTAACTCTTAATGTGATTGTATTAGAAAGTGGAAGCTTTGGGGGGCTGAATAAGTCCTAATCGTAAAGACCTCATGAATGGGATTAGTGCCCTTATAAAAGAGACCCCTCTGAGCTCCCTTACCCCTTCTAACATGTGAGGACACAGTGAGAAGATGGCTATCTATGAACCAGGAAGCAGGCTCTCACCAGGCACCAGATCTGGTAGCTCCTTGATCTTGGACTTCAGCTTCCAGAACTGTGATAAATAGATTTAGGTTACTTATAAGCCACTCAGCTGATGGTAATCTATTGTAGCAGCCTGAATGGACTAAGACACATCCCATCAACTTTCCTCTTGTAACATCCAAGGAAAAGAGACCAAGCAGTCTTGAAGAAGCTATGCCCAGAACTATTCTATGAAGGTAATAAATATCACAACATAAAGACTCTTGAGGATGCCATGCTGAGCAACTCAGATCCACCCAACATCTGCTAAAGATAGTTTCACCCAAGTTCATGCCCCCTCCTTGGGGAGCAGCCCTGATTCAATGACTGGCCCATGAGTGGAGGGGAGTAATAAAGATCCATTCCCATGACCTCAAGGTGAGACAACTCCAAAGGATCATCCCAACTCCAGAGCTCCCTGTAAGATCAGAGACTAAAGAAGGATTATCTGGATAGAAAAGAGATAATAAACAAGGACGTAGTATCCCAGAAACTAGAGAGAAGTTCCTAAGAGGAGTGCGTGAAAATCTTCTGGGATTTTCTTTAATATAATCTCATTAGAGCATCAGAAAGGGAGAATAGAGATAGATATACATGAAATCAGATTGGCTATGATATTTGCAAAGTTGGGTAATGAGTACAAGGAAGTTTATTAATATTTTCTCTAGTTTGTCTGTATTTGAAATTTTCCACAATAAAAGGTTAAAAAACAAAACAACACCTACAGAAAAGGAATATCAATAAATACTGTTCAGATGGCAAAAGTAGAAAACCAGGAAACCAAGACTTACCTTTCCCTCATCTCTCAGCAGCACTGTTTTAGGCACTGGGGATACAGCAGTGAGCAGAACAGGTAAAAATTCTTGCCTTTATGAAGATTAGCACCTAGTGGGGGAACACAGACAATAAACAAAATAATTAAGGCTAGAAAGGTGTTTTTGTGCAGCTGTGTGCTCACCCTGCTTTTTCTTCCCTTCCCTGAGGGCATAGGATACAGCCTTGGGAACACATAACTGGTTCAGGGATGAAGGCAGTGCAATGAAAATATTTTACGAAAGTACTAGGATCACAGATTACATATGCAAGTTCTCCCTGGACCCTATTTTTATGTACCCCCTAACCCAACCATAAAGTAAAAATATAGTTTCCTCCTCCTCAAATCTAGCAGGATTTATAGCATTGAACGAATCACCTATAGGGAACCCAGAGTCAACTATGCATTCCACAAGGTCGATTTTTACTATGGGCTTCACAAGATGCAAAATGACTACAGAAGACTGACACCCTACAACCCCTGTCATTCAAGTTGGCTGGGAAGACCAGAGTCTCTTTCCCAGGATATTAAGCAAAAGCTTCATTATGTGTCATTGGCTCTGATTAGGTCATGAACCCTAAACCAACGATTGTCACCAGATGAATGTAATGTATTGATTGACTTAGGACTACATCTCCTGCACCTTTCCTGAGCTGAGGGTGGAGCCCTGCTCAAGGACTAATCACATATTACAAATGGCAGGATTTGTTTTGACAGTAGAGTAAACAGGCCTTGATGACGAATTTCAAAGAAATAATAGAGCAGTGATTTTCAATGAGGGTGCCACCTCTCAGAAGGGAGTTTTAAAAATTTGTGGGAGTATTTCTGATTGTCACAATCATTGAAGGGAAACTACTGGCATTTAGTAGTCAGGAGGTAGAAACACCCTGATGTTCAGCAGAGAAAGAGAAAGTATACAGAGCAGTTCGCAAAGAGCAGTCAGTCCTCAGTTCTGCACAATTTTCAGACATCTTATCTAAAATTAAGCCTGAATGTATGCTCTACAACAAGGTGAATTACAAAGAGGAGATTTGTTTTCTATGATACTATCACCACCCCTGACCCATATCGTAACTAGGAAATTATTTTGTCCCCATATTTGCAATAATAAATAAAGCTGAGTTCATTTATAAGATTACAATATTTCCTCATTATTTTTTAGTAAAAAATAAATGTAACTTGCCTTGACATATTACAACTTATCCACTTTAATTAAGGAGTTTCCTTATCCTTTTATTTTGTATCCTTGGAGGAAAAAGACCACACATTGTGAAGCCCCTCTGTGATTTTTCCGATGGTCATTAGGAAAGGAGAGGTCTCACACAATCAAATGGGGAAATGGGACATCCTGATGCTCAGCAGAGGAGGAAAAGGTACAGATGTAGTCAAAAGTTAGTATACACTTAAGGGAAAAATTATTCAAAAGAGTATCAATTATATGCATTTTTTAAAAGATTACAGCATTTGTCCAGGAAAACATTTAGAGTTATAAACTAATCACAGTGCTCGTCCAAGAATTAAGACATCAAGGATTCATTGTTGGTTATGTTTTTTAACATAGAATACATGGTATGAAGATCACTGGGCCGTAGAGGGGTTACTTTTTTCACATTGGAATAACTCTAATTTTACTAAAACTAATTTCTAATCCAACATTGGTTTTCAATCAGCGCCCACTCAGATCTCTGTCTTTTGTGTTCCTGACCATTCTTTTTAGAATGACTTCTGTCTGATCTTACTTCTCTTAAATCCAAATGATTCCCCTAAGCAAACACAAGTATCTCATTACTTCATTGTGGACTTCTAGTTTCCACCACCGAGTAACTCATTACTGTAAAATGTAGTGGCTTAAAACAACATTAATTATCTTGCAGTTTCTTTGGGTCAAGAATCTAGGTACAGCTCAGCTGGTTCCTCTGGCTCAGGGTCTCTGATAAGGCTGCAACCAGGTATCATCTTGGTTGCAGACTCATGTCAAGGTTTAACTGGGGATGGGTGAACTACTACGCTCACTCATGTGGGTGTTCTAGAATTCAGTTCCATGCAGGCTTTCACTTCAGTTCCATGAAGTGAAGGCCTCAGTTCTTTACTGGCAATGGGGCAAAGATTGTGCATAGTTTGTTTTAACGTGAGCCTCTGTATATAGTAGATTGTTTCATCAGAATAGGCAAGAGTAAGAGTGAGAGTGGAAGCGGAGTTGCCAGTGGAGGGATGATGGAAGTCACAGTTTTTATCAAGTAATCTTGGAAGTGATTCCTCCTTATATTGCTGTATTCTAGTCATTAGAAGAAAGTCACTAGGTCCACCCATTCTCAAGGAGAAAGGATGACATAAAGGTATAATTTAACTGGAAGCCTTTTAAAAAGTTACCACATAGCCCAAGCATTTGTGTATTAAGGTATATTATATGTTCATATAAACTATGTTATAAATGGCATTTATTTTACTTCTCTATTTTATTATGGTTAAGGCATTTTATTAATATTTTATTAGGTGTTAGTTATATTGTCAATGTATTTCATTTTAGAAAAGGAAGTACTACAAAATATTTTTTAGAGAAAAGAAGGACATTGAGTCTGACAGAGTAGGGGAATACTATCCCAGATTATGTACAGTTCTTATAAGAAAGCAGCATTAGAGAGATTGACAATGGAGCACAGAAAGGGAATAGGAGTCCTTGAAAAGCCAGAGGAGATAGGAATCAAGACACATTAAAGGGCCTTAATTTCAATAAGGACAGAAAACTGTGTATTAAAGAAACTCAGAGGAAATAGGATAATTATTTTCAAATATCTGAATGGCCTCCCTCACCCTGCCATACTCTGCCATGTCCCCCATCCTCTTGCTGCTACATGGATGCTGTTGGTGATTAGTTTGTATATTTTTTGTGTATATGTGCTCAATCAGTCATTCAGTCATTGGCCATAGTCACATAGATTTAGCAACATGAATATGGCTTATGACATTAACGGAAGCAGGTCCAGTGGTGAAGTAGAAGCACAAACCTATTTTCAATGGGGGTACCATCTCTCAGAAGAGAGTTTTAAAAACTTGTGAGAATATTTCTGATTGTTACAATCATTGAAGGGAAACTACCGGCATTTAGTAGGCAGGAGCTAGAAACACCCTGATGCTCAGCAGAGGAAGAAAAAATATACAGATAAGTTTGCAAAGAGCAGATAGTCTCTTAGCAATGTACAAACTAGGCAACAATTTGCAAGGATTTCATTCATTCATTGTCATCTTATGTGCCACCTCTCCTTCTTCAAGCTCGCTTGCTCATATACCCTTCTCCAAGAATTTCTGAACCACACACAAACTGCTAAGAGGATGATGTCAAGAAGCTCCATGACCACCAGGTAAGAGAGCATCCTTAGGGATTATGTATCTAAACAGCTTCTGGGAGGCCAAAGAGGCTCAGCAGGAGAACTCCAAATAGGCCAAATCAAAAGGTGGGGCTCAAGGGGCCATAGATGAACAGATAGGGGAGTTATCTGGAACTCTGAGAAGCAGGGGAGTAAAAGAGTAAGTACAAAGTCTACTGAGGTTCAGGGCAGTAATAATGTCCGGGATGGGGAACAGAACAGGAGATGAAGCCACGGTGGCAGGAGATGAGTCCTCAAAGAAAGAAGCAAACACTCGGAGGGAAGATAGCAATGGAGCAAGAGATTCGAAACTTCTCATAAAAGTTGTCAGAAGCCTCTTACTTCAAGTGTCATCCTAGGTTCAAGGCACAGGGTCAGCATGAGAGCTCTTGCCCAAAAAGCAATCTTTACTGGAATCTCAAGACACTAAGAAGTAACCTGGAAAAATAAGGTTTGGAAAAGACAAACAGTAGTTCAAACTCAGGCAGTATAGGAAGATTCACAGGAGCTGCTTCGTGAAGGTCAGAGAGAATGCATAGCAAAGAAGAAAATAAGTCCTGAGATTTTCTTCTTACTTTTCAGATTAATAAAAAAGTAAAGGAAGTTAATATTTAAAACTTAGTAAAGTTTTAAAGCAATGAAACACTTTTTTTGGCATTGAAATTGATCTACGTGCGCCAAACCTAATGGAGTAAGTCAACCAAGAAGCCAATTTAAGAGGTATTTATGCTTCGAGGCTGACTGTTTACCTTCTAATGTATGAGATTTGAAGGTTTTGACGGCTAAGTGACTCCCTCTCTTGTCTTCTTTCACTCTGCTCTTACTGTTCATCTTCTCAACCCTATGCTCCTCTACTCCATGTCTATCACTTGATGGTCACCTATAGAACTTAGATCTTTGCTAATACCTGCATGCCAATGATTCTTAACTCCTTTCTCTATCCCCAAACTCAGTTCTGAGTTCCAACCTCTGTGTATTAAACTGCCAACTGAAAATCTCCATTTGAATGTTCTCTGAGCACCACAAACACATCAAGACCCAAAAGCGGTTCTTCATTATGAACATCTCCCAAAATCTGCTTATTCATTTTTCTATTACTGTTCCTAGAAATCCCAACCACCAAAGCCCTGAATGTTCCCAAACCCCTGAAGGTCATCCCATGCTGCTTTCCACCCTAAACATCCTATTATTCATCAAGGTTTACGAATTTCACTTATTTGACAATTACTATTCAATTATTGAACATTTAAAAAGTGTTCATCTAGTAACCAGAAAGATACAAGTCAAAAGAAAAAGAAATTTTTTGTCAACCAGTTTGAAAACATGAAAAAGATAATACTCAATGTAGTTAGGAATCAAATGAAATGAATGCTTTGTGTGCAGTTGGTGGGAAAGTGAAACCTTTGCATTCCAGTCTCTCAATGTGCATCAGAAGTCTTTATAAATGCATTTCCTTTAACTCAGTCACTTCATGTCTAGAAATCTATGCCAAGGAAATAAACTGGGAAATACATAAGTATTTAACTACACTTCACTTCCTTTTAAAAATAGTTTATAAATTGCATAAATGCATAAACAGCCTAAATATAGGATTTGTTAAATAAATTATAGTACATTTGTAATTTCTTTGAAGCCATTAAGAATGCTTATGTAGGTTATGTACTTACTGACACAAATGCTATCCAAATATACTTTTATTTAAAATTTTTTATTTATTAATTGATTTGAGAGAGAGAGGAGAGAAGAGAGAGAGGAAGGGGTGGGGAGGACCTCGATTTGTTGTTCTAATTATGTATGCATTCACTGGTTGCTTCTTGGATGTGCCCTGACTGGGGATCAAACCTGCAACCTTGTTGGATCGTGACGACGCTCTAACTAAGTGAGCTACCCGGCTAGTGCCTTCCACATATATTTTTAGACATAAAGAAAGATTGCAAAGCATATATCTTGTTTCCATTTTACTTAAAAATATATTTATATATGTATATATATAAAAAAGATATTCTAGGTACGACTATCTATGCAATTCTTATCTGAATCTAAAATTATTTCAAAATTAAACTACTAAAGAAAAAACACTGACCTGTTGAGGATTTCTGTTTGTTAAAAAAGCATATGAACTTCATTAAGTGAAATCTTAGATAAGCACATAAATATGTGGGAGTAAACTTTGAGACCATAAAAGGTAGGATGAATGTAAAACTGCAATACCTATGATCTGAGGTCAGCGACTGCCTTCTAAGAAACAGAGGTAACTGCCTCCTGCTCTCCTTCTATTGCCAGGTTGGTACAAAATCAGGTAAAATAAATACATCTCACATTTTTACATAGGTATGAGATAAAATAAAACAAAATTTTAAAGTAGGGTACAAGTTCTAGTTGGACAGAAAATACATTTACTTAAAGTAAAGCAACACACCAAGGCAACATATGCTAAATGCCAGAGAAGTGCAGGCTAAAGGTTTGGAAGACAAAGGACTGATTATTAGGTCAAAGAGGGTATCAAGAAGAGGGCAGGCTTGAGCCTGACTTAAATAACATGTAAATATGGGGAAGAAAAATGAAAAATGTATTTCAATTAAGATACATATTAAGGAAATGAAATTGTGGATAATGTGTTTAGGAAAAATTAGAGAGCCAACTGAAATGAAAAGAACGCTCCTGTAGAAGAGCTGTGAGAAATAAGGTGACAAGAATTAAATGCCACCCCCCCATACACACAACATACACAACATACACACCCCACTTTCAACATATACAACACACACACTCACAAACATCATGCACAACACACACCCCAACACACAACTTATATAAGACATATGCCACATACAACATACACACCACATACAACATATACAAACACACACTCAAAACACACCACATACACACAAACACAACACAACACACACAGAGACACACCATGCACACAAATAGGCCACAACACACAGAGATTCACACAACACACACCACACACAATGCATACAACACACACATACAACACACACAAACATACCATACAACACACACAATATACATACATACCACAACACACATATATCTTCCACACACCCCCACAAAATACACACACAAACATGCCACAGCTCACACCACACATGCATAAAACACAAGAAAACACACACCAAACATCCCATACACACAACACACAATGAACACCAAACACAAAACACACAACACAAATAATGTGCATAAAATGAAAGTAAACATCTAAATCCTTGATCTAAAATAAGTTATATTATAGACAAAATTACATTTGGTTATAATATAACAATTTATTAATATTTCTGTCAGAAAATATTTGTCTCCATCTGTCAAGTTTCCACCCTCCATCTCCCTCGACTGGCTTTGCCTCCTGTAGACATATGGGGAACTGGTCACCTGGTGGTGGATGGATAGCAGCAACCAGCAATGTGACTGTTCTATATTCAGACATTCAATCATTCCTCCTCTTTTTCCCCAGGCCTGCCCCCTGTCTGCTACCACACCTGCTGCTTCCATTGGTTCCGTTCTTCTTGATATCACCCTCCAGAATTCTTAGATTCCATATTCTGCTACTCTCCTAACTCAACTAGTTACCATTTTCCTTCCACTTTCCAACTTGTAAAAATGCTCTGAATTCATCACTTATCTCGTATTGTCTCTTCTCCTATTCTTTTTGTTTCTGTGTTCATTGTTTATACTTTTTTATTAAAATGACTTTTCTGTAACTCTATTGGGGTTTGGGGAGGTTATAGAGATTGTTAATTACATGCGTTCACTCTGTGTTTAAACAAAAGTCCCTATATTAAGCTCTAATTGTGGAAATGAGAAGGGGGTCTGGATAATAGTAATGGTTAAACCTATTACCTCCCATCTGAGATAATGGCTTGCTTTAATCCAACCTCTAAGTTTTTCAAAATAAATGCATACAAAAGTACATGCACGCATATCCACCCCACATACTACAGAGCTTCCTAGACCGACCAAGGAGCATCACATTTAAAATAAAATGATCTCAGACTCTTGGCAGTAGGACTGCCCAGCATGATGTATAGCCATTCTATGCAAAAATAATAATAACTTTCCCCACAATAGAAATTGACTCTAAGCATGCACGACTTCACATTTCAATCCCATCACTATCGAGTGCAGCCAACTTTTAGGAAACAAGTTAAGCAATGGAAAGAAAAGTCAGTTATTTAAAAATGACCTTGAGTCCCTACTCACCCAAACAAATAAGAAAATCATAGACTTAAATTTCTGGATAGCGTCTAGTTTTGCTCCAGCCTTCAGATATCATGCAAGTGACTCTTTAATTTATTTGTTTCATTCATTGATTCCTCTTCTAATTCAACCAATCTTTATTGAGCAAATATGGTGTTCTAGGCACTGTTCTGAACACAAGGGATGTAGCATTGAATGAGATGGATAATATATCTGTTTAGTAGCTTTGGTTCAAAAACAGGCAGAGATAATGAACAAACTGTGATAAGCAGGAAGAAGAGAAACAGGGCCAAACACAGCAGTAGGGTGACAGTGTGGGGAGGAGTACAGGAGGGTTTGTGTGAAAGTGGTCAGAGTAAGCCTGCCTCTGTGAGGAACGGTGTTGGAGCAAACACATGAAAGAAGCTAAAGGAAGATGAATAATGCAAGAGAGTCTCAAATGTAGGAAGGAAAGAAACTTGTGAAAGTCCAGGGGGTAGAGGAGCAGCAGTGCAAAGACCCTGGGGCAGGAATAAGTTTGGTATTTGTGGGGAAGACCAAAAGGCCCAAAGCACCTGAGCCAAAATAAATAAGCAGGAGTTCAGAGATTCAGATGGGGCTCTTTGCAGGCCATGAATGAAGATTTTTCTAGCAAGGAGTGTATGCAGCCTGATTTACATTGCTTAAACAAGCACCTTTGTAGCTTTGTTTCCAGATACAGTGAGACAGAAACAGGACTAGGGAGGCCAGTTAAGGAGAACTTGGAGTAATCTAAGAGAGGCTAAGGTGGGCTCTACAAGGATGGTGAGAAGAGATCAGAGTCAAGCTATGTACCTAAGTTAGAGCTTAAAGGACTTGGTGTTTTATTGAACATAGGGCAAGGTTGGAATTTGGAGATGGCCTGAAGAACTGAGGTGGCAAAAACGGGGGATGCAGAACGTTCCAGTAAGGAACAAGCTGGATATATAAATCTGGTTAAAGAAGGGGGCTGGAAATACAAGTTTGGGAGGGTCATTAGCATTTAGATGGAATGCAAGGCCTAGAGGATCTCCTGGGGAGGGAGCATAAATCAAATCAGAGGGCCCAGGGGAAGAGAAGGAGAATGCAGAGGAATGACCAGGAAGGGAGGACAGGGAATGATGGCGAGACCAAGAGAGAAAATGTTTTAAGAAGGAAAAAATGATGGGCTCTAAGCTGCTGAGGGATAAGATCAGGATTACAAATAGACCATTGGGTTTGGTGAGCTGGAAGTCATTGGCAACAAGGGCAACAGCTATTGCAGTGGAGGAGTAGGGATCCCAACTGAAGAGAGGAAGAGGTAAGGAGAATTATGGTGAAGACATGGGAACAGTAAAAACAGAAATAGGTATTTGAAGACCTGCTTGGAGAAGTGTAGAATCGAGGACGTTTTTTCTTTTTTTAAAATGGGAGTTAATTCAGCATGCTGCACATTGATGAGTTAACTCAGGAGAAAGAAAAAAATTAATCATGCAGATGAGGGGAGATAAAGGCGAGAAAGAGTAGGAATAGGATCTGCACCCGATTCAGGGGTTGAGCTTTGTTTGGGGCAAGGACAGTTCTTCCATTTGTATTCTGACCCATTCATCTGTGACTCTAACCTTGGCTCAAATCCACTTATATCTAGAAATCTATTGTACTTAATGTCTGAGAAAGCAAGGGACCTCTTGCTGACATTTTTAATCTTATTTTTAAAGCCTATCATGAGTATTTCATCATATATATATTTCCAGCTGACCTAAGTCTTGTTTCAAGTTCATTTCATTTAAAATAATAATACTTTCACATGGTTTGAAATTCAAAAGTTACAAAAAGCATACAATGAAAAAAAATCTCCCTTTTGTTAGTATCATCCAAACATTGCATTTCTCCCACCTGGAGGCCAACAATGTCACCATTTCTTGAATATTCTTTCAGAAATAGTTTATGCATATACAAACATTTCTATTTCTTCTTTCTTTCCCCTTTTTTATACAATTAGTTACGCATGACTTTGTCTATTGCTTTATTCACTTTAAGCTATATCAGAAATAACACTGTCATTCTTAAAAAAAGAAATCCACTAAGGAAAAAGTATTAAGACCCCATAAGAGAAAGACGAGAACACAAGTAAGAAACGTCAAGACGAAACAAAAAGGTAAGAAAAAAATCATACAGAAATGAAGATAACTGGAAGGCAAATAAGGGATAAGAGATACTATTGAAAATGTAGTAAAAAATAGAAGATAGAAATAAGAAAAGTGAACAATGGAAATTAAAAATTTTAAAGGATTAGAGGGAAGATGAAAGCTACCAAAAACTGCAAAGAAAAAAAATGTACACATGGTTAGAATCCTGCCACCTATGACAATAACAATAATAATAGTAATGAAATAAAACCTATTCAAATACAGAATTAAAAATAAACTTTCCAAACACAAAAGCAAACATGTTTCTAAATGAGAAAAGCACACGGTATGTTTGAGAAACTTATCAGTGTCATCAATGCAAATACATATCTAAGTAAAGTTATCCAACCTTAAAGAAAGACTCCTTTGGGCAGGTAGACAAAAAGATCAGTTTGGCTTCTGATTTTCTCAGAGCAATGGTCAACACCTGAAGACAAGAGAGTGGTAACTCTAAGATTAAAAACAAACAAACTGTAGCAACAAAAAACCCCATGATTTAAGGATTTTATATCAAACAAAAGCATCCTTCAAATACAAAGGTGACAGAGAATTTTGAAGTTGCAGGAACTCAGTGACCATGACTCCCATGAGACATCCTTGAGGAACTCTCAGAGAATGAACTTTAGTCAACCAAAGCCATCACAGAAGGACTGGCCCTAAAGGCACTGTGGTGATGAAGGGGAAGGAGAAGACTGCAAATGCCACTGCACTGATAGTGTAGGGATGACACAATTAACAAACAGAAGCAGGGGAAGAAAATGGAAGATAGAGTCAATCGGCTGATCGCTGAGAGTGGGAGGGTGTGATTCGATGCTGACACACCAGGTAAGAGAAGTGTAAGTAAATTACACTGTTCAAATGTAAATACTAGTAGATATATTATTATTAATTAAAATCAAGTTATAAAAGCTCAGTCCTCCCCAGAGCCCTTCGCTCTGCGGTACTATGTGGCCAAAAGAAAAAGAGGAAGGGGGGATAATTTTAATGTCATCAATGAAAGAAAGAGGAAGGGGGTTGATTCTAATGTCATCAATGCTGTCTAAAAAACAAATGAGTAAAAAGTATGTGTAATATTATGTATACAAAAGTAGCCAATAAAATGAGAATACATACCTTAAATATAAGAACTCTGCACACAAAGCAAAGAAAGCAGATTATATCGTGAAAGACTATTTTAAAATACCCTAAGTACTCACATACAATATAAAATATGTGACAGAGCTAATACTAAACATATGTTAATCATTAAATGAAAATGGGATTAAATCACCTATTAAAAGAGAAAGATCTTCAGATTTTATCACAAAGCACAATCCAACACTATAAAAGTGACACGCCCTATAAAAGTGATTCAGTTCAGATAAAAATAAAAAGATGTACAAAGTACAGCTAAGCAAATACAAACAAAAAGAAAGCTTTGGTCCTGATATTAAAATCAGACAGAGTGGAATTCTGGCCCAAAATCATTACAAGTGACATGAAGAGCACTTTGTAGTGCACTAAATACTCAATAGCAGTATTCACAAACAAACTAGGACACACAAAGAGCAAGAGAAACAGCCTACTAGTGGGAAGAGATTTTAATTCCTCTGTAAGCATATGACAAATCCACAAGCCAAAAATAAGTAAATATCAATAGCGAAGTGACATGGTAATATCAATAAACTGGGGGAAAATATTTTCAGTCATATCCGAGACAAAGAACAGACTTTCCTGATATAAGAGTTCCTAGAAAGTGAGGGGGAAAATAAGAACTTAATGGGGGAAAAAAAGAAAAAAAGAAAGAAAGCACATGCAAAGGATGTAGACTATGCACAGAAAAACCAATGTGAGTAACCCTTAAACATATGAAAAATACTCAATGTCCACCCATAATAAAAAAATAGTTATTAAAAGTACACTGAGATGACTGGTTTCTCACCAAACAGACAAGCAAAAATCCCCAGGTTTTACAACATACAGTGCTGGAGAGGCTATTGGTTTTCAAACTGTCCCATGTACATAGAGAGCGGGAAGAGACTGAAGAAAGAGGCCCACCACTCCAGATTGGTAAGTGGCAGGTGTAATAAGCAAGGGAACTTATATACCAGGCTTGTCCTGGTGCCACAAGACAAGTAGGTCTTCACATCCACCGTCGGAATCTTAAAAATACAGGTCACCCAGTTAAATTTCAGGTAAACAATGCATTTTTTGGTATAAGTATGGCCCATGCAATAAGTATATTCAATGCAATATTTGTGACATCCTACCAATACATCTAGTTAGAGTTTGGTGGCAATATACTTCACATAGGATTTCAGTTGGTCAGGTCAGATATTCCACCCCACTTTCCACCCCCCTACCTCCTGACCACTTTCTATGTTGATAACCACACCAACTTTGCTTTTGAAGCTCAATAGCCTTGACTCTGGGCTATTCTAATGGAAGCTGAGAAGAAATCTCCACATGAGGGGTGGGTGGCCTGCACAGATCCCTCAAAAGGTATCTAAAGAAATACCGAGGTTAGGGTTGCTGTGAGGATGGAGAGCACGTAAGGCAAATGAGGCAAAGAAACAGCATCTAGCACTTGCAATAAATGGATGCTACATTTACCAGCAATCACAATAGGAAGAACTAGAATTGAAGGACGGTGATCAGTTGTGTTTCTACTTCATTCTGCCCTAGAATAGCATTCTGCCCTAAGTTGCATCATAGCTTCCTCTCAGATAAAGGTCAGATATGAAATTCAAACTAAACCCTCTAAGGTTTTGATTGGTACACTAGAAAGAGCCATAAAATCATAGCTCTGCAAAGAGCTATGGAGCCCACCTAGTGTAGTCCTTCATCTTGCAGTTGAGGAAACTGAGGGCTAGAGAGGTGCAATATCTTACTCAAAATCAAATAGGAACTCGACAGTATCTTCCAACTAGAATACATTACCATTTTCAATATATGTTATATGAAACAGACTCATAAAGAATATTGCGATTTTTTTCGACACACCTGCACATTCTTTAAATTCTCAAGAGGAGGTATTTAAGTCTCCTCCACATAAACCTGAGTCAACCTTAGTGACTTACTTATAACAAGTAGAATGTAGCAGAAATGAGCAATACAGCTCCTGAAAGAATGTGAGAAAAGGCTAGATAGCTCTGTCTCACTTGTTCTCTTAGGTCACTCACATTTGGAGCTGCCACAAGGCTGCCATGTTGTGAGGAAGCCCTGGCCACATAAAGAGACCACATGAAGAGGCCACATAAAGGTGATATAGTTTATTGTCTCAGCTAAGGTTCCACGCAATGGCCAGCATCAACTGTCAGGCACGTGAGTCCATATGGCCCCTAGGCATTGAGTCATGCTCCCCATTCTGCCTTCTACCATTGAGTCTCCTTGCTGAGCCCCCAGACATTGTGAAGTAAAGACAAGTCATTCCCATTGTACTGTGTTTGAATTCCTGACCCACAGAATATTGGACCATAATGAAACGGTTATTTTATGCCACTAAGTTTGAGGGTGGTTTGTTATGCAGCAGCTGAAATATAAACACATTTTTTTCCCTATTAATAGGGTTTTTAAATGGGGAGTGAAGAGAAAAAATTCATTCCTAGTCTATTTTATTTCACTTGAGGCCAACCAAAGCCAAAATACTGTATTTGATTTGAGTAGAGAAAGGAATTAAAACTTGATTCGGAATTTTAACTTTCTGTAGCACAGATTCTTTGAGGAACAAATATAACACAATCCTAAGAGGTTTTTCTGTTTTTAAATGTCACGAGATTTTTCAGATGATAAACACTTGTGTAGCAGTATAGTTCCCAAGCAAATATCTAGGCAATTAATTACACATATACAAGACTTTTCCCTATGGAGAAAACTTTTTTGTTGAAAATACAGCTTAACTTTTAAAAGTATTTTTTTAAAAAGCAAATGAGGGAGTTCTCTGCTCTAAAGTACTATATCATATTGCTGATTTACTTTATAATGTAAATGTTATTTTCTAATTTTATTAAGCTAAATAAGCAGAAAAATGGGATGAGGGTTTGTGTTAGTATGAAGTTTTCCTGCAGCCACTGAATATGCCGGATGACAATCCAGCAGGTCAGACAGACACACTTAGAAACATGGAAAAGCAAGGTTTTAAGTGTTTCTGTTAGTTTCCTATAACAAATTACCTCAAACTTGGCTTAAAACAACACAATTTTATTGTCTCACAATTATGAGAGCAAAAAGTCCTGTATCAAGGTGTTGGCAGGGCCACGTACCTTCTGAAAACTCTAGGAGAGAATCCTTCCCTGCCTTTTCCAGCTTCTGGTAGTGGCAGGCAATCCTTGGCATCCCTTGGCATATAGCTGCATTGCTCCAATCTCTGCTCAGTCTACATATAGCACCCCCCCCGTGTGTGTGTGTGTGTGTGTGTGTGTGTGTGTGTGTGTGTGTGTGTATGAGACTCTCCTCAGGACAACAGTGTGTGTGTGTGTGTGTGTGTGTATGAGACTCTCCTCAGGACAACAGTGTGTGTGTGTGTGTGTGTGTGTGTGTGTGTGTGTGACTCTCCTCCTCTTATAAGGACAACAGTCATACTAGATTTATAGCCCCCCTACTTCAGTATGACCTCATATTAACTTGATTACATCTGCAAGGATCCAATTTCCAAATAAGTTCACATTCACACATACCAAGGGTTAGGATTTAAACATTTGGGGGACACAAACTCACAACGGTGTCCTAAACAAAGATCTAAGTAAAGGGCTGTTGTTGTGGGGCAAATAGAAAAATTAACTTGCAGGGTATCTCTTTGCTATGTCTTCTGTAGCCTGAAGAACCTGGATTTAAATACTGACTGGCTGTGAAGGGATATAAAAGTCATTTCATCTCTCTAGTCACAGAGTACTTATTTATAAGTGAGGATTATTTACAACTGTGGCCACAGACCAGAGCATCACCTTCTGAGAAATGCTGAAATTCAGCACCCCCCACCCAAACAAACCGAGTAAGAAAATGCATTTAGGACAGAACTCTAGATAATTCAGATGCACATTAAAGTTTAAGAAAAATAATTTCCCAATAAATGCTAATCCCCCTACTTATAAACACCTCAAAGTCACTTAAATAGAACAACTGAGTTTACATTTAATAACTGTAGACTAAAATGAAAGAGAGAAGGGAAGAGTGTAGGCCATTTTAAACTACTTCCTTCAAAAAGAAATTGGTTATCTAGAAACAGGCACTGAGACACTAACTTTTGGGACTCTTTTGAATATCTCAACTTTTTTATTTTTTTTTATTTTAAGAAAAGATTGCTCACACTAAATGCGAAAATGAAATCCAGAGAGAGGATGCAGGTCGGACACATTTTTTAAAGATCCTGTTACCTGAAAGGTGAATTCATAGGTTTCTGGTGTGTCATATTTACGGGAATTAAAACAACTATTTAAGTGTACAAACAAACAAAAAAAGCTTGGAAGTCAGGTGTCCATCCCTCAGAACAAGAAAAGTTGAACACACTGAAAATCAATGACATTTCTTAGATCCATCAGAGAACTGATGTCACAGGATAAACCATTGCACTGAAAACTGGAGAGACAAGTGAAAACAAACTATACAGACCAGCTTCTCTAAAGCAGAAGCCACTGGAGCCAGGGACAGGTCGGAACACTTAAGTGTTACCTTCAACAAACTACTGAAAGCTGAGGGTAGACTAACTTGAGAGTAAAATAAAAACTCCTGGGGGGCCTAGTTAGAGCAAGGATCCCCCACATTTTCATGGATTTTTACCTCCAGTACCAGGTTCTCATGGTGAAGATAGGAGAAAAAACCCCTTGTGTTTGGCTGGGGTGGAAGGGAGTAGCCATTCTGAATTTATTTATTTATTTATTTATTTATTTATTTATTTATTTATTTATTTATTGTTGATTTGAGAAAGAGAGAGGAAGAAGATCAAACCTGCAACCTTGGCGTATTAGGATGATGTTCTAACCAACTGAGCTACCTGGTCCAGACCATGGAGTAACCATTTTGAATACATCACAGTGCCTACCCATCAAGTAAAAAAGACTTCACCAGGGTCTTATCCAACCTGAGGGAAGAGACACTGGCCAACTCCAGCCTCCTCTAGCCTCTAACCTAAACAGGGAAAGAAAAAAAAAAGCTGAGAAACTCTTGTGAAGTTCTTCAGAGAACAGGAAAAGAATAAAGGTCAGAAACTCAGATCTATACAAAGAAAAGAAGAGAGAAGATTCTTAGGTTGTCATTTGTAGCCTTGAATGTGAACCAGGTTGAATGTTACCTGAACCCCATGCTCCTGGAAAGCAGCAAAGATTAAGAGAACTCCTACCCTTTGCTTTCTGGAAAATGGCACACTGCAAGGAACCCCTCCTCCCATATGCCTACCTAAGACCCGTCATTACCTATGACAAGGCCAAATGAAGAATCTCCAAATCCCCATCCTTTGCCTCATAAATGATTAGCTGAACTGTTTTATCCCCACTGATGAATGGGAACAAAATGCTTGTTAGTCAAACTTTGGTTCAGCTTCTTTTCTGCCGCCTGGTGCCTGAAGTATAGCCCACCCCTCAGCCTGAGCCCAAAGTGAGTCCCTCCTGAGGACAGGCTGGCCTCAGAGTGAAACATTCTCTGGTCTACTTTCAGATCATTGACCCCCCTCTTTCTCCCCACTCCCCAGTACCTGGGTCTTTCTTGTTTACTTTTTGTAAAAGAAAACACCCTTTTGCCTAATTCTGGAGATGCTTACAGATCTTATTCTCAGGATATTCTCCCTATTTCCATAGCCACCCCACCCCTTTTTTGATAGTCTTTCAACTCCCACCCTACTACCCCTTATTCATCCTTTTGAATAAAGTCTCTCCTTACTAAGTCAGGATTTTTTTCTTATTTGACACTGAATTTGGCCTCCTGCTTTGGACTGGTTCCATGTCAGAGCCTGCCAAGCTCACACTCCCATCTCAGAGATCAGCCCTAGTCACCGTCCAGTCTCAACAAGTTTCCAGAAGGGCTTCCTTTGTCTTTCTGCTGCCTTGCTCTTCAGGCATCTGAGCAGAAAAGATATAGATCTCTGCATTTGTTGCTGCTGGGACTATTTATTTGTGTTTCTCTCCATATGAAAATTTTTTTTTCTGCTTTCTGAGTAAAGTACTCCCTTTCTGCTTCTTAGGTGAACTTGTATTTTTTTTCCCCTTTAATATTTGCATAGAGGCATACATACAATTTTATAGTTACCCTTGCGTAGCATAGGGCCCCCTGACAATAGTTTTAGATGAAGAATTACAGTAACATTTGTTTTAGGGGGAAAAGCTGTATGTTTTATGCAGAACCAAACATTCTGAGTTGAATCAAAAGATAGCTTTTTGGAAGCTAGAATTTTGCTGACTTTATTGCGAAAGCTGTGATGGCAATCAGTTTTTCTATATTCAAACTATGTAATATTCTATAATTTTGAATTGTCTAAAGCAATTTTAAAAGAAGCAATGATTTAAGGTTTCTAAGGGAAAACAGGTAATGTATTCCATGTTTGCTCATTCAAATTATGTTTTGTCGAATGCTTCCCATGTGCAAAGTACTATGTCCAAGATGGAAATACAAATAACAAATCAGACATGAAAACCCCCCTCCCCTCCCCTTGAGCTCACTTTTTCCTTAGAGAGATGAATATTAAGTAACTAATTAACATTTTAAAAAATTACAAATATGATAAGTGCTGCCAAGGGGCAAGGAATTGAGTGGGGCAGGGAAGGATGGGTACAACTGGGGTTTCAAGTACCCTAGGGAAAAGTTAGGAAAATGACTAAGAAACCACAAAAACTGATCAGTCGATAAGTGCGCTAACCAGAGATTGGTACCTGCTGCCAAGGGCTCCGCCTATTTGTTAAGCATATGTATAAATCTATGAGCAACTAGCACGGTATTTTGTACAAACTAGGCACTTAGTATTTATGGCCTGAATAAATGATGCTCCATCAACACGTTAAAGGATACATCTCAAATTCTGAAAAGTTGACAAAAGAGGTTGAGGATTAGTAAAGAATTAGGAGGAATGATAAATTCAGGCATCTCCTTGGTAATTTCATTAGATTGTTGTTTAGAATGATCTATTTTTTAATAATATGCTACTTATATTTGGTTGTTGTAATTATTCAAAGATGAATGGAGGGACACTTTTAATGGGAGAAGGGATTGGGGGAGGGGAGGCAACAGGAAATTTAAAGAGCGTATAAAAACAAAACAATAGAAATAGAACGATTATCAGTGGAAGTGGAGTTCTTGTGATGTCACAAGGAAAAGACCCAGAGATTTGCATGGGACGATGAGTAATATTTATTTGGGTAGGAATAAACCCCTGGGTTTCTAATGTCCTATTTCCCTCCTTCTGGCCATGGAAAAAGTCCAAGTGTCTTCAGCAGGGCCAGAATAAAGGCCACTGCCCATAGTTTCTACTCCAATTTAAAATACAGTACATTCCAGCATCCTGCCTGTGGAGTCCCCAATGGCCATCGGCCATGCAGCTGCTAAGGCCACATGGCTAGGGTGAGAGAAGTTGGAAGGAACTCATTGGTGAGTGCTGGTCACCAAGCAAGAAAGGGAAAGCTCCTTTGTCTCCTGGAATTACAACCAGGAACTTAACCAATTAACTTTCCAAGATTTCTTGTTCTTACAGTGGTTCCAGCCCCCTAGCAAATTATCTTTTTCCCAGGTTAGACTGAAAGGCAAGCACCTCCCCTGTGCCATTTTCACGTTACTGCACATGTGTCCGCCTTCCCCTTTGTTTTATCCCTTCCCCCACACACAAAATTTGGTACCTCAGGGGGAAAGGAAGAGATGTAAAAATGTCTGACTTCCCTTTGCTCTCTTCCCTTTATTAATATTAATAACTAGCTAATTATGATTATAACAGAACCAAACTCATATGCAAAGTAAAAGTCACTCGAATATTATTCATTCAATATATATTCAGCGTACATTTTTCAGGTTAGCATGCTAACGGATAGGTTTCAATTAACACAAAACTTTTTATTCTTTGACATTTACATTGTTTTCAATTGTTTGCCATTCAGACAATGCTGAGATATTCTTATATATTGTTATATCATACATATTGTGCTATTATACCTGTGTGACAAATTCTTGAAAGTGAAAGGCTAAATCATGGGGTATAAAAACTTAAAATGCTGATAGACATGTCCAAATTATACCCTAAGAAGGTTGTAATAAACTCCTACTAATAGTGTATTTCCTCTGTGATGGCTTGTTTATATCCTTTGTTCATTTTTCTATTGAATTTTATTTCTTTTATTATTAGAAACTCTTTATACACTAATGATATCTTGCTTGCTAAATATTTCAAATATTTTCTCCCAAAGTTGTCTCTTATTTATGTATATAAATATATTAACCAATTCACTTGTACCAGTGTTTCTCCAACTATGGTTGGTGGAATGCCTACAAGAGAATTATGTGGAAGTGCTTGTTAAAAAAATGGAGATTCTGGGGCCCAACCACTATAAGAGAATCTCTGGGAATAGGATTTTTATTTAAAACAAATCTCCAAGTAGTAGAACCATTGCTTCATATTTTTATGTCTTACATGACTGTATTTAAAAATATTTTAAGCTTTTGAATATACTTTGTTTTCAATCCATCTTAAGTTAGTTTTTGTTCCTGTTATGATATAAAAATCTAAATTAATTGTATCTTTTTTAATATCATTTTAATTATGCCAGCAGCATTTATTAATAAATCATTCTTTCCCACTAAATTAAAGCATTATCCTTATCAGATATTAGATTGTGACATTTTTCACATTCCTGTACTGTTTAAAAGAAAAGTACATTCCTGTACTGTATTTTATTCTTTTCATAAAATACCATGTACTTATTATAAAGAATTTATGACATGCAAAAAATACTAAGAAAAAAGTTTTAAAAAATTCAACTGTGCCCTGGCCAGTGTTTCTCAGTAGTTAGTGCATCTGCCCTTGAATCGAAGAGTCATGGATTCAATTCTGGTCAAGGGCGTGTACCTCGGTTGCAGGTCTGATCCCTGGCCTCAGTCAGGTGCCTGTGGGAGGCAACCAATCGATGTGTCTCTCTCATATGGATGTCTCTCTCCCTCTGTCTCTCTCTTCCACCCTTCCACTCTCTCTAGAAAATCAATGAAAAAAATATCCTTGGGTGAGAATTAACAACAACAATACACACACACACACACACACATACACACATATATATATTCAACTATAGCAGATTAAATAGTGTCTTTCCCCCAAAATTCATGTGACTGGGATTTGTGACCTTATTTGGAAGTAAGGTCTTTGCAGATGTAGTCCTACTGGACTACTGGATTACGATGTGTCCTAATTTGATCATTTGAATCCTTATAAAAAGAGGACAGATTCACAGTAAATAACGTGAAGACAGTGACTAGAATGGAAGCCATGGAATGTCCAGGAATGCCAAGGACTGTCAGCAACCACCAGAAGCTAAGAGAGAGGCGTTGAACGGATGCTCTCAGAGCCTGCTAAAGAACCAACCTTGCTGACATCTTGATTTTGGATCTCTGAACCCCAGAACCGTAAGTGAATAAGTTTCTGTTATTTTATACCACCAGTTTGCGGTGCTCTAGGAAACCAATATACTAACTAATTGGAAAAACTGTCTTTAACATTTGATGGGAATCATTCCAAATGTATGTGTACGCATGTATGTGTGTGTATGTATAGAATATAACTAGGTTGACAGAAATATTCAGTATAATGGGGTAATTCTATACATTCTAAATTATTAAATGTTATTTTACTTAAATGTATCTTAAGAAAAAGAATAGATTATCCTATTAAACTGATTATTTTCCTATTTCTGTGCTAATACCTTTGTGTTTAATTTTTTTATAGGGCAAACCCTTACTACTCTTCTCTTTCAAGATTTTCTTGATAATTCATGACTGTGTGATCTTCCATATAACACTTAAAGTTAGTTAGTTGTAACTCATCCTCAAGAGAATTTGGGACTCTGATGGAAATTGTACTAAATTTGTAATTTGACTTGAGAAGAATTGGCATGTTTCCAATACTGATATTTCACTCAAAAAAGGGGCATGTGCTTTTTATTTATTCAGGTCTTGTTTCTGCCTTTCAACAAAGGTTGAGGGATTTCATCATCAGGATCTTGTAACTTGTTAAATTTGACTCTGAAGTATTTTATAGTTTTTGTTGCCATTGTGGAGAAAATGTTTTTCACTTTTCATAGGTTATTGCTTGTTCAAAAGGACAGACAGCGTGTTGTACCGATAGGGCTACAGCTTTCCCGGCTAGGACGCGGTGGGCTTATTGGTTATGTGCGAGGATTCTGCACACTCCTGCTCTGCCACCTGCTAGCTGTGAGACCGGGGCAGCTTCACCCTCTGAACTCAGCGTACCCATCCCTAAAATGAGAATTAAACACCTGTTAATAAATGCAAAGCATTTTAAACAACGCTTGGCACATGAAGGCCTATGTTAAGCATAGGCTTCCACTATTCAAAGCCGCCTTTTACCTCCTGTCAGCCTCCCGACCGCCTCACTAGGTGTGGTTGTCTCCACCGTAGAAATGAGGAAGCTAAGCTCAGAGGCAGGTGATCTGCTCAGGGTCACTCTGATGTAACTTAGGGCTGCCTGACAAAACCAGCTCCTGGAAAATAAAGCAGTCAGTTCATGCCGAGACATGATTTCGTTCGCACCAAAACGTAATAGGTTCATTCTTAAGGTCTTGGCATCTTACCAGAAAGCAAAAGAGCACTACGGGAGAAGCGACGGACTTCGGCTCCTGCGCGGCAGGAGGGGCGCGGGGGCTGGCGGAAGGAGCCGAACGCACTCGGGAACACTCACGTCGCCTTCGGCGACAATCGTCAGGGGGCGGGGCTCGCGCGACGGCGCGTTCCGCGCGGGGCATTGTGGGAAGGAAGGCCGGTGCAGCAGCGGCTGCCATCTTAGCAAGTCCTGGTGCTGCGGCCTTGTCTTAGGAGGTGGCCTTCGTGGCGGCCGTCAACCTCGGAGTGACAGAAAGTCAGCTGGCTGACAGTTTTCCTTCCCCCGGCTTCAACGACACGGCCAGCCTACGTCTGGAGGCGCAGGCGAGAGCGTCCAGGCGCGTGCGGGGCTCCAGGCCAGCGGTTAGTCACAGCGTCGCCCGGAAGGATGGGCCGGTCTCGGAGCCGGAGCTCGTCCCGCTCCAAACACACCAAGAGCAGCAAACATAACAAGAAGCGGAGCCGGTCCCGGTCGCGGTCCCGAGACAAGGAGCGCGTACGGAAGCGCTCCAAATCCCGGGAAAGTAAACGGAACCGGCGGCGGGAGTCACGGTCCCGCTCTCGCTCCACCAACACGGCCGTGTCCCGGCGCGAGCGGGACCGGGAGCGCGCCTCGTCGCCACCCGACCGCATCGACATCTTCGGGCGCACGGTGAGCAAGCGCAGCAGCCTGGACGAGAAGCAGAAGCGAGAGGAGGAGGAGAAGAAAGCGGAGTTCGAGCGGCAGCGAAAAATGTGAGTGCCTGCGGGGGAGGGGTCGGAGCCAGGAGTGAGCTGGGGGGGCGGGCAGGGTGGGAAATGGGGGGCCCAGGGCGGTGGGGCTGGAGAAAGGGAGGTTGGAGGGTCGTGAGAACCCGCCGGAGAGGCTGCAGCACGGGCATGTGGAAAGGCTGGAGCAGGACATACCCACGAGTTGGGTGGGGAAGAAAATAAATAGTGGGACTGGAGCAGGAAAGGCTTAGAGGGGAGAGAGCGATTTTGGCGCGAGAGGGGTGGAGAGTGCCGGAAGTAGGGGGTGGAGCTCAGAGGGGTTGGGGAGCAGCGTTCGCTTCGAGGCTAGCGGTACGCCAGCCTGGAAACGTGTTTGGAGAGCATTTGCAGACCCCCTGGCGAAGGGCAGAAAGGCATTAACTCATCGGATGCAAATCGCAGCTGCCCAGAGCTTTCTTGTATTGCAGCGTAAATTTGGAACGCCTTCTCCGAAATTAGACACCCCCCACCCTCCTAATACATTTTACTTTAATGTATTCTTATTGTTTAAAATGTCTCGGTGTCTCTTCAGTTTTTTACTTTATTTTTTGAGGTGTAAGAACGAAATGCACACACCTTAAGTGTACAGTATGATGAGTTTTGACGCTTGAATTCACCTGAGTAACCACCATCCCAATCAAAGTCTACTCTCTTTACTACTTTTCATTAACTTTGATGTGTATTCTCCTGTAGCAGACTTCGGTGCAATCTTGATATTTGCTTCCCCTTGTATACTTGCTGTTTAGACATTGCTCACATGCAGAACTTTCATGTAAGGAAAATCTTGTTTGGGTAAAATGCTTTCTTAAGTATCTTTTGATTCAAGAGTAGGTGTAAATAATCCCAAACTAATGAACTTTCGGGTTTAAAATGTAGCATTTCATTTTAAGACCAGGGTACTCTGTTCTGAGTATTCCTTTCCTATAGTTTACATCGAAAGGTAGAGTTAAATGTGCTCACTTCCCGTATTTAACCAGTTATCTTTCTCAGTTCTTCAGTGCATGTTTAGAAAGTGCTCATGAGGCAGGGAAGTTACTGAATTTCAAATTTTCCTGAGATAAGTTTATGTGTACTGAATTGTCTGGGAGTTTTAAGTTTTTCTGCAGTTGGGTTTGTATTTTGTAGATTTTTCAGCAGAACTCGTTTCTAAGAGCAAAGTTATTAAGAGGTAGGAGACTTAAACACTAATATTACAGAGGATGCAGTACCTGGAGAGGTATTTGGTATTTTGCTGCATTCCTTTAAAATGTGTGCAATGCTTTCATCTTTTACTTCTTAGAACTGTCAATGATATATATGAAAACCAAGTATAAGTAATTGTTTCACAACAAACCTTGATTATATAGTATACAATATAGTATATAGTCTGGAGCAATATTAACTATAAAGATGTAGCTCTCAAATAACTCAACAGATGTATATTTTTAAAAATTACCTAAGAAATCTCCTAACTTTTCCATGTGAAAGCAAAGGAGACCTCCAAAAACACTTTCCATTCACTAGAAAGCTAAGACTTGTAGGAAAGTGAAAGGAAATGTGGTATGCTAAGAATAATTAGAATCATTTAGTGAGCTACACGTAAACAGCAAAGAAGAAATCCAGGGATGAAAACCAGAAAGTAGAGCGGAAAATACTAACTTCTCCAAGTTGGTAGGAGACGCATACTACCCTTAGCACTTATGAAGGAAGGAGTGGGCAGAGCTAGCAACCACCTGTACGTTGAATTCCTATGTGCCATGCTGTAGACACTACAATATGGTCTAATGCCTTTAAAATAATGCAAAGGGAAGAAGGGAACAACCTAGGTTTTGCAGCCATGAGAATGGACAGAAGTCTTCTGCCTGCAAATCCCTTTTGGTTAAATCATTCAAGCAACCAATTTATTGCTCAATTTATTGAGCATTTAATGTGCCAGGCAGTGTGCTAGGTGCTGTTAATATAAAAATGATTGACCCCTCTCCAAGATCTTGGTCTGGCTTCAAAACATATGTAGATAGGAACAAATGCAGTGTGGTAAATTCAGTGATGGTGATGTGACTATAGAAAGGAAGAAGCATCTTGAATGGGTAAACACTTTACTTCTCCTAAGGAATGAGTGGTAGATAAAAATAGAGACTGTCAGGCTAGGCCTAGGAGGATACTTGTGTAGTAAAAAGGTGAATGTTAATTGGAACGTGAAGTTCTATGAATACTAAAGTCATAGAGTTACTGGAAAGGTCAAGTAGAGGCTGGAAATCATGGGAAGGGTCTTGTGTACCACATTAAGGAGACTGGATTTCATCCTAGAAACAGGAAAGGTTTTAAGCAGATAAATGGCATGAGGCCTTTTATAAAAACAGATCCCTGACTGCTGTATAGGATAGAAACTAGTTATAGTACGTCTACACTGGAGTAGTGTGGGTGCAGTTGTTGGAATGCAAAAGAGAGATTTAAGAAATATTTAAAACAAATAAAATTGGATGTGAAACATAGGAAAAGAAAGCATTAATAATGTTGGCTCTCACGTTTATATTGTGGCTATTACATCTCAGCCACTGAATGTTTAAGTAACTACTGTGTCTCAGACACTGGTTAAAATGTCAGAAACCCAGTGTAGAAGGGAGAGGGAAAAATCAAAGGGAGTTTCCATTTCGCACTTCCACTGTGGGCACTAATCTTTGGATATAGTGGGTTTACACAAGATTGATATATGGACAAACCTTGAGAATAGAATGACCCAGGGAGAGGGAGAAGAAGAGCAGTTGGGATATTTGTATTTACAGTTGAATGGAAGAAGACAAGCACAGGGTGGAAGCTGAGAAAAGGTACCAGAAGAATGCTTAGTATCAAGTGTAACTTTAGTAGGTCCAGTGTGAGATGGAGAGGGACAGCAAAATTAGAATCTTCTGTTGGTCTTAACTGATTAGAAACTTTGTGGTAAGGTTGGAAACTAGATTGCCTTGCCATTTAACAATTCTGAGGCCTTGAATACATCACCTATGTGAGCCTGATTTGTTATCTGAAATGAAGATACCTGTCTTGCTTATTGCAAAGATTAGAAATAGTGCATTTAAGCATCAAGACAATTCTTGGCATATAATGGGCCTCAGTAAAATACGTTGTTTAGTGTAATTTATGTAAATACAGCCAGATTGAGCCTGGTGAATTTAAGAAGTGATCTTATAAGTTACAGTCTTAATGCAGTAAAAGGCAGACCGTAAAATTTTTAAAGATTTCCCCCCCTCATTTTTGCATAGCTGATTCACAAGGTTCAAAATTCGATTCAGAAGCTCTGCCTCTCCTCCCTATGTCCCAGTCATTTAGTGTGGTTCCCTCTCTCCCCTCCCCTGCACCCTTATCGTTATCATATGTAATCTTTTGAGATGCTGTATATATGTTGTATTAACTGTTGAAAAGTAGACAGCTGAAAATGACTTGCAGCAAATCAGGAAAATGTTAATTGGCATAGTACCTTACTATAGCCTGTGATACCTAGGTTTGAGGATGCTTAGTGTTTTAATTACATGACAGATTTAGAGTCTTCTCAGAATATCTAAACTGAACCTGGGATCTATATGAGCGATTATTTGAAGAATACTTGAAGAGCTTGTTGTGAGAGCAAAGAGCAGCATTTATGAACAAATTTAGTAGATGAAACTACATATTTTGGGGGGGGGGGGGTGAGGGCATCAGGTTGTTGATAAGGTTTTTATGAATTTTTTAAATATTTTGGTATATAAACCTTTGTGTATGCCTTTGCCTCTTAACATTTGTCCTGGAGAAACAATGAAGGGTACTATAGTGCTTAAGACCATTAGCTTTGGAGTCTACCCAGATTGAGAGTCACCTCTAAGCCAAGTGCAATGAGGTGGGGCCCAGTGAGTGAACTGCTTAGCCGAGGGAACCATCAAAGATGTAAGTGATGACATGGTGTACAAGCTGTTGGCAGAGTATTTGGTACCTATTCAGTACTTAGTTAATGCTGTTTGGGAATATTATGAAGCCCTTCCTAGAAATAAGCTCCTAGGGTTGAGTTCATACATTTTAAAGATATTTTAAAATACTGTTGCAAGCTTCTCTGTACAAATTCATGCTCTCCTTTAACTGCTGTTTTGCTGGGCTTTTGGAGTTTTGTTTTAATAATCATTTTAAAATTGATTGTGACTGGCGTTTTTAAGGCACCTGAGACCATAGAGAAAATGGAGACCTAATGTTAAGCCATTTCCATTGAAAAACTTGAAGATTTTGATCATCCCTTTCTTCAGTGCCACAAAATCTTGGCGAAGGAATGGATTCAGCAGAAGAGCCTAGGGAAAAGATTATAGAGTAGAAGAACACCAAGAGTGTGACAACTCCTGTGGCAAAAGTGTTAGGGAGTGGATAGGCAATGATATTAGATACTTCTTTTGTAAGATACCAAAAGTGTGTGGTGTTTTGTTTTTTTGTTTAAGAAAGTTTCAGTGCCTCTTAGGAAAGTTAGCCTAATAGCTGCTTTATCATTGATTATGATAAATTTGTCATCAATAAAGATTAATACTTGCTTAATTCAGTTGTACAAGTGCCCTTTGGTTTTCTGAATTCAGTGTGTATGGGGAGAGAAATTAAAGCAGTATTGAACTTTGACTTTTTTAGCACTTGATCTAAAAATTGGTTTAAATTTTTTTTTCTGATATACTGGAATAGCAATTTTAACCTTATCAAGAATAACAGCAACAACAAAAATTATGTTCTTGATGATACTTGTAGGGGAACAGTTCTATTGTGGGGCCCTGACCTCCCTTGCCTGTCTCCTAGTAGGACACAGCAGCAAGGCTTAATTATAGTCATGGTGGGCTGCTCTGTGGTTCCTCCAGGAACAAAGGGAGATAAGCAGGCTTGTGAGAAACTCTGTTAGGCCTTTTCTCATCCTCCCTGTTTCAGTTGAGCTTGGGACTTTCCACTTGCCCTCCCCTTCAGGCTATAAAACTGCTGGGCTGTAGTTAGAATTGACTTCTTAACAGCAGAGCAATCCACCACCTGTGCTCGTGCTGCTGGTCACCCAGCCCCCAGTGGCTTGGTATCCATCAGCGGGAGCAGAGACTTGGGAAGCTAACAACACGTGGATCTGGCTTTTGCTGTAAGTGATAAACTAAATTTATTTAGGCTCCTTTTCTCTTTTCATGCTTACATATCTATGGAAATGTGGCCCTATTAGCCCTTGTGCTATTGCTATCACTTAGGGACTGGTTGACAAAAACCCTGAATCTGTATCAGGTCTTTTTACCTTTACCAAATTTCTAAGTTAATTTGGCATCTTTTATACTGATAAGCTAACATAAAGCTTTATCCTGTTCTTTCTCTTCTTTTTTACTTTATATGGAAAGTGTTAAATGGAACTTTTACATTGTCCTTTCTTTAAGAGTTGAATTGTACCATTATAGTTTCTTCTTAGGATTCTCTATGTTTACTAATTGCATAAGAACCAACTGGCAAAATATGTGTGTGTGGGTATGTATACTTTTAAAACTTCGTGTTATGAAAACTTTCCAACTATTGCAAAAGTAGAGAGACTGTTACAATCCTAATATACCCATCATCCATGTTCAGCAGTTGTCAGTCTTATTTGTTTTATCTTTTATTTCTTTCTTTTTCTGGATGAAGCAGATAAACAAAATCTTTCTATTTGAAATGTAGTTTAATTTCCATTGAAATTGCTGCCTGATTTCCTTTATATATTCTTAACTATTTATTTTTAGTGTTAGGGTAAGTATCTGTTCTCTTACAGAGCTTCTATAAAGGCTTATTGGAACTACCCTAAAGCTGTATTTTATTAGAAATTGAAAAGGAATAAAAGAAAATTATAGTTAGAGTATGCTGGCTTTCATGTCTTTTTTAAATAAAAATCACTAATGTAGTGATGGGGAGTAGTTTTTTAAGAAACAAGCAACACAACACTTTCCTGATGGCCAAAGGGAAGGGGGGAGTGGAAGCTGGGTGGAGGTGGGCAAAGGGGGGGAGAAATGAGGACATCTATAATAGTTTCAACAATAAAAACAAAGTTTAAAAAAAAAGTCTTCAAAATAGGTATTCCAAATATCTAGAAACTAAAAGAAGTTATACGTTCTCAAGTAGCTACTGTCTCCTTGACAGAAAAAATACAGAGCTTTTAAGTGCAGAAATTGATATGAATCAGAGTGTGAAAGATGCATTGGTGTTAGGATGGTATCACTGTGAGTAAGTAACAGGAGTTGAGAATGAAAGCACTAGAGTGGGAATTGAATCACCCCCCAAAACACAGTTGAAGTGGATTGGGTGTTAATGGCCACTTCGAAACTATAAAGTCTTTATTAAACAAAAAACAAATTAATTTTAATATGTTTTCAGTCTATCTCAAAATACTGACATTTAATGTAATCAAATCAAAATATGAGGTCTTTTGTATTCTGATTTTCAGTTCAGCCTAGACACGTGTGAGGCTATATCATTGGATACCAGTGGTATAAAGCTTGCAAGTTTTCCACTGTTATGACTTAATAAATGTCAATATTTTCAGTGCAGAATTTTATTTTGAGTGAAATGAGTTGATTATTTATGGGGTCAAATAATTAAAACAGTATTACACTTCATTGGGCTTTTTAATAGAACTGATGATAAATGTGTTCTTTAAAGTGTATAAAGTTCAGAACCTGAGTAAGGTGGTCTGTATTTTCACTAAAAGTTACACAACTATTGCCGTAACAGTCTGAATCTCTTTGAGTCTGTATTTATTCTGACTTTGCTTGGGGGGAAGACGGTGAATGAATTTTGCCCATCTGAATTGCTTGCTATACATAATGGTTGTTCCTGACTTCTCTGTAGCTCAACCCTTAGGGTGGATTGACAAATGAGCAAATCCATATATTTACAGTTTGTCTTTTCATTGTAAAGTTGATAACAAAAGTGGACTTTCTGTTTCAGGTTTGCTCAACATTTCTAAATAAAAACTGATGAATTAAGCTCTTGTATGTACTAGTTTTTTAATTCAGAAAGTGATAGAGGAGGGAAAAACCATTATTTTATATTTATTTGAATTTCTCTATCACTTAACATCATGGTATCTATTAGATCCTTGGATATTGCATGAAAATGAATTGTAAAAATCATAGAAACCTATAATCAGGCTCAGTATTCTATAGATTTATAACTAGTTTAATTTTAAGGTTTATTTCTTATATTATCTAAGTCATTTTTTCTACTTTGTTTGCTAGCCGGCAGCAGGAAATAGAAGAAAAACTCATCGAGGAAGAAACAGCACGAAGAGTGGAAGAATTGGTAGCAAAAAGGGTAGAGGAAGAATTGGAGAAAAGGAAGGATGAAATTGAGCGAGAAGTTCTCCGAAGGGTGGAGGAAGCCAAGCGCATCATGGAAAAGCAGTTGCTCGAAGAACTCGAGCGACAGAGACAAGCTGAGCTTGCAGCACAAAAAGCCAGAGAGGTAACGCTCGGTCGTTTGGAAAGTAGAGACAGTCCATGGCAAAACTTTCAGTGTTGGGTGTGCCTCTGCTCAGTTCAGAAAGAGATGGAATACAGACTAATTCCTTTCTCATCTAAACTTAACATTGCTGCGAAAGTTAATTTTTTAGCCTATTCAGAAGTGCTGACTGATACTTAAAAGTTATTTTCATAAAACGTATTCAAGGAAACTTTTTGATTTAATGGAACTGGCTTACATATTTGAGAAGTGTTTGAAACTTTTGCCATGGCTGCAGGATTTACATTCTTTTTTGGGAGGGTGGGGGGACACAGGGAGTTGTAAAGGGAAAAGGTTAAAAATCCACCTGTGGTTATGTATTCTTTTCTGTTTGTTGTTCTTATTACCTAGACTGTGAGAGGCTTTTTGCCTTCAGTCAGATTAAAGAGCAGGGCCTAACACTGAGTGACGAAAGCACCTGCTTTTGATAAATAGGTTTTCTTGCTCTTTTTTTCCTTCTTTTATCCCTCATCTCCTGCCCCAAATTCTGCTTCAACACAGTGGACTAATTCTAGTGTTCTGATTGTAAGGCCCTCCATTTTCCTAATGTGTTTCAAAGAATCTTTTTAGGAAAAATGTCCATATTATTCATCCACTTTTTAGTATCTACTAACAACTCCTTTTTTTCTCTAGAGAGTTATGAAGGAACAGGTTGTCCTTGTCTGGAGTCAAGCTAAACACATGATTTGCTTTATCAGCAGCTGGAGCAGAAGTTGAAAATGTCTTTCTGTGAGACAGTAATTTGCTACTGAAGCTTTATGGCTTATTTGCACTGATTACTCCAGGATCCTAAAACTTCTTGAAAGTCACTGGAACACTCAAGGCAAATTACTTTACAGTACTGAGTGTCCCTCAACATAGTTTCTATAGTAAATACGAATTCAATTGGTGTGTGTGCCACAGGAAATCCTGTAGTTATATTTTCTTGAATTTAAATATTTGACTCAAAATATATGCCTCATTGTCATTTTTTAATCTTGGCATTATTGTGGACAAGTTGACATTAATCTCTCTTTTCCAGTAAGCTTAGCTTTTCAAATGTATTTTCCCTTGTGCTGTCTTTACTACATATACACGTCTGTATTTGGTGGATGTCACATACTCAATGCAATTGAACGTATGAAATTTTTGTATCAGCGCTTTTAATTGAAGATATTTTTGGAGTAATGGTGCTGTCTTGTAGCGAGTTATTAATCATAGGAAGATTTTTTCTCTTCATGTGCTTTTTGTTTCATATTAACAGTATTTTTTTTTACACGGACACAACCCTCTGACAGTCTTTCCAATTATTAAAATCATTTGAATATGTATGCTGTGATTTTAAAACTGCCCAAACCATCAAGCAATCTTCATATAGTTTGCATTATAAAAATCTCATTAAATTCTCCAAGAAAAATAAATTACAGAATTTTATTTCCTGACTATGCACCCCCTGGATTCCTGAATTTCAGTTCAGACTGTAGATGACAAGATAAGCTGCCTTTAGAAATTGTCAACATCTGAATGTTAAGTCCATTTTCCCCATGGAAGAAGCCCTTAGTTCCATGAAGTATGGATTACCATTTGTATTTTTCACTAACAGTAAATGTATTTTTCTTATTAATTGTTTGCCTTAGGAATGATGAATTACATTTTTTGTTCCTTCTTACCATAAACATCTGCATTCCTCAGCTCAGCCTTCCTTGTATGTTGTTTATAAATGGTTGAGCTGCTGATGCAGGTATTGCCAAGCTAACAGTACAAATCATTTTAAAGAGGAAGCTGGCGCGTATGGCAGCCGAGGAGCACACTCTGCAGGACACTGGACAAGACAGTAAATATTCAACTTTTAATGCTGATTAAAGGAGTATAGGTAAAGAATACGTAGGTATACATAATTGGTGAGACAAATATTCACTTTATTTATATTTTATATTATTTTTTTAATTTGGTAAATACTATTCCAGTTTTGTAGTTGTCCTTGTTGATTTGTGTGATATTAAAGTATTAGTAATAATTGCCAGGAAACTATCAATTAGGGAGGGTTTAGTCGGTTGCTGTTTGGACTGGGAGGGGTGATTGAAATTTAGGGTTAGAAACAAATTTTAGTGGCTGCACAGTTTATCATTTGTCAGACAGAAGGTAGCTATAAAGCTACCCTGTAAATCAGATCAAAAAAGTTCAGAGGAAGATTAGTAAATATTTATCAATAAAATTAAACATTTTATTTTTCTAACATCTTAACATGTCCTCCCCTTTAGGAGGAAGAACGTGCAAAACGTGAGGAGCTAGAAAGAATACTGGAAGAGAATAACCGAAAAATTGCAGAAGCACAAGCCAAACTGGTATGTATAAAGCATACATGAATAGTATTTTGGGTTTTTTGGTTTTCTGAATTTTGTGGAATGATTTTGTCCTCTAAAATTATTTTTATTTCTCAGGATCATTTTAAGAGATTTGAGGCAAGAGTGGAATAGTTGATTAGATTTTAGCTACTGTGTTCCAGAGTAATCTATTTGGGGACAATCCTGATATTCTAATTAATATGAAGAAAATTCCAAAATTTGCAGTTGTTTAAAACAGGTTTCCTGGAGAAAATTGTGCTGCCTTCATTCCCAGTTTTTTCTATTCTAACCTCATTCACACTTCTGTACCTAAAAAATGAACAGTCTTGCAGGTATTTAAACCAACTAATAAGCAACATTTCATTTTGTGTTAGTTGCCTTGTTACCAATTATAAGCAACATTTCACGTTGTGTTAGTTGCCTTGTTACCAATTACTAGACAGAATAGATAGATATGATAATAAATATGCCAGATTAGTAAATTCTTTTTCCTATTCCAAGTTTATAACCTAACAAATACAGAGTATTAATTATGATATAGAGATGGAAAAGGTGACACAGAGCAATATTAAATTTTAAAAAGAAGCCAACATAAGAATGTTGAGATAATTTTTTCCACTTATTTATTCATTAATTGGTAGATTCTTGTATGTTCCCTTACTGGGGATCAAACCTGAAACCTTGGTGTATCGGGACAATGCTCTAACCAACTGAGCTACCTGGGCAGGGCAAGATACTTTTTTAAAAATATAAAAAACTATGATGAAAAAGAAAGCTTGAATTAAAAGGCTATGCATATAAATAATCCAAAAAACAAAGGAGGATAATCGGGCATTTCTGTATAAGGAAAAACATCCTTTTCCCCAAGAAAGGGGCATATGGGAATTCTACTTCAAAGTAAAAATATAAGTCGGAGATGGAAGGAATTTTACTTTAGGATGAATGGGGGATTAGTGGCATTTAGTACCCAGAATGAAGATATGACTCAGAAGGGACTCTGGTTCTAGATGTCTAAAAAAGTTTTGTTTATATAGAAATATGTTGAAAATAACACAGCCATAGGGAGACATTTGCAATTAAATCATACTGATGACTGGAGGGGAAAAAGTAAGTTGCAAGCTCTAGTTAAGTGGGTTTAGGGGAAAAAACACAAATTCTGTGACTGTGTTTATATGGGCACTGAAAAAGATCTGGGAGGGTATAAGTAATTAACAGTGGATCCCATTGAAGTTGGGGGTGAAGGAGTACCGTAGATAATATATCCATAGATGATAAGAATGTAAAAAAGTTAGAACCATGGGGGTAGTTGATTCTAGAGCATGGTTTTGTGTGTGTTTTTTAAAAGATATTGTGCCCTCCAAATAAGAGCCAATCCTGGAAATATCCTGAGCAGCTTTTAGCACATTATAATGAATTCTTAGTTAATATCACTGCCCTGGTTTTTTCAAAGGCCATAATGGAAGGGGAAGACTTAAATCTGCTTTTTCAATGAAAAGGCCTTAAAATCTGCTTAAGTAGAAAAAGCAATATGAATGAAATCGATATATCAGCTACATGCTTATCAATAAGTACCAGGTGAGGCAAAAGTAGGTTTAAGGTCGTATGGAAAATAATGCAATAAATAATACATAATACAAGAATAAACTGTTTTCTGTACTCACAACTGTAAACCTACTTTTGTACCACCCTGTATATGATGATGTTTTTTTAGTGATTGCATATAAGGAGAAAATCTCAATGCAATTAGGAGGAAGTAAGAAAGTGTGCATCTTAATTTGAGCTTTGAAAAGTAAATACAGTCTAGTTTGTTAAGACATGGATATTTCCAGAGGAGAGGAACCGTATAATTGGTATTTAAAACATTGAAGCAAAATTTCCAAGCAGATAGTGTAGAATTTCTCTTGGGACATAAGAGATTGGATAGTGTAGTGAGTTCAGTTTGTGGGTGGCCTGGAATGGCAGATTGTGACTTCTAGAGCAACGTTTCTTAACTTGGTATGCCCTGCCAAGATTTTGGATTCCTTCTGACTGGATTGGGTGTCTGGGTGCCAGGGACAGTGTGGCTTCTTTATATTCCTCCAGTATCCTTTTTGTTTACCCTCTTGAACCATAAAAATAAAAATTTCTGTGTGTCATTACTGGGAAAAGATTAGCAAGTATATTATAGAGCAGTGTTTCTCAAGTGGTGGTGGTGTTTCAGTTTTTGTTTTGTATTGTAATTTCAGTTTATCTCCAACTTCTACTTTTGCAAAATACTATTAAGATGAATTATTAGAAAAATAATTGCTATGAAAGCTTCTATATACCTGTGGATCTGTTAGTTTGTAGACTGCCACTGGTCTGTTAGCCTTTAGACTAGCACTAGTGGTTTTAGAATATTTGGTGAGTTTGACCTAATAGACTGTGGTGACACTATTCTAACTTCATGTTATCAATAAAACTTTGGTGAAAAGGTATCTTAGGAAAAAAGGAAAAAGAACTTTTAATTTGATGAATTTGGGTAAGAATTTGAACATGATTAACTAATTTGCTTCTTGTATTCAGTAAAATTGGAAGCATGAATTATTGCTGATGTTGGAGAAAATTTTTATTTGGTTTTATATGCTTTCAAGGAAAATAGGATATCCTTTGTGTAGGAGGAGACAGAAAAATGTTATTGTATGAAGATGCCTTGCAAAAGTACATATTGAGATTTCTTTCATTTTTGTTGTCCTTTTCCTCTCAATCTTTTGAGCACAGTTCTTTGCTATCTTTATACCGCATGTTTATTAAGAAATATTATATGGAACATACTGAAAGCCCCATTAAAATAATAGATATTTAAGAAAGGAAGTGGAATATAATAGTGTTGTAGGCAGCATGGGACTTTCTTGGGTATATCAGTAGTGCTAGTTTATCTTGTTGAACCAACAGTTCTGTTTGCTTCATGCTATAGTAAACATGCTAGAAATGTAGAACAGTTGGTTCTATATAAAACAGAAAGAATGGGATGTTTTCTGGCTTCTAGAAAGCTAGGAAGGAAGACAGATTGGCCAAGCTTAACTATTCACATAATCTATATTGGGAAACTAATATTTAAAAAAAAAAATTTGGAGATAAAAGTAGACAAGGCATTAAGTTCTCTTAAAGCGCATTTAATGTATTAATTGTGGAGACAAGGATGACTCTAAGAAGAGTTAACTAATGCTATGGAAATACTTGGTAAGTGAGATGATTGACATAATTGCTCTGGACCACACACCTGAGCTGGGTCTTTCTTGGTGGAGAGTTAGAAATTGAATTTAGGGTGGGGACAAGAGTGAGGAAATTAAACAGGTCAAAGGCCTTTCAGGAAGTGGAATTATAATAAAAGCAAGAGTGTGTGGAATCTCTCAGGCTAGTGGGAAAAGTATTAGCAGTTGTAGTATAGTAGTAAACCAACATTATGTGTAGTAAGAAGTTTGTGTGATAAGTAATGGGAGATGAGGCTTTGAAAGCAGATTAAAGACAGGCTGGAAGAAGAAATTACCCTGGGGGAAATTTCTTAAAAAAGAAGACTGTCTCACTAATTGGGGGGTGGGGACGGACTTGGCAGATGTAAAAGAGGTACTTACAAGTAAGAATGAAAAGTAATAATAATTTCCTGAAAATATATCTCAACCTCAATAGGAAAGCAAACAAATGTCTCCCCTTTCTTTTCCTCTAAGACTAAATGCCAAATTAGAAAAAGTACCCCCCCCCCCCCAATTAGTACCAGGTATTGGTAAGGATATAGTGATCCTGGGAGTTTAAATGGCTATGACCATTTTAGAAAATGATAGTAAACATCAGGAACCTTAAATTCATTTTTCTAAGAATTTATCTCGTGGAAACTGAATCAGATACAAATAAATTTACAAAGATGTTCTCCCCCATATTTTTAGAATTTTGAAAATTACCCAGGTTTTTAGATAAATTATATTACCTACATACAGTGGATTTTCTATAGTAAAAAAATATTTGATAATGCAGGAGAAAAATACCTAAGTGCAGTATTATCCTAATTCCAAATATATTTTTGCATATTTTATAGACTGGAAAATATGCCAAAGTGCTAAGAATAATCATCTTTAATTGGTAGACTTATATCTAACTTTATACTTTTCTCTAGTTTGTACACTTTCTATAAGTAAAAATATTAGTAAAGAAAATAAATTTAAGCCACACATTTTGTTTTGTTAATCCTCACCCAAGGATATTTTTAGAGAGAATGGAAGGGGGGAAGAGAGGGCAGAAAGAGAGAGAGAAACATATATGTGAGAGAGAGACATGAATTGGTTGCCTCCCACATGAGCCAGGACTGAGGCTGGGGATCAAACCTGCAACCCAGGTACTTGCCCTTGACCGGAAATTGATCCCAAAGGCCCTTCGGTGCACAGTCCAGCCACTGAGCCACACCGGCCAGGGCAAATTTAAGCTACACTTTGACTAACTTTTTGGTAGGTCCTTGTGACAAAAGTTCAAAGATTGGTCCTAGTCATGACTAATAAGAAATGCATTATCTTAGCACCGTGGGCTCTCTTGTGTGAAAATCATGTTAAGTGCTCTAGACTAAGGGTAATTTTTGCTCATTTCAATTCCAAATTGTTTATCAAGATACTTGAGATTATTTGTCCATAAGGAAGCAAAAAACTATCAACAGACATACTTGATCTATAAAATCAAGTCAGAATTAATCCAAATGTGGCTTGGCTTGACTTGGCTTTTGGGCAGATTGCATCCTAGTTCTTGGATGAGTACTGGCAACGCATTAAGTTCTCTTCAAACAGTTTTTTTATGGTGTACCTGGCAAAACTCAGATACTCTCTGAAATGTATAGGTTTTTTATTTATTCAGAAAGGGAAACAAACTAAGAAAGGTAATAGATGTTGATGTGAATAAAATGTTCTTCCAGGGGGTTGTGTCAGTAGCAAAACGACCGTTAAACTATCCACTGGAGAAGTGCTAGGAAAATGGAAACTGGTTAGTTATTCTGCATGTAAACACCTAAACTATAATAAGTCAGGCTGTCAATTTCTAATAGAATTGTAAACATGCTGATAAGGAAAAATCAATTTTAACTGGGGGGACATTCTTTAAGTTTTAAAATATACACAAATTATAAGTCCTAGATTTGCAGGCTGTTCCATTAATATTGAAATAGTTTTCCCCTCACCTTTTGCCAAATAGGGAGATTAACCATGTTTATTGTGCTTTAACACTTTGTACCTCACCAGTTTGAGAGAAAAACTAGTACCATACATGGAATGTACTTCACATACTGAAGTTTGAAGTAAACCAGATAACACTTTGCAATTGAGAGTTCCTCTGAAAGGGGTTTTTAGAAAAACATAAGCAAGGATTTTTTTTTAATGAGTTTGTGCAGTAAGCTAACAAGTACCTTCACACCGTATGTCCTAATCCCTGGAACCTATGAATGTCATCTTTTATGGTCCCCCAATAAAGGATCTTTACAGATGTGATTAAGTTAAGGATCTTGAGATGGGGGGTTTACTTTGGAATATCTATTGTGCTCTAAATGCTGTTACACATATCCCTATAAGAGGGAAGCAGAAGGAGACTTCATCATACAACGCACAGGAAAAGCAGAAGATAGCAGAGAGAGAAATTGGAAGATTCTGGCTTTGAAGATTGGAGTGATGTGGGTCAGAAGTCAAGGAATCCTGGCAGCCACCAGGGTTTGGAAGAGGCAAGGAACTAGACTCCTCTAAAACCTCCAGAGGGAGCAAGGCTCTGCTGATATCTTCACATTGGTTCAGTGATACTGATTTTAGACTTCTGTCCTCCAGAATAATTCTGTGTTGTTTTGAACTACCTAGATTGTTACTTAGAAATGTGGAAGTGGTTTTGGAATTGGACAGTGGTTAGAATCTGGAAGAATTTTGAGTCATGATAGAAAATGCCTAGACTGCTTTAAAAAGCCTATTGGTAAAAAAATAAAAATAAATAAAAATGACTTCAAAGGCACTTCTAGTTAGGATGAATTGTGTCCTTACAGTTATGTGGAAGTCAGAACTTGTAAGTGATGAACTTGCATATTTAGCTGAAGATATTTCTAAAGTGTTAAAGGTCAGGTCCGGTTTGTACTTGCTGTTTATAGTAAAATTTGATAAGAAATAAATTGAGGAAAGAACTGATAAGTAAAAAAGAATGACCACTTAATGTTTGAGAAATTTTCAGTTTATGTAGATTACAAAAGATGCTAAATTAAAAATTTGCTCTGGAAAAAAGGCCAATGGTATGTGGCTGGACAGCATTTTGCTGATGCTGAAGAGCTTATGCATGTGATTCTTAGGTTACCTCAGCCACTTAAGCAAAAGTCAGGATTAGGTGAGATCATCCAGGAAAGGTCTGGAGGAGCCTCTTATCTAATGGCCTGATATACATAGGAGACCTGACCCACAATGTTTTTGAGGCTGTTGTATCAGCAGAAACACTGCCAACTTGGACTGAAAGGAATAGTGAGAGGACATAATGGCGAAAGGCTGTCAAGACTCCCAACAGATTCCACTCACCTATGAGAAGGTGATGGGAAGACAGAACAGAGAGATTTGAAGATACTGGCCTTGAAGATTTCGGGGATGTTTCTACAAGCCAAGAAACCCTGGCAGCCATCAGAAGCTGCAAGAGTCAAGGAACAGATCCCCTCCTAGAGCCTTCAGAATGAATGTGGCTTAGTCAGCATCTTGGTTTTGTTTCAGTGATCCTGATTTCTGATTTCTTGCCTCCAGAATAAATTTTTGCTGTTTTAAGCTATGCAGTTTGTGGTAATTTGTTAAAGCAGTTACAGGAAACTAACATAGTTGGAAAGAGTATGGGGCATTTATAGTAGAATGAGCATATATCAGTTGAAACAACAGTACTTAAGATAGCTAATAGTGATGTATTTACACACTGTAATGGTATGGCACCAAATGTAAATGTCAATTAAGTATTTTAATTTGAGATGAAATGGTGGGAAAGTTAGGTAAGGATTTTTAATCAGTGAGAGTCTTAATCCCAATTGATAAGATATAAAGCTGATTTAAGATTATGTTAATGTATTCTGGGCAACTATTTAAAAATTTTCCCAGACACTAATATATTAATTGACATGTAATAGGGTGACTTGAAGGACAGACTGGAAACAAGAAAGTCACTGAGGCCAGTGAAAAGATAACAGCTTGCATTGGGAAGGTAGCAGAGAAGGTAAACTTGTTGAGTGATAGTGTATACAGATGGAGGAAGAGGAGGGAAAAGGAAGGAAAAGACAGTCTGTTGTAGGAACCAGAGAAGACTGAGGTAATCCTGCTAACAGCCAAGGAGAACTTCCACAAACGGGAGTGAACAGCCAAGACAAAAGAACTGACCTGAAAGAACAGAGAGAAGTTAGGGTACCAAAGATTTAAAAAACCATGTCTAGATGAGTACAGTTTTTTGTGAAATCTTAGGACATGAATGATAAAATCGTGAAGGTATTAGATTTCTCCCCACAGTTCTGGAGGACAGTGATTTTTGTGCCTAATATTCCATACTAAGCTCATCTATCAGTTCAATTCCTTCTTGAAGCAGTTGTCTGCACTTAAGTTATATGGAATCTGAGGAAATGGTATCTAATGTTTAAGCTTCAAAAGTACATTTAAGTTCTAAAGGTAACAAAAGGGATTAAAATAAATTGAGAAGAAAGAGGGCAAGGAGTTGGTTGGGTGGGGGGTATGTATACTCTTTAGTTGGTATCAAATAATAATTTCCATGGGCCCCTGGTTTTTTAATCCTGTTACTGTTGTGGTGTTTTTTCTTAGTATGTGAATAACTAGAAATTTTACTAATATATAGTTTACTAAGGGTCAGAACTAATTACATCGCATTTCATTTTAATATTTTTTTATTTAAAGTGAGCCATGCATTATACTTGTAATGGAGGGGAAGATGAATCAAAAATTGCAACTGGCAGAGTAGAACAAGATGTGTTTAGAAAGATTAAAATGCAGAAATCATATTTCTGAGTAGTGGTGTGATTCCTAATGATAATATTCCTATAACTTATACCAAATATTTGTATCTGGATTTTTTTTTTAATTTTCATATGTTTCATGTAGAAAGTAGTAGATTTCAGTATTCCTATTTGCTAAAGAGACTGCTGCAGAGGACTGCCTTGACCTAAAACTTGACAGTGTAAGAAGAACACTTAGAATAATTTTTTTAAAAGGCAGTAAGACCTCTAGGTAAAGGAGGTTGGGACAGAAGATTCTGGGAGGGGTAAATAGGCTCTTCTATAATGATATGTTTGCTTTTGTGTATTTCATCTCACCAATTTTTGTAGTGAGGTATAGGGTTGAAAGCCACTTTCGTGAGAAAGAACAGGGTCCTGGTGTAGTGACTCTAGTATTATGATCGTTAGCTTTCTCTTTGGCCTCCTTGATGCCCACCACATAATTCTTAGTATTGTTCATACTTACACACATACACATACCTTTCTCCCACCTCCATTGAGAATAATGCCTAGTGTATAAATTTGAAACAAGGAGGCAAGGAACAGTGTCTATTCTCCAGCAAGTGGAATCATCAGGAAGGAAACAGCAAGTCAGGCAGTTATTGCAGAGAAGGGTAGAGTTTAGAAGAATACAAAACAAGGTGTAGGTTCATACCACACAGGTGGATGGGAGGAAACCAGTTTTTCAGCACATGAGAGACACTATGTTAAGATGAGAGATAGCTTTGGTTTTTACTGGACTAGTCTACTTTTTCTTTCTTGTTTTTTGTTTGTTTTTCCAAGGTGTGATTGAGTAGCATTTATGCTTAATTTAAAGCTATAATAGAACAAAGTACAAATACTTACGTGTAAAGACAGGATACTCACCTGTTCAATTCATTCATAAAAGTTGTTCCATTATCAAGTACTTAAAAGACATCATATGCTTAACACTAGAGGTACCACTGTTATCTATAGTCTTAGAGGAATTGCAGCTCTACACACATACATACTTTTATCTCCTATATTTATTTGTAGACCTAAATGAAACTGGAACTGCTCTTTCTTTATCCAATCTAAAGGTAATTTCAGTGCAGTGGAATTAGTGTTTTTTTGTCTATGAAAGAAGTTATTTTACTTTAAAAATCTTGTTTGTTTTTAATTTTTTTGATTAGGTAATGTGATTGCATGATTCAAAGAAAATTTTAGAGCCCTAGCCTGCATGGCTCCGTGGTTAGAGCGTGGGCCTGCAGACTGAAGGGTCCCCAGTTCGATTCTGGCCAAGGGTGCATAACCTTGGTTGCAGGCTTGATCCCCATCCCCAGTTGGGGAGCGAATGAGGGACAGCCAGTTGATGCGTGTCTCTCACATTGATATTTCTTTCTTCCACTCACTCCCACTCTCTGAAAAAGCAATGGAAAAAGTATCCTTGGGTGAGGATTAAAATTTTTTTTTTTTTTTTTTAAGAAAAATCAATGAAATCCTCTTTCTTTTCCTCCTACCCACCCACTTTCCATTCCCATTTCCCAAAAGTATATTCAGTTATGTTTTGTTTTTTTCTGAGTTTACAATGCAATTTTTAGGCAGATACAAATACATACATTTTTATTTTCCTCTTTTTGCACAAAAGTAGCACATGATACATAGTGTTTGGTACTTTGCTTTTCTCACTTATAACTTGGAGATTTTTTTCCGTTTTAGTATATAGGAGATTCTTTTTTTAAAAAACAACACAGCTACACAGTATTTTGTTTTATAGATCTGTAATTTATTGATAGTTCTATATTGGTGATATTTGGGTTTTTCAGACTTTTACAGACTATGTTTGCAATAAGTAACATACAGTTTTGAATGTGTGCAAGTTCACTTACAGAATAAATTTCAGAAAATAACATAGCTAGGTAAAAGTATTATGAAGATGCAGTTTTAGTAGATTACTGCCAATAAATACACTCTTCATAAGCTAGCATTTGGTATTACACTTTTGAGTATCAATATGATAGGGTAAAAATACTATTTGTAATTAAGTCTCTCTCATGAGTTAAGATTGTGATATTCAAACCCTTCACTCCCCAAGGTTCTAATCTGCTTTCCTAGGGGCTGAATTAGAACTTTAGGGAAAAGTGAGTCTGAGTGTTGGTAAGGGTTTCCCAAGCACATGCACACATACTAAGAGTCTTTACTTTGACTCAGTTGCACATGCCAGCTCTTACCCCAAATGTGTGATGATTGATTAAAACTATGGGTAAAGTAATTGTCATGTGATCAGAGCAGATAAATTTTTTTTGTTGTAATTATGATTGAAAGTTTAAGCAAGAGAGTGGTGATTTGAAATGGATTTTGGTATATAGACAGGATTTTAGTAGGAGGAAAAATAGCACTCGCAACGGAGAAGGGGAGGCAAGATAGGATAATTTAAGAGAAAATAGTAGAAACAGAGTTGGGGCCAGATTATAGGAAGTTCTAAGTAGTATGCTAATTTAGGAAATTAAATCACATTGTGTGTACATTGAAAATCGTTGGAAGTCTGATGTTAGGAGAGAGCAATGCTTAAGAAGGGTGAGACTTGTAGCATTGTGTAGGATGGATCAATGGTCAGGGACTGGAAACAGGAAACCATTTTAGGTTTGTAAGAGATGTGCCCTGAACTGGTATGGTAGCAATAAAATGGAAAAGAAACTAGATGAAAGAATATAACTTGATGACTGTTTGGTGGTGTCAGGGAAAGAGGGAGGAGACAGCTATAATAAGTATATGGATGGCAGTAGGGAACGTAGAAAGACAATACCGAAGTGTATATTTTTCACCTGATGTATTTTAGGGTTAGACTAGAGGAATTTAAATCTTGAACATGCTGAATTTTGAAGGTACCCAGAGTTTTCCCAGGTAGGTGTTCATTAGCCAGCTGAAAATATAGCTTAGGAAAGATCTGAAAGAATGAAGATATATTTCAGCTCTGTGTTGGGTTTTTCACCTAATGAGAACACAAAGACCTAGAAATATATGAAAATCTACTTATTTCCCATCTTGCCTACCCACCAGATTCCCACTATTTATAATTCATATTTTTCTCATTTCTGACCTTACTAGATTATAGGGGATTTGCCCCTCAGTGTCTTGTTTTCCACTTTTTAGTCTGTCACCACCACCACCCCAAAAGTAAAATAAACCTTTTTGTGTTAATTATGTATTTAAAAGCTGGCTTTTGCCTACCTACAAGATAAAATTTCAGTATTTTATGTTGCATACTGAATCCATCACCTGTCAGTGGAGACAAACAAGAGAACTCAAGTTCAAGTGAATAGGAGAATGAATGAAGAGAAAGGTCACTAAACTTACTGTTAGTTTTTGACCATGTAAAAATAATTTCAATAGACTTAATGGAGATGGAAGTAATGACTTTTAATATTTGAGTTTGTGAATAGGAAAGCATTCAGAGGATGCAGTGAATGTTTTAAGATCCAGATCAGATATGAAAAAAAAAGGACAACTGATTGATATTAAAAATCACCCTGCCGGGCGTGGCTCAGCAGTTGAGCGTCGACCTAGGATCCAGGCGATCAGGATTCGATTCCTGGTCAGGGCACATGCCTGGGTTGTGGGCTCAATCCCCAGTTGGGGGCGTGTAGGAGGCAGCCAATCAACGACTCTCTCATCATTGATGTATCTATCTCTCTCTCTCCCTCTCCTTTCCCCTCTCTGAAATCAATAAAGATATATTAAAAAATAAAATAAAAATCCAAGGGTTAGAACAGGTTTTCTCAACTTTGGCACCATTAACATTTGGGGTTAGATAATTCTTTGTTGTCGGGGCTATCCCATCCATTACTGTAGGATGTCTAGCAGCATGCCTATCCTCTGTCCACTAGATTCCAGGAGCCATTCCCCCATTGTAACAGCCAAAATCACCACCACACACTTGTCTAATGTTCCCTGGCAGAGAGGAGTAAAGTTGTACTTGGTTGTGAATTAAGGAAGCGGCCATGATATCTTTGAAGGGCAAGGAGAGACTTGAGGAAACAAACTGAGAATAGCCTGTATTTTCTTCGTAAAGAGGGCAAATCTTCTATAGAAAACGCTGTAAGGAAGTTGGTTGCTTGAGACTGAAGGAGTTGAACCCACTGTAGACAAGTGTCCATTTGAAATTTGATATCAACTTACAGTCAGCCAGGTCAAAAAAGTTTTTTTAATTTTTTTTCTCTCCGAAAAAAGGGATCTTTAGTATTTCTTGGTTGTATATTAACAACATAATGTATTCCCAGTGGGAATTTTTTCTATAATTTTTTGTATGACTTGCTAATGACAAATTTAGCTATCATAATTGGTAGATAAAATATTCTGAATAAATCCATGCCTTGGTTTATAATTGACAATCTTTAATCTGATGGTACTCAAGGTATCTGAAAATATGTAACAGGACTAAATGTATAATGATCTCAAGACATGACTTGTAGAAGTTTCTTTCCATTTTCCAAATGTGTAAGTGTGATTTTTCTTTAAAAAAAAAATCAGAAAATGTAGGAATAATTAATAAGTTCTTTTCTAACTTATCAATATTTTTTCTTCTCACTTTTTTTGTAACCTTTGGTCAAGTTTTATTAAACATGCTATCGTATGCTCCTATTGATTATAAATTCTCACCTGATTTCCCAAATACTACAAATGAAAGCCATGAAATTTGTATAAATTTCTAATTTTTACTTCTAACTTCCAGGCTGAAGAACAGTTGAGAATTGTTGAAGAACAAAGAAAGATTCATGAGGAAAGGATGAAACTAGAACAAGAGCGACAGCGTCAACAAAAAGAAGAACAAAAAATTATCCTGGGCAAGGGGAAGTCCAGGCCCAAACTGTCCTTCACATTAAAAACCCAGGATTAAATTGCAAACTCTGAACTTTTTACAAAGAAAAATGGAAAAACTTTGTATTGTAGCTTCATGTTGAAGTGTTTTTTTTTTGTTTTGTTTTTGTTTTTTTAATTTGGAAAATCTGGAAAGTTAGCTTGTTCTAATAGGGGCTATGCTCTGCAATTTCTTTTCTTCCCCCTTCTATTAAGTCAAATCCTTATCAGATCATTGTTGTCTTCTAAAAAGTGATATATTTTTCACCTGTTTGGATTCTGCTTTGGTGGTCTGAAGAAGAGCAGATCACTTTATAAACTGTGGATGGTCTGATAAGGTTTTTACTGACCCACAGACTTCAGAGTTATACTCTGTTTACTACATCATAATGCTGGTTTTGCTGACTTTTTGTTTTTTTATATATTTATAAAAAAAGAAAAAGTTGGTAATTGCATTTGGAAATTCCTGGGGCGTTGTTGGATCTGTGTGGTGTATTGTTAAACCAGTGTCCTCATGATACTGTTGCTCTTGATGTTCCCGATACAGGTAAGGAAACAGTTGGTCAGCTCTAATACAAAATATATAAAGTTCGGTATTGTCTCTGTTCAGATTGTTTTTATTTCATTGACAAAATTAAACCAGCATTTCCCATTGTGTAAATAAATGATTTTGCCGAATAAAGTCAAGTCTTAAATTCACATGTTGAAGCAATTTTTTTTAAAGTTCTGTTAAGTCTTAAAGAGGGTGGCTTACTTTTTGATGGTCAGCAATGTAGAAATCCTAGAACTATGCTATATTTCCTCTCGTTTATACTTTTAACTTAGGATTTATATGTGTATTAAATATACTTGTGAATTAGTATTTAATGGCTATTTTTACAAATCTCATTTATGCTGATACAACAATTGTGATATCAGTATTACCTTTAAGAAAGACTAAGCACCCAGAAAGAGATTTAAATTCTCAATCCTATACCTCTGTTTTAGGATATAAATATTATCTCAATAAATTATACTTAATAAAGACTATAGAAAAATGCTTCTAAAATTTATAGACTCTTAGATAATTTCAAAGTGGGCCATCAGAAAGAACTTAGCTTTGTACTTTCACAAAAGGCTAAGGTAGTCAGATCATCTTCAGGGTAGGGTACTTGCACGTTTATTTGGGGGCAAACACATTTAAACTTATTACAAGTTCTTGTTTTGTTTTTGCATGTGATATGGATGACTTACAGAGTAGAATCTGTATTATCTTTACATATGTTCTTTTAAGTGTACTGGTATTCAACATTTATTAAAGAAAAGTATGAATATAAAAATGTTGCCTGAGATGCATAAACATGTCATCAAAGTAGAGGAAATATTCTCCAATATTTTGATACAGTTTGATCGGCCTTTAAAAGTGAAAACATAAGTTAATGAAATCACTAAATGGTAGATTACTTTGTGTGCATGCTAAGAAAAATGCTATTGCTTTAGTTTGAGTTCTTGGATAAGTCTAATTGTGGTAAGGAACAATAAAATCAGTTTACACATCCTTAAAGATAGAATTTTAAATAGGCACGGACTGTAGTGAGAACTGACTTAATAAACATGGTACTTACTATTCTAAAACAATTCACTTTATTCACCTAAAGAATATAGGTTACTTACACATTATTTTTCAATTTCTAAATATAGGTTAGCTCTAATTATTTCATGATTCTTATACTTTTTTTTTGGTATAGATCCATTGTTCCTAAGTTGTGTATTCAAGTTTTCCAAAATGTTTATTTAAAAATTGTTTTGCTATACAAGTGTTTTAAACATTGTATCTAAGAGTAGCCCGGACTTAAAATATTTGAAATTAGCTTACGTGTGCCTTTAATTTTTAAAAAATTTCTTACTGCCACATGTGGTATGAAATCACAGTAAGTTGCTTAGTGACATTGCAGTATCTGCTTGCTGTTGGAGACTCACATCAAATATTGAAATTGTTCCTGTGCCAGGCTACAGGAAAGAGGATGTCATTGTTAATAAAAAAACACCCAATCTTTTCTGTGCTGCAACAATGTGTAGTAATTTGTTTTCTCCATTTGTTTTCACTGCCTTTGTTGTACATATTATAAAAGTTCAGATTCTTTCCCAGTCAGTTCAGATGTTCCCTAATTTATTAAATAATGCCTTTATTCACAATTTTGTTTTTTAGGTTATTCTTTTTTAATGCATTATAGAATTAACTAATGACTGTATTTTTATTACAGTATTTAAAATATGTAGTCATTGCCATTTATATTGTGGAGTCTGCAGAATTAAATCTGTTGTATAAACCTTTAAATTAGTTTGGTGTGAGGACTCGTTAATGTTTGCAAAGAGGGGAAGGGGTTTGTATTTAAAGATTTACTGCTCCAGTTTTCCTTATGAAGATGTTTCTGTCCTCAGTTAAATACTAAGTCATTTGTGCTAATATATGTACATAGGTTTTTTTGTGTGGCCACCAGTACCATAAGAAGTTCCAGTGGCTTTGTACTTTTTAATTTTATGAAGTAAAATAAGCATAGAATCTTGGCTAATTGAACTCTATATGTCATTTGTAATACCTCATTTTATATTAAGGTTTCTCCATTTGTCACTTAAAATTTCTCCAAAGCTTTTACTATTAACTAGGTCTGTTTTCAGTTCTCAATTTTCTGTTCCTTTACACCCAGAACCATTTGTCTGTTTTGTATTACTGGCCACGAAAAATTCTGAAGACAAGGTATCTTACTTTCTGAGACCCGTCACTTCCTCCAGTAGTCTTATGAACACTAAATTACCAGTGTTATTAATTAACGAAAGGACCACTGAAGGTAAAAGAATTAAGGGCTTCAATCCAGAAAGCCAGAATGTCCCTAGCCAGTTTGATTCAGTGGTTAGGGTATCAGCCCATGGACTGAAGGGCCTCGGGTGTGATTCCTGTTTAGGGTACTTGCAGGAGGCAATCAGTTGATGTGTCTCTCACGTTGATGTTTCTCTCCCCATCTCCCTCTTCTCTCTGAAAAACAATGGGAAAAAATATCCTCTACTGAGGATTGAAAGAAAAAACAAAAAAAATCCAGAATGTGTGTGGAAAGCCCAAGCAGTAGACTCAACCTTTTCATTTGTTGAATTGCTATTAATTGTAGTCTTGATTCTTTTGCTATTACCTTTGTTGTTTACTCTCATGTTTAAAAAAGAAAAAACAGTTGTTCGTAATCTCGGAGTTGCTAGTGGTGCAGTAATCTAGAATATTTACATTTGCTATTACGCTGCACTATACATTTTGTAGCAGATTTGCCATTATTGGTTTTCAGTTCTTTGTTTTTTTAAATCCTCATTAGAGGATATTTTTTCCATTGCTTTTCAGAGGGGGGGGAGAGAGAGAGGAAGAGAGAGAGAGAAACATCGATGTGAGACAGACATTGGTTGCCTCCCCACATGTGCCCCCAATGGGGCTGGGGATTGAAACTGCGACTGAGGTATGTGCCCATGGTCTGAATCGAACCTGAGACCCTTCAGTCCATGGGCTGACCCTCTAACCACTGAGCCAAACTGGCTAGGGCTGCCATTGTTTTCCAGATGATTAGGTCACATTGCCTGACAGTGTATTTAGTATCCGTAGTTATTAGAGTAACATTTGCAGTGCAGCTAGAAAACACTGGGATGGGATACAGATAACCCAATATCAAAATTACGTGTGTGATTGAATGTCATTGGAAGTCTTGAAAAGAAGGTTGTTCCTTTCCTGGGTCTTCAGTGTTTGATAGAGGATGTTCAAACAGTTGTATTTTTTATACGTATTTCTTTAGTTTTTCTATGCCTGAAAGCCAGTAAGTTGAAAATTAAACCTCACGGACCCAGCAGTTTCGCTACCACTCAGGCAAAGGTGTGTGTTTAGTAGTGTCAGTGTGTTTTCTGAGGTTGGTATACTGTTGGTGACTAAACCTGGCTCCATTCACATTAGGGTAAAATAGGTTTGTTCTTCCTATACGTTCGGATAATGATTGTTTCCTTCACTTTCCAGGTTTTCACTATGGATTAAATAAGTGTCAACATAAAGAATTAAAGGAATATATCATAGCAGCTGTTTCTATGTGCTGTTGAATGTCTTACCGTAAAGTTGGTTAAAGGGAGCAAAAATGATTTTATCAGCCTTTTTTAAGAGATCCGTTATCTAACAACTACTGTCAGTAATATCCCTTATATGTTTAGAGCAAAATTTAACTTTTTATAATATACAGTATGTCTATCGTATCAGTCCATAAAAGTGGGAATGCTAGAGAATTTAAAGTATTACAGTTGAGTGATAAAATGAAAACTGCACTGCTAACTATTTGCCAGTGTATCTCCAAACTACTAATCCCACTTGAAATGGTGACTGGAGCATGGTTGGTCCTCTAAACCTGTTCGTTTGCAAGTAAGGAAATGAGGTTTCATGCCAGGTGCCCAAGATAGTTGGAGCCATAACTATTCTTTCCACAAGTGGTGCTTTTGCATTAATTTAAAAGCAATGACAAATTGAGCTAGAGATTTAAATGACTACTATAGTGGAAAGTAATGGTATTTTGGTTTCATAAGGGGTATGTCGTATGGTCTATAATGTATGAGTTGTCACTAAACTTCCCAAAGGGAAATTTTTCTTTTGACCAAGATCCCAATGTAATTAATACTTTTCCTACCAAACTCATAAGGAGATTTAAGAAGATTCAGTGTGTAATCTGAATTTTAGAAGCATTATCGTTGGGGCAGGAGTGTATGACAAAGTTGATCGAAGAAAGGGTTTTCTGCTTGTTTTGAAAAGTCGTCCCCAGTACATTGAGCATTTTCATAAGAGTTCTAAAAACTTGAGTGACTTGTATGAAATCAACTGCATGCAACACCAGGAAACAAAGGTACCATTTTAGTAGAAGCTTAGAGCTACATAGAAAGTTCATGGCTTGGACGACATTTAATCGTACATAAAATTTCAGTAATTTTTTTCAGTAATGTTAAATTTAGAGAAGGCTTTTTGTCCTTTGTTTTTACAGAAGTTATGTTAAAGATGTCTTTTGAAGTACTTACTAGAATTGATAGATTATTGTGCAAGGAATATGTAAGAAACCTAAGTTCTAAAGATCAGCACATGCTCAGGAATTCAGAGGGGCAGAAACATAACTAGTAAGGTGAATTTGGGCAAAATTGCCCTCTTGTTTTTTAAACTGGAAACAAACATTTGCCACCTCATTTGACATTTATGCAAATTTATATTAATTTTAATTGAAATTCCAAAAATTATTTGACTTAGAAACGTCTTCCTTAACTCTGGAAATAGTTTAAAGTAACTTTCTGTGCTAAAATAAAATTTATTTTTGATGGGTTAATTATGTGCTGGTAAATTTCAGATTTCAAAAATAACCATGTTTCTCCAATAATATAATTGTAAAATGAAGTCCAAATGCAAAGAAGTATTAAACTGGTGTGACTGGCTCTTGGGTTGGCATACTTAAAAGTTCAACTTTGTCTTTTGTACATGCTGATACATATTGGGGGGGGGCGGGGGGGCATGGTACATGGTTTGAGGTGATGCTTTTAATTACTGAAATTATTACCTAAACAGCAGTGGAACACTAGCATGTTGAAGTTGCTACTCATGCTTTTCACATAGTCTGTGCAGCCAATTCTTCCACATTTACTGAAAGTTGATGCACATTCACACACTCTAAACTTATACAATAGGAATTGTGTGCATGGTTTTATTTTTTGGTCAAATAAAAATAGGAAGCGATTTTTATATGTACATATACATTTTTCCCCAAGGTAAAGTGCTGTGGATGTGAGAATATCTGATTTACTAAAAATGGCAGCCATGGTTATTTTAAGACAATGCAGATTTCCTTAATTTCCTCTAGTTTACTTGAAAGGATGTAGGAGCTAAGAGGTCACAACTTAAACTTAACAGTGTAAGTTTGCTAAACATAAAACATGGTGCTGAGGTGCTCAGTTTTAACTTTTTAAAGAGATCTTGAGGCTAGCTTTTTAATAAATTTTTAAGAAGTTTAAAGTTTGGTGAAAAACATTTAAGACGTTCTAAGCTATTAAAAACTACTTTTTAAAACATTGTGAAATTATGGGTATTACTGCCTGCCCCTTCCTGGTTTTTTAGTCGTTTTGGGAATCGGCTGATGGCTTGGAATCGCTTTACCGCTTTTGAGTCTTTTTAAAAAAAGTTATTTCAAGTTGTAGGCTTGCTTAAAACTAGCAATTGAAACTAGCAAAGTTTTCTCAAATAAAGATCAACTTGGAATAATATAAATGTATTCACAACCTCGCATATCCTAAATAATGTGTTCGATCTTAAACTAGTCTTTACAATTTTTTTACACTCCCATTTGAAATGTGCATTAATTTATGGTTAATGTTTAAAAAAAACGAATACGTAATGAGCCATTAACATCTTCATATGTTACGAGTGAAAAAAACTAGTATCTAAACGAGATGTTTTTAACATATTTTCTGTTTTAAATTTAGCTTAGCGAACAATTTGGGTAAAGAAATACAATTGTAGGATTTCTGCCCGGTTGTTTGCGTCTGAAACCTTAAATCCTGGAGTAAACAGTTCGGGGTTTTTGAAGGCACGTTGTGGCTATATGGCATAGGTGTTTTTTCCTCCCAAACTAAATTGTCCATATGTACTGTGCCTTATTTCTGCCGTGTCCTTCCGGTCTTGGTCATTTAAGAGAGATTCTCCTTTGGACTTTCTCTTAGAGATTACAGTAGGGGCTGTGGGGGTGGGGAACCTGGTCTGGGTAGGTAACCATTGTGCCTCGCGCAGAGAAGTCTAGGTGGCCGCTAGTGGGCGCTGTGGGTCCGTGGAAGTAGGCGACAGCGTGGCGCTCCTCTTGGCCGTTCTTAGGGAAGGTACTTCGCCAAGAACCCGAGCGCAGAATTGCTGCCACCGCTCCGTTTGGGCGCTATTTGATAGCGTCACCCCTAAATTCCCAGTCACTTTGGGGAGGCGTGAGTGTGTCTCGCGGCAGGCGCGAGTGTGCCCGCGACTCTTGGAAGAAGTGCTGCCTTCGTGCTAAGCAAGGCGCGGAAGATGCGGAGCCAGGACGTGCGCGCCCCTAACGGCTACTGCCCCGCCGGCGCCTCGTCCCCGGGGATCATTTTTCATCTCCGGGCCCCGTTGCCTTAGGTTGGGCCCCAGCTGCCGTTTGGTACCCCAATCCGGGCTGAAACGCATCACTGAGAAGCCCGGTGAAGGCAGCGAAGGGTCGCGCGAGCGGGGTGTCGGTCAGTCTCTGCGGAGGGGGCGCTTCATTAGAAGAAGGAAGAGGCCCGGGGAAAGCACTGCCTTCAACTCCGCAGGGAAAGTTTCGCCCTAGACGTTGTCCCTCTTTCAAAGTTAGGGCACTTGCCATGCAATGAAGCCGCGTCCTGGGAACAGGGACAGGAGGATCCGCGCTGTCCCCGCTCCCCGCTCGCCCGTCCCTAACAGCGCCCCGCCCCGCCGCTCGGAGCCGCGCGGCGCACTCGCAGGCCCCTCTCCTCCGCCGACCGCCCTGCGCTCCACTCGCGCCGCCGCCTGGGGGCCGAGGGCGGGGCTCACCTGTCAGCCTGCGCCCCGCCTCGCGGCGCCCAATGTCCGACGGGGGCTGATGACGGACGGGCCAGCAGCCCAACCAACTTGGGGCTGCCGTGCGGAGGACCAATGGGCTGCGCCGTGCGGGGCGGGGCCCCGCGTTTATAGTGCTCTGACAGCGCGGGGTCCGCGCTGACTCTCCTCGGCAGGGACGGCGGCGCCGTGCGGATCTCTCCTGCGCGCAGAGCGGGTCCCCGCGCCCTCCCCGCACACAAAGGCCCGCGCGCGTCTGGCGCCCGCGCCTGGGACGGAGCCCTCCTGCCTACTCTGCAGGCTGAGAGCCGCGAGGAGTGAAGAGGCTCCCGCGCTCCCGGAGACATCCCTCGCCGCTCCGCGCTTGGGAACATGGAACCGCGTCGACCCGGCGCCCGTGCGCTCGGGCTGCTGCCCGCCCTCCTGGATCTATAGTGCGAGGCGGCCCCGCTCGGGACGCAGCGCCCGCCGCGCGCCGCCCGCGCCCACTCGTATCTCCGCCTTTGTGTCCCCGCCGCGCGCCCTCCCTGCCGCCCCGCGCCCGGCACCCTGGAGTCGCACGGGAGCCGGCGGTTCGAGCTGGGTCCGGCGCGGCGACCCGGAGCCCCGAGCCCGCCGCGCCGCCGCACCCCGCGTGTGCGTTCCCGCCTCTCGCCCTGAGGGCCCCAAGGGGAGCGCCCCCGGCCTCGGCGACCGCTGGAGCTGCTCGGCGCGCCCTAGATCTGCCTGCGGTCTCCCCCTTTTCTGCCTGGAGGATTGGGGTTTCCGGCCCGCGCCCCGTCCCTCTGCCGTCCCGTGTGCGCGGAGCTGGGAGCGGCTTGGCCATGGCCGCGAGGAGGGACTCCGTGTGGAAGTACTGCTGGGGAGTTTTGATGGTTTTATGCAGAAGTGCGATTTCCAGATCGATAGTTTTAGAGCCCATCTATTGGAATTCCTCGAACTCCAAGTAAGTGGCATCCGCGATCACCCTCGCCACCGCGGGTCTGCCGCGCCGCGCGGTCCGTGTGGGAGGAAGGGTCGGGCGGCGGAACCTCAGAGCCGGTTTCTGGAACCTCGGTCCTCCCCCCTCCCCAGATTCCCGTCCCTCATCCGCGCCACCTTACACTTGGTGGAGTCTCCTCCCTCGGCTTTCCAGTCAGAGCGCCAGCCCTAAGGAGCTCCCTCCCCGCTTTCCTTCCCCCTGGAGCTCCTAGGCGTTAAAAAGCCCCTGGCTGCTCTGGTGCGACCCCCGCAAAGGCGTCCGACGGCAATACCTGACCCCTTTTTTCGAGGATGGAGAGCCCGGCCACAAACAGGGCTGGCAGGCGCGCAGGGGCTTTCGGGCTCTGGAGAGAGGCGGGGATGCTGCGCCCCAGAGGAGCGCCCGAGCTCGGTCCGGGCCCCGGGGACGGCAGGCGGGGACGGCGGGCTCCCGGCAGTGGGGCGCACTCCGGCGAAGGGAGCCTGTGGTCCCCGGGCCGCCGGTAGCGCCCCGGAGCCTCTGGCCTCGCCGGCGCGCAGCCTGCCCGGGAGTGCGCGGGGAGCTCGCCAGCTCCGCGGGAGAACTCCCGGGGCGAACTCCGGGGGCGAGCTCTCTGCTCCCCGCCCCGCAGACGGGCCTTAGGCTTTTCCTGGAGATCCCTCTGCACGTCGGCCTCTCTGTTCGTTTCTAAACCAGTGGCCACGAACTCTGTGCGTTCCCTAGCTGATTTGATTTTTAGGACGCTTTCTGCAAAAGCTGAAGGCCCTGCCTAGTCGACCTAGCTGAAGCTTTCACGCTTGGGGAGCCTGGGCAGCAATGGTATCCTTAGATCCGACTTGCTTTTATCAAACTGCAGCCGGGAGAAAGCCAGGCCTTGGAGAGATTAACTTTCAGTGTGAGCTACCAGGGTACGTTTAGAATTTAGAAATTCTAAATAACTCGTAATTAGTCATCTGTGTACTCAGCATTGCACATTACCTCATTCTTGGGATGCATTTTGAATCACAGCCAAAAATATTTTACAGAATCATGGAATTTTAGCCTTGGGAAACTTGGGAAAAGTATGGAGACATTGGCTGGTTCCTGGAGTAAGCGTTTGAGATCAGAAGCAAAATCAATGGCCCAATTAAAGTTGAGCAAGTTGGCCATGGATTTAGGAGTAAAGAGATAAGGGATTGACTTAGAAATCACATCTTAATTAAAGAATTGTATCCACTCCTTTAAAAGTGATCAATTTCAAATTCACCAATACGTTAACGCAGAATTCTCAATTATAAGGGCGAAAAACGTCACAGCTGTAAATGGGATCAAATTCATGCGTGATGCTAGGTGGCACTTCACAACACTGCTCATATTTAAAAGTTACTTCCATTTAGCCTGATCTTGTATGGAAGTCTTCTTGTTGTTATTGTTGTTTTTCCTTAATGTAAGATGCTGTGTTTGCTGAGAAATTAGTGGCAGTAACACCTTTACACCGGTACCGAATGGTGAGGCACCAGGTGGTGCCAGAACGCGCCGGGCTCGGACCTGCTCGCTGCCGCCCGCGTCCGAGAGCGAGGCGGGCGGGGAGCCGCGAGGCCTCCAGTGCTCGCTGCGCGCCTACAGAGGTCACTCTTCCATGCGCAATGCTCGCGGCGCCAGCCCTCGCCTCCTCCCCCAGGCTGCCTGCTCTGCTTCACTTTGCACTTTCACTGACGGACTGGCTTTGGGGGTTGATTCCCCCTCCATCAGGATTTCATATTTATATTTCAATCTGGTTTAAAGAAATCCCCTTTAGCCCCTCCAGCGTTCAGCTCTGTATATGTATCTTTGCATTATTAACTACTAGTTTGTGTGTATCTGGGAGGAGCATTAGAAATACTTACTTGGAAAAAAAGTAGAGCCATAGTATTTCAATGTAAGGTTTAGACATTAATATTTCTTTTCCTAATGTGTGTGGGGGTTGTGGGGGTGACTGCTGTTTACTCACCGGCCTGGTGATTAGCATTAGTCTGTTTTTCCCAGCTGTGGCCACAGATTTAGAGACCTGCTGGAGGCCTGCATTTTAGAGAAAGAAGTCTGCCTCCTTGCACTGCTGATGTTGCTGTTGGCTTGATTGCTCCAGTCCTCAAGAGTAGAATTTCTTTTATAGTTCTCATGATAATGGCTTGCCTGGAGGACTGGGTAATTTGTCCCTGGAAAAGGTCTACTTAACAAAGTATGTAGCTGAATGCTAGCTTGCAAGATCAGGAAGGTTTCTTCCTGGAGGAATGAATAAAACCCCCTCACGTCACGGGTTTGTTGTATTTGGGGAAGTCGCATATTTATTTCCAGAGAAAAGTTTGTCAGTCAATGCAGTGTGGCAGGAAGGTAATCAAATGCATTGAAGTTTCACATCAGTTCATATGAACTGGGGAACAATTCATTTGTAATGAAGCCACCATCAGTAATTAGATTTGTTTCATTCAGGGGTCAGCTTCTTTAGCAGGTGGTGGACATAGGGAGCATGCAGCAGCTGTTTGGATACAGGGTCCAGAAAATCCTTTGTAAATTCACTGTCTCCATAACTACTTTAATCACTGTCTGCTGCTCCCATCCCTGAGAGTTTATATAGCAATGGGAAGAAGTTCCGTGCACTGAAACATTGGCTCTGTTTGATTATTAACATTGTATCCATATACTCTGGTACAGTTGGAGACATCTAGGTTGTTTAAGCAATTTTTTTTTTTTTCTTTTTTAAACCTCAGGAGAGAATAGCCAAACCTGGCTTTCATTCATTTCTAGTTAACATTTCGGTAGGACAATTTTTTCCAAACACGTTTTTGCCAAAATAAAATAATTACCTCTTAAAAAAATATATATATATAGATTTTACTTTAGAGTGTGCAAGTCTGTGTTGGTATGGTATTCTAGAATGAATTACACCGACTTCCTTGAGACTTTCAGTTGAGCATTAATTTCTTATGTCTGGGGATGGCTGTTCCCTATGCACCACATACTGCTTAGTTAACAAAGCATTATTGCTTTTCCCATGTCATTTTCCCCTACATAATACTAAATTCCTGATATTGATTGACTTGGTAGAAAAGAATGGCCGGATAATATCCAGATAACCTATAATACATGGGCTCCACCACAGTCAGGCTCCGAATAAATACGGACCTGTCAGAGATTGATAAAATAAACTACAATGGATAGTGCTGTTTAAACAGTCCATTCAATACCATATATAAGCCAGCCTGCCCTCCATTGTGTCTGAAATTCTTATTTTTATAGGTAAACAAATGCACATTCAGCACTGATTGAATAGCCCCTTGAACTATGCTCCACAGTTTGCGTTTGGGTTAATCTTGTCGGTTTTAATATAGAGAGAAAAAAGCACAAAGCACCAGGGGTGGAATTGTTAGTGCTTTCACATCCACATTCCTCACGTTTTGTCAGGATGATAAACTGTAGGTAATGGACTGTCGTTGTTCCACAGGACAACTGAGCCAGAGAGAGCACAAAGACGGAGCTAAAACGATATCTCACAACATGCTTGGTAGCCTTCTTTCAGACGAGGAGAGAATTTATTTGGGAATCGTGTGTCTAGGGACTGCACTTTTTAACCTCAGCAATTACAGCTTCAAGCCTCAGAAAAGGGAGCTGGAGGTTAAGATGATTTGTTAAGCACTTGGTTCTAAATCTTACACAAAGCGTAGCTGTTGACACTTGTCCAACCAATGCAAAGACATGCAAATGACTTCAACATTCCTAAATGTTTCTGACTCCTGGGCTGAGGTATGAGGACAGGTGAATTAGGCATCATTCCCAGGTCAGCGAAATAAAAGCTACAGATTGGTATGGCTTCTCCACACGGAGTCGGCTGAAGAATAATGGGTGTGTTTCAATTAATTATCATAAAACCTCTTATCTGCAAATTTACTGAGATAAATCCTTTAGTTGGTGGATCACCACGATAATTTCCTTCAAATCGACCTTGCAAATGGAGCAGCTAAATCTCTGCTGCCTTGCCTTCCACGGAAATGCTTCAGGTAGCGCCCAGGAGGTTGAATCTGAACGTCTACCTTAGAGCAACGTTTCCCAAGTGTGCTCTCCTAATAGGAAAAGATTTGAGATCCCAGCCCGACTGCAGGGATGCGTCATCCGAATGGGAGTGGCGGGGGAAGGAAATACTATAGACCCTCATCAAGAAGGAAAAAAAATCTTAAGGAAGGATATTTCTTTAACACTTTATGAAAACTTTATTCTTAAACTCTTTCACTGCAAATTAGACAAAAAGAAGCGCTCTTTAAAAAATAATCATTAAAATGGTACTCCCGTCAGCCTAATCTCTGCCTTCCTTTGCTGCTGACATAAAAAGCCTGTTTTTCAGGTCACTTATCATACATCTACATAGATTTGCTTATGAGCTCACCCTTTGTGTGCAGGAGTAGAGCCTTAAATAGGAGTGTTCAACTGTTTAAAATATTTTGATTAAAATATGCAGGACCCATAGAACTATCAGCTTCTAGTTAGGAATTAGCTCTTTCAGGGAAGAGCACCCCCCCCACCTTTTTTTAGGGGAGGAATTAGAATGGGGCTGGGAGAGGGGTGTAAGAAAAGCAAAGAAGGAAGGATGGCAAATGGGACAGTGTTCCGAACAGCTTGGAAAAACTCCTGTGGCTTCATTGTCTCTCTAAAGCCAAATAACACAAAGACATAAGCAATTCAGCCCTTCTCTCATGATGGAAAATGTAAACCGTTGACATGGCTCCCCTGTTTAACTTGTTTAATTCTCATTTTAAATTCAGCACTATACCAGCCGTGTGAACTCTGAAGATTTCTTTAGTAATCCATTTTGTAGTTCCGAATCAAAAACAAAGTGAAAGGGTCTGACACAATTTGCTTTTATTTTTAGGCAAATCAACCCTGGTCATAGTTAATAAGGGGATTACAACCCAGACTAGGTCTTTACAGATGTAATGTAAATCAAGGGCAGAGTATAAAGAAACTGATCCCTTTTGATTGAAGTATGGTAAAAAGGCATAGAGAAACTAGCAGCAGTAATCTGATTGTATGGCAATAAAACCACCATTTTCCGTCTTTCAGATAAAAATAATGTGGTAAATCCATGCAGTTCATAAGATGTAAAGGCAGATAAAGGGTGAAGCCATGGCAACATATAGATTAGCTTGATGTTGGAAATGACACGTCTCTGAAAAGGGTGCAGAGACGGAGGCCCTTGCTCCGGGCTGTTGGCTATTATGTGAGACCCACACAGACTTGGAAACTCGGATTAGAAAGTATGAAAGCCCTACTTGTGGCCTGGGATGGTTAAAGCAGGAAAGAAAAGCTGCTCAGTTCTTGCTCATTGGTGGCGGATAATATGGCAAAGGTAGATTTCATTGACGGCCTTTTTCAGAGATTGAGATTGGGGCTGATTAAAACCTCAGATCACTGCAGTTGTTAAGGCCTGCAAGATTTTCCTTTTTAACTCCTGGCCTAGCAGCGGCCGCCATTCGGTAGGATTAAGTGCACTTGGCGGTCCCTGCCTTAATCTATTTGGGCTTCAGGCAGGGACATGCTGGGAAGGAACAGAGACCAGAGGGGATAGGTAGGGCTGGAGCTATCGCAAAAGAAAACAGAGACCTTTTGATTTCAGCCTTCCCTCAGACCCTGAGCCAGCTCGCACAGAGTGGGAGAAGAAGGGGAAAGCGTTATGGATTGTCCCTCTCCGTCAGCCAGATAGCTCGTCTCTGAGTTTTGTCTTTCCTACCCTGGACAAAAAATATATAATAATAAAAGGGGGAATTTCGTTTTCATTCCAGTCAGTGGTGATCCGATATGCCCAAAGCAATGGGCTCTCTCTAGATGATATTTTACTCATAAATCTGAGTCTTAACCTTTGAGTCAAATGGGATAGGTGCCCTTCATGTACACAAAAGGCTTATAAAAAATGTTAGCGCTGCCCAGCTTTAAAGTTAAACATGGTAACAACAAAATGGTCATGCTGGATCGTAATTGCCCCCTGTACTGAGCAACCTTGTAAATAACTGCACTTTTGTTTTTGCCTTCCACACTTTCCATTTTAGTCACTGAACAAAATGAGCCATTGAAGCCGTGATTGGGTTACATGCAGAGTGACATCCGCAACTGGGTCAGGCCAGAAAGGAAATATTTGCTTTATTGCCTTCTATTTGGCGTTGAAGAAAAGTTTCAGCAATTCTTTAAGAGAGTCTGAACTCTTGAGACATGAACAATACTGAAAGTTACAAACACCCAAAGCGTCTTTCCTGATGGAGTGGCTGGCTCCAGGGCATTTGGTGCTGTTTTCCTTACAGCTACATGGGGCCTTTCTAGACTAACACGCTCTATGAGTGTCTGAAGGTCTTCATTAGTCCTAAATATTCTATTTCAGACCCATTTCATTGATTTTATTCCTAATTCTCAGACAGCTGACGTGACCATGTGTTTTGGGCTATAGATTGATTGCATTTATTGCCTGTTTTTCTGGTCTTTATTATGTGGCTGTCATAGTTGAAAAACATTTTTTAAATGATTGCACACAGACCTGCCATTCCCAGTGCCGACTGCTCTACCTTCCTTTCTAACTTAAGTCAGTAATCTATATCCAAAGATCCATTGCACTTGCCTGGATTTATCAAACAGAAGGGACACCCCCTCATTTACAAGCTGATCACATCCAGGCACCTTGCATTCTGCATTTGACAATGATTGCTAATGGCCCATTCAGCTAAAGTATTTGCTTGTTAACAGGGAACAGAGCATGATAAATGTCCAGCAAGCTTGCGGCCTCCTTCAGCTTTTCAATTGCAGACTGGTGCATATTTATGGCAGGCAGATGACAAAAGAAGACGCTGAATTGCCCTGGCCTCCAGCTTTCTATTAGAAACGGGGTTAAAGTGATTAAAGAACTGATGCAGGAAAATGCTGCTGCACTTGTTTACTGAGAATCACCCAGTGTTTAGGTGTGTTCTGCCTGCTCTGAACATGTTTCAGAAGTGTTCAAGGTAAGGATGGTTGACTCTGGCTAACCAGTAAGAAGAATAGGTGATCAGTTATGAGATGTTTTCCATGCCCCCTGAGTGCCAGGTGAACCTATTGCTGTTGCTCCTGCAGCCAATCTGCAGTGGCTCTTTATTTTCCTTTTCATGTATAAATTCAAACATGTAATTCTAGTCCAAAGCATTTTGTGACAGGTGAGTGCATGCTTGCTGATTTCAAATAAAAAACATAGCAGGAGAATGCTCCATTAAAGAAAAACAAGTTGTTTCTGCCCCTAGTAACTCTCTAAACAAAATAGAGAGGAAATTGGCAGTAGTGAAGTATTAATAGTTTGCCATTTCCTTTCTCTAAAGCACGGAGAGATACAGGTTCTGACTGTACCCAGTAGTGGGCAGACATTCTGAATGCTGGGAACGAACCACGGGTGCTCTGCCTTGCTTTGAAAACTTCGCAGGAACTATAGATTCTTCACGCTTTCTATACAGAATTATTAAACGGTCCAGTCCATTTTCTCCATTCAAGTTCGGTTGCATCCAGTTTTGACCACAGTCCTTCTTGTATCATTCGTCCAATACTTGCCAGTTAAGTACCTTTTGCATCCAAGGCGTTACTCTTGTTTTTATTACGGATTCCTCCTGTGTCTCCCCAGAATAACTATGAGCGCTACCTACATTTTTTGAAACCAGTGTATCAGTGTGTTTGTGTTGGATGAAAACGTGATTGCAGACAGCCCTAGGCTCCTGCTTGTTGGGTAGGGCTGTGCGTTGGGGTGCGGGGCATGCCCTCCCTCCCTTCTGCCTGTGGAACTGCAGCTCCCCAGGCTGTACTCCCTGCAGGGTGCCTAACTCCTGACCTACAGAGCCGAGTGTCTGGAATGTCCCCTTCCAGCTTCTCTTCAGCCTTTCGTCTTCCAGCCTAGGAATCTGAGGCCCGGCTTGGTTTCACCACCAGATGAAATGCTTCTGAATCTGGCTTGAAAACAGTTGCCCTGAACAGGAACTGCCTAGCAAGTGCGTGGGGCTGGGCCAATGATGTTCAAGGCCAGCTCAGAATGTATCGCCCTCAGAAGATATTAAAAAATGTCAGTTTCCAGTTAACTCCCAGAACTATATTTGGGGTACATTTTGGATGGAAACAAGTACTCCAAGTTCCCCTTTGTCTGTGGGAAAATAGATCTTTATTATAATGGACAGTCCATAAAGTTCACAGTTTTCCCTAGATGAGTGTCCTCTCTTTATGATGTAGCAGATCAAACGTAATTCCTTTAAATGTTTTCTCTGTAATCCCACAGCACTTTAGTTAAATTTGGAGGGCATAGGGAGATGGTGATACACTGCGCTGTCATGATTCATAGGCAAGTCTTAATCCCCTTCACCGCCACCCTCTCCATCCCTACAAAGCGGGGACAAGAATTGTTTCATTTCATCGTTATCTCCTAGTTAGCATTGACATCCAGTGAGCATTAATTGGATGAAGAGACACAACCCAAACGTCTGTGTGCCTGCTTTGTATTAACATATCACCTGCTACTGGAGATCTATCTTTAGACCAGTGGCTGTGGCACGTTAGGGCGTCGCAGTCACCTGGAGGGCTTGTTAAAACGGGACAGCCAGCCCCTCCCCCAGAGTTCTGGATTCCTGAGGCCTGGGTGGGACTTGGAATTTACATTTCTAACTAGCTCTCTCCGAGTTGATGCTGATGCTGGACTGAGACCACACCTTGAGAACCTTTGCCATAGATCAGCCTTCTTGGAAAACTCCTCAACCTTAGGTCATCCTCTTGAAGGCTGAAGAAGCCTGTGGCCTGTGCCCTCATTCGTGCTTCTTTGGAGGCCGTAGGGGATCATCGAGATCATGGATGGTGGGTAATTCACTGATTTATTCAATAAGCGTTGATGAACCGTGCGGTCTGTTACTAGGCTCTGAGAATACAAAGAACGGTCTCTATCCTCAAAAGATTTAAATCCTGAAGGGAGTAGAGGGAACTTGGGTGGAAGCAGAGGCGTTTGGTGCTGCGGTGCATGGGCACTGTGTGCACCAGGGACACAGAGAAAGGGAATGGCCTTCATTCTGGAGGGGTGTCCAGAAAAGCAGCCCAGGGGAGGGGAAACAGCCTAGAGAGACAGCAGGCACCTGTAAGCAAAATCACCGCAGATGTCTGAAATAAGCAACTCAAAGTAATAACATTTCAGCTAAGGACACCGTGTGTCTGTAAAGTGTACATCTGCAAACATCTGCATTATTTTATCTGAGCATAACTCAAAGACAACCCGCAAATGAAACAAATAGACCCTGTGGGATAGCCGACCCAGTGATTTTTCAGTTGCCTTCTTAATATGAGAATTAGCAGTACCCTATATCCAAAGACTTGTGTTGATCATGGAAAGATCAGGCAGTACGATTTAGCAAAGACAGCCAGGCAGGCCCTATTGTAGTTTAGTTCAGAGTACATGCTTTTGGAATCTGGCCGTGTGAGTCCAATCCCAGTTTCTTTTTTAGCTGTGTAACTTTGGGAGCAGAGCATCCTCTTTAGAGACAGTTGTCCTGTCTCTAAAATAGGTACAATAAGCTTAATAGTACTGAATAAAAAAGTAATAAAATTGTGGTCAGGATTTAAAGAGTTTATTTAGCTCTGTGCTTAGCACAATGGGCCAATAAATGCCAACTATTGTTAATTAAAATGAATTTAATGTCTACTGTGTGCCGAGCTCTGGTTCAGTTTGACTTTCACATACAAATGCAGCATAAATAAAAGTAAAATGTTAATAAAAATATAACATAGTGCTTTCACTTTTTAAAGGCTCTGATGTTACATTGTAGCTTGTTTAACTGCCAGACTTTTATACATTCTTTAAGACTTTTCTGCTCTATGAAGCACTTTTTTTATTTCCCTCCTACTACCAATTAGATACTCTCTTTTGTACTTTCTACCCCTGATGCTTCCTTATGACATGCATAGCCCTGGTCCCGCTGGTTCAACTTCATCATGGATGGAGGAGGGCCTGGGCAGAATTCACTTTGTGTGTTTTACTTCAGGTACAGTAAGAGATTAGATTGTTGAATGAAAACACAAATTTGACCTGTAGGGAGGGTAATGTAGCATTTTTTTGCATTGATATTAAATGATACTTCTTACTTAGAAACCTACTGGCCTGGTGGACATGGTATGTTTTATTTAACAGCATTGTATATGGCACTTACTATGTGCCAGCTGCTGTTCTAACTACTTGACAAATACTGATGCATTCAACCTTCATAGTAACCATCTGAGAGTGGTACTTTTATGATCCCCATAATGGGGAAACTGAGGCCCACGTTGCTTAATTATCTTGCCCAAAGTCCTATAGATAATAAGTGGTACAGTTTGCATTTGAACCTGATTACTCTGGTTCCAGAACCCCTCCTAGTTCCCTGCCTCTCTCTTACACTGTGGCATGGAATATGTAGAAATTGTGTACTAAATTAAATATGCGTTTGCTCAAAGCAGTACACACAAGGTGGATAAAAAGAATGTTTTGGGTGTAATTCTTTCCTTGCCCATCTTGACATATAGTCTTTCCTCTGTTGGGCACCCAATTCTAAATCGATCCTTTAATATAACAAGGTTGTACCCAGTGGAGACTAGACAGTCATGAAAGTGTATAATATTAATGCATCTACTGGGTATTATTCCTTTGATTATGAATACTTTTGTTTTTAAAATTTAAATGATTGTTTGCTGGGAGAAAAAGTCAGGTTTTCTAGGAGAGTTGCATTTGGTTGGATGCAGAGCGTGTGTCAGGCTAAGGAGATAGTATGACATCTTTTTTAGAGTCTAGTCACAATTAAATGCCATTTTATTTTGGATTTTGGGAGCGGTGCCAGCTTCCAGCTTGTCAGAGCTGAGAAGACTCAAATCAAGTCCAGGCCTATTTCTACAGCAAACTGGGATGCTGGCGTCTTGCCTGTGGATTCATTCAGTACAGCCCATCTGGCTTTTGATGTTCTGCAAGTTTGGAGCAGTTTGTTTCAGGAAGCCGTGCAGCAAGTATTGGTGGGCCTGGGGTCCTCTTGACTACGGAGTGAGCCTCTCCGGATGGCGTTTCCCCGGGACTTGTCATCCGTTTGTACCTGTAGACCAAGCAGCCGGCAGGAGGGCCAAATCACCAGATCTTTATTCCTTTTAGAGGGCCCCAGAGCATCCTCTTATCTCCTCCTGTCCAAGTTCCTTCATTTTAGTTCAGGAGCAGCTTGTTTGAATGACTTAGTGTACTTAGCTTTGGGGGTGTTTTTGTGTTGTTGGTCAAGGTAATTCAGGCTGCTTGTGGTGACTGAGCAGGAAATATACTGTCCACAAAGTTACAGTGGCACGCCATTCCCCTTTTTTCTAAGATACAGCTTTGGGGTGATCTTTATGGATGTCAGTAACCCAGTTGGCCTCACTCTTCACACAGGAGCGGTGCAGACCTGGCCACTGCATAACCTGCTTTGTTTCTGTTTCCTCTCTTTCCCCCCTACTCTCTGGGCTGTCGCCAGGCTATGAAAGGGGCAGGAAAAGGTCTCCTGTCCTATGCCCACCTCAGATCTGTCCTTGACTCTGCTCTGGAGCCTGGGAAGGAGGAAGTATCCAGGAGGCAGCTCTTTAGGTGGCTGTAAGGCGATTACGCACAGCCTTATAAATTGTGTTGCTAGACTTATGATGCTTGGCTGGCAAGAACAATCTCACCTTACATCATGAGAGAACTAAAAGAATTTTGTCTCTTCTTAAGCCTTACTTATGAAAGTATCCATTCTTTATTTACACAGACACCTATTGACCACCCATTCTCTGCAAGGCTGGGAGGACAGGGGGCTGGGGTCCGAGGGTAAACACAGCAGGCTCCGCCCCAGAGGCACTCTTCAGCTTGAAGAGCAAGCATTGGGCCCCTTGCTGTGCACCCCCTTTCTTTCAGAGCTGTTTGCCCCGCCAGAGTTTCATTCACCCATAAAACATGGGTGAATTGTTTTTCTACATAGGCAAAATTCTTTGAAACTAAAAAAATATAAATTTATATATGATGATGGGCATGAAAGGGATGGGAGGGGCTGATAGAAAAGATACACCCAAATTCTAGGTTATGATATTGCTGTGTGCTAAGACCTTAATTCCATGCCTTTGAGTTGTTAAAATGCCAACCCATCCCCTGTGTGATTTACGCGTGCCTTTCATCTCTGTGATTTTCCCACTTGGGTAGATGATCAGATAGAGCTCCACGCTTCTCTCTAAAACAACAGAGAACCGGCTGGAAATGGCCTTTAAATTTCTCTCTGTATGAAAGCCATCTTTCTTTCTGGGGCCTCACCTATAAATAACGAGAGTTCCACCTTCCTTTATAGACTCTTACTGAAAGCATGGTCTGGAACAAGACCGTACAGGTGCAAACAAATTACAGTTGGGAAAGAAGCTCGCACTGTCTCTTGCCTCTGAGGGTTGTGAAACGCTCGTTTCGATAATGGAGCCGGCGTGGTCGAGCCGGCGTGACAAAGGTTGGCCCCAGTGATTCACTGCCCTGCTCTTTTCCCACTGTACAGCATCACCGGCCAGGCCCACTGTTCCAGTCCCTCAGTTCTGCTTTACCCAGCTACAAAATTCATGGCATGATTTCCTTTTTCAGAAAGTTTTGAGGGAGGGAGTGTTTTAGAGCAACTGGTCTCTGTGAACCTGCGAAAAGAAAGCAACGACACCTGTGTATCACACACAGTATGACTTATAGATGAAGGTATCTCTTTCAACCTCAGCTTGCTATAGGGTGTCCTTCTGTGAATCGCGGGTTTTTATGACAGTGAAAATCATGGTAGGGATAAAAATTAAATAATCACTTGTGTTATTTTCCCGAAAGAAAATTTAAACTATGAGACTATTCCCTTTAAGGATTTAAAAATAAAATTCACTCTAGCCACCCGTGTTTTGAGCATTATATCACAAATAAAAGACAAGATTAACATCAAAAGGAGTCAGTTTTCATTCAATTGTGCAGCATTGTAGGCTGTGAAATTTAATATTATTTTGACTTGTATGGTAATTGCAGAATGACAGAGGGAAATGGATTAAGTTTAAATAAAAGTATACACATCAGCACACACAGACTGTTAAATGCAAGTTGAGGTCACTGGGCCAAGAATGTATTGCAGATTAGAATTTTATAAATGCAACTTTCCCGCAGACTAGTTTAATGCTTTTTTCCAAGTGTGCGCATAGATGAAGAGGCGCAAACACTGTCGCGCCTCCCCTTGAAGAGCTGCAGAACGGGTTTGTGTGCCTGTGGGCTCCCGGTGCCTTTGAATTCCTACGCTTCTCACCTTTCCCTGTCTTGAAAAGATTTTGCTTGTCATTGGCGTGAAGTTCGAAACGCACCCCCCTCCTCTTAGTTCTCGGATTTATAACACTTTAATGGTCCCAAATTGTATAGTCTGCTTTTATGCCCCCTTTCTTTCCCTTGAATAAATCAGGTTCATGTTGCAGATAATATTTGTCTCAGAAAAGTGTGAAAGAGGGGCACCTGTGAAAACAGGCCATTGTTCCAACGCACATTCACGTTCGAATTAAAGCAGAAAATGTCGATTACAGCCTCCAATTACTCCCTTATTTCTCGGAGGTTTAAAGCCACGGAGAAGATAGTGGTGTACTCGCTGGAAGTTTTAAGGTAATTACTTGTTCCTCCAAGCAGTGGGATCTGGTAACCTAATTCTGTATAAACCTGACACCCTCTAGCTACACCCCACTATCTCTCTGGTTTCAGAATATGTCTGTACAGAAACTTGTTCTGATGTTAAAGTGCAAAAGGGGGCAGTAAAGTGCTATCCACAAAAAAGGAAAATTTTTCCCTAAATATTTCTTATGGCCGATATTGCCTGAGTCTTTTGGGGGGACCCTGCTTGTATTTATTTATTTATTTATTTATTTTACAACAGACTCTCCTGTTTGGGGCATTTAGAAAATGTCTGATTAAGCTGTAGCAGCAATCTAGCATTAAATGAAAGGGGATGCAAGACTGAATGTCCTGCCTGTGTATGAAATGTGCCGTCAAATTCACACACTTGTGAATCTGTCATTTGTCTGGAGCGTTTATGTTCCCAAGTGCACAGAGCATCTCTGAAAGGAATCCTGGGCTTCTGTTTTAATCCTATTCTAGCTCCGTATAGACACTCAAGGCCGAGTGCACGGTGAAGTCACGGGTCAAGGGTTTGGGCTCATCCAGGGCAACGTACATCTTTTGTCAGGAGGTAACTGGAAAGACCAGCCAGTTACAGCGAAGCAGCAGAGTGCTTTTCCTCACTCAGAATTTCAGACTCACCCAGTGTACGAACTGACTGCTCATCTTCCCTGCAGCCTTTGACATTTAATTGAAATGAAAATCAAAGCATTTTATGGGGAAGGTCCACGTTTTCTAAAATGTGGTAAAAATACAGAACGTTGACTTGTGAGTGAACCTATTTGATGATATGATATGATTTTTGGTGTGTAAACCTGTTAGCCAACTCCCAGGCTGGTGTAGTTCAGTGATTGCGCATAAATTGTATCTATCCCATTTGTTTTTATATGTTTGAAGGAACTAGTTGTATGTTACATACTAGCTGTTACTACAGCTTTTGTGGACTCAAAAATGGATTTGTTAAGTAGATCACCATTCAGACTATAATAACTTTTTTTAAAAAGCTTTCTAAGGAATTGCACCAAAAAGGTTGAAAAGTCTACAGGCTTTAAATATTTTAAATGCTTATTTAAAAAAGCAGTTATGAAAAATTGCTCAAGAATATGATACAGTTTGTTCTTTGAAACTGTACAAGTAATGTTCCAATCTGATCACAAAATCATGTAGTGTTTATTGCAGAAACTTCTGAAAAACACAGAAAGCTAATAGAGTATAAAGCATATACTCTAATGATGTAACTTTGAAATGAAACATAAAAGCAGTTCTTCCTGAAAAAAGTAATGTCCATTTACTTATGAATCTGGTTCTGCTCGGCAATTTGCTGCAGAGACAGGTCGTCATGTGCAGATCTTCTGTCCCTCCAATTTGCATATTGGCAGGATTTGCATTGGTCCTGTCACATGAGTACCATGGTTCTGTTTCCAGGTGGATAACACCTGTCATAAGTATGCAGAAATATTAGACACTTAAATAGATTTTTATGTGCATAAGAGTAAGTAGACATGGCTCTGGGTCTGAGTTGACACTTTTTAAATTAAAAACACTGTTGTCATGTCTGGCTGGAGGGGCTTTGCCTGACCCAGTAATTTGTTTGGGCACAGAAACTGGTCATTCTTGTCAACATGTGTTTATTCTGATGTCTTTTATTCTGTGTCAGCTTGATATTTTCGCATTCGCTCACAACAGATTGATTTGCCCTTGTTTATATGGTAGCTTGGCATATTCTTCAATCAGCTACCTCTATGTATAGACTTTTTTAGAAGATCCAGGTCTTTTGTATTTCATGTATATTTTCAAAGACTCTTATTAACATCAAGGGGCCCCTCAGTGATTTGGCTGTTCTCCTAGGTTAACCTACATATTTTAGGCAACCTCAAAGAAATGTGAAAGAAGTCGTGAGATGGTTATCCTGAGGTGCATATGTTATGGTCAGAGGCATTGTAGGGGCTGGTAGGAGAGAAAAGAAGCCAATTGGGCAACCATGGCTAACATCTGATTTCTCTCTCGAGACCTGATAATGCAATACTGGTCAATAGAAAAACCCAGGCTTAAGATCATGACATGGAATGTTCTGCTGTGTCAAAGAAAATTGTATGTCATGATCCCTATATGCTTAAGTGGCTGGTTTATGCTTTAAATGCATTGTGTTCGTTTTTTTTAATTTAAATTTTTAAAAATTTATCTTTATTGTTTAAAGTGTTGCAGATGTCCCCTCCTTTGTCACCCACTGACCCCCCTCTACCCCGCTTCCTTTTTAGGCAAGCATGGGATCCTAGTGTGGATTAAAACATGTCACATAATGACTGTATTGTAGAAATAATTTCTACAATGATGAATATGAAGTTGAAATGTGTAATTTAGATTATTAGAGATCTAATTTAGATTATTAAATATTAATGCCTAATTTAGGTTAATAGACTGATTCAAAGTATTCCCCGTGGAAGTGTTACAGTCTGGTATTCAGAGTAACTTTTAAAACTTGGAGTAAGTTCAATAGGGAATCAGAAGATGAAAACACACCTCAAATCATTCCATTTCGAGCAGGTTCAATTTGGAGCCCTACTCCGGGTTTCCATTTTTTTCCGCATTATACTATCTCTATATTTGATCCAGGTCATCACATCTGTTATCTTGCTTGGGAATTATTCATTGGGAAAAATCCTAGGATTTTCCACTTTTCTGCTCGGCCTGCCCCACTCTCACAGCATCCCAGGGAAGCCCTCCTGTGAGAAGCACGAAGCCACAGCACCAGTGTCCAGGAAGCAGCACTCAGCCCCGGGCTCTCCTTATGGGGAGGAAGATTCGGCCTCCCCTTCTCAGGAAGGCAGCAAGGTGACTGCTCTGACCTTCAGGAGCCTGGCTCAGAGAAGAAACTGGCCTGGCAATGTTGTCTCTCTTGTGTAGGACATGAAGCACTGTTGGTCTTCTTTGTCTGTTTGTTTTGTATTAAAAACCAGCAAACTATTAAATGACACCTCTAGCCACTTTTTGTTTGGGACATAGTTTAGTTAAAACAACCTCTCCTGTGTGATATGTGTTATAACTGTGGGGCTTTCCCTCTATGCTCCTTTTGGTTACAAGATGAACATTATTTATTCACACACACAAAAAAATCTATATTTGACATCCACTATGGATAGCCAGTTTAGTAATTTAAAATTAGCCAGTGGTCACCATCACAGCTATTATTGATACTTCCTAGGTCAACATAAGTGTACTATTGAATATTATAAAATATGTGGGGCAGTTTCTTTTGGTTCTTGGCCTCCTGGGGTTCACCTTTTGGTTCTTGGCTTCCTGGGGGAAGGCAGGAATACCAGATTGCAGCCTTTGTGAGTCATGGTCTCAGGTTCTCTTACCTCAGAAGCAGCCTCAGCTTTGGGCATGACTAAGGCGGCTGGCATGGAGCTAGACTCGATGGTGCTCGAAAGCTTGTGTACGTATTGATTTTCTCCTGATTTTCCTTAACTCTATGGCTTGTCTATGAAAAGCTCAATTTAGGGAAGAAAATGCATTTCACAAACCAGATTATGCTATAATGTAATGCAGTGAGAACTGAAAAGTGTGCAGAGAAAGGGGGCTTTCCCTGTTGTGCCTCGCGTCTGGCACAGGTGTGCCCTCATCTGTGTTGAGTGCTGGGTACGTGTGCAGTGATTAAATGAAGATAATGTGCTATAAGGTGCTTTGATCAGTGCTTAGCAAAGAGTAAATGCTCAAAAGCAGCAGTGTTTTTGTTATTAGTGGTTCTGGAGGTGGTTAATTGCCTTGCATTTTTAATAGAAAGCGATTGTAGAAGACTGCTGATGCTCATAAATCCTTCCAGAGAGAACAGGTCTGAAACTCCATCTGCGCGGCTCCTTGCTCTCCAGAAGCACCATCGTGCCTGGGAGGAGCCTTCTGGAAATCTCATCTCTGCGCTCAGCACACCCTGTCCCAACTCTAGGTGGTCCTGACGTGAGAATTCCTTCCATGCTTGTAATTGCACATAGTTTGTGGCACCTAATTTGACTTAGCTTTATTTGTGTATATTTTGGCTTCCATTTGTTCTTTCATATTTTTTTTCAACTAATACATCATTTATTGAGCATTTACCATATGTCAGCCCTTGGGCATTTGGTATTGAATGAGACACACCTGGGACCTGCCGGCCCTCGGTGGGGGGGGGGGGTTGGGGGAGATAGATTGTAAATTCCTGATGATCAGGATCTTCTACTTTTGTGTCACTCAGAGCCTGGCGTGAAATACGGTTCTTTAGTTGTTATATGTTATACTCACGTTACTCTTGTTTGTTCCCATGTTGCCTTAGAAACCGTGAGGGTTCCTGGGAGGGAAGAAAGGCTGCAGGGGCTCAGCTGCACCTAGTGGTGATGTGTGCAAGAAATCTGTGATTCAGGCTCAAACTCAGCCTCGCCCTTCCCTGCTGAGAACCCATAATCTCATCAATTAAAGTCACTGCTAGGCTGACCGGTTTATATATATCTACACACGCTTAAAAAGTAAACCTTCAAAGCACTCAAGCTATTGGTTCTTTTGGTATGGCTTTAAATAAAGAAGCAGTCATATTTTTAAGGAACTCTTGAAACAATTACTTTTTCAGGGAAAAGATTAAAACCCTTGCTTTACTTTTTGCCGCAATGTTTTCTGAAAAGTGAACTGACTCTTTTCAAATCACTAGAAACGGTGAGTCTTACTGAGATTAACTTTCCGTGAGCATATTAAATACGCTTGCTGAAACTTGAGGTTCCTCCCTTCCATTTTGAGAAGCCGTCCCATGGGTCACCCTCCCCATCACCGACCGTCGTCGCTTTTCGTGTGATTTGTGCCTTCTGAGAATATGGGCTAGAACGTGGAGGTCCTTGCCGCTCCCCAACCCACGTGTCACGCATTCTTGACCTCGCCCGTGGGCACCGGCTAAAGCTGTAGCTCAGAGCTGGCGGGTGAAGAGAGTCATGAGGAGTTACTTACCCAGCTGGGAGGAAATCTCCGAGGAGCCCTTGGTTAACCAGGAAGAAAAATTATCTCATGAAGGAAGCAGGATCCTGGCATCATTTTGAATGAAGGAAGAACTCAGTGAGCCAAACTTTAGACACAAGGCGTGAGGTGGGAGAGTTGTAAGAAATGCAGAGATGATATATAGCTTCTGGGGGAGGGGGGATCTGATGCATTAAAAAAAAGAAAAAAAAAAGTATTGACTGGATGGACAAGAAAATGGGCCCATCTGGCTGCTAAGTATCCTGACCTCGGAAGCCTGGGCAAGCGCCTAGGGAGCTGGTCCATGGTCAGAGGTGATGGGTGTGAAGAGCTGAGGGGAGGCGGGTACACGCATCCAGGCTGCAGGCCTTGGTTGTGATTTAGGAAAACTTCTAACAACAGCTTACATGTGGTGATCACTCGGTGCCAGCCACTAAAAGAGAAGGTTTAGGGTAACATATTTGGAGGGAGGTGTGAACTGGCCTCTGGTTCTTGGGTTCAGTGAAGATTTCCTAAGAAGGTGAAGGAATGAAACTGAGAAAAAGTCTGCGCCGGGCAGGTGAGGGAGGCGAGGCCCACCCATTTCATCTGCTCCGGCTGCCGGGATCCTGCCCCCACTCCTTAACCACGGGGGCACGTCAGGATCACTGTGGGGGGCAGGGGTGGAAACTAAAGGGCCTCATCCACAGACGTTCTGATTCGGTCCCTCAGTCCCTCCACCAGAACCCCGAGTCTTTGTTTCATTCTCAAAGCCGGACCTGCCTGGAGAGGCTGCACTGGCACCCAGGAGGCGGAGGGAGCACCCGGGGAGTCCTCAGTCTCCTGGAGCTGAGTTTTCAGTGTCTCCTAGGAAACTGGAGGAATGGTGGAGACGGTCAAAGAGAGACTCTTACTAAGTGGTGATCCTCACCTGTGCAGAGTGCTGGAGAATTCTTCATACATGTTTGTATGAGACTTGTTATTGTTATAAAAAAAATTCTCATTTTGAGATTTTGTTAGGTGATTTTTGTCCCTCCTGTTTCCTTCCCTCCCTTCCTTTCATTGTTCTTTCTTTTTCTTTTTGTTAATCAATAAATGTCATATGTCCTGGCTAAAAAAGCTCAGTAAAAACAGGGCTGGGGGGGGGGGACAGACTGTCCTCTCTTTGGGATTGTAAAGTAGCCTTCCCAAGGAAAATGACAAACCACCGTCTGCAGTCTGCCTTTTTCCTGCCATAAAGAGCATTGCTTTTAAATATAAATCTATAACATAATTTCTGTTATGTTCTGTGATGCTTCAAAACCGCCCTCATGCAATTTTCAGAAAATTAATACCATTCATTAGCATAAATCATAACCTGCTTCCTCAGTATGGATTTGAAATTGGGGGTGCCCCGTCCTCCTGGCTTTCTCTCGGTGAATTACGACCCATTAATTGTCATGGCTGGTGGGCTTCCCTGGTTAAATAAAGGGTTGGATTGGAAGGATTCAGACATGATGCTTTGTTCTCGGGCTTTAATATTTTAATGAGCCCGAAGGCTTGGCTGCTTACAGAGGAAAGAGCTGGGATTTCTAAGTGTGTTGTTAGTGTTAGCACTTGTAGAAGGATGTTCATTAGGAAGCTCTTGTTTCAGTTTCTCAGAGAAACTCCCCATTAAGGAAGATCTTTCAGCAGCATGGCCGGCAAGAAGGAGCAAGGGGAGGGGGAGAGCTTTTAGCTGTAAGCGTTCAGGGGATATTGTATCAGTTGTCTTAGTTCTAAAGATTTGCTTCTAAGAATTAATTGGAGCAGATACATCTCAAGGGAGGGGAAAAAAAGGTTGGTGGAGCAAGGACAGTAACTGCTGTCCTCGCAAGTCAGCGACTCTTCATCTTGCAGCTGAATCAATACTACAACTAATTATTTCTAGTTATCTTTTATGGGTTTGTAAGACATTTCTTTTGTTCAGCGTAATAAAAAACCCATTGTTTGATCCGTGACTGACTAATTATGATAAGTAATTTGAAACATTCTTGATGAAACTTGTCTGTTAATTAACACCAACAGCCAATGGAAACTAACAAGACAACAAAGTATTCGTGCACCCACTGTGCCCTGGCATCGATGCCATCTTTCTGTGGCATGCCCAATAAATAAACGAAAGCTGCCAATGGTTAAAAAATAACAAACAGGTGGGAAGGTGTGACTCACCAGGAGGAAAAGTTATTGTAAAGTTACACAAAGGAGCACTGAACTGTTACAAGCGAGGGGGTAGTAAAGAAATGGCAGCAGGTTCACTGGTCCTATCGCGCAGAGCGGTGTGCCGCAAGAATTTTTAAAACATGCGGTAGCTGGCTGTGTGGTCAGAGGCACTGACCTCTTTTCCCCAGGTTGTCAAGTAAAAAAATAACAACGGCCAACATAACAATAGCTGTCCAGTGTAAAAGAATCAAAATTATACTGTGGTTTTTTTTTTTTGGTCAGATGGGCAAAAAAATACATTTTTTGGTTTGCCAAATAACTTTAGTAATTAGTTTGAGTGCACCATGAGATGGAAAGGTTGAAAAATCACCAGTGTAGAGTAAAGACAGTGGTTCTTCCTTCTTAATTTTCTTTAAAGCTTAATTCCTAAATACATTCATCTCGTGCTGATCTGAACTAAGATGCTTTTGGTAAGTAAAAGTGTGGATTTATAAAATTGTAGTTTGGAATTATTGATGTCCTCTGACTATATTGTAATTATTATTAATACTGTTAACTTTTATCAACTCAGATTTTTTTTTTATGCTTTTAGATTTCTACCTGGACAAGGACTGGTACTATACCCACAGATAGGAGACAAACTGGATATTATTTGCCCCAAAGTGGACTCTAAAACTGTTGGCCAGTATGAATATTATAAAGTTTATATGGTTGATAAAGACCAAGCAGACAGATGCACTATTAAAAAGGAAAATACCCCTCTCCTCAACTGTGCCAGACCAGACCAAGATGTAAAATTCACTATCAAGTTTCAAGAATTCAGCCCTAACCTTTGGGGTCTAGAATTTGAGAAGAACAAAGATTATTACATTATATGTAAGTATAATTCTATTTATTTATTTTATACAAGTTAGGATAAGCTAAATAGGTTTGTATCAATTTTTGTTTCCTTAAAATTATTACTGTGGCAAATATTTCGTGAAAATCTTTGCTGAAAATTGTCCCCTTTTTTTGAAGAAATCTTAATTGAATGTGGGATAAATACCTAAAGAGAAAAAACCTCCTAGAGTTTTTATAGTATTGAAATAAATGAATATATGTATATGAATATACTCAGCATCTCTACTGACAAAAGCATTGTTAAGGACCCTTGGTGAGATTTTGATGGGTAACTCTTGTGCTCTGACTTTTCTATTCATCCATTCATCCACCTGTCCATTTGCTCATTCATTTAGTATTTTCTCTGTGCCTGACACTAGGGATTCAACAGTAACAAGATGGTCTAATGGTACCCTTTCCTCGCGAAGGCATCAATGAGGTGGCGCTCATAGCTTCGAAGGATGGGCGTTACAGGCAAACCACGGTTGGACGTGGGCACGTCAAAAGCAGATTTAGAAGAATAAGACAAAACTTGGGGTTGCTCAACCAATTACTTCTTGAAAATCTATATACTGATTAGATACGTTGCTTCAGGGACAGAGACTGTGTATCCTTTGAGTCATATCTGAACTGCTGTCCACTCATGAGGCTGTGAAGTCAAATGGTGTGCCCTCTGGAGCACTTGCCCACTCAGTGCACATCACATCATAGCACAAAGCCAGGGACATTCCGGGGCCAGGGCATTGTCAGTGCAGCCTGGGGGACTCAGACAGCTCTTCACATCACTCGAGCAATGAAGGTTTTTTCCCTTAATTTCTTTGGTTTAAAATGTTACTATTGCTGGGTTGGAGACTCCACTTACCTGTTGCCATACACTTTGCTGTCCATTGGCTGCGCCCTCCCATCTCTTGGTGACCAGGTTGAAACTCTGCTTTTTCAACCTACTCTCTGTTCTTTTTGTAAAGCTCAGAATCAATAATTCACCGAACAGTGACCTAGTGCTCAATAGCATACTATTCTTTACTACATTAGTAATAAAAACAAAAGCGGTCATAGCCGTCTGATTATCTTAGTGTCCTTTGCTGCGAACCCGAAATGCCACCGAGACTGAAAACCCATTTTAAGTGAACTTGATACACAGCGAGTGGCTGGGCAAGAATAAATAACAGAAGAAAAAAGGAGGAAAGTGGCAAATTATATATTTAAAGAAATAATTGTCGTAAAATGAAAATAAAAGCATTCTGAAGGATGAAACAAGTAGATGGGATGGCAAAGTGTACAAAATAATAGAGAAATATTTGAAAATATAAAATAGTGTTTAGGTAAAATAAATGGAAACCTTAAGCTTTTGGATGCCTAGCAGTGGTTTTTTTTAAAGGCATTTTAAGTAAGACTGTTTACCAAGCACAGTAATGTTTAGCATGCATTTATAGGGAACTGAAAGTGACCTCAGATGAATTCATTAGGAAGGTCAATTCCCCTGGGCAGGGTGGAAGAAAGAAAGAACAATGGGGGGTGGGTACCTGCCAAGCGGATGCCCTCGCTTAGAGTGTCAGATGTTCCTATGGTGTTAAATGTGTGTCACTGGAACTGTACCTGCAGCCCAAGTCTTTCCATTGGCTCTTCCCCGCAGATCAGTCAACACACCCCAATTCTCTTCTCTATATCCTTTAGTTTATGATTTCATAAAGACTACTTTGTAATTTCCAAGTTCCCACTGAGTGCAAGTGGGATTTCAGCAAACGTTATGGGTTTAGCCTTTAGTCTGAAGTAATATGCAGGAAACAAAAATAAATACTAAATAAGCAACATCTTTTTGTTTAATGTAGCGAACATTTAATAATGAATGACTTGTTATCAACACACGATAGGTTTGTATTTAGAAGCACAGTTTCCTTCGTAATTAATTATAATGCTAATCTACACAATAATGACATTTCTTATTTTTCTTTTTCTAAAACCTCATGAGTAGGTTCATGAGCAAGTAGCTGAGCTCTGCTGGTGTCTGGAACTCTCCTTACAGTTAGGATTTACAGTGCAAAAGCCTGGGATAAGAGAATTGTTCTTAAAATAGAGTTGAGCGTTTCAAGTTTGAAACAATGCGAGGCTGCTTGACTGCGGCTGGTTGGGAGATTGTTACAGGGCCGGGTAGAGGCCCAGAGCTCAGACGTGTGCCGGGAAGTCCATGTGGACTCTGCACAGAGAGTTGAAAGACTTCCGCCGCAGACATAGGAAGGCATTTCAGAAGTTGGGAAAGTGCAGAAGCCAGTTTCTCACCTGGCCCACAGCAAAGCTCACTGATACTCAGCTTTCCCTGAAAAAGAGATTAATGATGAGAAAAACAAATTTTAAAATAGTTTAAAAGTTAATGGTGACTTAGTTAATGGTGACTTTCTTTGCTTCTTCAAGAATCCCAAGGCACCAAAACAATTAAGAGATTTAAAAAAGTGACTGCTAAAAAAAAAAAGTGACTGCTATCCACATGAAACAATCTTAATTTCTCTCTCTCTCTCTCTCTCTCACACACACACAGTCACACTCTACTTAAAATAGCACCATACTGGTTAGCATGATGAAAGTGCTAAAATTTACAAATATATTTTTAATACTTCAAATCATCAATTCATTTTAAGACAGTTAATAATACTGGTATTTTTGAGTTGCTACAATGTATACTACATGTGTTTAATTCCAAATCTTGGTATCTACTTAGTAAGCACATTGATACCTAAGAGTATTAGTATGAAAATCATCACTATTGTGTGCTGGTTTATTTCCATGGGGCGGAAGAAAAGAATTGATAGTTTGGAGTAGTGCTTCATTGTCCTGGAGGGGAAGAGTCCAAATTGCCAGGTGATTCCCTAGATGACCTGATTCCAGGAGCACTGGGCCCAGAGATGTGGGTTCTAGTCCTGCTGCCTGAGCTTTCCAAGAAAGTCACTTTATTTCTTTGAATTTTAATTGCTTCTCTAGAAATTTTTGTTGTTGTTCTGGCTAATGATGGAGGTCTCTAGTTCCCAACTATGATTGGACGTACACACCCAATATAGGATCTCTTGTTAGTATGACTTTTCTCCAGTTGAAATAGACAGGATCTGCCCGGCGGGGTGCGGCTCAGCAGTTGAGCATCGACCTAGGATCCAGGCGATCGGGGTTCGATTCCCGGTCAGGGCACATGCCCGGGTTGCGGGCTCCATCCCCAGTCGGGGGCGTGCAGGAGGCAGCCGATCAATGACTCTTTCACTATTGATGTTTCTGTCTCTCTCTCTCTTCCTCTCCTTTCCTCTCTCTGAAATCAATAAAGACATATTTTTTTTAAAAAAAAGAAATAGACAGGATCTGCTGTAAAATTTTAAAGGTCTTTAATTCAGTTTGTTGTGTTACCAGATTTAAAATACAGGCATCATACTTTTGAGTTTGAGAAGTAAATATTAATTTTTAATTGGAAGTGTATTTTAAACCTACATGACAAAATGCTATGAATCCTCATTAATTCTTCTCGTAGATGGTTATTTGCTTTGACATGTGACAAAATGATATATGTAGGTTTTCGTAATGTTTAGAATTGACTTTTTCAAGTGACCTATTTCAGTAATTAGCCTTGGGCCTAATTTGCATAATAAAATCTCCTAATCTTAAACGATCCAAAAGTGGGGATGTTAAGATCATTTGGTCTGGAAAAAGCCCCATTTTATATTACATTCAGATTCTTAATTATTTTAAAAACATAGTAAGCATTTTACATAATCTATAGTTATTTATATTCTGTTTTTTAAGTTGAAAAAGATTATGTGAAATAACTTCTGAAGTTGCCCATTGTCAAGGGAAGTTCTGTCTTGGTAAATGCTCTGTTAACATTAGGAGAGCATTCCTAACTCTGTTCTCAGCTTTCATTCATATTTGCATCATAAAGTTTTCTTGTGGACGCTCTCTGTGCTTGGTTTACAATTTCTTTTCAGGGGTGATAGAGCTGATCACCATTTTGGTGTATTGGCTCCTTGCAACATCCAGTCTTATAAAGGTTCTGTGGGTTAGTTAACCAGCCTTAGCATAAAATCTTACAAAAAAAGCTACGAAGAGGTTTTCATCACGCTACAAAATTATGTGAGTCAGGGACAGATGAGAATGAATGCCATTGTATTAATACTGTTTCAGGGAACCATGGCCAGGACAGAGTTGTTGGACAAAGAACACCACATGCTCAGAGCACCTCCCAGTTTAGCTCATGTGGCTTTTATATTATTTAGCTTCAAAATCCATAGCCAAGACATGGATTTGTGGAAAATAGACTAAAGGTCGGCATCTCTACTGATTGTTTTTATTAAAAGTTATTCTATAAGGTACACCTTGCCATGTTCACAGTCATCCTTTGGGAAGCCATCCCTCACACTCCATGCCTTGGGAAACTCTCGAGAAACCCTGGATGAGTTAGAATGCGTCACTATTCTTCGGCCCTTCATTGGTTTAGTTCTCTAGAGCATTTTTTTTTTTTTTTTATCAGAGCATATAAAATTGGAAGGCTCCACAGTCAGCTTTGCTATTTTTAGGCATAAACTCCACTGCTGAGCAAAATTGCAAAATAAATTAAAACACTTGCACACAAATATAATGAAACACTATTTTTAAAGAATCAAAACAGAAGAACAGACTTCATTTCTATATTTTTGTTGAATGTGTCTATATATTTGTTTCTTTTTTCTTTTTTGTTTTTGATTTACTTGTATCTGGGGAGTAGGTGGGGCAAATGGCACTAAAATATACCGAATGTACTGTACTTTCCCTAGCAAAATAGTTATGAGAGATTTTCACCTGTCCCTTTCACATCTAGGTTTTTTTTTTAGAATATATAAGAAGGTGCGGCCTCTGTGAAGTGGTTATATGCTTTAGCTGGTGAATTTTTTATATGATAAGTGTAGCAGAAGCTACATTTCCATCAAGTTTAGTGATACGGCTTCATCAGCCTGTCCCTCATGTCCTCCGACTTTGGGGTGAGGATTTGTGTTTGATGCCTTACATATGATTGCTGAATTCAAGCATTTAAACCCCTTTTTATTTTTAACCTACAACTGTCATCTTTTCAGTAGAATGTTCATCAGAATCTTGGTGTTTGGGACACACACACACACACACGATTAACATAGTAGTTGAGAGTCTGGAAGTAGACAGACCTGGGTTCTTGAATGCCCCTGAACAAGTAACTTAACCAATATCTGCCTCAACTGTTCATCTATAGATTGGGAATGATGGTAACACCTGCCTTCTGAGGATGATGTGTGTTTAAATGAGGTGCGATGTGTAAAAGGCTTGCCTCCGGGGTTGGCACCAAATGAGTCCCACTAAGGGTCTCTTTGGAGTGGGGAGAATGTGTGAGACGGAAGAGAAGACAAACCTGTGCTCTCCTGCAAGCCAGGGGCGGGGAAGATGGGCTCAGGAAGTATCATTTATTTGAAAACCATCTGCAAAATGAAACTCCAGAAAGTTTACAAGTTTCAGGAATGCTGCATAACTTAATTATAAGATCTTCCCTCTTGGTCTTCCTGGAGTGTTATGAAAGTTCTTTTGTCCTTGGGCTTCCCTTCCTAGGAAACATGCATTCATGTATCTTTTTGTTGGTGGAATTGCCCAAGCTTGTTAGCATATCCTCTGTAAGACCCAAAGGAGATGGACTGTGAGGAGTCGTCTTCCAAATGCCTAATCATTTTCTCCACTTACCATTTAACCAGTTTTGCCAGGCTTTTTCTCAGTTCCCTATTCCACAAAGGAAATGTTATGTTTTTATTGATGATTTTAGCAGCATCCTAATGTAGTATAAATGTAGTATAAAAAAGGTAGCAAAGTTGCCTTGTCATGACGACTAGCTGGCATCATTTCATGAGTCTGATAATTAGAAGTGTCATTTCTATTATTTTTTAACATAATACAAGATCCTCTTTCTGACTGTGTGGAAGGCTCTCCCAGAGCATCGCAGCAAGACTCCTTGGTGAATTTCATATGAATAGAGCTTCAGTTCTTTGCACGTAGGGAGTAAAGCCTTGGCTTCTGCTTAACTGGAGACTGTGCTGGGAAATTTGCGGCCCGCAGGTCTGATGGAGTGACGGCCATTGCGATGTTTATCCCAGCTCACTCAGGGTTTAAGAGGAGAAGGCTATTGTACAGTGCTACCGGTCGTGTTCCATGGCCTCCCTGGGCAGTAGTGACAGCTTATCTCGTTTAGAGGGAGACAGAGAGAGTCCTGTGAGCACTACTTCTAATTCCCAATATAACCAGTGAAAGAGTAAGGTGACTCTGATCCTCAAAGCGGTGGGAGAAACCAATACCTCATGCAAAATAAGAGCAAAGCAAAAGCAGGTGGGAATGAAGGAGATTACTTAGGAAAAAAGAAATTATTTAGGAATTGCTCAGAATAAAACTGCCCTTACTATTTCATAAAATACATCTTAATGTCTGTAGCACCTGTATTTATAGCTTTTTAAAAGGTCACTTAGCCTTCTAAATAATTGAACAGTACCAGAGACTTAGTACAGCATGAGAGAATAAGTTTCTTAATAGCCTTTAAATATTCATTGTGAAGATCAAAATTTAAAGCAAAATAAAGCACTTTAGGAAATAGCCAAGAGGCATAGACAGACACAAAAGATTACTTTGCAAAAACTTATTTATGTTGTTAAGAGTCACACATTTGTTCCTAACATTCTGAAGTCTTAGGCTGGGTGTTTGATCACTTGGGGGCAGGGGGAGTGTTGTGGCCTCACATACTCTGTGTCACTTTGGAGTCTTGGAACACAGGTGATAGAGAAATTTGTATCACTGAGAGAAAACCGAAACTTCGAAAGTGCTAGTTGTTTAGTACAGTTCACATAGCCATGAAATGTCAGAGTCAAAACTCAAACCAGGGCTGTCAGACCCTTAGACCAATGTCGTTAGTTTATGACAGTGCCTCCTGAGTCCTTGAGCATATAAATGCACACACAGCGAGAGGGAAGATGGTATGTATCACATTGCATACAGAGTTACAGGAGAGAGTACCTGTATGTACACTCATAATACAGCCATAGCAATACCAAAGAACCTCACATGATGGGAATACTGAATGAACTCGCTGCTTGTATCAACCATGTTGGGCCTGATTCCCCTGTCCTCTGTTGTGTAACTAGGCTCAATAATAACTAACTTCGATCATATGCCCCAAGGTTGAATGAAGAACATCCTACAGAGCAGTAGGACAGGAGAAAGGGCCATTGGGCTAAGGTGGTTAGAATAGCAGTTTATCAGATCTTCCAAATTTGGGGTGTTTGGGTTTTTTTTAGATCTATTAATCAACCCCGTTTCTTCAATAAGTCTATGCTACTTTGTTTTTGTTTTGTTTTTTTGATGTAACCAAGCACTTTAAGGCTCTCAATAGAATGTTGCTAAATAGTAAAATCGTACAAATAAAAATCTCTCAAGTAGAGGGATTAAGAGACTAAAAATTTCCTTAGCCAAGTACAGGTGCTGCAGTTTGGATGAATGGATGGCTGGATTGGCAGAACCTCTGGCAGGAGCATAACTGATCACTTCACCGAGGAGCCCGGCTGTGTGTTGCTAAAAGACAGGTGTGCTTAGCAAATGGCTTTCTGCATTAGTGAGGTAGCCTAGTTTCATTGTTCCTGATATTAAACCAGGAGATGAAGGTATTCTTTTATTGAAGCAAACATGTGGAAAATTGCTCTGGATTCTTAGAGGAGAGAACATGCCCCCTGAACGAAATAAGGTTCATGTGTAGGGCAGAGTCAGACAGGGCCCTTTATTGGGGTTACCACTGGTGTCTAGATGGTCAAAGCAAATAACATCATGTCCATCTAAACTATTATGCCACAAGAGTGGCACATTTTTCTCATCTGCAATGTTGTATTCTAAACTGTCAGCAAACATTAATTCAGTCACTGGTGAAGTCCTACCACCCAGAGCTGAACTCTGCCTCAGATGGATGTTTTCCACTCCAGTGCTGCGGTCTGGCAATTACTGGGTCATTAATATCATTGCATGCGATTAGTGACAGCAGAATGAGCGAGAGGTTTGCGGGGTGCACACCCCTCCCCACCATGAACTTTTTACTCTGACCCTTTGCTATCTAGACATTTCCAAAGCTCCGCAAAGATATTTTAATGATGGAGACTGCTGAAAACTCAGGAGTGAGCCATGATTGTGTGTCAGAAATAATCATCCATTCAAATACACATTTCTTCATATTTCAGAATATTTTCATTAGATATTATCACTATCTTTTGACTGGGAAGTCTCATTTTTTAAAATATGAATACTTTAAGCTAATACAGACAATAGGAATTATGTTTTATCTTTAGAATTCTTGCATCAATGTCTTTTTTTTTTTTTTAATGTGAGTGTGGTTATGATATTGAAGTGGTCATCTGGGCACCTATTTTTAAAACACAATTCCTCTTTTTTAGTGGGTTTTGGCCCATGTTAAGGTTGACTCTCATGTATAAAGGTAATTATTCTTTCACTGTTGGTTATCACATTCTCATGATGTTGGTTTTGTCTGAAGCACTGTGACAATAAGATACACTCCCTTTAAAGCATGTTAGACAAAAAGCTTTTTTTATGAATTCATGTTAAAGTTTTTTTTTTACCTAATGAGAGATTCCACCTGCATAAGATCATTATCATTTTTAGCAATAAAATCTTAAGATTTTTTTTCCTCTCAGCAGAATTCATTAAAAATCAAGACAACACATAGTGCAAGCAGTATTTTGAGGGGAAAGAAAGTAAACCACTCAGAAATAGTCTCATGTGTTTAATCATGCCTCTTGTAAAAAGAAGAGGGGGAGGGGGAGAGGACAGGGAATTTATTGCCAGGACTGTTTGATCTTTCTCAGAAAAGTGTGAATGCTTGGTGGGTATTTTTTTCAGTGATATATACCCCCTAGGTGTGCACACGCTTCCATTCACACACACACAGTCACGACTCTTCCCATCTTCTCCACTTGAATTGTATGTAATCAGTGACCTTCCAGGACCATATTATCAAAGATAACTGTGGCTCTTAGCACCTTCAATGCTTATGACTTACTCGATCTTTGAATAGTTTTTAATGGTTAGGAGATTTTACGAGAGCCCTGGCTGGTGTGGCTCAGTTGGTTGGAGCATCATCCTGTGCACTGAAGGGCTCTGGATTCGATTCCCAATCAGGACACATACCTAGGTTGCGGGTTCGGTCCCGATTGCGGCCCGTATGAGAGGCAACCAATTGATGTTTCTCTCTCACATTGATATTTTTCTCTCTCTTTCTCCCCTCCACTCTCTAAAATCAATAAACATATCCTCGGTGAGGATTGAAAAATATATATTTTATGAGTAAGCTATGACAGAATTTCTTATGTTCTAAATGTGGTATTTATTATTTTATATTATTACTATTCCCTCAGTAGGTTGACCCTCAATGTCCAGTCTCATATGATGTATGAGATATGAGCTATAATAATATATATTAACACCTTCAAACTCAGTCCTTCATAGTATCCTCTTGTCTCCTATCTTCCCCTAAAAGTAATGTAAGATGGCAAAGTAATATAGGTCATTAAATCTTTTAGTGAACACACAGTTTACTAAACTGTTTTAATGTTACATTTTTTAAAAACTCTTTTTTCTGAACATTTGAAACTGTGGAAATAAAATTAAATCATTTTACTAAGAGCATCCATTTATACTGGATACCTGGTAGTTTTACTCTTATTTTAAGGCTAGAATACAAGAGGGAAGGTCTAAATTGTGACTTCATTTTTAAATTCTTTTTTTCCAAATCGTTCTGTCTAGCGGAGAAACGTAATTAATTGTGTTGTATAGAAGTCACTGGAGCTAAGCCAGTTATTACTTCTTAATGCCTGATTTACTGCTTTAAAATTTCAAAACACAACCCTAACAATGTGGTTTTAATTTAAATGATTGTTCCTCTCACACTGCAGCATTGTTTCGTTGGGTGAGAAACACACACGCCCTGCATCACTAGTAGCTTATCCAGTGTTTCAACTGGGAACTCTCCCCTACTCACTAAAATCAGTTAATCAACTGACAGTGAGAGCTGTCTCATCAAGTAGATAATTTAAATTGTAAAAAAAGCTTTTGTGGATATATGTTTCTTTTTGAAAATATCTGCCTTTGTATTTTTCTCCTGTGAGGCCATTTAAGAAGTATTTATAAAACTTTTACTCTAGGATCAGGCATTATGGGATAAAATGCCATGTTATTTGAAAGAATGCTGAACTTCTTTTTATAATATGCCAAGCAAAAACAGCAGGGCCCTTGGAAAGTCGTAATGGTGTATTCCTCATTTCTTTCACTGTAAATCCACAAATAACACACAAAGAGGAAGAAGTTAGAAGTGAAATTTTCTACTCTTTGGCACATTATACAGATGTTTCTGTTTCAGAAGTTTTTCATAATTAAAAGAAAGGGTTTTTGTTTGTTTTTTTGTTAATCTTCACCCGAGGATATTTTTTCCATCGATTTTCAGAGAGAGTGGAAAGGGAGAATGGAGGGAGAGAGAGAGAAAAAAAAAATCAGTGTGAAAGAGACACATCTATTGGTTGCCTCCCCCAGGCACGCTGACCCCAGCGGTGCTGAGGGTGGAACCTGCAACTGAGGTTCATGCCCTTGACCTGACCGGGAACCCGCGGGTCCCCTGGCTGACGCTCTATCTGGTGAGCCACACCACCCAGGGCAAAGGGTATTTATTTTTTGGCATTCAGTGAACATTATCATTTCCTTGTTAGATTTTTTTTTTCTTTTAAGTTGGTATCTGAAAGGAGACCCATGATACCCAAGGCATTAAACTACATTAATTTGAGTTACAGAAATTGAATCTCTGTTTCTCCAGTACATATTTTGAATTTGCATCACACATTTGAATTTGAACCGATGTCAGGGTGTTAAGTAGACCGAGCTTCGCTTCCTGGGTTGTATGTTCGCATTAAGTAATTATATTTTTATCAGCCTTGTTTTTCAACTTACATATCTCACTTCCATTTCTTATTTATTTTTTTCCTTTTAGACACTCAAAGAGTCCTTAGCCCTGGTAGAGGAAAACAGTAGCCTAGTTTGTGTGTCATGTTTATTTTTATATCCTGGCTTTACTTTCCATGTTTCTCATTTGACTCTGCTCCTTTTAGTTCCTAAGTTTGCCAGGAAATAGGTTTCTGGTTTTCAGAAGACTGTGTTGAGCTTACGGAGACCAATGTGTAGGAAGGCTGCCCTAAGGAATCAAAATGAGCAGGCCCAGCGTGTGATGACGTGGTGGAAGGAGGTACCAAGTACAGAGAGGGCGACACTGAGAATTTTCAGAAAGTGCTGTTTGTTTCAGAATCAAATAAGAGTGACTATGTCACGTGCAGCTTATAAAGATAAGTTTTTCGTTCTTTCTAGAAAACTGAACTCTGGTTTTCCTGACTCTGTGTACACTTATTATCTGTGTCTGTTTGGTGGACTTCTTGGGTGAAGTTGATAAAAATATTTGCTTTTGAGTGTCTACCCACCCCGCTAACCCTTCCCGGCCCCATGGCAATAAGCTACATTTTGAAGTGGTTTGAAATATCCTCCAAAGTATCACTTTATGTTAATGATTCATTCTTTCCATTATAACCTAAGACTATTCCTTCACAGTGAGGCTATGATTCTGTAGGATTTTTTCGCGCTTCCCCCGTCTCTAACCTTTCCGTGAATGTGACCCATATATCGGCACCAATCCAGCACTTGAATTCTCCCTCCGATTAGCACAGTGTTACTGATATCATGGACTAAAATCAGCCAAGATCCAGTGCAGCAGCTTAGCCTCCTGGGGTGCGGAGCAATAACAGCCTAATGAAGACATGTTTAAATGCAATATTATTTCCTCTCCCTGGTCACAGTCTAAAAAACACAGCCAGAAATATTCCTGCCCTTTTAGCCTGCTTTACTCACTGGTGCTCTGTTCTCTACTCGGATAACCAGTGTAGAATTCCCAGGGAGTGGGAACTGCAGATAAGTTCATGTGCAAGTTAATGGGAAACCACAGATGTTGGCTTTGTCCTGTTAAAATGTGAAGAGAACTTCTAGGCAGCGTGAACTCAGGGTACTTTTTTGCTGAGCAGTGATCTCCACCCACTGAAAACCAGGCCCTGGGGGAACAGCGTAGTGCTTTCAGTTTACTCACTACATGCAATTAGATCCCTGAAGCAAAAGCTTTTAAAAGCAGGCTATAAAATGCCCATGTGTTTTTATTAAACCTATTTTCTAACTAGATGGAGAAACTTTTCTAGTAGTTTTTAATTTTATAAAGTCTTTTTTTCCCTGGGCCAAGAAAAAAAAAATGTCTGGACACTAAAAGCTTAGGTATAACAATGTTATTTTTCTGTCTCTAAATGATTAAATGCAATCTCATCCATTTAGTAATTCTGATTGTGGTGGGATTAGATAATGCTGATAGAGAAATACAAAGAAAAACAACGGATAATGAAGTAACAGTTTATTTTTACTCTTTATGTTAAAAATTCCCAGTACATTCAATCAAAAATAAAAATAATTGCAAAATTATCCTCTGAAGTGGAAATAGATTTTATTCCCAAGCATTAGCAATTTCTTGTTATTTTTCAAAGTCAGCCACTAAACCTTTTAAAGCATCTTGGTGATTGGCTATTGCAGGAGAAGTCAGAAATGGGTCTTGTGGCTTTATTTCAGCATCTCTGCCAGTAAAGCGGCAGGATCAGGACAGGACACTTGGCTCTGCAGTTTCACCAGGTGGGGGCAGGGAGACCTCTAGAATTAGAGCTACACCCCCTACATTCCCCCAGGAGGAAGTAGTACAGAAGAGAGAGGTCACTGTTTACTGTGGGATCCAATATAAAATAAGTTGAAGTTACTCTCAATTATTTTATGCTTGCTATAAAGTTTACCTGCTGAAGTTTCAGTTGGTAATAACATCTTAAAACAAGGTTTTCCATGACAATTTAGGTCATTCCCAATTTAGGACAAAAATCTTTTCATGGCTAAATTTTTACATTTAGCCCCTTTTTACATAGCCAGGTATTTAGGTGCTGTTTTAACATTAGTAATGAATTTTTCAGTATCTTCCAGTAATCTTTGCAACTTCCAAGTTGACTTAAAGGGGAAAGAAGCAGAGTCCAGGAATGTAGGAGAAAAACTGTCCTCACAATGCTGTGCCTCTTGGCCAGCTCTTCCCCTTCACCCCCATCTCCTGCTAACTCAGCGGTAGCTTCAGTTGTCCAAGGCCTCTGTTTGCAAAGATAGCATCCATGGATTCCTCTCTGGGCAACTCCAGGGCTTAAAGGTTTCTTTCTCCCCAAGAAATAAAGTTTCAACTGTTAAAGATGCAGTACAGTTTCATTCTCACAATTTTCCTCCTACTATCTTACAGTCTGTGGATGCTGAATTATAGATTGCAATTTAACTTGAATACTTTTAGAGTTCTTTATGTTTGGGGGTAATTTGGATATCATTTGAACCAAAGGGAGCTCCGCACAGAGGCTTCGGTATTGAGGAAAGGCACTGACCTACAAGTAACATCTAAAGAAAAAGTCACTCAAATTATGGGCGTCTCTTGTGCTTCCAGATTGACAAAGTAGAAGTAGTCAGTAGTTTCTACCTCTGCAGATGTCATTTATAATTATACTTGCCAGTCACTCTTCTGTACCCTACCTTGTCTTCTCCTTTCTGCTGTTCATTTTTTTTCTTACGGACCTAAATCTTTGACCTTTCCTTCTCAAGATTAAAATAAATCTATATTTTCCCTAATTTTTTTTCTGAGTCCCGCCCTTCAGCTCCTATTTTTATCATTTGCCAGCTTAGTGTTAAGTTAGGGTACTTTTGCCTATGGGTGCAGTTATGTATTAGAAAACACTGAGATTTCACTTGAACTAAGGAAACTAAACCTTTGAAACCAGCAGCCAAAAAAAGACATTAGTATTAGTTTTCTAGTCTTTTCTGTATAAAAACATTTTAATTTTTGAGAAAGATCAAATGAGGAAACTCTAAATAATTAAGAAAAGACTATAGCACTGCTCTATAATTATCCAGACACAGTGCCTGCTCATAGATATCCATATTGTTCTAGGTCTTTAAGAGGAAAGGGTACTTTGAAATTTAGGCACGTATTTGGAGAAGGGAGAAGAGAGAGAAAAGAGTGAAGAGTGGGGAGGGGGAAGATGATTTATTTAGATTTATATTTTTTAGTTTTTAAGTATTTGTTTTAGCTTTTCTGCCAAACATTTTCTCAACAGCCTGCAAGAGGCTATCTACTTTCTACCCTCAAAAATATTATGGCAACTTTTGCCCGGTTTCCCAGGAGAAACTCAGTGTCAGCAATAGCAGAAAAATGAGATATGATTGTGAGACTAAGAACTTAAAGGAAACACTCAGATAAGCAAAGAGATATTTATACACACAAGAGGTAGCCATTGTTTTTAAGGAAAACTATGAAAGTAAAAGTCTATAACTCAAGAATTCGGAGACAAGTAAATAAGCGTCTTATTTTCCAGCTCATATCCACGACAGGCATATTTTTATACATGCATCCAGAATTTGTTTGCTGACCTACCACTTGGAAAACAAACAGCCCACTTAAAAAATGTCTTTTGAGTTTATTTTTATCAGAAAGTCTGTCCTTTTTTCAGTGCCTTTTTATTTATTTTAAATACATCTTTATTGATTTCAGAGAGAGGAAGGGAGAGAGAGATAGAAACATCAGTGATGAGAGTTATTGATCGGCTGCCTCCTGCACGCCCCCCACTGGGGATCGAGCCTGAAACCCGGGCATGTGCCCTGACCGGGAATTGAACTTCGATCTCCTGGATCCTAGGTCGATGCTCAACTGCTGAGCCACGCCGGCCAGGCTTCAGTGCCTTTAAAAGTATAATATTAGTAGGCAAGACTTTGATAATCAAAGTAGAACATGATTTACATTGCAGAAATGTCTTATGAAACACTTCTGTTCCTTGCCCCTTGAACTTCAGGGGAATGAAAATGTCTAGCACTCCCCACCTTCTTTTCTCTTCTGGAACTTGACCTGTAATTTAAATCCTGTTCCTCCGCAAAATACCTGGCAGCCTATCTTTTTACAGCTTTAGTTATACAAAGCAATTCAGAGAAGTCACCGTCCTAAACGGACAGAACAATCCTGTGTTTGAATGGAGTAGAGCATAGACTGTTTAAAAAGAAATACTGAAAGTGGTCAGATGTTCTTGTCCTTCCTCCTTCTCTTTTTCTTGAAACTGGGAGGGAAAGAGGTGAGTGGCTGCTAGAACCCTCATCTTATAACCTGGTTTGCCAGAGGACCTAATGGAGCAATGGGATGTGTGGGCCCCCCTCCCTCCATCCAGAGTTGTCCCAAAACAGGGAGCTTGGTTGAAGCGTTTGACCCAGGTTGATGTTGGTAATAATAACACACTCGTTCTTTCTGGCTGACTGCAAAATGAGGGGACAAACTTCAGAATTTGAAAAACTGAATTCTAGTATACTTCCTAAGCTCGAGTAAGGCTGTGGGAAGAAAAAGGGGGTGTGGGAATCTTTCTTTCAGTGTTTACAGAACTTGGATGCTTGACAAACAGGGCGCATCGAGCTAATTGTTCTTGAAGCAGGAAATCTGTAGTAGAGGAAGCAGGTGTTGTGTGATGATTACCACGTTTTGAAATTACTGTATTAACTACTTTGGTCTTTTGAGTTTGACCCTGAAATAGTCCATAAGCTTTTTGGAAGATGCTGCCCCTTTTATGCGTATACTCTTACTAAATCAGTTGATCACCAAGGAAGGAGAAAGTGCTTAAGTAAATTTGAAACCAGAGAGCATACATGCAGCAGTGTTGACAGTACCCATTTTTCTTTATTTCTTTTTTATTTTATTTTTGACTTTCAGCATTCCATACTTTCAGAAAATTTATGACTAAGAGTGAATTCTTATTTTTCAAATTGTTTTCAGACATTTCATGTTCATGTAAAGTTGGCTTATTGATTTCCTGATTTTTCTTTATTTTTTTGTTTTGTCCATTTTATTTTCAATCAGCTACATCAAATGGGTCTTTGGAGGGCCTGGATAACCAGGAGGGAGGGGTGTGCCAGACAAGAGCCATGAAGATCCTCATGAAAGTTGGACAAGGTAAAGACCATCTGCTGCTTCATGAAGCCACTGTAATCTGGTTGAGCCCCCCAGCTAGAGTGGCGCCAGCATTGCTAACACTCGCCTTCAGTCACTCTTCAGTTCAGTTTTGAAAGCAAACCTTTCTATGCACCTTGAGCCACTGAGCTTTCCTCAAGTCACTGTAACAGACTTCTTGTATTGGAGACCAAAGTTAAGGTCAGCCAGGTAGAATGCCTATTGCCATATGTGTGTATATATATATTTTTCTTCTTTAAAGCAAAGCACCTCTGTGGTTCAAAATTAAAATATCCAGAATGAAAGCTAAGTTTCTGCAGTTTTGCCCACTTCTGCATCTTGACTACAGAAGACTGTTGTTTGTTGAGCCTTTTCAGTTATAGATAACCTATTGCGCAGAAGGAATTATTCTTCTAATTAGAAGTTGGTATAGTAGTCAATCAACTTGCTCAGTTAAATTGAAATGTCATCTGCAATGCTCTGCCTGCCAAATGCAAGAATCCCTATAGTTTCCACAGATGGCCTCACAATCTAAACCTCTGAAATAACTAGTACAACCGTTTTGTTTTGAAAGGAACATTATATTCTTGTATCTCATAGTCCTTTGCATAAAGAATCTTATGTTCATTGCTATTCATGCCTCTTGAGATAACATATCCAGATCTTAAAGCTAGATCTCCTCAGATGTCTGTGCTGTAAGTAATCATTTGTTTTTCATATAGATGCCAGTTCTGCTGGGTCAACCAGGCATAATGATCCAACAAGACGTCCAGAACTAGAAGCTGGTACAAATGGAAGAAGTTCAACAACCAGTCCCTTTGTCAAACCAAATCCAGGTATAGCAGCATGACCTCTGTGTGCAGGTCTATGTGCACCATACACTTAGTATCTCAGGAGGCAGAACAGAGTCGAAGTACGTCTAAACCAGTAGGATTAACTTGTACTTACCGAAGTCAGTAATCTTTGCGCTCAGTTAGCTGTTATTAATTGCTCAGTAGGAACAAAATAATTCATTCCCGCAAAAGTCCTACATTCAGAAGAGTGGAATTCATTGGATGTACGTGCCAACTATTAGCACTCTTTTCTCAGAACAGAAGTTATTTTCATTGGCTGACGCTTTGTCATGCTGTTTGCAACACTAGCTGAAAGCCGATGTTAATGTATATATAATTAATGTTTTAATCCCTCATCTAATTATGTCTAATCCACAAAGAGCCTGATTGATCTTCTTCTACCTTTTAGAGGGTAACATCTTAAAATATTACATAATGCTGTGTTTTTCAGGTGGTTACCACCGAAAAACTTTTTTTATATCTTCAGTGTAATATAAAATATTAAACAGATTCCCGGCAGAAGTTTAGCATATCAGGTAAAACTGGCTGTCGTTTAACTTCATTTTCTTAGCAGTCTTTGAACAAACAGCTACATATTTGTCACCACCTAATGAGTTTTTTATAGGGTAGCTGTTGCGCAGACGTCAGCAGTTCTGTATTAGGGATCTGTGCGCCGGGTTGGTAGTCATGTGAATTTAGCATCTGTAGCACTATCCCTTCTCTTTCCAAGCGTCGAGGAGGGAAGTTGTTATTTCTAACTTTCAGTGACAAGATGTGTCAAATTCTTGTGACAAACTGATAAATGGATAATATAATGATGCCAGGCAGTTTTTTAGCACTTAACATTTGGGTTGGCAGTCTGTTCCGCGTGAGAGTTTCTGCTGCCTTCCAAATATATTTTAAGTGTAAATCAAATAATACGAACGAGCTACGAGAGGAACACTTCCCCAGGCCCCGCCCCTCCCGCGTCCGGTGCCGCTGTGCCGGGAGGCAGGGCTTGTCTGCAGAGGGCGGCGCGGTGGGCGCCCAGGAGGCCCCCATTTCTGGGGAAGGCGGGGCAGTGGGCTTGGGCAAGGCCTGGAGAGGGCCTTTCCCCGCTGCCCCGGCGCAGGCTGCCCGACGCGGGATCCAGGGCGGCCTGGCACAGCGCCCCCAGGCGGCTGACGGGCGGTGATGTGGGAGAAGGGAACGATGTGCTTTGAGCGCAGCGTGCGCGGTCCCGCCCGAGTCCCATCTCCTTTCACATCCATGGCTGCCGACGCCCGCTGTTTCCATCTAGCTGTGAAGCGAGGCCGTCGGTCTGTCCGAGCCCCGCCGCCAGTGACCTCGTGGGCTCTGCTTCATCTGCACGCTTGCAGGGGCCCTAAAAGCAGCTGGTGCCCCCCCCCCGGGGGGCAGCGGTAACCGCCTGGTCCTTTCTCCCCTCCCAGGTTCTAGCACAGACGGCAACAGCGCCGGACATTCCGGGAACAATATCCTCGGTTCCGAAGTGGCCTTATTCGCCGGGATTGCGTCAGGATGCATCATCTTCATCGTCATCATCATCACGCTGGTGGTGCTCCTGCTGAAGTACCGGCGGCGGCACCGGAAGCACTCGCCGCAGCACACGGCCACGCTGTCGCTCAGCACGCTGGCCACCCCCAAGCGCGGCGGCAACAACAACGGCTCCGAGCCCAGCGACATCATCATCCCGCTGAGGACTGCGGACAGCGTCTTCTGCCCCCACTACGAGAAGGTCAGCGGGGACTACGGGCACCCCGTGTACATAGTCCAGGAGATGCCGCCCCAGAGCCCCGCGAACATTTACTACAAGGTCTGAGCCGCGGCGGTGCCTTCGCTTTCCCGGAGGAAACGGACTGTCCCGCGGGCGCGCGCGGAGCGGCGGACCCCTGGCGGCTCCAGCGGACTGAAGCACAGCGGGGGGCGGCGGGAAGCGCCTCCTCGGAGCCCCGCGGGGCTGGACAGCTTACCTAGTCTGTAGCGTTTGGGCCTGGGCCGTGGTGAATGCGGATGCTCGCCCGCAGCTGGAGGACTCGCGCGGGCGAGGCCGCGGGGACTGCGCGCCGGCCGCCCCCGCCCCCGCCGTGCGCCCCGCGGCACGAGCCGGGGGGAGGCGGGCTGGCGGGCGGGGGCGCGCCTTGGGCATCCTAGGCCCGCGCCCCCGGGGATGCCACGCCTGGAAGCGCCGTCTCCCGCCTCGGGCGTGCCCCTCGACGTGTGGCGCAGACCCCCGGCGGGGGGCGCCCGCAGGAGCCCCGGCTCCCAGCCTCGCGGGGGCGCCCCCGCGCCCCGGCCCTGCGCGCGTCCCCGCAGAGCCCCCTCGCGCCACACTGCGCGTCGCTAACGGAACAGGAACGTCCCCGGGTCTCCTACTCCTTCCACCTGCAACAGCAGCCGCAGTCGGATGGGTGATAATATGATACATTTGTAGAAATTGTGTTTGCTGAGAAGGGGCCTGACAGACAGACAGACGGACGCCAGGCTGTCCGCGAGGAAGACTAGGAGTCGGTGGAGGGGGGTGGGCTGGGGGAAAGGGCTGTCTGCAAACGCAGTTCAACGCCGCTGCCTCTGAAACAGAAAATTGGGAAACGGGGGTGGGGGTGGGGCGGGAAACACCCAATTAGGTAGCACAGCACTTTGGTTTCACTAAGATTTTAAGAGGCAAGTAGGAGACACAACACACACACAGTGGATTAGGGTGCGTTTGAAGGAATTCACTCTTATCAAATCGCAACTTGCAGGAGAAAAACAAAACAGCCCCTCTTCACTGGGTGGACCGAGGGGGTGCCGGCGGGGGCAGCCTGGAGGGGGCGGCCCGCAGGGTGCTGTGGTACTGGCAATAAGCGCGCGGCTCCGGAGCTGTAGGGAAGTCGGTCTGCTCTGGACGGTGTGTCAGGCAGACTCAGCTGCTATACTTACCGCATTTTATTAAACACAGGGAAAGCATTTAGGAGAATAGCAGAGAGCCAAATCTGACCTAGAAGTTCAAAGGCCAAAGGTCAAGCAGGCTGTAACCCCATCATCACTGGCGTTATTAAAGAATTCCCATGTGTGAAAAGGTAGGTCAGATTCCCCTGCCCCCCCACAGCCCCTTCCCCGCTCTGCCCCCCACTCGAGCCTTACAACACTTGGGTTTGCGGCGGCCGTCGGGCTGCGGGCGCGGCCAGGTACTGAGCGAGGCTGCCGCAGGTGCTCTGCGTCCAGGTGAGGCCCTAGAGTCCTTGGGAGCTGCGACGTCGAGGGGGAGGAGGTATTTATGATAGGTATATAGAACACAAGGGATATAAAGTGAAAGAGTTTTTACTAATATATATTTTAAGATTGCACACAACATACACCAGAAGATGTGAAATTTGTTTGTGGCAATTAAGTGGTCCCAACGCTCAGTGCTTTAAAAAAGAAAAAAGAAAAAAAATTGGACAGCTACTTCTGGGAAAAACAACATTACTCCAAAAATAACAATAATGGGAGCAAATACAAAAATAACCAAGTCCTCTGAAGGCATCTCACGTAACTGTAGACTAGGAAATGCAAGCCCCAAATACCAGGAAATCGACGTTGCTGCATCACATATTTAACAATGACAAGATGTTCCGGCGTTTATTTTCCGTGCCGTGTTTTCCCTTGCCTTATGGCTGAAGTGTTCGCTAGAATCCACCGGGTCATGTCGAGGGGGGTTCAGCTGAAAGTTTGGCTTTAGCTCCCTCCTCCCTCCCCCCTCCCCCCAAAACTCCCTTTTGGGGAACAAAAAGTGAGTAAACAGGAAACCTACTTTTTATGTGCTATGCAAAATAGACATCTTTAACATAGTCCTGTTACTATGGTAACACTTTGCTTTCTGAATTGGGAGAGAGAAAAAAAAAAAATGTAGCAACAGCATTTTAAGGTTCTCGAACCTCCAGTGAATACCTGCAAAAACGAGTTGCAACGGAAATTATTCTTCTCTGTTTCCTGAACCTGAAAATGATGTTGGTCCAGAGTGCGTGTGTGTATGTATGAGTGGGTGTGCGGTATACGTGTGTACATATATGTATAATATATATCTGCAATATATATTATATATATCTATATCATATTTCTGTGGAAGGTTGCCGTGGCGACCAGCCACAGTACATATGTAATTCTTTCCATCACCCCAGCCTTCTCCTTCATGTGCATTCGTACAAGATTTTCTTGTAAGCCATCAGAAGTTACCTTTAGTATGGGGGAGAGGGGCAAGAAGGGGGGAAATGGGAAATAGTCTGATTGTAATGAAATCAAACGTGTGTATCACCGGTTGGCTACATTTTGGTTATATGCTAAACTGTGAAAAATCAGATGAATTGATGAAGAGTTACCTGCGACCAATGGAAACGTGTTCTGTGCGTCTGTTTTGTGTCTGGTGCAGAATATGACAATCTACCAACTGTCCCTTTGTTTGAAGTTGGTTCAGCTTTGGAAAGTTACTGTAAATGCCTTGCTTGTATTATCACCCGTAGTCACCTGACTTTGGAATTTGCACCATAATGTTTAAGTGAAGATGCTGTAAATAGGTTCAGATTTTACTGTATATGGATTTGGGGTGTTACAGTAGCCTTATTCACCTTTTTAATAAAAATACACATGCAAACAAGACAGAAATGGCTTTTCTTACCCAGATTGTGTACATAGAGCAATGTTGGTTTTTTATAAAGTCTAAGCAAGATGTTTTGTATAAAATCTGAATTTTGCAATGTATTTAGCTACAGCTTGTTAAACGGCAGTGTCATTCCCCTTTGCACTGTAATGAGGAAAAAAAAATGGTATAAAAGGTTGCCAAATTGCTGCATATTTGTGCCGTAATTATGTACCATGAATATTTATTTAAAATTTCGTTGTCCAATTTGTAAGTAACACAGTATTATGCTTGAGTTATAAATATTTTTTCTTTCTTTGTTTTATTTTAATAGCCCGTCATAGGTTTTCAGTCTGCTTTAGTTCCACATCGCAGTTAGCCCCCGACAAGGAGATCCGGGAGCCACATTCCACGTCTGTTTCAAACTGAATTTGTTCTTAAAAAAATAAAATATTTTTTTCCTATGGAAAAAGCGCCTTCAAAGTATTTTCCTTTTCTTTTTTTCTTTTCTTTTTTCTTTCCTTTTTTTTTTGTTTGTTGTTTTAATTTACCTTCTACTCTTTCCCTATGATGACAGTTATCCGGGGCCTTCTGCCCGTGGGCACTTCTGTGCCCGTTTTTAAATCGGGCCATGCAGACATCATTGGGCGTGTTAATCTCCCAAAGAGCCATGAGCCCTTTGGTTTCCCCATAAAACTATCGAACTCACACTTTACAAGTATTGTTAGGAAGTCCTAATCGCTCCGAACAAGAACCTGGCCCTAGTTTCACCTGGGTCTCACAGTCGGGACAGTGACCTACAAAGTGAGCTGTGGGAGGAGAGGAGGGAAACGCTCTTCTGTTATCTCGGCGCATAATCCACACTGATCTTGTTTCCACTCAAGCAAGGCAGTTTGCTATCAGCAGCTTCAGTTTTCTTCACGGGCTAATCCCAGAGGAAGGAAAAAGTCAGACGTTCTTTGTAAAATTTTAACATTGATAAAAGCACGTTTTGTGGTGCTGGGTTGAGGCGAGCCCGGGGCCGGCAGTGAATTTCACTGCGTTTTCAATGCTTGCCTTCCTGGGGAAGGTGACCAAGGTGACTGGCACTCTGACAATTGCGAGTGTTTTCCTCGCTCTCATGGGCTTGGAGGTGTTGAGACTGGTAGCCAGGCTTCCCTCCCTCAGGGGAGAGCTGCGTCACCTGCAGGATGTGAGTAGCCCAGGAGTCATGCAGAGGCAGCCACCAGTTAGGGAAAAGTGCTCAGATCTCTATCTGTATTATTTCAGGTTAATTCTTACCGTAGGGAGTGAGGTATTTTAGGGAGAGGGGATGAGAAAGTCCACTGACACGAGGAAGCGATCCTGAAGATTCTCCAGGCCCAGGTGACCTGCCCAAGGTCATCGTGCTAGTGCGTGAAGATTGACGTTTCAAAAGCTCCCCGGGAGATTCTCCTGAAAGGCTGGTTTTAGAAGTAGGGATCTTGCAGTGTCTGCCTGGCACAGTACTTGTACCAAAGAGATGCGTGTCAGATGTTCTCCTTCCTAAAAAACAAACAAAAACTCCAGAGGCCCACAGTTTTAGTTGACGCTGGAACAGTAGTTTCATCTTCGTTTTATTCTGCTGTGCCTAACTGCCCTCCATTGCAATTTACAGCCCAGTTCCTAAGTTGAATGCTCTACTCTGTATACCAAGATCACTAATGATTAGTCTGGGTTGAAAAAAAGAACAGAAGTATGGCATTTTCAGCATTTACTTTGGGGCCTCTCTTACCATTTAAATCAGCAAATACACCATGTCATCGTTTCCACTTTGTTTTCAAAACCACATTTTCCAAATCGAGTAAGCCAAGCCCAACGAAGAGGGCACGAAACGGGCCTTTTTGTTTTTCTTTTCAGCTGGCGAGGAGTCTCAGACACAGAAACCTCCCGCAGAGGTGGTTTCACCAGACGCTCGGGGTGCTCCTGAGAGGTGAGCCTGCCGTGGGACAGTGCCGCGCTGCGTCACTGAGTGTTGTCCCGGCCAGCTGGCCGTTCCTCAGAACAGCTCCAGCTATTGTCAGTTCCCTTTTGGGTAAAACAGTTGCCCATTCAGACGCTGTGATAAAGGTTCACTATAGAAACGAGGGGGAGGAATCAATAAAATATCAGTCACTGGACGTGCAGCTGACTGCCAGTCTCCGCACCTAGCCAAGATAAGAACCAGCAAAAAGTCCAGAGCGGCGATAGTTTCCTAACACATGCAGAAAATGGTGACTATCCTACTTTTGGGTTGGGTAGCAAATAGGCCTTCGGGTGGCTCGAACGGGGACAGAATTGCTCCTGTAGTGCAAGGGACACTAACCTGGGCGCTCCGCTTTTGTTTTTGTTTTTCAGTGGATTTGAGGTTATGTTTGTAATATTTACACTATAGACATACTTGTATGAAGGCAAGTTTTAAGTGTTGTAATGGGAAAGGGTATTTTCTACCCCTGGTGTAAATACAGAGGCATTGATTGGGGAATATTAAAGTACTATATTTATCTGTAATAAAGTATAGCATACCAGGTAGATGAAACCATTTTTAGCGATTAAACTGTGCACCAAGAGCTAAATGTACGCCCTGGCCAGGTGGCTCGGTTGGTTGGAATGTCATCCCATACACCAAAAGTTTGTGAGTTCGATTCCCGGTAAGAGCGCATATCTAGGTTTCGGTTCAATCCCCTGTCATGGTGTGTCCAGAAGGCAACCGATCGATGTTTCTCTCTCTTTCTCTCCCTTCCTCTCTCCCTCGAAAGTTAATTTTAAAAGAAAAAAGAAAAAAAATGCTAAAGATACATTCATTCCTCTCAAGGTTTTTATACTGTAATATATTGATTAATAGAATCTCCTAAAAACAATTCTCTTTTTTCAATATGTTTTTATTGATTTCAGAGAGAGGAAGGGAGAGGGAGAGAGAGAGATAGAAACATCAGTGATGACAGAAAGTCATCGATCCGCTGCCTCCTGCACACCCCCTGCTGGGAATCAAGCCTGCAACCCGGGCATGTGCCCTGACCGGGAATCCAACTGCGATCTCCTGGATCATAGGTCGATGCTCAACCACTGAGCCACGCCGGCCGGGCCTAAAACCAACTCTTCATATGAAATAAACTATATTTTAAAAAACAACCAACCCCCTAAAAAAACTTCCGCATACATTGCTACAAAGCATTAGTTGATAAAATGTGTTAAATGAATGGAAGGTGAGACCTGGCTTCCAGCTCTATTTCTGCTACTGATTGCTCCATGGCCTTTCAGCAAATCCCTCCAAGTTCTGTGCCTCCTCCGCCTCACCCGTAAAGTAATGGGTGGGACTCTAACACATTAAGGTCGCTTTTAACTTGTTCCAGGATTTGAAGCAAAGCCATCAGCATTTTCAGCTGTACAAAGTATTTTGATGAAAGCTTCTATTTTTATGCTGGTATCCCACAGGCAGAGCTCTGAAGACCACTAGAGGGGTCACAGTTAACCTCTCCCCCCACCTTTGGCTGCACCTGACCATTCACCTACCTCCTCCATCAGGAGCCCACACGGGCTTGGAGCTCTGCTGTTGGTTCTCTACCCTTCTTAGCATCAAAATTTAAAAACTCCAATAACTAATAATTTATATATATTGATTAAACCGGGAGCAATGCTCTTGTGTTTTCAACCTTTTATGCATAGTTGTTAAGCAGATCTTTTTTTTTTTTTTTTTTAATGTAAAAGCATTTTCAGGTCTGTGCAATCAGGCCTCCATCTTCTATATAAATATTTCATAAGGGCTCACCATGGGTCTGGAAACATGTTAGGTGGGTGGTGGTCTCTGCCACCAGTTAACTTAGCTCATATTCACTTTGGTGTCCTTGTAGAATTGAGCTTAATTTACTTACTTTACTTTCCCTGCTGTACCCGGAACACATCCTTATTACTTATACCTCTGATTCTGTATTCTGTAGCAAGGAACTGTATGACTGAAAACATCTTTTAGTTGAAAATTGTGCTATTATTTCCTAAGTGCCATTCGTGCTTAATAAAGAGATTAGAGTTTGTGTGTGTGTTTTGTTTTTAAAGCTATGGTGACTGTCTTAAAAAGTCCAAGAACAGTAGGGGAGATAAATGTCATCAAAGGAAAATGCTTATAATCAATTGAAGCCAAACACAAGATTCTTCTTCAGTATATCATTTTTGTTAAGTGGCTTCATTAACACAACATTAAAAGACCAAAAAAAAAAAGTGGTAGAAATTAATGTCTAACTCTAGGGTCCATCAAGTGGAGAAAGGAAAAAACAAAACAAAACAAAAGAAAAAACAGCTACAGGAATTGCTCAAAGCTCACCTTTCCTCCCTGTCTGTGAGTATTTGGTCTCAGTTCTTTATCATTGGGGTAATCTGCATATTACTCAAGATGTGAGAGGTTTCTATAAACAGAACTCCACATTTCTTTGTTTTACGTGTATAATTTAGTGTAGTTTGGATTCCTGTCCATCCCTTTGATGACGTGTCATTTGACTCAGAGAGAAAGCACACAACCCACGGCATCTGAGACACCCAAGTCTGGAACTTTTGGCTCCTTCTGTGACCCCCTGCAAACTGCACAGCTGGTCCTCCACCGTGGCCAGCCATCTGAATGTGGCTTCTTTGGGATATTCATGAAGATTCCTTAAGGTTTAACTTGATTACATGCATCTCATTCTGAAGTGTAGCTTATAAGACATGACAAATCCAAAAATATTATCTCTGAAAGTGTAGCTTATTAGCAGCAAACACAGGTTAGAAGAGAGCAATGATGTAGAGGCAGAAACACTGGTTTCAGCCATTCTCATCTAGAGCCCTTTCATTAGACTGCTCCACGACCCTGACAAGCAGCCCACCCAAGCAGATGCATGCTTATCTACAAGTCTAGAAGCTGCTGTACGGTGAACACACACCACATACACACATTAATTTGTTCACTTATCCGACGTGCATCTATTTAGTGCTTAAGATATGCCAGGCAGTGTAGGGCACTAAGCATCAGAGATGACATGAAAGACAGAATTCCTTCTATTGGGGAGTTCACAGTTCGGTCAGCAACTTAAAAACATTCATGCATGACCCATGGACACAGGTAATAGTGGTGGCGAAGGCCTGGGGCAGGGGATGGGCGCAAGGTAGAAGGGGTCAATGGGGAAAAAGGGGACATCTGTAATACTTTCAACATTAAAATTAAAAAAACAAAATAAAAATTACATAAAAATGTATTGCTTATAAAAAAAAAACTTTCATGAATAACAGTTAGGCAACTGAGATGCATGTATAAGAAGTAGTAACGATTATAACCACTCTGTTTTATTCCTATAGTATATTTTCTTTTTAAAGCATTTATTAGGAGCCTAGTTTTCATCCACTTATATCTTCTGTTACTGTGGGTTGAATTTTTTCCCTTTTAAATCTTTCATTACATATATGCCAACTGCTGGTTAGATGCTAAATTTAGTCTGACTGTTCTTCAGAACATCCTAGGACTTTGCCTTAAGTGCCTGCCTCTGGCCTTAAAGGGCAAATCAAAATGTTTCCAATTGGTTTCCAGCCCACATTACAATGTGTATGTGTATTTGAAAGACTGTTTCTTGGCTATAATTGGTAGTTTTCTTGTAGCTAGTTCTGAGGGAAGAATTGCAGAGAGCCCTAGGTCTGCTAACAGTAGTTAGCACTGAGCTCAAAAACAGCAGGGAAAAAAATGAAGTCTGAGCACCTGGACCTTCGCCAGAGCGACCTGCAAGTTCCAGGCCGCACAAGCATTTCAGACGGGCAGACACCAGGCTCCTCCTGCAGAAACTCAGGTCCCCTGCCTTTTAACTTCCCTCCTTGTAAAAGGGGAGAGAGAAGATAAGGGGCTCCTACCAACTCCCTTAAATATTTCCGATAAAAGTAATGACTGTGTTAATCTCACTGTAACTTGCATGGATTTATTTCTTCATACTGTTGGCTGGCTGTCAGGAAAAGCCCGGGACACACCATTTTCCAGGAGCCGAGTGTCAGAAGTTCAGGCCGTATGTAGCAGTCACACACATATTTATAAAAAATGTCTCCTGGACGTGGCAAAGGCACTATTCCCCATTTCCGAAGAGGAAGCTATGGTTTACTCTGTCAAACAATGAAAATTACACCTTGACGTCTCCTTCTCTCAGGCTTCCTCGCCACACGCCGGGGGGACAGGGTTTTGGCCACAGAAAGCTGCTGAAAGTGGGAAGCATCAGGGCTTGTGTACAAGGCAGTGAGCAAGGCTCACAAGCCTTTGTGTGCAGTGATCGTTACAGACACTGGGAGAGGCAGCCCTGGCCTGGAACGCAGCGCCACTCGCCCCCTAAAGAATGACCAGGAGGGACATACTTTCTTCCTGAGTCACCACCACCTTAAGGACCTGGAGAGAATGAATTAAAGTCATCTGGCTTTTCATCCCCCTGTGCGTTGTTTTTAAGAGTCTCATTTCTTCTAACTTGAAGAACAGATTCCAGAAAAGTGTTTGAAATATGCTCCAGAATTTTTTAAACGGCATTACCAGCCAAGCAGGTACTGTGATTACAACAGTGATTAAGAAGTTTAAATAGTCTGGTTATGCTTAATAAGGTTGCCCTAGCCTTTTATAGGCCCGAATAGAAATGCTTTTAGAGAGCTTGTTGGGCTACAGACCATCATCACCACTGCTTTCCCTGAGGTGTCTTGACTTCAGATTTTCTTGCCTGTTCCTGACATTCTAATGTGGCTACTTCTGAAGTCCACCCACATCATCCCTGACGTGGGAAGACGGGAGGTCTGTGAAGCTCTTTGTTTCATGGTGGGATGCTTTCCATGGTTTAGAGTCATTTTATTTTCCTTAGCTTTTTACTTTGAAACTTTTCAGGTATACACGAAAGGTGAAAGACCAGGACAATGAACTCCCACGTATCTACAATGTGGATTCAACAATGAACATTTCACACATACACACATGCTCTGTGCTTGTACACACACACACACACACACACACACATACACCACAGCTTTGGCTGAAGCATTTGAAAGTAGTTGCAGACCTCAGGAAACATTCTCCCCACATTTTAGCATCTAAGAAGAAGGAATCTCCCTCAAATAAGCATAATACCATTATCGACCTTGAGAAAATTAATGAGAATGTCATGATATATTCAACTGGTCTGTTAAACTTATTTTTTTTATCTTTTAAAATGTTGGATTCAAATAGCACTGTAGCTGCGTTGGTAGGAAATTATAAGTTTCCTTTCCCATCCCCTCCTCCATCCCTCAAAATAACCATCATAAATAGAATATTCTCTATTGGTTAAGAAAAATATTGTATGCATACACTTGCATATAATTGCACGTTTCTTTAAAAATGATCTTTATAGAGGTCACCCTGAGATACACTGTTCTATGTCATGCTTTTTTGGTAAATAATATATCTTGGAAGTCTTTCCTTATTGGTACATTCAGATCTACTTTAAAAAAAAAAAAAAAACCACCACATAATATACCACAGTTTATTTAAATCATCGCCTGCTGGCAAAATTTGATTTTTAATCTACTACACACAATACCTCATGAGCATCTCATGGTTAGTGGCGGAGACAGTGGGGCTCCTCGGATAATTTATGTACTCCCCTGTTTCTCCCAGCCTCGCTTGCCGTTAAGTTGAGGGCAATGGGCCAGAATGGGAATGATGCGTGAAGCGTAAAAGAGAAGATAGAGGCTCCCCACGCTGCACTCCTCTCCTGCTGTTGTGACTGAGGACGTCACAAGTTCCCAAGGGTGTAGCTCAAAGGAGGTGGAGGCTTGGCCAGCCTGAGTCCTCGAGTGACTGTGTGGAGCAGAGCCTCCAGCCGGGGGAGCTTGTTACTGTGAGAAATCAAATTTACATGTTAAGCCAGAAGATTTGGGGGTTGTTTGTTACTGCAAAGTGTACCACCTCTCTTATCTCATACATGATTAACCTCTGGAGCTACTTTTCCAAGTAATACCCTTAAGGTAAATAAATTCCCAGTGGTGGAATTATAGTACTAAAGGGAATGCAGATTTGAAATTTTTGTAGATACTGCCAGATTGCCTTCCAATTTCCTTCTTTTTATTTTCCTGGTTTAAATATGTAACTTCTGCTCCACTCCATTGCCTCCCTTCTCCAGTTCGTTTACATTTTTACTCTGTGATAGGCTGTAAAACCTACAAGAGGCAAACGGATGAAAAAGATTAATACCAACAGGAGCTTTTTGTGTGTGTGTTGTACTTAAAAATACCACCTCTGTAAGTAGCAACTGTTAAGACATTATGTATCACTTTGATGCCAAGTTTTGGAAAGGAATAAGTCACATGCATAAACATGTATCAATGTTCATTAGTGTATCCGCTACTAATACAGGATCCAGTGTACCCAGAACTGGGTCTCTTGAGTTGTGGACCTGAGATCCTAATGTAAAGACAACATATTTTTGCTTCTAGTAGAGAAGATGCCCAAGTATAAGCCACTTAGTCACAGTCAGTTACCTTGCTAATGTAAACCACAGTGTGTATCCAGGGTCTAATAGAAATTTCATCTAGTAAGATTCAGGCAGTAATTCTCTCATGAATTTCATACACTTTACTTCGGTTTCTGTTTTTACTATGTGGGCATGGACTGAGATCGGGAAGCAGTAAGAGGATGTGTTAATAGTTCTGTATAAACAGCAGGAGACATGGGCTTTTTTTCGGTTCACCTCCTACTTACTGAGTATCTCCCCAAATGACTGCTCATTTGCCAAAACTTGTGCTGGAAGCTTTGTAGGAGAATTAGGAAGCACCCAAGATAAAGCTGTTGTTAAAGTAGCAAGCACAGCCAGGTACCTTAATCTTAGTTTTCAGGAGAAACATATTCTTTTTAGGTAAATAAATTTTGTTTATTAAGAAAAATAAAATTTTAGGAAAATGAAGAATTGTTCTAATAGAAAGTGATGGCTCTCCACTAAGCTAGTTCTGTAAACTGTGCTGCCCAGTTTTAAAACAGAGCCTCCTGCCAGACAGAGAGAGACCAATACTGCATGGTGTCACTTATATGTGGAATCTTTTTTAAAAAGTCAAACTCATAGAAACAGAGAGTAGAAACGTGGTTGCCAGAGGCTGGAGGGTGGAAAAATAGGGAGAGGTTGGTAAAAGGATACAAACTTTCAGCTCTAAGATGGATAAGTTCTGAGGATCTAATGTATAATATGGTGACTATAGTCGATAGCACTGTATTGCATAATTGAAATTTACTGAGAGTAGGACTTAAACGTTCTTACCCCTCCCCCCCAAAACGATAAACATGTGAAGTGACAGATGTGTAGATGTGTTAACTGACTCAGTAGGGGAACCCTTTCATAATCTATACATATATCAAAATCATCATAACGTACACTTTAAACATATTACAAGTTTTTTTTGGTCAATTATACCTCAATGAAGCAGGAATTAAAAAAAAAAATTAAAAAAATAGAGCTTCCTGTATCCGAAGCCAGAGGTTCAGATTCAATAAGGACTGGAGTGTGACCCAAGAATTCTTTTTCCCCCCAACGAGCATCAAAGATTACTGACTTACAAATGGCTGATAAGGGCTTGGCGTTTTCTCTTTCATGGGGGTATTTCCTTTTTAAACAGTGCTCAATCTCTTCAGTGAAAGGATGGAAACTCTCTGACATAATTCCAGTTACAGATAAGAAGGAAGAATGGGGTTGAGGGGGTCTGTGTGTATATAGTTTTCCCTGGACAGTAATTCAGAACTGCTTAGGGCTAGAACTAGAACTCAGCTCTCTGTCTCCCTAGATCGAAATGCATGTGTGGTTGTCCACTGCGTCTTGTCCTAATCCTCAAGAACCACCGTTTATGGACAGGCACCTACTCTCTAGGCCTCTTTAATGCCCACTTGGGCCTCGCATATCTGCATATATTATAGATGTTGCAGAATGGAAACTGAGCCAACAGATCAGAGAATTTAAGCAGAGGGGCTGGTGCCTGCCAGCGTGGCTCAGTGGTTGAGTTTCAACCTATGAACCAGAAGGTCACAGTTCTATTCCCGGTCGGGGCACATGCCCGGGTTGCTTGCAGGCTCGATCCCCAGTAGGGAGCAGGCAAGAGGCAGCCGATTAATGACTCTCTCTCATCATTGATGTTTCTCTCTCTCTCTTGCTCTCCCTTCCTCTCTCTGAAATCAATTATACCTCAAAAACATACTTAAACAGAGGGGCTGGCAAAAGAATCAAGTCGGTTTGGAATGAGTGTAATAATGCACCTCTGCTTTATCCTACCTCCCAGCCACCCAGGCCACATGTTGTGGGGCCTCCTGCAGATGCCCTCCTGGGCTTGCCTCCTCCTGGCGGGCCCTCTTCATCCCATCACCAAACTGCAAAGTGCGCTGTGGTATGAACCACACCCACCGAAATCTCCCTGTTTAGTATCTCAGTTCCTCCACCCCCAAATTTCAACTGTCTAATCTGATGAACAGTTTTTAAAGGTTAGAAGGCCTTGCTCAGGAAACACATGGTTTATTTAACTCAGGCCTTCTGAAGACAATGCCCGTTTTTCTTGTTTTTCCTAATAAAACGTCAGCCCATAGCAAGTCGATAGAGAAATATTTTTTTGGCAACAAAAGCCTCTCTGTAACATTCAAATTACGCCTTTTCTGTCCAGATGTAGAATTGGCTTTGGCTGTAGTTCCCCCGAACAGTAAGGACCATGAACACTCTGTTTTTTCTTAGAGGCATTGAAAAGCTGGGAGAGGCTTTTAATTATTTCAGCGAATGCAATCAATAGCTAATGGAGATAACGAAGAAGAGAGAAAATGGAATCCCCTTGTTTTCTTCTAGGCGCTTTCCCTTTCTTTTTGCCAATTTCCACATGCAGGGAAATAACTCACAGGGCTTGCACTCTCGGGACCTGAGCGACGGGAGGTTTAATCAGAGCATTATAAAAACACGTTAGACAAAGACCACATTGCCAGGAAGAGCAGGCTGGACCGGCCAGGGATATCTCCCTCTGCGTGTGGAATCCTGTGGTTTGCAACTCAGTGCAATGCTGAGAATCATCACATCTTCCCTACTTCCTGCGCTGTGCAAAATCTGCAGGTGGTGGCTTCCTGTTCAACCCAAATTATGCAGTATTTGGTATGCAAAGGGGCCCTTTCAAAAATACAGGGCTGTCATAATCACAGCTTTCATGAAAGACAGCTAAAAGTGCATGTCTACTGGTGACGGATGGCGGTGGACTCCAGTTCCTGCTGCTTATTTGCTATCAGTTCTTGAGGAAGCGACTTAACCACCTGGAACCTCAGTTCCTTCATCAATGGAAAGAGGCCTATTAACCCCCACCTTACAAGCTGTTGTGAAGATTAGTGAAGGTATCACATGTAAAAGGGCCTAGAAGGTAATAGGCACTCAATGATCTTTGAACAGAATTTCTACATTTCAAATACTGATCTCAAGACTTGGCTTTGTGATGGGTTTTACTCTTGACCACGAGTAATCCCATGTTGCCGATTTTTTTTTTTTTTTAAGCTGTACTTCTTCTAACGGACATGAAAAGTATTATAGTGACAATGTTTACATATACAGCATTGTTAGATGACTCTAAACGAAGGGGAAAACCATTAGCAATTTTTTCCAGAGTAAGGAAAGAATACACCCTCTTTGCACCTCACTGTTTCGCCTTTATTATTTAAGCCAATGCCAAAATACGCTTTATATAAGGTGCTACTGATTCGGACCCAAAATAAGGTTTTGTTTTTCTGGTTTATATTGTAATAAACCAAGATACATGGTAGCTTTAAAAATATAAAGGAGTACATCGAATATATCGCTGCTAAGGTTCCTGCTCATACGTCAGTGCTCCACATTTGCTAGCTGCAGCCAGAGAGCAAAACTTTTCCTAACACAGGTAAGGACAAATGTAGAGATGTTCACAAACAGCCACTGAGTCCCAGAATTCATGAGATGGGGATGGCTCTGCATCTGGACCGGCTGCAATAGTGTAGTTCTCACAAATTGGTAGAGAATCGGACCATCTTCACAGTCCAGCTAATGGATGTACAAATTCCCCTCTAACCAAATGTCATGGACTGAATTGTGTCCCTTCTCAAATTCATATGTTGGGAGTCCTAACCCGCAGTAGCTCAGAACGTGACCATGTTTGAAGACAGGGTCTTTATAGAGTCATCAAGTTATAGAGTGAGGCCATTAGGCTGGGCCCTAATCCAGTATGACTGGTATCCTTATGAAAAGGGGAAATTAGGACACAGACACGGAAGGAAGAGGTTGTGAAGACACAGGGAGAAGACAGCCATCTACAAGTCAAGAAGGGAGTCCTGGAAAAGATTCTCCGTCCCAGCCTTAGAAGGAAACGATCGTGCCAATGCCCTGTCCTCAGATTCCAGACTCCAGAATTGCGTGAGAACTCATATCTATTGTTTAAGCCACCTGGTCTCTGGTTCTTTGTTACATCAGCTGTAGCCAATTAATACATCAAATATCTCTCCCAGTTAGTTATTGGTCTGAAAGAAATTCCTAGGCTCCTTGTCACCTGCCTCCCATAGCCTATAAAGCCATGTGCTTTAGCCTATATGAGGGAAAAAGATGCTTCAGTGGGAAACTAGACATTATCTGGAGCAGGAGATGACACGTGTTTTTTGTGAGGGGCCAGGTGGCCAGCATTTTAGGCTGTGTGGGCCATAAGATGTCTCTTGTGACTATTCCATCCTGCTGCTGTGGTGCGAAGGGAGCCATGGGGAGGCCGTGTTCCAACAAACCTGCACAGAACGAGAGGAGCGGGCTGGACTTGCGGTTCCCCAGAGCAGAGCACACTGCCGGGCCACCCGACGCACGCCTTCCTGTGCCCTCGAGCTAATGCAGAGCTGCACGAGTTATAGACAACTGACAGCCGTGCGATGTCCAAAGACGCGGAGATCACTCTATCCAGACGCAGGCGTTCTACGGACGTGCTTGCCCCTCGGTGGGAGAAGCTGGGTCACCTCCTTGTTAATGTTCCTGCTCTAACATGGTTGTTCTTCGTGTTCTTTTTTATACTGGTTGCATCTTCCCTGTTGCCTTATTAATGTGTGAAGTGAAATCTTTGGTGTGTGTTCATTTTCACGTCAGTCTGAGAACCATGATCCTATTCTCTTCTACCTGGTTTTGGAAATTATGCTTTAACCCTGGGTGAAGGGGTTATGTTATCCAGGCAGATTAAAATGTTGGCTGTTATGTCCTACGAAAACACCCAGAAGCCCTGGCCGGGGCTGCTCAGTGGTTAGAGCGTCGGCCGGTGCACCGAAGGTTTGTGGGTTTGATTGCCAGTCAAGGGCATGTACTTGGGTTGCAAGTTCGATCCCTGGCCCCAGCTGGAGCACATGCAGGAGGCAACCAATTGATGCCTGTCTCTCATATCGATGTCTTTCTCTTTCCACCCTCCCTCCCTTCTACTCTCTCTAAAAACCAATGGAAAAAATATCCTTGGGTGAGGGTTAACAAAAAATAAAAAAATAAAAAAATAAAAACACTAAGAAGCCCACGTGTATGAGGCGGTGACTAATAAAGTTTCAGTGTAGCAGGCTGTCCCTTGTATTGGGTTGGTGGGTGCCAACCAGGAACCTGGGCAGCCACACAGAGAGATGCAGAGCTTGGCGCAGGGGCCTGGAATTCAACAGATCTTGTCCTGCATTCACTGTTCGTGACCTTGGGCGTCTCCCATGAGCTCTATAGTCCAAAGCTTCTCACCACAAAATGGGCATAATTGCTGTATGTACCACACAAGGGATGGTAGGAATCAAACGAGACAGTGACTATAAAAGATTTGTCATAAAGTGTAGCACGTTCTAAGAGCATGATAAATACCATCAGGTAATTAAATGCAGGCAGTTATTATCATAAAGGCAACAATGAGGACACAGAGAGGGTTTGAGGGGGCCTGTGACACAAGAAGGAAAAATGTTTGCCCTAGCCTTAATTTTATCTGGGTGGCAGCATTACATTTTTCGAGAGGACTGCGAGCAGCAAGTGGAACCATGGCAAAGAGCATAACTTTTTCATATTTCCCAAACTGGAATTTCCTCGCGAATTTTCTGCCAGTGATTCATACTTGCATATTTTATGATAAGTATGTAACAAAAACAGCCAGTCCCAAAGCTATTCCCACAAAGGGTTGTGAGGAGGGACAGGCTGTGCTGCTGCTGGACCCAGCACAGCCAGGGAAGGCCCCAAGTTTGGGTCGCGACGCTGGGCTAAAACGGTGTGGTCTAAGAGGCCAGAAGTTCTGTCGTCTTCAGGGCTGCTTTTCATTTCCTGGCGTACATCTATGCTGACTTTGAGTACATCAAGTCTCAAAACATGTTTTGAATTGGTTACTTATTTTTTATGTATGTATTTGAAGTCATTCTTATTTTTTTAAAGGGTTCTGTTCTAATTATGTTTCAAAATGAAAGCACACACCAAAAGCAAACCCCCTCACATTCACCAAATACGCAGTGAACTGCGGCTACACACAAGGGATACAGGATGAAGGTGACTTAGCCAGTCACCAAGAGGCTTTCAGGCCTCAGAGAAGGCGGGTAAGGACGCTCCTTATTGTAGCCCTAAGGAAGGTGAGGTTGGGCTTCTATTAGGGCTGCGGCTTCTGGGGTAACATCCACCAGAGGCTCCTATACAGCGGCTCTAACGTTTCCCTAGGCCTAGAGGGAAGGACTCTGCGGATGTGTTCCGGGCTGGTGATTAGGGGGAGCAGGGCAAGGAAGCCTCGTTGCCATAGCTCCCTTGTGATTAGCATCATAAGTGAATCACGCTGTGTGTGCGGCTCCATTTCTCGGGGTTCTGTGTTTAGCTCATGCCATGAAGATAATATGCTACTTTTGATCTCACCATGAAAGAGACAGACAGATAGCGGTCATTGTGTTCCACAGGCAAGGGGTATGATACCTGAGCTCTGATGGGGATGAGGCACCAGCTAAGCATCTTCAGGCAGGTCCAGTTAACTCAGCATGAGCTCAAACCCTCACGGTCCTGCCCCTGGCCCAGTGCAGGCTGGAGACGCTGATTGTGAAGTCCTTTTGATTGTAACCCAGTTATATGTGACACAGTTACCTAGTGCAGACACACACACACCCCATACACTCACACATACAATATACAACTAAAACGTTTCATGAAACATTTACCATTACCATAAGTGATGTAACCTGATATTTTGTATATTTTTTATTCTATTTCAGTTTTTTTCAAAAACAGTGTAACTCATTATATTTATTTCACAACTCTTTTCCAACTTCCTATGGGTCAAGTTCCACACTTTGAAAATTACTGGTAGGAGTTTCATGCTTCTCAAAAGGAACTCAGGGTAATATGGGCATTAAGCTAAGGTCATTGAAGCAGTTAACAAAGTGAGAAATATTCTTACATCCACATATTTTACTTCTTAAAATCTTGTTTCATAACAAGTACAGGTTTCTAACAGAGTCTGTGCCTCAGTTTCCTCATTTGTAAAGTGGGGAAATGAACACTACCAACTTCATAGTATTGCTGCAAAGGTTAGATGGGTTAATAAAAGTAGAGTGCTTGAAACAATACCTTTACAGTGAAATTGTTAGCTTTTATTACTATTACTATTGTTATTGCTGTAGTTAGATACAGCAGATTTAGTGAAAGGGTAAAGATACAAACAACTTTAAATGATTATTAATTTTTTTAAAACCATAACTGAGGATGGAAACTTTTGCTTCCTTTCACTTCTCATTTTAGGGCGACCATCAAAAATTGCAATTAACATACATTTTCAAATTATCAGCTCCCATAGGATTTGTCTTAATAATCTTTACCCAGTTACAACTGACACTATTTCCACTAATATATTATTAGCACAATAGGCGAACAAAAAGAATATTGGCAAGCCTTTATTTTAAAGAATCCACAAGTTCCATCTCTATTATGAAGACTTCCTCCAAAGGCTCGGCTAACCCTGTCGCTTGTTTAATTGAACTTTAGGACAGGTAGAGGCTCCGTTCCAGGGCTGGGCTTTGTCACTCACCTGTGGTTTGAGATCTCGGCCTGTGCTTGAACTCTGTCACCTCTGGATACATTCCCATCTTAGGGCGGCTAGAGGGCTAGGGTTGTTACCTGCCCAAGATTTATATCTACGAGGAGCTGAGGAGTTTCCTGGGAAAGGATCACTGGGAAACCAGAAAGAGACGGGACTCATCGGTTTGATTCAAGGCCATGTGCCAAGGCCCAAGAGAAATCTGATTCAGAATGTCACACTCTGCCCCCTCCATAGCCCCTGGCCTAGCCCTCATATGCTCACATTAGAGTCCTGGGCAAGGGGCTGAGATCAAAGCAACATACAAGTTAGAAGAGCAATTTCACCAAAAGCTCTGATGCCTGGTGAGAACACAGGCCTCACTTCAACGCAGAGAACACCTAGGCACGCCCAGCACCAGCCAGGCACTTTGCTGGCCCGCCCCTGGAGGCACAGATGGAACAAGCAGCCACGCTTTCCACGGTGATGGCGCCACCAGGGCCATCTGGTGCAGCAAGCACAGCGGCACTGCCCTGGGCAAGAGTGTCAGCGGGGACACTTCAGTGGGCGCCTCTGCGACTCGGCAACAACGGGCAGCTGTTCCACGGACAACTGGAGCAGAGGGAGGAAACCGGTATCTCCTGCAGTCTAGAGGCATCTGTCCGCGCATATCACACATTCACGGAGCCTGCACTCGCTAAGGGGAATGGAAGGAAGCGTGCAATGGAGGTGGACATGCGAGAGAAATACTGAGCAGTGAGTGGAATCAGGGGCCCATTTACCTCTAGGTTAGTGTGATCCCAGAATCACAAATTATCTTTCCAATGCCGGTGTTTGAGACCCGGGCCCACAGACAGTGCAGTGGATGCTATTCAGGGATCTGTGAACCCAGTCAGAAAACCAAACCAAACCAAACCTGCCTGCATCTTTATTTGCACTAACCTCTGATTGAGACTTGGCATTTTATGAAATGTCAGACAGAGAAAGAAGAGTACCGTATGACCTCTCTTAAGTGTGAAATTAAAAAATTGAAAAAAATCCACAAAAAGTGAACAAACTTAGACACCCAGGACAGATTGGTGGTTGCCAGAATGTGGGGGGCTGGAGGTCGGGGTGGGAGAAATGAATAAAGGAGACCAAAAAAAAAAAAAAGAGGAACATTTTCATTGTCAGGTAGGACTTCCTTCTACCACCCTCTCTGTCACATCAGGACATGGGATCAGCTTGGTCAGGCTGGTCATTCCTAGAGAAATTTGCTTAGCCAGGGAGCAGGCAGGTAACAGGAGCTCTGGCAGCCAGGAGTCATGAGTCAAAGCAGAGATGGGAGCTCCAGACATAAGGATTGGGGACCAACTGGGGAGAGCCCGACAGAGCCTGGGAAACCAGAAGTCAGATAAAGAGAAATGCCGAGGAGCCTGGGGGTGGTAAAGGGGACGGGGCTGCTCCTTACCTGGTCGGTTCCCACGGCCTGGCTCTGGCGCAGCTGACTAGCCTCCAGCTGACTCAGCCCTGGTGAGGCTGCCCTCCCAGGTGAGACCTAACTGATTCCAGACCCGGCGGCCCCACCCTCGTCTGCAAAGGCTTAGCTCATCTTGACATGCACTCATCTCTGAGAATCTGGTTGCCCATTTTTAAGAAGATTGCTTCACAGCCGAGGAGGAATGCTACCCGGCAAAGCTATCATTTAGAACTCAAGGTTAGATAAAGAGCTTCACAGATAAGAAAAAGCTAAAGGGGTTCATCACCACCAGAAAGCACTACAGGAAATGTTGAAGGGTCTTCTTTAAGAAGAAGCTAATGAACAAAAGAATCTGATGAACTAAATAAATCTAGAGACATTGAAGCATGCAAAAGACAATCATATTTCAGAGGAAAGAGGGAAGGGGGGTGGAGGGTGGGAAGAGATTAAGCGAAGAAGTTATATGCATATATGCATAACCCATGGACACAGTCAATAACGGGGTGAAGGCCTGGGAGCGAGGTGGAGGGGGTCAAGGGGGGAAAAATGAGACACCTGTAATACTTTCAACAATAAAGATAAATTATTAATAAATAAATAAAAAGAGGCAGTAAAACAGGAGTTCTTAACCAATTTTTCAGCCAAGGACCCAAAGAGCAATCTAGTGAAGCCCATGGATCGCTTCTAAGAACAGGATTTTAAAAACCATAACATAAAATACATAGGACACCAAAGAAACCAATGATAGTGAAGTAGTTATCACAGGAAGCCAAATACCTTGAAATACAGCTACCAGAATATTAGAATAATTGCAATGTAGTAGTATCCATGTCTCTTTATTAGCCCATTAAGTAGTAAGATCTGCATGTAGCTCAGAAGTAGCGATGAGTGGCAATGACATTTCAAGGTAGTTGCCAAAAGTGCGATGTGCGGTGAAATTAGGGACACTTCCTGCTGGTGATATAGTGACACTTTTAGGGAAAGAATGGTGTGTTTCCCTGCTTCTCATAGAATAGCATGGGGCTTATAGGGGGATTTCATTTAAAAAGCAGCATCCATGGATGCTGCTGATTCACTTAGGAAAGGCAAACATTCCATTTCTCAGTTGAAAACTACTGGAGGAGAGTAGCTGTAGAGCAATATTAAAAATGGCTTGAGCACATTGTTTTGGTTAAGAGTAGGGCTTTGCAGTCAGACCAGCTGCTGCAATCCCAGCTCGGTCATCTTCTCCCTCTGCCACCAGAGGTAAGTTGCTTTACCTCCATTAGCCTCAGTTTCCCCTTCTGTCATAACAACACCCCTTATAGAATTGTTATGAGGAACATGTGAGACCACACTCCGAGGCACCTGGCATATAGCTGAGCACATGCTACATAGTTAATACATCTTATTATTTTATTTTCTATTATTCAGACACTAAGCATACAGGCTTAAATGAGCAAGAGTTTAAGGGGTATAATTTGCTTATAAACTCCTATGGTGGTGTTATACTTAAATGGACTTAACCCAATGCTATGTTAGAGTGTTGGTAACAAAAATATCGGTAAGGATGAGTGGTCTTTAGAAAGAGAGGGAGAGAGTTCAAGGAAGGAAATAGGCTGGTACAGAGGAAGCCTCAGTACATATCCGAGACCCAAGGGGAATGGTTTCACCCTGAATCCTGGGAGAATGGGGAAATATTTGGGGGCAGAGCACAACAAAGCAAAACAGAGGAGGGACTGCGACGGTCACTGGCATAACTGGGAATAGGAGAATTTTATTTTTCAATGAAAATATTTTCCCTGGAAATAGGAAAAGGGATGCCTGTAAAGATAATGCATTAACCATTTCCCTTTATATTCCCTTCAACATATTCAAAGCAGAAAGTGTTTTCATTTGACTTTCCTCAAAACAATTCATACAACTAGAAAAAGTTGGGCATAAAGAGTGGGGAATAAACTGAACAGGCACTTTCTGCTTTGAAGAGCTTACAATTCCTGGTATTTCTAAGGCAAAGCCATCTACAAACATAAGCAGCATTAACATAGGGTGAGGCAGAGTGGGGTTTTTTGTTTGTTTATTTTTATTGTTTGTGTAATCAATAGGATCCTATTTGGACCTAAAATAAACCATTTATTAATTCTGGGGATTTGGTCTGAAGACTTCTTTTCAAATTGAACTTATATGAAGAGACAAAGGGCCCAAAATAGCCAACATGATCTTGAAAGAGAAGAACAAAGTTGGAAGACTGACACTACCCAACTTCAACGCTTACTGTAAAGCCCCAGTAATCAAGACTTGCGGTGCTGGTGAAAGAATGGACCAGTTGACAGTGGAACAGAATAGAGAGCCCAGGAATAGGCCCACATCAGTACAGTAAACTGCAACAGAATGAAGGAAGGACAGTCTTTTCAACAAACGGTGTTGGAACAACTAAACATATTCTTACCACATCCACACGCAAAAATATCATTCTCGACGCAGACATTACACCCTTCACAATAATTAACTCAAGTGGGTTACAGATATAAATGTAAAATGCAAAATTATAAAACTTTTAGAAGATAATAGGAGGCAATCTTGATGACTTTGAGTTTGCCAATGGTGTTTTAGACACACAACCAAGGCACAATTCTGTAAAGAAATGATTGATAAGCTGGACTTGAATAAAATGTTAAAAATCTGCTTTGTAAGACAAACTGTCAAGAGGATGAAAAGACAAGGCACAGACACTCACAAATATTTGTAAAAGACATATCTGAACAAGGACCATTATCCGAAATATGCAAAGAACACTTAAAACTCAACAATAAGAAAATAAACAATCCAATTAAAAATGGTCCAAAATTGGAAAAAGAAAGAAAAATGGTCCAATAACTTTAATGAACACCTCACCAAAGATATACAAATGGCAAATAAGGATAAGAAAAGATATCATATGTTATGAGGAAAATGTAGATTAAAACAGGGAGATACCACTACACAGAATGGTCAAAATCTAGAACACCGACAACATCAAATGCTATTGAGGATGTGGAGAACAGGAATTCTCATTCATTGTTGGTAGGAATGCAAAAATTATACAGCCACTTTGGAAGACAGTTTGGTAGTTTCTTTACAAAACTAAACATATTCTTACCACATGGTCCAGCAACCATGTTCTTTGGCATTTACCCAAAACACTTGAAAACTTATGTCCACACAAAAACCTGCACACAGATCTTTATAGAAGCTTTATGTTGACAAAACTTGGAAGCTACCAAAATGTCCTTCAGTAGGTAACTGGAGAAATAAACTGAGGTACATCAGATGATGGAATATTATTTAGTGCTAAAAAGAAATAAGCTATCAAACCATGAAAGGACATGGAGGAAACTTAAAAGCATATTATTAAGTGAAAGAAACCAATCTGAAAAGGGTACATACTGTATGATTCCAACTATATGACATTCTGGAAAAGGCCAAACTATGGACACAATAAAACGATCAGTGATTGCAAGCGGTAGAAAGGTAGGGATGAATTCGTGGAGCACAGCTGATTTTTAGAGCAGCAAAAACACTCTATGATGCCATGATGGGTACATGTCATTATACATTTGTCCAAACCCATAGAATTGCAACACTAAGGGGGAACCCTAATGTGAACTATGGACTCTGGGTCATAATGATGTATCAGTGTAGGTTCATTGATGTAACAAATGTACCACCCTGGTGGTGACTGTTGATAGTGAGGTTGGCTATGTATGTGTGGGGACAGTGGTTATATGGGAACTCTCTGTATGTTTTCCTCAAATTTGCTGTCCTAAAACTACTCCAAAAAATAAGTTTTATTTTTTAAAAAGCAACATAACCTACTTTTTCTTCTAGATCATTGTCCTTGAGATTTCCCTATTTCTGTCCTTGGTTTTAATATTCTTATAATCATTCACGCTCAAAACTATAGTAAAAAAATAGCACAAGGAAGCAAACACACAACTCCAAAATGTGGGACCTCCAACAGCCAAGCAATGGGATTTTTACACAAGTCCACGATATGGACAAACAAACATAAAACCCAGGGGAGATGGCTCCAGATGACACATGACTTACAATCATAGCAAGTAAACATAATGTAATGACTTTGTTTGTACCCTGATTGGAACAACCCAAGTGTAAAAGGACATTTTTAAGACAGTTGAGGAAACTTCTTATGGTCTGGGCTTTAGGTGATTCAAGAGACTCTTGTTAATTCCGTGGGGTGTAATAACAGCTCTACAGTCATGTAAGGGAATCAGCATGCTTGTTGGAGATTTGGAAGTATAGTGACATGCTTTTCGGGATTTCTTATAAAATACTTGAGCAAAGAAAAATGTAGTTTAGCTAAAACAAATATGACAAAATCTCAATAATTATTAAATTTGTGGAATGAAAATGGGAGTTCGTGACACTATTCTCTTTTTGAGTATATATAAAAATTATATAATAAAAAATGTTTTAAATACTTTGATTTCTCTTCTCTTTTCAACCATTTCCAGTATTCTATCAAATTCGATGCCCTGAAAACCTGGCAGACTGTCCTCACCTTTCCTCTTTTACTCCTGTGCCCCAGTACTGTCCCTCCTGACTTGTCTGGGCTACTGGAGGCCCTGAACCAACTGGTGTCCCTCCCCTGCCAGGTACCTCTGCCTGAGAACCCAGCAAGGACCAGCCACAATCTCCTCTCTTTCCTCTTCAAAAGAATAAACTCAAATCTAAAACTCAGGCAAACAAACAGAAACTTATTTTCTATGTGCTCTGGGTTTCTGAAAGATAAAAGACGCCTGTATTTGTATGTAGGATCTGGTCCTTATTTAAACAAAATATGTAGTAGGCAATTAGATGGGCGTGAGCAGGGTAGAGGCGATGGGCCAGGTGCAGGGAGTCACAGGACAGAGAGCCCCAGGTGCCCAGCAATGGGCAGAACTACAAGCCCTTGCACGACCGCTCCCTTAAGCATTAACCCCTGCACATGACATCTAGGCCTCAGCTGTGTTTCAGCTCCAGGCCCAGAGAAGCAGCAAAACCGTGGCTGACATCAGGACCAGCTGCAATGACTAATGATCCCCTTCCCTGGTGCTGACTCACCAGTGGAGACCACTACCCTGAAAGGACACACTGGGAAAGCTGGTGAATAGTCTATTGAGATCTTCCCTTGAGACCTCAGATATAAGCCCCCAGGACGAAGGACTCGGGGGGGGGGGGGGGGGCTCTCTCTAGGGAGCTTGCTGGCAGCTTTCCCCACCCCCTTCTTTCCCCAGGGCTCCCCCGCAGCATGCCCAAAACTCCCCTCCCTCTTTCATCCCTTAAGGCGAGTATCTCTCTTTCCTAAGGTCCGAGGGCCCTTATTCTGCTGGAAATTGTTTCCTGAGACCGTTTCTTCTAAGGCTCACTTCTCCTATCTCTGAGACTTTCTAAATAAACTTTCCTTATCATTTGAGCCTTGGCTCTGAATTCTTCTCTTAGCCAGAGCTCAAGACCTGAGGTTAACACCTGGTGCCACTTTTCCACCACTAACAAAATATTGTGGCCTTAACCTCAAAAAGCAATATGTCTCTTTGAACTTTCTGTTTCTCACCTTTGAATTCTCGAGTTTGTTCGCAAAATGAAGAGCTGAATAATTGTGCTTGGATCAGTGTCAGAGTCACCACAGGCCAAGCCCCCTTTCGGGCTCTTAGTGGCAGCTTTTTACTTGCTCCCAGTTGTTGATGGGAATTCTCCAGCCTGGCTGCTGCTGTATCTCTGAAGGCAGCCTGCAGGAGGAGTCACCTTGCGAGGTGGATGGAGGGTTTCAAAGGCTCTCTTTGCGTCAAGCTGGAAACGTGAATTTCTCCCCAGATTTTTCTAGGACTGGCTCCCACGCCGTTATGGTCAACAACTGTTATCAATGTGATTATTTCTCCCCCGTAAAATCATTTCAGGGTGTGGCTCTGCCTCAGCCGTGGCTTGTGCCAGGGGCTGGACTTGTGCTTGCAGGTGGCTCTCCATGAAGGGCCCCGCACCTTCCATGTGCTGGCAAGGGGAAAGCCCTGTGCCCAGATTAGATTTCCAGGAGCACCTGAGCTCGGCCCACGCACCTGCAAGGAATTAATGTTTTCCACATGGACTCACGAGGATCACCTACCTGCATCTGTGACCGTGTGTTGATAACAAGTGGCAAAAGTGCCTCCCGCCTGGACTGCGGATCCTAGAGAAAGAGGAGCTTTACCTGTACGGGGTTGTGTCTCCAAGACAACACGTAAAGAGAAAATTGAGAAGAATCATGCCACTAGTTGTTAGGGGAACTCTTTTTCAAAAAACAATTTGTCAACATTTTGTAGTCTAAAATATATTTTGTCTTGGATTCCTAACTATCAAGGTGTCGACATGAATATTTCAGAAACAGATATACAGAGAAAGTAAGGGAACCGTATTTAAGGTCAGGACACAGAATGAGGAGTTTCCAACCGCTGTAGAAAAGTCAGGTCTGGACCTGCCCTCTTATATTCGCGCTACATTCCACCTGTCCCCCGAGGCAGGAGTTTCAGGCTGGTCCTGTCACAGCCCCCGCTCCACCCATCTTTCGGGTCTTTTCTCTGATTCGCTTTTGTTGCTTGCCGGAGTTAACTGCTGTCTCTTTTTCATAGATCTGGCTGTGTCGCCCTGTCTGAGGTAGCTGATGGGTGGCCTCTGTGCCAACTGACAGGCTGGCCAGCTCAGCAGAGCAAAGTGCTAATTGAAAGGCGCCGTCATCACCCAGGGCTCTCAGTCGCCTCCTCTGGGTGGCTGAAGCTCCTGACAATGTTATCAGCCAAGGCTGCAGGCCCAGATTGGAGAACTGGGGACATGCAAGCCACCGTCTTCATGTTGGCAAGGGGGCCTGGCATTCATTGCAAAGCCAGGAGGTTGGCACGTGCCCGAGGCCTCAAAGAAACCTGGCATTTTCACTTGTGATCCGATTCTGATAGCTCCCTGGGTCGACGAAAACACTTTGATCGTCACCTGTATCTTTCTGCTGAATCGTTTACTGAAGGGACTGGGTTTGTCTGCTTACATAATTTAGGGGAAAGTTAAAAGAAGTTCTCTGTGCATTACTAGTGGGCTCCCGACTCTTGTTTGGCCTCTAAAAGAAAGGCTTTGAAAGGCACTAAGAAGGAAAGGTTTAAAGTAGCCCCCCTGCCCGAGGAGGGTAGATGCCAGCCAAGCAAAGGGCAGGTCAGAGGGGTCACTGGAGATAATAGAATTTCAGAAACATTGTAAAGGGGCTGTCAGGCCTGGACACGCTGAGAGGGGAATGAGCGCGGCTCCCAACAATTTGATGTCCAGGAGTAATGAAATGATGAGTCTATTTCACACAATGGACCTGTCAAGAAAAATAGTGTCGCTTCAGAGGAACTTTGGAAAGCTCTCTTTAGTGGCCCTCAAAGTATCCATTTTCAGGTGCTAAGTGGTAATTAAAGTTAGGAAGCTAGAGTAGCATTCAGTGAAATTAGATCATGTCAAAGACCACAGAGGGGTCAGGATTAGCGTTTACTCCCATGGATGGAGCATTCCAACCAAGCTGATGTTTATAATACTGGATGTTTAGGTTGAAAAGAGGAATGCATCTTCTTATTTCGTCAAAATGTTCTGTGCTTATGGGCTGAAAAAGTCTCCTTTGAAGGAAGTGTCAGCTTTATGTTTATCTTTCAAACTCAGAGAAATGGTTTATTGTTGCAAACAATTATTCTCTCATTAAATCTTTCATTTTTTTCTTAGAGTTCAATTGCAGAAATTTTTTTCCTCCACCTGAATTAATACGCTTGTTTTATTTGATAAAGTCACATAACTTATATTAATTCATAATATCTCTCCTTTTTTTGGCCATGGTTTTATGAAGCTAAGAACTGTTATAATCAAGCATTGGAATAGTGCAATTATATCTCACCCTCTTCTTTAATTGAGCTTTACTGTGTTTCTCTTATTTTAATCATTTTACTCTGTGTGCACTCCTTTTGAATATTTGTTTCAGAAAATAATTGAAAATAGGTGAACTAAACTAATCAATAAGTAAAATAATTAAATAGTGATAAACCAATACAAATTAAACTTTGGCAAGAAAGTGGGTTAGGCTAGGTCCTGCCCCTGAGGCTCTGCTAATGGGAGAATGGGTCCCAGGGGCCAGTGGGCCAGGACGGGTGTTGACGGGAAGGTTGTTTGTTTTATCAGAGTCAGAGAGATGAAAGCCAGAGGCAGGAGGAGAGCTGAGGTCACAGACTAAGAGAAGGTGGATCATGCATCAAATTGGAATGACAAGGAAAGACATAAACAGAGATTAGACCAAGAGAGCAGTAGCAAAGGAGGTTGGAAAAATGGAACAAGAAGCCAGGTGCAGGCTAAGTGACATTTGACAGTTTGGGAACTAAATCTTCCAATGTTAGGCATCCAGTTGGGTATTTCTTTTATATAAACCAGGACAGATAACATCTGCATAATATCCTTATGCTGACTGGTCAGAGGATGGGGCTGACTGGAGGGATAAACAAGGGGCTAGAGTGGCTGCACATGCCCCCGTCCTGTGAGCAGACTGACTGCGTGGACCAGGCCGGGCACACTCCATCTACTGGAGCCACCAGTTAGCTTCAGCCTGGGGTGCCGTGGAAGTGGGATGCTCCGAGTTGCCAGGAATATAATTTTCATAGGAATGCTCCAAATTAATATTACATGTTGCCTTGTGCAGGCCAAAAAAACAAACAAACAAACAAAAACTCTGAACAATAAAAACACATGTGTGGACTGAATATGGCCCCTGGGCCACCAGTTTGCATTTCTAAATTGCAGAGCTGTGTTTTAGGGTTGGAAGAAGCCAAATTTCAGACTGGTCTCTGCCACTTGCTGGCTATTGACCTTGGGCAAGAACCATGGGGGCCCCTGGCCACCTTGGAATCCTCATTTGTATCCGTCTCTTAGTGTTTTATCAGCACAATTAGGTGCTTCTCCCTATGTTTATGTCCTATTTGCCCAAGTGTATTTTGAGGTCTGGGAGGTCAAGTACTATGGTTTACATTTCTTTGAGTCTCCCTTTCACACAACACTATAACTAACACATAATAAAAGCTTAACACATATTTTTTGCTTAATGGATATCTGTTTAAATTGCCAAAAGGTATAAAGCTATTCATTTTAATATCCTTTGTAACTTATCTTCTCCTACTCTATAGCACCAGAACTCAGACTTTTGAACAAAAGTCCCCTGTAATTTTTTCTTTTTTTTTTTAAAGGATTACAAAATGATTGGTTTTGAGGGCCATCTTTTTTTTTTTTTTTAAAGATATATATCTTTATTGATTTCAGAGAGAGGAAGGGTGAGGGAGAGAGAGAGAGACAGAAACATCAAGGATGAGAGAGAGTCATCGATTGCCCGTCTCCTGCACGCCCCCGACTGGGGATCTGGGGATCGAGCCGGCAACCCAGGCATGTGCCCCGACCGGCAATCGAACCTCGATGTCCCAGATCCTAGGCTGATGCTCAACCGCTGAGTCACACCTGGCCGGGCTTCTCCTCATTTTTAACTTCTCATGTTCTAATTAGATTATTTTCTTAAATAACTACACGCTGTACATTTTGCTACTTTTTAAATGATAACAAATAAAATACTGAATTGTAAAACCCTGTCTTATTTTAATAAAAATAAATGGATACAACCTTCTGTGTTGTCATATTCAAGGGTAATAGAATATATCTCTCAAGACCCAATCCCAAGACTTAAGGTAAAGAATACCTGGCAAGTTTTTTCAGGTATACAGATGCTTCTTATTTTTCTCCTAATTTAGAAGGTTGGCTTTCTCCTGCTTTCGTCTGTTATGTATGGTGATAAAAGGAATCAAAGAAGTTCTAATGTTCTGATAAAAGATGTTCTAAATAACGACACAACATAGCACTTCAGTGTTGATTTAAAAATCAATCTGCACAGCCCTAAAAGCATTTCCCTTAGTGTTCAAAGTTATTCATTCATTCATTTAACTCCTGCCCAGTTGCTACCACCGCTGCTCCTCTTCACGCTGAGAATGTCCATAGCGTTGGAATCGGCACGGTTATGCTGCAACAACAATCACCAGCCAGCTCAGTGGATCCCAAACAAAAGTGTGTATTTCGTTCCTGCTTTGTGTCCCTTTGGGGTCGACTGAAGCTCCGCTCCCTGTTGCCTTTACAGTAAATCCTCACTTGCTGTCTTCCTCGATAGGTTCTGCAAACTTTCAGCGATATACAGCCAGGGCAATTTTACCATAGCTTAATTGATCTAAACAAGAGTTCAGTTCCTTAGGCATCTCATCGATGCTATAACGAAACGATGTTGAATAAAATGATGCTGTTCGAGGACCTGCTGTACTCTGGGACCTGCCCTGAAGAAGTGGCCCCTATGTGGAAATTACTGGGAGAAAGGAAGAGAGAAGCACCGTAAGCTATGGGCTGGCTCTTAAAACTTCTGCTCTTCTAACTTTCTCTTCATATTTCCTTGGCAAAAGCACACAGGGCCAGAGAGGCACAATTCTCTCACAGTGAGGTCCACTCTGAGGGGGGGCTGCAGAGAAGGGCACCAGGCATTTTGACAAAGAGTAACACAATCAACCACAATGCCCTTTGTGCTCTGTGAGGCTTCCCTTGTTCTAAACCATTAGTCATAAATGTGCTGGTGTAGATCGTCAGGTATCCAGAAGGTATGGCCAACCAAATGGCCAACTCTCTCTTTGAGAAGAATCTCTCATTCAAGTTTCAGATAGACTGTTCTACTTTGAGACATGTAGTCTAGACAAATTCATGCTCATGTGCGGGGGACATGAATAAGGGTTTTCACCCTGCAGCCCTGAAAATAAATAAAATATTTATAATGTACTCCTATAGTGGAGTTAAGATAAATGTACAACAAATTAAAACGAGGCAACTCGATATGGTACCTTCATACAGCGAAGCTGGAGAGGGTACACGGTAATTGAAATGTATAAGATGGATGCGTATCAGCATGAATCGTTGTAAAAAATGTACTATCGAACCCCAAACAGTAAGTGTAGAATTGTATAGTACACTATAATAGTATATATATGGACACTTAAAAAACATCACTAATCTGTGCGTATATGTACGTTGTGTGTGCGCGCAGCACGGATGGGAAATATACACATCAAATTCCTATCGTGTTTGTCTCTGAGGAGGTGGGGAATGAAAGTCAGGATGCGAAAGGGAAAGTACAATTATCAAAATGTGTGTTTTTTTAACTTTCTTTGAAAAAAAATTAAAAATGTTGGCATTTGTTGACTCCGAATGCTGACTGTGCAGGTGTTTGTTTTTTGTTATTTTCTTGTACCTTCCTGCAGTTTTTTCAAAACATTAAAAGCAAGTTATGATATTTGCAGACATGCCACATGTTTTTGTAATAGTATTTCTCCTGTGCATTGGCTCCACCGCCTGAAGTTTTGTCAAGGGAGACAGCTGGGTTTTCCTGCGCGGATGTCAGCTTCTCATCTGGGTATCATCAGCGAACTCACCCTGACCCATTATCCAGAGTGTATCACCTGCCTCTTTTTCCACGGCCTGAAACTTTAGCACCTCAGCCCACGGGCCGGGCTGGCAAACACTCAGTGTTACCTCATCTCATCACTCAGAGTCACCTGTGTTTCATTCTCAAATCGCATAGTGTTTACCCCCAAACACACAGCTCCTCTTAGAGACCGGAGCGAAATACATCAAGAGTTGTCAGATATACTTATCCATGGCCCAAGTGAAGAAATGATTGCATTCCTTTTATACCCATCACAATTCCAAACACGTAAATTGTGCCACTCTCCTGACCACCCCCCAAAGCACACGGTGCAGGGAGATTCTGGGATTCATGCCAAGAAAGCACCCCCATGCTTCAGACAATTTTGGCTTTCTCAGCGTGTTTTTATAGGTAGCCTATAGGAACTAAGAGGGTAAGAAGCAAGGCTTATGTGCTACTCAGCACCTTAATAAAAAATCTCCATTTTTTTTCCTACGTTGAGGTTAGTCAACAATAGTCTGTCTGATAAATCTCTGGGTTTTTTCCCCCCTCCTCCTTGGCTGCTCTACTTTGGCAAAACAAAGTGAGCGTGTCACCCGACGATCGGCTTTCCTTAGCCTAACAGATGACTCTTAGCAGCACGCCAACCCTTAAAGTCAGCTTCCAAACCTTTTGGCTATGACATTGCTATTGAAACTCCTGCAGGTCAGTAGTAACTTAAGACTCACAGCAAGAAAGCCAGAGGGGGAAAAGATATAATAAAGATGCTTCCTTCACATATTGGCTAGCTATGGGGCTGGGGGGGAGGTTAGAAATGTGAGCTGTTGGCTCCTTCAGAATCATTTTCCCTATCTGTGCCTTTTCTATCAACCGGCCAAACTGTCTGCATTCGCCAAACTTTCACTCAACACAGTCCACATCTTGGACAATCAAAAATTCCCCACGAATCTTTGAAACTCTAGAAGTAGCCAGGGCTGTGCCCTCACCCTTCTGGATTATGCCATCGACCCCCTGGCGCCAAGCGTCCTGTTCAGGCTCATGACTTGAGCCGAGCTGTCTCTCTAGGACTTTAGCTTTCGGAACCTGCTGAACACATCACCTAACTGGCCCACAGACACCACCAATTCAAGAGGGCCCCAAGCCCACTTCCTCGACTTCGCACCCCATCCAACAAAAGGCAAAGTGAAGTGAACAAGGCTGACTCTACAGTTTGGACAGTACTTCTGGTGGTGACATCAGTCGTTATGGCAATCTCTTTGTCCCTTACGCCTGCATTCAAGCAAGCACACAATCATTTTACTCCCTGCAGCCAGTTTCCTTTCCAGTGCACTTCAGGCCTCATCATCTCGTCTCTTGACCACTCACGAAACAGGCTCTACCTGCCCCTCACCCAACTCAACGCCCCAACAATCCATACTTTTCCAGTTACCATAGTAATTTAATTACAACTCAGATCTATCCACAGTGAACATTCTTCCCTGGGTACCCACTTGTCCAGGGCCTAAAAGTGTGTGGTTGTTAACATGTCATGAAAATCCCTCCAGATTTCCCCTGTTCTTAGACCTCAGCTCTTTTAGAAAGTTGCCCCAGCCCCCCGGCTGGGCACAGATGTCCTATTTTATTTCTTTTTTTCCTTCCCATAATAACACTCCCTTTCTTTGTTTCCCTTCAATCTGAAGCTTCTCAAACACTTTCTCTCTTTCGTGTTGCTAAACCCAATGGTTAGTGCCAGTCATGTCTGCATTTTAAAGTAAATTCTCAGCACCGTTTAACAAGGTGACCCCCTCCCTCCTTTGAAACCTTTTTACCTTTGCTTTCATGAAAGGTTTTCCTTTTTCTGTCATCACATTAATTCCCCATCTAATCTGCTGGCTGGTGATTCTGCTCGAACACTGAATGTGGAGAAGTGCTCCATGATTTAATCATAGTCCCTTTTCTCTATTTATATTCTCTCTCATTAGGAGGTCTCATTCTCTTCCTTGGCTTTACAGAAGGTTATATAGTGTCATCCAAGACCTCTCCATGGGCTAGCCAGCTCCTCTCTATTTGACATTTCTACGGGTGCAGTAGTCTTATGTGTCACCATGGCTACATTATGGAACCCAGTTATTCAATTAAATATTAACATAGGTGTTGCTGTGAAGGGTGTTGTGGATGTGGTTAACATTGGCAATCACTTCACTTTAAGGGAAACTAATTACTCTCAATAATATAAGTGGGTCTTATCTATCAGTTGAAGGCCTTCGGAGCAAAAACAGCTTTGCAGGAGAGGAAAGAATCCTGCCTGAGTTTCCAGTCTGCCAACCTGCCCTATGGATTTCAGACTCAAGACTGCAACATCAATACCTGCTGGAGTCTCGAGCCTGCTGACCTATAGATTTAATTCCTTAAAAAATGATCTATCATTTATCTACCTACCTATCCACCCATCTATTCAACTATCTCTTTCTACTTCTGTTTTTTGGAGAATCTTGATGGATAAATGGGTATCCCAAGCCACCTCAAACTCAACCTTCTTCAAACACTCACAGCCGGTACACTCCCTTCTCCTTGTCACTAGTGCCAACTGCCCCACCCAAGCAGGAGTCTTCCTTCATCCCCTCTTCCCCTCATCTCTGTCTGTGTCTATTTTGCCTGGAACAGTCAGTTAGGTTTGTTGATCTAGGGTATTTATTTATAGCATATGCTTTAGCTCTCAAAATTGTCACTGTTTAGACAATAAATTACACACTTTATTCCATCAGCAAGTTCTTTGATCATTTCTCTAAATCAAATCCCAAATCCATCTACCTGTCTTCATCTCCTCCATCACCACCCTAGTCCGTGGAATTATCATCTCCTGCCAGGCTCCTGAAGCAGACTCCTCTGCACTCTCCTCCTTCAGCCTTGCTCCCTAGTAATCCATTCTCCACTCAGCAGCTTGCCAGAAAGACCTCTGAAAATGCAAGGTATGCAATTTTACACCTTACTTTAAAAAATCTTCCAGCAGGCTCCCATTATACTAGGAAAAAATGCAATCCAGCATTCTTACCCTGCCTGGCCTTCCCTGACCTTCGTCTGACCACCTCTTGGTCCTTACCTTCTTCCACTCTCCCTCAGTCACTAAGCTCCAGCCACACCACGTTTCTTGATCTGGCCAACATCATTTACAATTTAGGGTTGTGTTCTTGCTTTGATCTCTGCCTAGAACATGCTTCCTCTAGAGCCTAGACCTTCAACTGGCTGTTCCCTTCTCGTCTATTTCAGGACCACCTCCTTAGAAGGGCTACTGTCCAAGGCCCTGTTCTTGGACTCAACCTCCTCTCCAATATCAACTTCCTGCATCAACTATAGGAACTGGGGAGCCAATCTGCTTGCTTTCCTGGCCTCACTTGCATCTGGGGATGGCCCTGTGATGGGCCTATGGTCACGAGACACAAGAGAAAGTTGGAAGGATTCCCCTGGGGAGCAGACAACATGCATACTGTTCATGTTCCTTTCTTTCTGCCTACAACACTGGTAGCCTGTAGTCTATCAGTCAGTCCTTAAATGTGTATCACGTGAACAAATAAATGAACTGAACTGGTGGAAGAACAGTGTTCTCTCACATATTAAGTGGCCTGTGCTCTCCCTGGGTGGAGAAAACTGGTAAAAACAAAGCAAAATAAAACAAAAATGTAAAAACTTGTTGATGTTTATGGTTAGTTCCTTCAGAGGCAATAGCTATTTCCATTTAGAAATGGTGATATGCTATCTTCTCTCTCCCCTCAAACCCTCCCCCTCATACCTTACATATATGGGTCCTAAATATGTATTCAACAGATAGGGGATCACACAGGTCTTGGGCTCCATTTACTACCTAAGTGCTCCACAAGGCACACCATTTCAGAACATCAGGATCTAACCCGGGCCAGCATTCCTCACTCACACTGCTTAATTACAGCCTACTGGCAGCCAGAGGATGCCCGGCTCCTCATCTGATTGGGCCGTCTTAAGCCCTGGGGCCCTCACAGATGGAGGCCTAAACTGCCTCATTAGAGATAATTATAATGCTCTCAATCTTTTAGATTCTCATACCACTTTAAAAACTTGCTAAATTTTGTTTAGAATTTTTTTTAAAGAAACAGAGAATGTTTTCTCCCTAAAATTTCCTGTTAATTAGGGCTGAAAAGCCAACTCACTCCCGACGAGCCAGGGCGAGGCGCTATGACGATCAGGATCTACAGGTCTCCGTGAAGCAGAGAGCAGATGACACATGGACTTTCACATGCTCTTTTCTCTCCGGGTTTGCAACTTATATAAAACTGATGTCATCTAAAGCTACAAACTATGAGTACTTGTATTTGAATGAGAGACTATGTAAGACATTTACCCCAAGCCTACATAAAGCCATCTTTCCTACTTACATAAACTTGCTTTTGAACCTTGAGCTGTGGGTCTAGTGAGATAAGAACTGAATCTTTGCTCTGCTTGGATGCTAGTGGCCAGTGAGAAGTTCAAACAGACCTGGATTACCAGGGCAGGTTTGATGATAGTCGCTGTGGCACAGCGTGCAGAATGCCAGGTGTGCACCCTAAACACCCTTCCAGTTTCCTGATGTAAAACCTGTCATTTCACCTCAGAGTTTCACATCATTGGACTAAAACACCAATTTCCCCGGATTTTCATCTAAATGAATCTAAGATGATTTCCTGTGCAGTAAGTAGCTAAAGTTAGAGAATTGGAAACTTACACAAGAAATACTTGTGGACTTTATAATAAAGTCAAGATGTAGAGATTTATTTCCTTTTCTTATTATTTGTACCAAACTTGTTCAAAATGAGCACTTCTGGAATAAACATTAAGATGTTATAAGTCATCATCAGGGAGTTTTTTTCGTTTTCATTGTGTTTGTTGCTGCTGCAGCCACTTATCATAGTGGTTGTCAGAGTTGTTCGGGAATAGTGCTGAAGCAGGGGGCACTTCCAGGGAGGGATGGCCTGTGCCATCGGTTGAACTGTGTCTTCCAAAAAGATATACCTGAGTCCTAATCCCTCTCTCCCGTACCTGTGGATGTGACCTTATTTGGAAATAGGATCTTTCCTCATATAAACATGTCAACCTGAGCTCATCAGGGCTGGCCCTAATCCCATGTCTGCTGTCCTTATAAGAAGAAGAACGCCATGTGTAGACAGGGACACGCAGGGAGAAGGCCATGTGACAATAGAGGCAGAGACTGGCATGGTGCAGCTGTAAGCTGAGGAACATGGAAGATTGCTGGCAGTGCCAGAGCTGGAGGAGGCAAGGGAGGATTCCGACCCGCCTACTGGAAGCTGGGATCTGCCGACACCTGGACCTTGGATTTCTGGCCTCCAGCACTGTGAAACGATAAAGTTCTGTCGTTTTAAGTCGCCCAGTTTGTGGTGTTTTGTTACGGCAACCCTCGGAAACTGATGCATCGTGCTTAGGATCTAGAGTGGCGGCAGAAAAGCAGTGGATTGTAGCCCAACCCAGCTCTTTGGGGAAGAAGAAGATGGGTAGAAAGGTTGGAGCGTTGGGAGGACATGATATTCACTTTTGATAATTTCATAATTTTGCCTATGTTTGGAACAGCCTGAAGGCTGAACTGGGAAATCAAAGCCTGGATGTGAATAAATAAGAAATTGGTTAGTTTTCCTTCCTTCCTTCCTTCCTTCCTTCCTTCCTTCCTTCCTTCCTTCCTTCCTTCCTTCCTTCCTTCCTTCCTTCCTTCCTTCCTTCCTTCCCTCATTCCTTCAGTAAATCTACTCTCAGTGAGTGCCAGGCACGTGCCAGGCATGCTGTGCATCCTTTCTCTTTGCTTGACTGCGAGGCGGTGGGTGGAAATAGTGGGGAAAAGGTAAGAGAAGAACACAGGTTCAGAAGGAACTTGCACATCAAATGTGACTAGGGTGGATCCTTCTACGGATGGAAACGGGAAGCATAAGCCCCCCAGCAGGACAGTGTGGTCAGCAGCAACAACAGAACTTGGAAAACTCAGTATTTTAAGACATTTGGCTCCATAAAGAGAACTTTTGGAAATATTCAGCAGAGAAAGACACGAGGAAAAACAAATTGCCAGCTGTTCTCAGTCAGCGGTTATTTGCATTTGTATTTTGAAAAATTTAAATATAAATGAAAAAGTTTGACATGTAATGGTTTTCATTTTTATAATAAATTTATAATAGCTAAAAATTTTATTAGATTTTTTCTTTTTAAAATTTACAGTAATTGACATATAACATTATTTAGTTTCATGTGTACAACATAATGATTTGATATTTGTATATATTGCAAAGTGACTGCCACAATAAGTCTAGTTAATATCCATCAACACACATAGTTACAATTTTTTTTTCTTGTGATGAGAACTCTTAAGATCTACTCTCTTAGCAACTTTCAAATACACACCATAGTATTAACTATAGTCACCATGCTATACATTACATCCCCATAACTTATTTATTTTATAACTGTAAGTTTGTACTTTTTGACCCCCTTAGACTTTATTTTTTAGAGCAGTTTTAGGTTCACAGCAAAATTTTGCAGAAGGTACAGAGATTTCCCCATATACTCCCTGCTCCCACACAGTCATAGCCTTCGCATTATCAACATCTCCAGCCAGAGTGATACACTTGCTGCAATGGATGAACCTGCAATGATACACCGCAATCACCCGAAGTCCATAGTGTCCATTACTGTTCACTCCTGGCGTTGCACATTCTATGGCCTTGGAGAAATGTGTAATGCCGTATATCCGATATTATGGTATCATACAGAATACTTCCACTGCCCTAAAAATCCTCTGTGTTCAACCCATTTATCCCTCCCTCCAGCCTAGCCCCTCGCCACCAGTGATCTTTCTACTGTCTCCATAGTTTTTGCCTTTTTCAGTATATTTTAATATTAAACAAAGTAGCAAGTAAAGCAATGCCAATCTCCAAAGCAAAGTGAAATTTTTATTAATATAAACAAAAATATTCCTGTCACTTCTACTCACAAATTTTTTAAGTGCAGGATAACAATTTCATAATACCACACAAGAAATAGCTAGTGACTAAATTTAACAGACATACAGCCATATATATGGCTAATAAGGATTTGTTTCCCCTTCTAATTATTTTGAACAAACTTGTTTAGAAAGAAAATGTCTGCAGTAAAGAAATGTTAAGCTTTTCTAAAGCATCTGAACATTTAGTTTCAACTTTTTGCTACTTTAATTCAAGACATTTGTATATGTGGTTAATTTAGACTCATTATGTAAATATTACTTAACCTTATTGTTTTCTGGATTTCTGCTGGATATTTATCTTCAGATACCAACACAGATGCTGATTGCTTCCATAGATACTTTTGAAAAATTACATTTCAAACTTGAGTATCACAGTAGTTTCATCTACTAGAAAAGTGTGTTGAAGGAAATACTAATTTACAAAAGAAATAGTGTTGTCCAAGTATGAAGAGTCTTATTAAAAATGGCTTAGTGTAATTATCTTTACAGAAAGATTTCTTTCAATAGTTAAATATCACTAGTACATAGTTATTTTGAATCTCTTTTTCTTTATTGCAATTTTTGTCATCAAAATATATATAATAGCCTAAGTTCTAACATTTTTATTCCCTTACTTGAAAGAACATTTATTATATTTTATACAGTTAATGAGATCCAGTTTGATTTTTAGCTATATTGTAAAAATTAGATCTAAAGTGGCATGCACATTAATTTTATTTGTACATAAAGTGTGTTTAAAACCCAAGTTCTAACTGAGCACTTATTATTGCAGCATTTATGGGAGCTTTTTTGTGACCTTAGTTTCTCGTAATGACATCACTATAACTGTTAACATTATTTCTGCTATGCGTTTTATGGAGAAATGAAGGCAAGCTCACTGACATACTGATTGCAACAAAGAGTGTTAGAATCAGGCATAGAAGTCTTTATCTTCATACTTTCAGAACACTGTCCACATGCTATTGCTTCTAGTGTTTACTTCTCAAAATGTGTACGTAGATGTACCTACAGCTTATTAATATAAATCAATTGTCACAGATTTACTGAAGCTCCAAAAAGCTAAATAAGATGTTTTTATGGTAGTGGATGCATTTTACTAAAAATTACTAAAACATTCTTTAATTGTTATATTTTTCTATCTCCTATTAATGTGTTTAATGGAACATTATCAAATTAAAATGTTATCATAGGGTTTGGCTGAAAAAATAAGTAAAATAATAAACAGCAAAGTATTTAGTCATAAGGATTTTTTCCAGCTTTTCAGCTGATAAAATAAGTAAGCCTGGAAAGTAGATTAAGAAAATAATCCAAAGTATAAAAATAACAATACACATATGAGAAGAATTAAACATTCCTGGACCAGGGCAGACTTTCATTTTAATAACTATCCAGCATGAAAGAAAAATTGTTGGACTGATGAAGGATGTGAATTGCTATTTCATCATTGCAGAGTTCGTTCTGCAGACTGTTGCAACAAACTATTACACCTTGAAAAACAAGTCTGTCATTTTCCAAAGTAAACGAGCACTTCAGCTTAACCTTGCTCGCGGTGTGCGTCAAGCATTGATGCCCAGGTGCCTAGAACAAGGCTCTTTCATTATTCGTTAATTATCCTGAGATCAGAAATGTTTCCTAAGCGACTTAGAAAAAATGCTAATGACCACTGAAATTATTATACACTACAGAATGCTTTTACACTTGGAAGGAATTTTATAGCCTTGCATTATTTCTCCTAGCAGCCCTCTGGCGTTGAGTGAAGCTTCCACCTCTATGAAGCGGTTGCAAAGGCTGAGCATGGTGGAGCTCACTCCTGTGCGCAGGGTCGATGGTGAGAGAAGGTCCTAATCCAGGACTTGGCTCAGTGTCCATAGCGCAGTCAGGCTCTGATTTCAGGGTAGAAGGACACACCCCAGATCAGCATTTTGTGCGCTTGGAGGATGCCATCAACTATCCAGGAAAGATCTTCCCTCTGAGGCAGGTCACAGATCCCTCTCCATCCCCCAACCCCCTCCAACCCTACAGCAGGGTCCAAATCTTCCTACCAAGCCTGGTGGCAGTGAGAGCATTACGGCCACCAGATACAGGGGGTTAGTCATGGAAGGGTGACTAAATGGCAGCAGAAAGGACCTCAGAACTTGTCAGGAAACAGGGAGGGGCACATGACTCTCCTTGGTTTCACCAGCAGTTTTCAACAAGATCCTTCCTGTTCATTTCAGCTTTTATGCTGACTCTCCTCCAAAATCATCAATCTAAATAGTTTAAGTGTTTCTCATACTAACATTTAATAATGCCGGTGAGCCAAATCTTCCCCTCTGGCTTTGGGAAGCAGAACCAAACCATGGAGGACAAGGGTGGAGAAAAATGCCTTTCCTCCTTCCTGTAGTTGAGCAGAGGTTGTGGCTTTTGTCTAGTTTGGAGAGAGACTCTGGGCTGAGCAGCACCCCAGGCAGGGGGCCACGGTGGCTGGTGGCCGTATCAGGAGGCCACTCCTGCGGGAAAGCATCTTTGCTTCCCCTTCCTTGGGCTGCCCTGGAGGGTGTGCAATGCTAGTTGCTTGAACAAATGAGTAGCTCAGTGTGTGAACACTCCCCTCTGCAGAATTGTAAAGGCCACATGCAAACCTGCTGATTAGCTCATATTAACAACTCACGACGAAAAATTGCTTTATAAATGCCTTCTTCCAGGATGTTTAGTGAACTTAGCTAACATTACTTCAATGCTCCCAACAGATCTTTATTTGGAGACCATTTAAAAGAGCATTTTTTTAGATCTTTTGGGGAATAAAAGAAGGATTCTACCCTTAAAAACCTCATGTTCCAGTAAGAGAAAGTAGACATGCATAAAACCCATGAGAAGTATAATTGAATAATATATAAAGTAATGATCAGAGATTACTAACACATATATAAACAAGTGACTGACTGACTGACTGAATGAATGAATGAATGTTTGGGTCTTCCCCAACTCTGCAGCTTTTACCACTGTAGATCTTCACAGCTACTGGCTTCAGCATTTGCTAATAGTCTTGTTTGCAGCACATCCCATGAAAAAAATGTTTTACAAAGACAAAGGAGGCTAGTGTGGTCTTAACTCAAGCGGGAGGCATGAAGAGAGGCATTTTCTCTTCCTCAAATCTCCTCCCAAATCCTTCCTGGTTTGATATTCTGTTTTCTAAAGCCTGAACGGAAGATTTGGCTCATCTGCATTCCTGCAGTAAGTATGAGAGTTACTTAAATTCCACTTGGGTGTCTAGAACACGCCTCAAACTCAACATGTCCTAAACGAATCCAAATCTCCCAGGATTAATTATCTCAGTAAAGGATATAAATGAATTGTCCATCCCATAAGCCAGAAGTCTCAGCCTGTCTTCCCCCTACTTCCCATATCCAACTCACCCCCAAGTCCTATTGGTTTCAGCTTCTAGAAATCTCACTTATCTATTTTTTTCTCTCTTCCCCACGGTCACCCTCTCTTACCTGGATACATGCAATGGTCTCCTAACTGTTCTCACTGCCTCCTCCATTTTGCCTTTTTTCTTTCTTTGTGTCTTGGCCAGAGAGCTGTTCAAAATACCCATTGACCCTGTCACTCCCATGCTCAAACCCTCTGGCCAGGCAGGCCCGGAGTCATCTGCCCCTGCCTTCTTCTCTAGCCCCATCTCTCTCCCTCAGCTTTGTTCTCCAGGAATATTGACCTTCGTGTCCACGTCCAGGCCTCCTCTGTCTTGGAAGCTTTGGGACATAGTATTTGTCCCTCTCTAAGTGCTCTCAACCCAGTCTCTCCCCCCAACTCCATGGCCGGCTGAAATCCTCTCATGCTTCATGCTAGGCTGATTGACACATTCCTGGGGAACATGAGTCTCCCAGACCAGGTTCGGGATCCCCTCTTATGCATATTTTTAAAGCCTGTGGCAATTATCATGGTCATTAAGTATATACATGTGACCATTGATCAGTGTCTATTGTCCTATAAAACTATGGGATCCATGAGTCCAGGACCTACTGTTTACGTTGCTCACCATACTCAGTATAGTGACCAGCACATGCTGAGTGTTCCATAAATATCTGCAAGATGAGACTATGATATATTACTGTAGAAGTGACCTAATTTCTAGTGGTCATTTAGTATAGGTTGGTTTAAAAGGTAAGAAAAATGCTTTGAACAGTGTTTTCCCCCTCCTTGCCTCCCTCCCTCCTTCCTCTCCTCCCCCTTTCCCTTCCTTTCTTCCTGAGTTCACATTAGGATACAGTGTGATTCTTTTGGGTTAGGATTGGCATTAGGGTTAAAGATGGTGTTAGAGTAAAGCATTTTTTCTATTTAAGAAATTACTTAAATAATCATTTATTAAACAAATGCACTAAACCATCTGTGGCCAGCACTGCTAGGAAAACAGGGGTGACTAGAACACTGTGCCTGTCTGTGAGGGACCCATGGTTTAGTCAGGGAGAGAAAAGCAAGTAAAAATGCTCGTGGTGTGAATAGTCTGGAAACAGCGGTATGTACTAGGTAACAGGGGAGCATAGCAGGGAAAGAGAATGGGGAAAATGTCCCAAAGAAGGTAAAGGTGGATTCGAGTCTGAAATGAGAAGGAGCACTCCAGGCAGAGGGAGCCATGAGCATGAAAGCAGGAGGTAGGGCCTGGGGCACGTCAAAGAGCTGCATTCCTCCTGACCAGCACAGAGGGCAGGGAGGGAGGGCCCCTTGGCCTTGGTAGGAATGTTGGGCAGGACATTCTCAAGTTCATTCCAGCGGTGATGCACCAGGAGGTCCTGCTGTGTTTTGTAAAAGTAAATAGAATATCCAAGCATTCAGCTGAAAACCAACATATAATTTAGTCTTAAACCAAATATCATTTTTATTTTTAAAATTCAAAGAAAGGCAAGTGGTAACGTTACCAGTGGGGAGCTCTCCATGTCCTCACCTGTTGCCCGTGGAAGTGGGTTTCTTGTGATGTCACAAGAAAAGGAAATTTCTGAGAGTCCCACGGGAGGATGAGATGTTGTAGAAAGCTTGATTTCTGTGGAATTCAATTCCTGAGACTCCAAGGTCCCATCTCCCTGTCCCACCATGGAAGAAGGTTAGCTGTGACTATAGCAGGGCTAAGGTTAAAGCGTTGCCCAGAGTTCCTGTTCCATGTTGGGGCCTGTCCAATCCAGCATCAGGATAGCTTAGTTTGTGTTCCCAGCTGCAGGCTGTCAGTCAATTGTGCGTGAGGTCCGCATGGCTGTGGGCCATACGGCTTCTAGGAACACGGACTAATCAAAAGAGCCACAAGAGCCTGGCCGGGTGTGGCTCAGCGGTTGAGCGTCGACCTATGATCCAGGCGATCGGGGTTCAATTTCTGGTCAGGGCACATGCCTGGGTTGAGGGCTCAATCCCCAGTCGGGGGCATGCAGGAGGCAGCCGATCGATGACTCTCTCATCGATGTTTCTATCATACTCTCTCTCCCTCTCCTTTCCTCTCTCTGAAACCAAAAAAGATATATTAAAAAAAAAAAAAAAAAAAGAGCCACAAGAGCCAAGAGCCTAAACTCCTTTGTCTGGGGGATTATGTATTCCCAAATTTTCGTGGCTTGCAGTGGCCCCACCCCTTCTGGCCAGTGATCTCTCTTTCCAGGTTTGACTGACCAGCTTCTTCCCTTTGTCACCCCTATTGTCACCCAGACTCACTGCACATGTGCCCATCTTCCCCTTTGTTCAATCCCTTCCCCCAGTGATTTGCAGGAAATGGAGGGGTGGTTCCCTGGGGAGTGTGAAGCTGCAGCTTCCAAGTGAAGCTGCCCAGATGGCCATGCTTATAATGTCTGGCCTCCCCTTCGCTCCTTTCTTATTTTTAATAAGTAGCTAATTACAAGGGTAACATGAGCAGGCTGCTAAGGTTTAAGAACTATTTGTGAGAGAAAAGCTTAAAACATTTTTTTTTCTCAGCTGGGAAGAGACAGCTAATGATTCAATTTTATCAGCAAAACCTGATGATCTGACCCTGGGGCCCCAGATTCATTCCAGTGAGAGGCTCTGCTTCAGGCAGAGACCCACCCGGGGCTGATTTCAGGACCCTGGAGTTCCCCTGTCAGGCTGTGGCCTAGAAGGGTCCCTCTGGTTTTGGTTTTCGTTTGCTTTGTTACTTTCAAAGCTCACTGGTGGGAATATAGAGCTGGGGCTGCTTACCAAGAAAATTGTTAAAATCTCACCTGAGAAGGAGGAAACATTCCAGAACAAGACACCTCAAAGCGACCTTTTCTAGCATATAAACAACTTTTAAAAATGCTTGAACAGTCTCATGTATTCCCAAAAGACCATAAGAGTCACACATTAGTTAGAAGTGGTAGACAATAAAAATGGTCATTTCTTTTTTGCTTTTTCTGATTATTAAAAAATTACATGCTTATAAAAAATTAAAACAATGAAGGAATTTGTAATATAAAAGGTGGATTTTTTTCTCATACTCCCTCCTCCCCAGACATAACCATTGTTAACAGTTAGATGTATTTTCCTTAGATTTTAAAAAAGCTGATTTTTTTTTTTTTTTTTTACATTAAGTCAATGGTAAGAATTGCTTTTAAAAGGAAAAATCATTTAGTCTTCTATATTGCAAAATTGAAGGACGGTGGGGCTAGACCAGTTTATATTTATTTTTGAGGGAAAAGATACTTTTTGTGTAGAAGTGATTTTTATGTTTCACGGGCTTGTTCTTTTTTCTTAGATAATCTCCTAAAAAAAAAAAAAAAAGAGTTTGCTGGTCCTGGGTTATTTTATGGAGAACCCTCATCTGGTAATAATTATGAAAGTTCCCAGGCTGCTCTGAGTGGGTGATCCAGGTAGGTAGTCTTGTTGGGATTCACCCAGCAGGAGAGAAATCGTTAGTGCAGAGCAGGGAACACCTCTGATAGCAGGAAGCAAAACTAAAGAACATATTCCAATCCTGGAAAACATCTTTTCTGAGGAAAATTAAAGCTCTGTCAATGCCTATAACCTGCATATGATGTCCATTTATGGGATCTTCAATATGTAGTTCTAACAGACAAAAGTTTCGATAGAAAACAAAAACTAAACTTAAAGGCAACAATAATAAATAAACAAAAGGCAAAATGCAGCAATTTGTATGTTGAGCTAAAGTGATGAGAAATGAGATATGATGACTAGAAAGGAGAGGTCATTGGACCCTGACTTTAGTGAGTGCTCCCCAAATACCCAGACTTCTCCACTCTTCTCCACTTTAGTATATACTGTTCCCTCTTCCTGACTTGCCTTTCCACCTATTCATCCTTCAGGGTCTAGTATAGATTTTGTCTCCTTTTGTCAACCTCCCCCAATAGTCCCAGGAAGAATGAATCACTCTCACGTCTGTGTCCGCAGTGCTTTGTTACTACAGGTGTAACCGTCTCCTCCTGTAGACGGTGAGCTTCTCAAAGACAGAGTCTAACTCCAGTGCCTCAGCCGCTGTCCGGACAAGCCCCTGGGACACAGGGACTGTGTGACGTGTTTGCTCAGTGCCTGCCTGCCTAGCACAGGACCACACCGTCAGCTTCCTCACCCAGAAGAGGGTAATAATACCCATCCCCTACTACCTCTTGGGCATGAAATAATTTCTCAAAGAACTTTGAGTTCCTTCGTATAAATATAAATAAAGGCTGTAATTACAGAACATATTTAAACATGTTTCACCCTTGAACCATGTAATCAAACGGAGCGAATATCTGCCTGTTTCTTTACTAGATAGTTTCACAGAGACTCAAACTTTTTTTTTTTTAGATTTACTCTCATAGCACAGTGATCTCTTTTTGGATATTCAACACATTTCAGCGTATAGTCAGTGTGGTGTCATTTATACTTTTGTATTGAATTTTGAACGAAAATTCTGTGTATTAATTGTAAGTCTTCTTTTCAGAAAAATTTGCCTTAAAGTGTAACTCATTTTATGTGGGAGCACATAAAATGTGCTACGTAGAGTATGGAAGGACAGCCGAGTGGCATTCTAAATCAGGGTGAGGTAGTGTATTATAGGATTCATGCTGTGAGTCTGAGATTCAATTTGTGCACGGTCAACTTTCTGCATCATTTAGCAATGATAAAATTATCAGCCCTATGAGGTCTAATCTTGAGGGCATGGAACCACTGTCGTAAGGTCCTGTTTGACATTTTTCTTTTTGATGTTATGTTTCCCTCTTTAAAGCATCAGGAATATTACTCCATTTTTCGAAGTGCCTGGGAGGAGCACAGTTGAAAACAAGCTGCAGAAGCAGATAGGATACTGGAGGCTGTTTTCACAGTGGTTAAGTGCGTGGGCTTTGGAGAGAGACATACTTGGGTCAGGTCTGAATTCCAACTTTAATGATATTCTTAACATCTGCTGGCTGTTTTTCCTTGGGCAAATTAATTACACTTTCCTCAACTGTGAAACGGAGGCAGTGCTTCCTGTCTCACATGGCTGTTCTGAGAGCTAGAGTAAATAATGTGTTGCATACAGCGCCTGGGTTCTTGTAAATGCACAGAAAACGTTACTAGAATTATGAAGGCAATTAAAGGATGGTCCCACTGTCCCCTCTGCTTCAGGAGTGCATTATGTTGCCAGCCACATATGCAGGAACTTGGGACTGTCCCTGTTCCCGGCAGCTCAGTATGTGGCCCCCAATGACCCCTGCCTTCTGGGTCTTCACACCCATGGCAATACCCTCTCCTGGGCTGTGGGCTGGATCTAGTGACTCACTTCTAATAAATAGAAGATGACTAAAGTGATGAGATGTCACTTCTGAGAAGGTTGCAAAAATCCGTGGCTCTGTCTTGGGTGTCTTTCTAGGGTGTGCCTCACTCTCCCTTGGGTCACACACCCAGCAGGGAAGCCACTTGGAGAGGCCCGCAGGAGTGAGCCTGGGAGCACACACATCCTCGGTCACTGTCTAGCACTGTCCCTTCGGTTTCAGCCAGATTGCAACCTTGAGCCAGAGGTTTCTAACCCACAGAAACTGAAATAATACATGTTTGTTGTCTCAGGGTGTAAGTTTTGGGGTAAATTGTGCAGCAATGGGTAACTAATACAATGCCAGAGCTGAGGCTGTCCTTATGCTGTGTTGCTGGCCTGACCAGCACTTTATGCAGAAAGCTAATAAAGAGGATTATAAGAGGCTCTCTTTTTGTTGTTGTTTTTTGATGGAGATGAAGACCAAACTCCTTGGTACAGCCCTTCATAAGATGGCCCATACCTCCCTTTCCTGCAGGTACACGATTGTATTGCATCGGTTTCACACACTGGCAAGGCCGTGCCATCGTGGGCACTGTATGAAAGGAACTCTCCCGCACTTCTCTCTAAAGAAAATCAGGTCTCCCATTGAAGAAGCCTCAGTTGCTCTTCCCCTCAGATCTGAAGTTGGTGCCCTGTCTCTCATTCTCTTGGCAGGCTGTGCATCTCTTAATTATCGTTCTAATAACAATTGCTTACTTAGCATGTCTGGCATTTGATTCCAGACAGGTGAGTTGATCTGAGGATGCTGTTTCTTCAAGGCTCTTAAGTGCTTGGCCAATGGGTGCTCAATAAGTGTTTTTACAATGAAGGAATGAATGATTGAGCTCTCAGATAGCTGTCTTGTTTTCTGCATTCAACCTCTTATGAAGTGCAAATATGCTTTCCTTTGTATTTTTGTAATATGTGACAGAGGGGTTGAACTTGCAATATAAACTGATCTGAAAGGGAAAGAAAGAGCAGTTTACCGTCACTGACTTAGAAGCAGGCTGGAGCAGAGCAGGTGGGCCCACAGAGAGTGCTTGGATTGGGGGCACATCTTGAACACACCAGCAATGGAGTTCAGGGGTTGCTGGGAAATGCAACCGCTAGAACTACCTCCATCCCATCTGTGAATAAGAATGGAGAAATAGTCACCTATGTGTTGTAATTTCCCTCATTTCTGTTTCCCAAGAGTCTTGGTATTTCCTTTTGTAGAATCTGCATGTTGAAAGACTGACTATGACATTTGTCTCCAAGCTTATAAAGTTGGGGTTGTCTATGAGTCTTGATCTAGAGATGAGTGGGATCAGAGCCAATGGCAGGGTTACTGCCAAGACACATCATCATGACTATTGCCACATTCATTTCAGGTTTATTATTATTATTATTATTATTATTATTATTATTATTATTATTTTAAAAACCCTTAACAAAGCCCTAAGAAAAAACTCAATTCTCAGTTCCATGTTATGTCCCAAGCACAACATGGGAAGTAGACTTTTTATAATCTAATTGTAGAACTCTGTTAAACTAAGGCGAATAATAGTTTTCTTTCTCACTTTCTTATCCAAATGTATTTTAATGATGAAGCACTAGAAGTACTTGAATGAAATTCACTGCAAGTACTTCAAAAAACCAAACACGAAAAGAAGTGATTAGGAGCCTTGTTTTCTAGAGTTGGGGCCCTAAGACACAAAAAATACTAAAGTCTGTTTTCCAAGGTGGAAAGGAGAGGGTAAGAGGTATCCACTAACACAGAAAGAGACTTGGGAATTTGGCAAATATCTGGATAATTTCTGATGAGATCTGGATTTTATATTGTCCAAACCAATGGAAGTGTTTCAAAATAATAAATTTTTGGCAACAAAGCCTCTAAGAAAGGGCGTGAACTAACTTTGAGCCTCCAGTTGAGGTGAGTGGGGGTGAAGGGGAAAAAGAACTTCAGGAACGGTCTTACTCATCTCTGTATGCCACAGATAGTAGTAGGTGGTCAATAAATGCTGGCTAAACGCTTGAACACGGGATCCTTAAATCTTGGTCCCAGTGAAAGCTCCATATTCACTTCCAACTAATTCATAATTTAGATCACACACTTAACAAATCTGCTTTAGAATATCATTTGCAATTTATATCTTATGAAAGTATGACATCAGATTTCACGGTCTTATCCTGTTCTTGTGCGTGTTCCTTGGTTGCTGTAGTAACCGAGTTGCCATGGATTACGCTGCAGGAGTTGTAAGGGTCAGCAAAGACCAGAGCCCTGTCATTCTTCATTCGCAGGCAATTGTCCCTGAAAAATGTGACTTGCTTCAATATTTAGGGCCTGGGCACTGATATTAAACTAGAATGATACTTAGGTTAAAAACCAATAATTAACCTTGTCTTCAACTCTAGGTCACACTTTAATAGCAATTTCATAAAGTGGACATTCCTCTGTTTCAGTCTCGAAGTCCTAGATAGGCTTTAAATAATATGTCTCCTGGAAAAGCACACGGGTAATCGTTGCAATTTATTTTATGTCATTATCTAAGCCCTTGAGACCTTACGATCCCAGCTCTTCTCTCCGAGGTAATTGCACACATCTTGGGAATATGTGAGATGAAGTTAATATTCAGGGCACCAGCCCTTTGAAAGGATTTACAACCTACAATGAAACACTGTCTTGATGCCTTTCTGCAAAATTTGTTTTTAGACAAGTATAGGGTACTTCCTTTATAAAGAACAATTTTCCTCCAAATCGCAGTCTTTGATGTCGCCATTCTACAATACGTATCCTGAATAGCAGTTTTAATTTCAAAGTGGGGATTACGCAGCTTGTTATATTATAATAAAACCTTTCAGATTATAAATTAAGACCATCTTTGAGGTACACAAGACACCATTATTCTCTTAATATTTATCAGTCCCTCCCCCCCAAGTTGCTTTAAATTGGTGCTGTGCTTTACGCACTCAGTACAGAATGTGCTTGGATAGTTACTTCGATGATGCAAAACCAGGAGTGTGAAATGTTGGCACTTACATAAAAAACACGTAAGATGCAATTTTCTTTTAAAAGAGGGATTTAATACTTCTCAAGATTTCAGGTTATATGAAAAAGTTACCTTAAAAAATGGTCAAATAATGTTAAATATTTATTTTTATCATCCAAGACAAAGTTGAAAGACATATGTCTATTTCATTCATCTATGTAAATTCCAGTAGAGTTATTTCTACAAACCTATTTGGAACTTTGTCCCTTTAAAAATAAATTAATTATAAAATTTTTGATTTTTTAAAATATAAGAATCCAGTTGTTCCTAACAGCAAACAAGTTTCACAAAAGTTTTAGTAAGCTGTGTTCAAATTCTTGCTATATTTATTTTTTAAAGGGTAAAAGTGATTTTTCTGCATTTTTTATTTCTAGTGATCAATAAAATTTTATGCAATGCCACATTCATTATAGTTGAATGAACAACATTATTAATGTTAGGAAAGGAAATGATTGCAATTTACTCAGTTATTAAATACATTGACTATATGACAGAAAATTATTTTCTTGGAATAAAATACATTTTATTCTTTCTATGAAATACAGAGAAACTGCAAGTAAGATATTTGACTTACTTGAGTGTCCAATTACAGTCATAACTGAAAGCATTGATAGTTGTCCTGCTATTTATCTAACTTAAAACTTGCATCCGTATTTCAGCAGGAGAGCGGAACGCAGATAAATTTGGAAAATAAAGCTCAAATTCATTATAAAAAGATTATCCTGTCCTTACTCACCCCTCCTCCACCCATTCCCTCTCCTCTGCAACAAGTTTTAATGAAGACAAGCAGATAGACCGTATTCTGATTAGTAACCTCAAGGCCTGACTCATTATTACAAATTGTCAAAATTGCTTTCACTTTGCATTGGTTTGGTTTCAGAGAATCAAAATAATTGATAGTTTTGAATGAGTCTATGCTAACCTTACCTCCTGCACTCTAGAAATACCTGGCTTTTACACATTTAGCTTTTACAGATGAAGGAAAGGTTGTCATATTTCTCTTGGATGATTGTGTATTTACATTAAACATATATTCATACGGTGCATACATTCTTTAAAAATTAAACAAATGTGATCTTTGAAGCCCTAACCCTCCTTCTCTTCTGTTCTGCTGCTGGTGTCTCCTCTTGTATACAAACCACTCCCTTTGATGTCAACAGGGGATCCTGAGCAGCAGAAAGAGGTAATTTAGAGGCATAAAGAGGAATCAGAAAATCAACTTGAAGGTTGACACCTTTTAGCTGAGAACAAAATCATGGAGTGCACCAAATATTTACAAATGACACCAACATAGTCACCACATGTATGCTTGTCATTGTTTTAGTTATGGGCTTTATTACTTTATTACAGTCATTTCCCCCCCTTTAGGTACAAATCAGCCTCCACATTGGTACAATCTCATTGTGAACATATTAGTGAATTCGGAGAAAAATCAAATATATTTTATACAAAATTCATAATGCCTTAAAAATCTCATTTTGTTTATTGGAAATAATTTTATTGTAATCCAGATCAACGTTCTTAGGTGTGAGCAAACTCTTAGTACGAGACTTCTAATGAAATATTACTCTTTTAAAACATGTATGCTTTTATCTCCCAACTGCCTGTGATTCGCTATCCTTTCTTTTTTTCTCCTAGGCCCCAGTGGCACTTCCTGAATGACATTTCAATAGAACTTTCCAAATACAGTGTAACAAAGAGATCAAGGCCCGCTGGGAAAATAGAGCAGATTTTTTTTTTTTTAGTGAAATGAATAGTTTTAATTATGTCTTTTCTGCCCACTCCATAGAACCTCCCAGCCTCCACCCCCACACCAAATCCAAGTCAGCAAACATAAAAACATTCAGACCTCTTTCTTCACACCTTCTTACCAGCAAGATTTAAAATCAGTTAGGCCTCCAAGCAGGTGCATTGTTCCCGGCATTTACACAGTCTGTGTCCCCTGTCCTCTGCCAGCTCATCGCCGAGAGAGATAAGCAGACCTCCTACTGCTCAATTATGATCTTGTTTTCAGTCGCGCCCCCAGGATCTATAGCATTCTCAACAAGAGCTTGAAAAATGGACTTGTTTTAAAAGCAGAGCTAGCTGTTGCTGTGACAGATGACTGTGAAACCTCCGGTTATTCAGGCTTTCAGAAAGGGTCACCCCTTCATTTCCAGCTAGTCTTTCAGTACCTTGAAAACATTTAGGAGCAGTTATGTTAGTGTCGATTACACTTCTTTAAACTCTAGGTATAATTGCAAGTAAAAGTCAATTATCTCATAGGTACTCCACTTTCACATTGCGAATGAGCCAAGTTGAAAAATCTTAAATCAAGGCATTTTCAAACATCAAAGTTATTTGAATTCAGAAAAGGCACTTTTGAAGAAGGGTAGCAAACCCTGGAGGGTTGCTCAAAATGTTGGTTTTTAAAATTTAAAAAGTCGACATGTAAATGCGTATAAGGATCAGCCACTAGAAAAAGCAATTCCTTAGGAAGCAAAGTTTTCGTAGTCTACGAACTTTTAGTGGAAATAAATATTTTATGGAAACAAACAAACAGTTAGTTAAAATTCCTTGGGCAAAACTCCAAATTCTCTTTTATTCAGCTGTCCCTCCCAACATTCTGATGGTTGTTTTTTTTGAGTCGATACCTATTGGTACACATATTGTTACAGCTTTATGAAGTAGAAGCCTGTCTACTTCAGAATATTCTTGGATTCCATCTGTAAGACTCTCTTGCTGTTTCAACCACTTCTAAGCAAAACTCTGTTACTTGGAGTGAGACTATCAAACTTTTTCAGGTCTCATTATCTTTTTGCTCAGAAATCTTGTACTTTGAGCTTGCCTTCAAATGCACACTTTATACAAAGACCAAAGACTTGAAGCTATTCACAACAGCTTTTACTTAGAGCATGCTTTTATGAATTTAATAAATATTATGTTTAATGTAGGTTTAAGGAATAGCATGAATTTGATAGATAAATATTAAGGTTGTAACTGGACCACTGTCCCTGAATTCTTGCAATGTAATCGACTAGCAGTGTCTTATTTCAACAAAACAAAGACATATAGAGTGAAGTCCACAAAATTTACACTTTATGCCCATTTGTCACTCGCTCATCACCTTAATGACTTTACTTCTGCTTTATATCTGCTCCTTTGATTCTACACATGTGCACTGCACACACACACACACACACACTCCCAGTTCCAATGTCCTGTGGCCTCATGCTATTTTCTTGGATCTTAATTGGTTCTTAATTGCAAGCAGTAGAAGCTGACTCTTTCTAGTTATGCAAAAGGAATTTAATTAAAAGAATATTGAATCAATCACAGGTTATCTGGAGAGGGCTGCAAAACCACACTTAAGGCCAAACCTTGTGGAATAATGCCCCAAACCACAGGCACCTCCGCTGCTCTGCTACAAGTGCCTCCCTTTCTCATGGCTCGTCTGCACCGGGAACTCTCCTGGACAATGATTGTGAAGTCACGGCAGCTTCTACTAATGTCACCAGTTCTGTTCCGTTACCTCCGGCATCTGCAGAGGTGAAGATGCGCAGACAGTTACCTCGTGTGGCTCTCTTCTGCGTTAAAGTCCTGTGTGGGTTTATCTGACCAGTGAAAGTCAGATCACATGCTCGTGTTCTCCTGATACAGGAGACAGAAGAAAATCCTGTTTATTGGGCTCTACTTTGAGGAGTCAGGGCTCTCAATGTTGAAAATGTCCCACTTATAATAGTAAGAGTTTTCAAGAAGGAAAGAAGTATTCTCCATAGGTGTTGGAAAGCCTCACAATGATCCCTCATTCTCAATGATCCATCCACCCATCCATCCATGCATCCATCCATTTATATTTTATTTCAACAAACATTTATTGAGCACTTACTGTGTGACAAGGAAGGCGCTGGGAGCTCTGGGTGCAAAAACAAATAAGGTATAGATGTAACTTTAAAGCACTGCGCATCAAGTGAGGAAGGGAGATGGGTAAGCAGATGCTTGCGACTCAGCATCATGAGCACTATGGCCTAGATAAAGCACGGGCTGGGGTTGGGTGTCAGGACCATGTCCACCTCTCCAACCCCCCTTGAAGTGAGCTAGGGACTGTGTGACTAATTCTAACCCTGGATGAGTGCTTTGGGCTGCGGCACCAGGGTGCCTCTTTCCTCCCTTTTTCCCTCTACATGGACACCTTGGAGGCCTGTGTTCCAGCTGATGTGAATACTAAATGGAAGATGGCAACCAGGCCCACACTGGGCTCTTTGTATAAGCCACTGAAGTCTTTGGGGTGTTTCAGTTGTCACAGCTAGCATTTGTTATACTAAATAAAATATAGGCCACATGGTAAATCAGGAAAGTTAGAGTTATACAGAAGAAGGGGACTTGAGATGTCCTCTTTAAATAATTCAGTATAGCTAGAGTCAGACAGATGAGTCTGGAGAGGAAATCAGAGGCCAGATCTCAGAGGACTTAAGTCTGTCTTGTTAAGAATGTTTTTTTTCTAGAGGCTCTGGGGAGACACTGAAGAATTTTAATACCTTTTCCACCTTTCCACCTGGGAAACAACTTACCAATATCCTTTGCCGAGCTCAGCTAACCTGATACACTAAAATCTGTTTTGGCTAATAAAAAAGGATTGATCTTTTCAGCCTTCCTGAGTTTACTAGTTCAAATATGCAATGCTTTAATATTAGACAATTAGTCTTTAAGTGTCAGGCTTGTGTAGGGTAAAGGACACCTTGGGTTGAATCTGTGGTGTTCTCCAAATCATATCTAGTGTCTCATTTACAAGTCAGCCTATGCAAAGAACCAGCTTTGGAAAGGCCAAGAGTATTGCAACAGATAGATTTATAGACCTTTTAAAAGTGATGCTGAAGAAGCTAAACCAACCCACAGTGGTGTTCACCTGAGCTTTAAAGCATTTTATTAGGACTGTATGTTTTCCACATACAACATGACCTATAGAGTATGAGTTTTCATCACTGGGAGAAAAGAGATCAGTACTAAAGTTATATTTTATTATTCAGAAAACAAATAAATCTAAATATTTTGGGTGAATGTTAGAAGAGAAGATGTAATTTACTATAAGCAAAAAAAAAAAGAATTAAAACAAAACAAAAACATACACATGAAAACCCACCAAAACAACCCAACCCCCCAACATAGAGTATTAAAATTATTTTAACATGTATATTTTATTCAAAATCAGTATCTTCTTGAGATCATAACTTCTACCTGAGATTTAAAATCTTCATTTTATTACATCTTTCTCAAACAAATTAAAAGTCATATGTACTAAAGCAAGTTTGATTTCCTAGGAGTTTTCTATTTGGCTCTGTTCAGGACTATCAGTTACTCCACTAAACGGTTAACTTTGGGCCATTCTTTATATTGAAGTTCTATATAACTTCATCTATATTCTTATTGGCCTTATATACTTGGGGATAAATGAATGTATCTTATCAGTCAACCCTCACTAGGTTGTGCTTTGTAACAAACAATCCCAGAATTTCAAGAACAAGGATTTAGTTCTTACATTGCATGTTGGTGCAGAAAGACTGTGGCATTCCTGGCTCTGCTCTGCATGTCTTCTTCATTTTGAATCCGGGACCAAGAAGTGCACACTCTCTGGGACATACTGTCCATTGACTAAAGCAACCCTTATGACAAAGCCGGGATAACAATGAGGAAGCAATATATTCCTATTTCAAGGAGGGCAGCAAATAATTAAGCATAAGCTACCATAATGTATAAAAGCGTTTTTCAATGCAAATGATATTCATAGCTTTTATTCTTTTTTCCTATTCAGTATTAGTTCACTTACTATCACTCTTCTATTTCTGCTATTAATTTATGAAATTGATCTATACAGATACACCAAACACTACTTGCCTTTAACACTCAGTAAATAATATTAATGAAGTGCAAGGATTGGGTAGAAATCTAAGTATTTTCTCTGCAAAGATTTTGGAGGGTAGATATTGCCATCAGGAGAGGGTTAGTTTATATTGTTGACTAGACAGAGGCAGAATAGTGAAAGCTTTAAGAGTGCAGTCTCTGGAGTCAGAATCCTAGGAGGTCAAATCCGGCTTTACCAGTTCCAGTTGAGTGGCCTAAGCCTCAATTTTCTCATCAGCAAAATAGGATTAATGATAGTACCTGCTATAATGAAAAAAACCATGTGTATGTCTAAGCACTGTGCTCAGCAAGTGTTCTTACAACTGTAGTGATTGTTTTCTTCTAGAGATTCACCCAACAAATATTTACTGTCTACTTTGTGTCAGACACTGTGCCTGGCACTAAAGGTACAGGGATGAAAGGCATCATCTTGGCCTTCAAGGCATTTCCAGTTTAATGAAGGAGAAGAGAAAGCAAGGCAGGTGGCCTGATGGGCACATGATGGAGGCAGTGATATAGAAGCATTCTGCTTAATGCGTGGTCAAGAAAAATCAAGTAAAAGAAAAGCATATCTAAGATGAAAAATCAAAATGTTTGTAGACTTAAGAAAATACATTAAGAGAAGAAGGAATTCAGAATATCATAGTATTTTCATGCATTCGAAAGCATAGAATACAGAGCTTCAGTTTGGGGTGATAAAAAAGTTTTGGAGATGAATAGTGGTGACTCTACACTTAAAAATGGTGGAAATGGTAAATTTTATGTTGTATATCTTTTACCACTTGTATATATTTTACTACATTAAGAATTTTTTAAAAAAAATATTGAAAGGGGCAGTTGGCTTTTGAAAGGTAAATGCATCCTGAAACAGTTATGAAAGTAAAAACCTCACAGAATTATAAATATTCCCCAAGATGGACAGAATGGAACTTGAGGAGCTTAATGACCTATGTTTTCTTAGTTAAACAAGAGGTGAGATTTCTGGGCAATAGTGGAAGGGACTACAGTAGAATCCGGGGCTTAACAAGGCCACAGAGGATTGAAACTGAGGAAAGTCAGAAAGCAAATCAGTTCCCTGTGAGGCAGCTGGGGCTGCTGAGTTACCTGGATGATAACTCAGCTGGTGCTAAAAAGCTTGTCTCCAGGATGATCTGGTGACAACTCTCTTGGCTTCTGTGTCTTCTCATCTTTACTGGTGGTGGAGAGGGGTTTTCTAATGTGGCAGAGTGGAAATGAAAATTAACTAAGGGTGTAGAGTCTAAATCAGCATGTAAGGCAAAAAAACACATGGTCAAAATTATTCCTCCGGATCCCTTGTGGTGATGTCATATTGGTGACTTATATACTTTCTTTTAATAAGCACAAGACTCTCCAGGTTTGGAAGAGAACATTGTTTCTGGGGTTGAGTAGGAGATGGCATCATCTACTGGAATTGAATGACTATGTTCAATAAATTATATACATACACACATATATGAACAACAGAATCATACTCACTGTGGCTGAGACACTTATAACATGACAGGCTTATAGCAGTAGCCAAGGTTGAGTGAGGAAATAGCTTATTTTTGCACCTGCTTCCCCCACCATTGACCCACCCCAAATCAGGCTAGGTGAGTGGAATGGTCAGCATACAGTTGTATCATTTTGCATTATATTATATTATTATTTCACTGAGCTATTATATTAAATATGTTAATTAAAATATTAACTGATACAACTCCAATGTAATGTATCAAAGTTTTGTTGTTAGAGCAAGTGATATTAAAAGAGAAAGGGTGTGTGTTTTTTTGGTGTGGGGAGGGGAATCGAGGGAAAGGGTAGCTGTTCTATTCTGAAGAATCCAAAGACCTAAACCAACTCCTGTTCAGTTATTAGGGTCCACTGACGGTAGTGCCTGCTGCTATCTTCCCATATGGTGCCTGCTCCATGGCCTTGATCAAGGCATCTCAAGGGATGGCCAGGGTGAAGGAAGAGAGAAGAAGGATGGCAACCAGGGAAAAAGAAACACCTGGACACACACCAAGACTGACTCTGTATAGACAGAAAGTGGCCCTAAGGAAAACTAAAAAAAATAAACCATTTTGTAGCATCCTCTTTATGGCATATGCTTTTCTCTTCAGCTAGTACTAAGACGGCTTTTTTATCTCCTCTAAATGGCCTTTCCATGCATGGTTTTTAAGACATCTGGGGCAGGTATATTGGCTTGCAAATGATAATTTACTTTTCTTTTGTAGTTTCTACAGCCCAGAATCAAGAGTGGGGGAAACTCATGGTAAGTTGTCCTGGGCTTGGCTTCTGACAAGGTGGGTTTAGAGAATGTAGGAATTCTGAGTGCTGGTAAAAATTCATTGAAATGGTTAAACAAATGTGGTTCCAGGCTGGGTTGTTAGAAAAGTGTAATAATTAAATGGTCATACTACCTTACAATTGGTTGTATTTTTCAGTTGCTAAGGTGTTTCTGTTTCTGTTTCACATCCATGGGAGATTACAGAGGGGTTGAGGATCAAAGGCCACATTGAGGTTTCACTGAAACAGTCAGAGATTGTAACAGAGAAAATAATTTGTGTTTAAGATCTTGAAGATGGAGCAGTTTCCGGTAATGATGAGGTTCAAGGTGTGGCTGTGAATGTGGGTGCTAAAGGTGGGTATAGCTGAAGGTCATTAAAGTGTGAGACTATGGGTTTGCAAGGGTTATAAAAATAAATTATTGGGGAATGGATGGAATAAAGAGGAGATTGGTGGGCCAAGTGGGAAAACTCTCAAGACATGTGGGGAGGCAATGAAAATCAGTGGGCGATAGCCACATGGAGAGGAAAGAGCTGAGATCAATTATGGGAGAGAATAGATCAGGGTCAAGAGGTGACGCTGAGCGATTCACCTTATTTTGGAAAACTATGAATTGGGGAACTCAGATTTCCATCCAGGCTAGGAAGAAAGCAGCCGGTCAGAGGAAAAAATTATATTATTCCAGAGGTTGTTGACAATAGAATAAAAATTCCCAAGGGAAAGATGCTAGGGTGATGATAAATGCAAACAAATACACAAATAAATAAAACAACTGAAAACAGATGGGAAGTGAGAGGAAATTAAGTTTAATCTATTAAGATTTCTGAATATGGATAGTTTCCAGGTTGGTTAATTCAAAGTTCTAAGCACTTCATTCAAGAACCCATGTCCGTCCCATTTTTCCTTTTGCTACATTTACTGTTTGGCTTGTTCTCAGGTTAACTCTTCTTCCACAGTGGAGAAGGAAATTGTGCTAAAGGTGCCCAAATCCTCCAGGAATTTTGGGAGACTACATCCAGAAGAGGAAGACTGGTGTCCCTTCTGTGTTGTCTGTATCAGTGAGGAAACATTCACCTGAAGCCCTTAGATTTCTGCTCATGTCATCATGACTGCACTTGTGGAGCATGTCTGTTCCTAAACCAATAAATGCAAGAATGAGGTCACCATCACTGGATTGTAAAGCAGTTTCCCATGAATAGATTACATAGTATATGAAAAAAATGAAGTTCTATTAACAAAGAGAAATTGTTGTTGAGTAGGCAACCAATAGAAGTAAACAAACAAAACCCCACAAAAATATTATTAAAGCTGATTACGTTTATATTTGTTATCCATTGTATAAATAAAAATATAATTGTATTCTATTCCAGTTTGGCCTGGGCTCCCATTACTTCACTAAAATTCCTCTTGTAAAGTCACTAATGATCTCCATGTTGCTTAAACTTCTGGACCCTTCCCAGAACCTATCTTCCTTGACTATCGGCATCGATTGATAACTCCTGAGATGGTCTTTTCTCTTGGCTTCTGATTCATCATTCCCTTTTGCTTTTCTTCCTGCTCCTCTAGTTACTCTTTAAACTTTTACTTTTTGCTTATTCCACACCAGTGGTTTCCAACCAGCGGCGATTTTGGCCCCCAGGGGACATTTGGCAATGCTTGGAGACATCTTTGTTTGCCATAACTGAGGGGATGCTAATAACATCTAACGAGTAGAGACAAGGATGCTGCTAAACATCACACAATGCACAGGGCAGCGCCCACCACAAACAATTATTTGGCTCAAAATGTCAGCCAAGCCAAGGTTGAGAAATCCTGTCTGTACTATACTTCCCCTGAAAGAGCTCCTTGGGGATCAGTTTTGAATGTTCTCTTCTCATTCTACCTTCTCTCTGTAGATTATCTCATTCCCCCCTAGAGTATTAAATATTGTTTATATACCAACAATCCTAAATATATATTTTCAGACTAGATCTCTTTTCTGAGTTCCAAATCTAGATGTTTAACCGTCTACTTGAAAGTTTCCTTTGCCCAGAACACTTGACTCCTTAGTCTCTGCTTCGTTAGTGTCTATTCTACTCATCCTGTAGGACTCAGGGGACGTGTTGCCTGTTCAGGTAGGTCTTCTTCATGCTCCCGTCTTTTAGGTCCCCTCTGACCCTTGACTCACAGCACTTCGAGCTTTTACTTCCTGCTACTGGTAACAATTTTTTATTATATATTTAGTTTGTGATTTTTTTTTGGTTTAATGTTTTCCTGCCCTGCAGTCTATAAGTTCCGCGAAGACTCATTTGTTCATAACTGGATCACCAATGCCTGTGCAGCGGCCTGTAGAAAAGTATAGAAACATTTTTTGAATGAGCACGACAAATTAGAAATTATTGCTTTCTTAGTCTTCTCTTTCACCTTCACTTTTGATGTCATAGTTTCCAAAAAGGAAGAGTTTTCTCATTTTCTCATTTGTGTTTCTAGATGGACAATGACAAGCAGAGAATACCGAAGATGCTGAAGTGGAAGCTGGGCCATTGGTTGGGTTCCTCATCAGCTAAGTGACTTTTTACCACATACCCATGCATGATTGACATCTGTCCTTCGGAATGATCAGAAATGACTCTGCCACAAACATTGAAGGTGGCTTTTTATTAATCCACAGAGGTTACCTATTTGAATGACAAGGTTCTTTCACATGTAAGTTCATGGAAATCATACATTTACCTGCAATAAGCCAAAACATATATAGACTAAATACATGCATACGAATTTTCTTTGCTTTTTCTTGGCATTGTATCATTTCAGTTTGTAATACAAATTATTTCACACTGATCAGGAGGGTGTATGTATCTAAATATATATGTATATATAATATACCTATATCATATAGTAAAACAAATCTATTATTACTAATACACTCTAGTGATTTAGCATAAAATATTTTCAATGTATAAAGTCCATGGAAGGTGGTTTCTTTTCGGTGCAGGGGGTTGGAATGTCTGCACGTAAACATGCACAGCTTTGTAGATAGCGATGTCTTCATTTGGACTGGAAAAGTCAAGGGGAAAGAGTTGTACCAGTCTTTCAATAGCTTCCACTCATCCATTAAACTTAAAATAGATTAATCTCTAAAGACATTCAACTTCCCGGACATAGCAATTACAGTGAAAGATGGCAAGCCCAAGACATCCATTTAATGGAACCCTACCTCCCAATATAGCTCCTTGCATAATTCTAGTTCTCAGTCTCTGCAGGCCGGTGTCTTTACCTCTGCAGCCAAGTTGTTCAATGCTACTTGTTCTTGCCTGAAAAGGCAGAGAATGAATTTCTGAACTTTGCAAGATGTTCATCTGGAAAGGAGGCAAACTTAAGATACCCCGAAAAATGTTAAATCACATTTTTTTGGTAAAAAAAAGATAAGTGAAACCCAGGAAAAGAAACTATGGTTTATATGACATACATATACCAAGAAGACTCACCCAGGGGCAGTTAGTTAGAAGAGACTATACCATAGCTTGGACCACATAGCCCCAATTCACACAAGGAATCAAAGCAAAGAAATATATATATTTATGAAAAATTTATTTTGAAACAAAATCCACCAGATTTGGTAAGAGGCATTCATGTTGAATTCATATTTAAGCAGTAGACGTCAAAGAAACTTTTAGAAGCTATGTGGAGAATTAGTATAATGTATATTCATTCATTCTTAAAACTAATATTTATTGAGAACTGCTTATAGAACAAAATGTACAGCTTATTTCCAAAAATTCACGGAATGTCAAAACTGAAATGGTAATTTAGAAATAGTCAGATCCTATCCCCCTCCCTGAAGAAATTGAAAACCAGAGAGAAGATATTTATTAATCAGTCAGACTGTGTTAAAGCAGTAACTAAAGTATACTGGTTTTCCCCTGAAAATTTCACAAAATGACTAATCCAGGTACTAGCGATGTCTCAGGAATCTGGCCACTCTGCAAAGCCTTCCAGAGTTGTGTGCATTTTCCCCCTCTGCTGGGTGCTAAGCTCCTCTGGAACATGTCAGTTTGTAGTAACTGCAGGACACTGAGCAGGACCCATCGCTTAAGGCCCGTATTCCCTGTGGAGATGGATTGAAATTCTCTGCCTGCTATAAAAGGGTATGTGTGTTTGGGTTGAGTGTATTTTAATATTTTGAGACCTTGTGAAAGTGTAAAATAGTCTAACACTATGTATGTGAATATTGCAATTATGTACAATAGGTGATAATAAATAATTTAACTTTAAAAATAATTAAAAGACCTGACAGTCAAATCTAAGATTAAATAAAATGCTTGATTTTCTTCTGCTCTCTTCTGACTCCTCATTTATAGATCAAGTTCTATATTGTTAGCCAATAATTGTATATTTTATATTCAACACATATCATTTTGCTAGAGCTACTAAATATCACAACTTTCCACAATCTATTTGACTGTTGTTTTTTTAAATCAATTTTTGATCGATAATTGCTTTCTAACACTTCTTGTTGGTTAATCAGAATCTGTCTAGACTAAGGCAGTTGTATTGCTGCAAATCTCTGTAATCATTATATTGAATTAATGCAATTATAGGCCCAGTGCACCAGAATTTTCATCCAGGAGTTTGTATAAGCTTCCATTGCTTACTTAGTGCCATCTTTTTAAAACCTATTGAAGAGAGGGAGATTCCCAACTTATGAATCTATTAGTATTGTCACCATTGGCAGGACATGAAAAATAATAAAATTTCTTGAGTGCTTACTATGTGCCACAAACTGTTCTAAGTCTTTTGCTCATTTGTTCTTCACAACAATCCTTTCGCATAGGTGTTATTATCATCCTCATTTTACAAATGAGGAAACTGAGGCAGAGAGAGGTAGAATAACTTGCTCAAGGTCAAAGCTAATAAATGGTAGTGTGAGAAGCTAAACATGTAGTTTGACTCCAGAGCCTACACTCTAAATCCTTACGCTCACAAATGACATAAAACTTGCAATGAATATTTAAATAAAATTACATTTTAATGAAATTATAACCATTTTCTTAAATAAGCCATTTAAGTTCCACTATATCTAGATAGAATATGTGCTCAGAGAAAAAAAAATCAATCTGGCATTCTGCTTCTAAGTCTCCAGATGCAGTAAGAGTTATTAACAGCAAAAAATTGTGATTCTATTCTGTGTAGTCTCCTGTTCAGGAAATACCAAGAGCAAATTCCTCGGCCTTGTGGTCCTAGAAACGATAAGCTCTAAGGCATATACCAGTGCCTCAAAATACAGGTTTAGTTTTTTTTCTTAAATCAAGGTTCAAATTTATCACCATGCAGACCATGGCTACATGCTCTCTGTCGCTCTCAGGGCAGGATTATAAGAGCCCACGAGGGCGACACCAATGCTTCCTTTCTCGCTTTATGAGTGTGAGGCTTGATGGGTTACTGTATGGGAACCAGGCAAGCACAGTTTTCACCTGGGGTGGGGAGGGAAGATGATTCCCATTAGCTGGGCGTGGCTCCCAAAGAGCATTTCACCATCAGACTCTGCTGCCAGCGACGTGTTTATGTGAGAATTCGAGCGTGCTTCAGGCGGTGGCTGAGGCCCTTGGCTTAGCAGTACTGTTGGGCTGACCTCTTGCCAACCAGTGTGAGGAATAATCCAGTCCGTCTTGCACATTAAGGTAGTTTAGGAATCCGTCGGTTTCATTGTTATCATGATAAGCTGCAAAAAGAGAGATTTGGATCTCTGTTCATTTAAAAACTACCACTAAATACTTACTATTACCAATTGATGAATAGACTTTCTCCAGTGCTTCCTTTACTCCATGAGAACAAGGTAAGGGCGTTCAGGCATCTTCATTTACCCCTCGAGCCCAAATATTGTTCTTTGGTTCCTTAAAGGAGGGCTTGAGCGTGCTAATAGGCACAGGGCCTGGGGGTCTCAAAGGCTCACACATTTCCCTAAGGGGCCTGTCACATACCATGGGCCTTGCTGAGGGTTCACATCTTTTTTTTTCATCTTTTAAAGAATGTTTACTGTCAGCAAAGCGCTGGGCTCTGAGGCTGGGAGGGGACATACAAACAAGGAATGAGACGTAATCCGCGCAGCCAGCCTCCAAATTGCCAATGCAGGAAATTTGCATTTACTGGACACCTAACACGGGCTGTGTTAGTTCTCTAAGGCTGCCGTAACAAAGCACCACCAACTGGGCGGCTTAGGCAACAGAAACGCCTTGCCTCCCAGCCCTGGAGGCTGGAATCCAAGATCAAGGTGTTAGCAGGGTTGGTTTCTTCTGGGCTTCTCTCCTTGGCTTGTAGGTGGCTGTCTTCCAGCTGGTTCTTGCCGTGGTGTGTGTGTCCCAATCTCTTCTTATAAGGATACTAGTCAGATTGGATTATGTTGCACACGTATGGCATAATGTTACCTTAATTACCTTGTTAAAGACTAGCTCCAAATATAGGCCCATCCTGAGCTATCGGGGATTAGGCCTCAACATGAATTTTCGCGGAATACAATTCAGCCCATAACCTACACCAAATCTTTTGTATATATTATTATCTCATTTCCTCCTCACAGCACCCCCCAAGAAAAATGTTATTGCCATTTGCAGATAAACAAATCTGAGAAGTAGAATAGAACAGTGCAAATGGGACATGTCCTTCCATGCAGGCTATATGACCTTGGTTGATACTTTAAGTCTGAGCTTTATAAAAAAAAAAAGAGATGAGTTTTGGTAAAAAATCCGTCTTCTGTTAGCAAGACAATACTGCCTGTCTGCAGTTAGACAAAAAAAGTAGAAGTCTCAACTAATCAAGGAATCCGTAACGTTTTACATGGCTGGATGAACACTTGACTACCTTATACATCTGAAATGTTTTACTGGACAAATATTGAGACTCATTAAAATGTATGTTTTCGGTGAAAAGCCTTCGTGAAATTTGGTAACTTATTAACACGAGGCCCGCCCTCCCCATTCATATGGATTATCATGCAGTCTCCTCTCCCACATCTGCGTCATGAGATGAATCCTTCTGGATGAGCAAATACAGTTGTTTCCTGGAGGAACTATCTGATTGAACCCATGTGTAAATGAAAGCCTGAGCTTTTGATGGATTAACAACCTGAGGACTGATGAACCCTCATTTCTAACTGGTGAGTGCTTCCCTCCTGCCTTTCTCCATTCCTATTTTTTTTTTTTTTTTTGGTAATTATAAACTTACTTGTAATTCTGAGTGTGTTAACTTATTACACCATCAATATTTTACTTCTTAGGATTGTTGTGCTCACTAAAAAGATAATATGGGTATAGCACATTGCCTGGAACATTGTCAATATTTTGAATAGAAGTGGTGGAGCAAGTAGCTGGTGTCCTGAGATATAACCTATTTCATTTCTATTGAGAATCCTTGATTCTCAGAACTGAGAACTTTCAACAGCTGTGGTTACTAATGTTTTGTTATTTCTGAAGCAATGGAAGTTTTTAATGTGATAATCTTATTTACTAATAAATATTGCTCACAAAAGTATTGATTAAGATTCATAAGAAGCCTAATTATTACAAGAATTTTTAAACTTCTGATTAAAACAAAGTACCCTGAAACTGATTATGTCCTGCAAAAAATGGGCAGCTAACTTTACTGACATCAGCCTTTTAAAAAAAGAGTTCATTGTATTTATGTGTAAACATTTTTACTGAAATTAACATTCTTTCACTGTTTGCTAATGGCAGTGATGACCTCTGGGAATTAAAGTTAAATGCTAAGTGTTCTTAAGAAGACCTTCCATGGCTTGCTAAGAAAGGAATTTTGTTTCCCTAATAACTTCAAAATTTTCATGAATATTTTAGTTAGGCTTATTATTTTTTTTTTTTAATTGCATCTATCTTTATGAGGGAGGCTGTGTAGCATTTTCCTTACAGTCTTTAGATTTTTAGAGAAGCTTGGTGGAAAATATTATCATATTTTCCAATGTACATCAGAAACGAATGTGGAATGACTCCAACTATACTGTAGTTAATATCTGGGCCTACACTCTGCTCTCAAAAGTAGTATAAATTTACTGACAATTCTGAAGACAAATACTTGTGTGGGCTAAAAAAAAATAATAGCACTTTTCTTCCCACCTTCTATGTTCTTTTACCTGGGTTAATAGTCAAATGAACAGAGACAGGTTAACAGAAAAATCAAATTCCAATACATGCACATGGGGTATTCACATAAGCGTGAAACTTCCAGACAGTGAGGCAACGTGGGGTCTACATGACATTTTGCACAAAGGAAAAAGTGGGTTGGGGGGAGGACAGAGTATTAGATTTCAGAAGTGAGAATGGGTGATTTACAAGTAGTTGAGGAAGAACAGAACATACAGGGCAGGAAAATCTTTGCAATCCTTGCTAGGCAACTCACAAACAATGGAGGAGAAGGTATGTAGTTAACAGGCACCTGCCTGAAGCCATCTCATTTGCTGTACTTAATTCAAATTAAGCTGAGGCAATATCCTAAGATTCTCTTCCTGAAGCAGGTTTTTCTGTCTAAATCTTTTAGGCAGGAAAGGGGGTAGGATCAAAGGTTCTTTTTGAGTCTTGTTTCTAAGTAAATAGCTTAAAATCAGTATTTCAAAAAAGCATCTTTAGGATGGCAAAACTTTGGTTCCCTTCAATGCAAATTATGTATCTTTTTAAGAAAACATTTTAAATCAGTGTTTTTGTTGATTTCAGAGAGAGGAAAGGAGGAGAGAGAGAGAAACATCAATGAAGAGAGAGTCATGGATCGGCTGCCTCCTGCACGCCCCGACTGGAGATCAAGCCCGCAACCCCAGGCATGTGGCCTGACCGGGAATAAGAACCCTGACCTCCTGGTTCATGGGTCAATACTCAACCACTGAGCCACACCGGCTGGCCAATTATGTATCTTTAATCACATATTTGGTCGTGATTTTATAAAATTTATTAAAATTAAGTTACTTGCTCATTGCAAATGGTAAGGTCATCCTAACACTTTTTTAAAATTGCTTTTTGTAAAATATTTGAATCCTAGGGAGCCTTCTGTACTGCCTGGTAGTACTGATATTTTAAAAGTATTATTCCCGTTTAGAAGTAGGGCTAAAACTTTTTAAAAAGCAGGATGAAAAATATTACAGTGTCTCATTATGAAGTTGAGGTTTACTTTAAAAATGTGTTTATTGATTTTAGAAAGGAGCAAAGATAATAACTGAAGGGTTCTCTGTCTGGAACAGCTGAGAGGGGGAGGTTGGAGGGGGACTGTTTGCAGGGGAAGTGTGGGGGCAGAGGGCCAAGTAGTTGACCATCTAGATTAGAAAGAGGGTACTGCCCAGGGGTTGCATTTTGTAAAGCACCGTCTTGATTTGTTCCTCAAACTAAATAAACAAAGAAAAAAGACTTTAAAAAGTGTCTACCTAAACCAAGTTTTATTTTAATGCTAATTTCGAGTGGGCTAAACAGGACATTTTGATGTGTAATGCTGTTCATATGCATAATGGGTTCAGGCTGGCTCTAAGCTTTGAAAAATGAATGTCTTTCATGTGCCTGGTTTGTCGACTGTAATTGGGGAGGTGCCTCAATTCTCTATTTCATTAAAACCCCACCGACCAAGAACAAAAGCAAGATACTTGTTTACTATATAAATGGAAAAATATAGATCATTTTAAGTAAAATCGCAAAAAGAAATCTGGGGGCCAAGATACATATTCTTTGCCAAGAAACAATAAAAAATGTAACTTCTGATATTTAGTAATATTCAGAAGTTATTCAGATATTCAGAAATTATTGGAAGTAATAGGAATGGCTACCTTTTATTGAGCAACTTGCCTGCCAGGCTCCTCACCTTCATTGTCTAACGTCATTTCCATAACAATTGTATGAGGTGGGATTTGTGACCAACACTGGGGACTTGATGTTAAGTAACTTGGCCAAGGTTTTTCAGTTTTTTAGGGGGACAGCCCTAACTTAACCCCCATAGAAGTTCCTTACCACACTGTCTCTGTTTTTATTTTACTTTCTTTATGCTTTGGTATATGGCATTATAAATAATTTAATGACCATCAAAACATGAAACAAAACCCAAAAAGACATTTTACCAAATAAAAAAATACTTTAATATAGAAGAAGCAGAGTTTCTATATATTAGATTTCTTAGGAAGCAATTTAATTTTTTAAAATTTTAACTAGAAAACATGTTTTAAAAACATAATAAATGTTCTCACATTATCTAATACTTTATAGAAATTATTACTAAAACAGTCTTACACTGATGGGATAAAGGAAGACATTGGTCTTGTTGAAAAAAAAGAAGCTGCACCACCTCATTGCTTGAAAAAGACATTACTGTGAGAGCTCTGAGTGGCACAGGCCATCTAGATATTGTCTATTTAATCAATCCCATGTCACCTGCTTCGTAATGGCTGAGCTTTCAGCTGGGTCCTGGTATTAAAGAGCAGTTTCCAGCCTCTTTACAAATCAAATCTTAGTCTTCTTGCTGGATTCCAGTGGTCCGGGGATTTTACTGATACTCACCTGTTATCACTTTTGGCTTAACAGCTAATGACTTTTTTTTTTTTTTAAATATATCTTTGTTGATCTCAGAAAAAGAGGAAGGGAGAGGGAGAGAGAGAGATAGAAACATCAAGGATGAGAGTCACTGACCGGCTGCCCCCTGCATGATCCCCACTGGAGATCAAGCCTGCAACCGGGGCACTCGCCCTGACAGGGCTCGAACCATGATCTCCTGGATCCTAGGTCGATGCTCAACCGCTGAGCCACGCCCGGCCGGGCCCAGCTAGTGACTTTTCATGTTTATGCTTTATCAGCTCTCTGCTCCTGGAGAATGCAGAGAAAGGCAAAGCACTGGTGCCACAAGAAGTCACTTCCCCAGCCCCTGAGATCTGTGTTTACCAATGACATGCCCGCCCCACCTGGCGGGGAAACTTCCAGTGCTTTTTAAATAGACAAACACATTTACAAAACAACATCCTTCAAATGGCTCTCAGAAGCACATCATGGTCTTTATGTGGAGAGTGATTTGGAGTAATTAAGTATAGGAGGCAGTGGGACAGAAGATGGAAAATTACTGGAATAAACGGAATACATTTTCTCCTTTGGAAAAGAAAACAGACACCTTTGGTGATTAGGGCCCACCGCCTTCAAGAAGAGACAATTAGCTCTGTCAATATGTTTCCCAAAAAAGATATTTAATGATGCAGTGCCCTGTGTTGCAATTCAACATAGAGCACTTTGTTAACTGCTTGATGTAAATGACAGATGTTTAATCTTAATGGTGCTGCAGAACACACTTTGTTAAGACGGCTACAAACCAGATGTTCACAATATTGTCATTTTGGGATAGAGAAGGAAAATATCTTTTCACATGGCTATGGGTGGGGGGAAAAAATCCATCGGAGTAGCTGACGGGGACCTCGTGCATGGAAGCAGGTTCCAAACGGCATTAGTGTTCTAAAAACGTAAGATAACCCGCTTCAAGTTGGGGTTTTCTGGGAGTTCAAAAGATCAAGTCCACTGTGCTTATGACTTCCACATTATTCCGAGTAAGTGAAATGTGAGTGTTCCTGTGGTCATAACAGAGACGGTAAAAAGCTCGGCATTTACAGCTGCGAGGGCAGGAGGTGACAGAGAGCAAAGGAACCTCGTACCTTTTCATCTTCAGCCACACCTGCTTCTCCAGTGGTCCCCTCGGGTAAAACAAACGTCCCTTAATCCGTTTCCCTGACCAGGAGGCAAGAGGTGGGAGAATGTAAAGTCACAGCTGTTACTTAAAAAAAAACACAAAAAACAATCAAACTTCTGAAATTCATACACATATAATGAGTGTATAAATACCAGGTACCTCTGCCTGCCTACTTGGTTCTAGCTGTATATTATGTCACTCCCACCTTTTTTTTTTCCTCTTCAAAGCAACTTCTGAAGTTCATTTTAACCAGATTTCTCTTATAAAAAAAAAAAAAAAAAAAAAAGGACAGGTACCTCTCAGCCTGGGCCCTTGTTCCATGAAAGCCTCCAAGTATTTTTAGTTTCCCAACTTAGGAAAAAAGGCCTATCTTCATGGCCTGTGTCTCCTTTCCTGCTTTCTGTCCATTCATCACTGCATGGTAACCCAGCTCTGCACTGCTTGTGATGCAGACCACCACAAGGCAAGATACAGAATCAGCTCAACTCTTGCGAACATTTCTCTTTAAAAATCTATCAGAAGAGACTAGGGTGTGCTCTGATATCGACAAATCACAAAATATCAGCAGCTTAAGACAATTCATGTCCATCCTGAATGGCATCACGGACCCTACAGGACCCAAAGAGATGAAGAAGCCACTGGCAGCTGCCCTAGAGAGAAAAAGACTGTTCTGGAGGATTTTATACTAATAGTTAAATGCTCAGTTCAGAAGTGACCCACTGCTTCTACTTGCAAAGTATTGGCCAGAACTAGTCACGTGGTCGTACCCAGTACCAGGGAGGTAGAGTACAGAAGGAATATTCTGCAAACAGTGGGTAATTGCTTTCACAGGAAGAAACCATGGATGGCAAAACCACTGAGCACCCCCACCCCCGTTCTGACTTTGAATTAACATGTGCTGCCTTTTCTTGGTTATGCTCAGAAATGTAAATATTTGCTCTAGTAAACATGCATCATCATTAGACCTTTTTGCTTTTATTTAGTGAATAGTAAAAAAAAAAGGCCTGGAAATGCTGTTTTTATGAATGTTTAACTTTGTGCCTTTTAAGAGAGCTCAATGGCTGTAGGTCAACAGGACCACTTTCCATACTCTGTGGGCATTTAGATAAAATCTAGTGGAAGAAATCTCAAAAGATTTTTTAAGTCTAGCTAAATTTTGTCACCTTTTTCCTGTAGGAAGCTCATAATTTTGTTTTATTATTTCATATCTTAAAATTGAACTCCATAAAAAGTGTCAAGAGAACCATATGTGAGTTTAAAAAATTTATACATTATTACATGAAAATTGACTCAGCTCTTCTGTGTAACCCCTATTGGGTTAAAATGCAAATTATATTTTCGCTTGTGAGAACTTTAGAAAGATTCCTTTTGGGCAACTGTTGCCAAAAAATCAGCATGAATGGGGAGTTCTCTCTGTGTTCTGTGTATTGTACTCAGTGTAACAGAGAACAGCAGGACAGCCCTGGGGTGTGCTGCCTTGTCTATTTTTGTTTCACTATCTACATTCTAGTAAGGACACATAATAATTGCAACATAGCAGAAGCTTTATGTTTCAACATAATAAGTAAAGAATATCAATAACATAGTCTCTAAAGAAGAGAATAGACTTAGTGCTATTTCCTTTTCAGTCTGAAGGAAGCCAAAATGAACTATCAATGAAGGTTATGGTCCATCAGCCTAGAAATCAATAGAAAAACAAGTCATTGCGTAACATAATTCTTTCAGATTGCAAGGGTCTTTATGAAATCTTTGGAAGCAGGAATATATCTTCCCAAATATACTTTGACTTCAGAATATATTGAGTGTACCAGACAGCAAAGCTGTACTTTGCTGAAGTGCTACCATATCAGAACAGGCACTAAGTTAGGTATTTGGAGTTTATTTTATTAGTACTAGGCAAACCACAAAACAGATAAAACAGTTTTATGGCCTACATCTGGTTGAATAATAAAACATATGGCCATACAGTCAAGAATGTGCAGCTGTAAGTTACTGTAAATACCCAGCTCAAGATAGTGATGGAGATAACAGCGCGTGGCACACAGTAAGGCTTGTTCCTTTATACGTCGTGGAATGGATATTTATGACTCCCAGACGTTTGGGGTGGGATTTGCTAATTACCATGGGGTTGCATTGTTGTTCCTTTGTTCAAGTTACTTTACTTTATTTATAGTAGAGTTACTGTAGATTCGGGAAGGGACTAACATGCATACTCTAATACTTGATTTTATATTTTGTACTTGTGCCATGATTCTCTATGGCTGGTCTCCAGCTAAATTCTCCTGTTGACTTTAGGAAAATGCACTAAGGCAAAAAAAAATTTAACCCAATTTCTTCATACATTGTAGAGAGTTATGGTGTTGATGAGTAATATACGAGAAATTCAAGTTGTTGTAGTGAGGAAGCTGTGAAACTAAAGATATTTGGGAAACAGTGGAATAGAAAAATCATATCCTCACATCTGGTAAATTATTCCTTATGTCGCTAGCACAAAGTGCAAGTCAATAACTACTCCCTAGTCATGTATCTATCAGAAAAGCAGGGAGCTGTAACCCAAATTCATTTTCAGGCCAAGGGTATAATAAAAACAAAGTATTTGTATATCACAAAATTGTACTGTATTCTAGCACCTTATTCTAAAGAACTACCCTTAGCCTGAGCTAAGCAGAAGAGATAAAAGGTGTAGTGAGTCTCCCTAGCTCATATTTTTTGAGCCACTCTGCTCAACTTAGGTAGAGAAGACCACCGGGCAGGCTGTATAATAGACACAGTTTTAGGTGCTTGGGATGTATCAGTGAGCAAAGCAAAGATCTGTGGCCTTGTGGGTTACATTATTGTGGGAGGGGGCGGGACATAATAGATAAGTAAATTATATAGCATATTAGACTGGGATGAGTCCTATGGAATAAAGAAAAACCAATTTAAAATAGAGTAGTCAGAAGTCATTGAGAAAGTGCCATTGAGTAATAATTTGAAAGAGATGAGGGAGACTTAGCTTTGCAAATATCTCAGTGTAGATCATCCCAGCAGGATGATCCCAGTCATTGCAAAATCTTTAATACAAACATATGCCTAGCCTGTTTGAGGAACAGCAAGGTTGCTGTGGTGTGGAGTGAGGGGAGAGAGAGAGAGAGAGAGGTAAAAGATGGTGTTAAAGTAGTAGCTGATTATGGTGGGCATGGGTCATTTGGATCTGGTAGTCATCATAAGCGCTCAGATATTTATTCTTAGTGGTATATAAGCCATTGCACAAGTTTGAGAAGAGAAATAACATGAACCAACTTATGTTTTAAAATAATCACTCTATTGGGTTCAAGAGATTCAAGGGTTAAAGCAGGGAGATCAATTGGGTGATTATTACAGTAGTCCAGGCAAGAAAGGATGATGGCTTGGACCAGGGTAAAGTTGAAAAAATTGGAAAAAGTATTGGATTTGGGCTGTTTTGAAGGTGCACAAACAAATTTCCTGATCTGTTGGACATATGAAAGAAAGGGAAATGTCAAGGATGACCCCAAGGTAGATTTTCTGTTGTCTTTTGATTTTGACTTAGTCACTGGGGGGGGGGGGTAGAGTTGCCATCAACTGAGATGAGGAAGCTGACCCTAGACTAGCTTTTGGAGAGAAGACGAGTAGTTCAGTTTGGGTCATGTGAAAATTGAGGTATGGTATACCAGTTGTCCATGATCTTTAATAGACTAAAAATTCCTATTTAAATGTATTTATTTAAGTTTTAAAGATAAGTGGATTAATTAAATAATTGAATAGTAGTGGTCTGAGATATAGCAAATGTCACCACAGTTGTAAATGAATAGCTGAGATTTGGGAAATATGACTCAAATCACAGAGCTGTTGGTAAGTGAGCTAGCTGATTCTATGTCACTGCTCTATGGATCATGCTACTATTATGTTAGACTCCTGAAAAAGCAAAGAATATTCAAGTGAACTTTTTCTTTGACTGCTGTACAGTCTGAATCTTGAACCAACTCATTCACATGTTGCTGATTTGAAAAACATCTGAGTGTTTTACTTGAGAGCAAGCCGGGTGATTTTCAGTTATCTTAGTAGAAGTATAAAAAATAAGAGAGGAAATGGTTTCAGTTCACCTTGGATTTGTCAGTGCAGATCTGAAGGACAATTCTGGGTGCCACACTGTGCGGAAAACATTGGCAAAGTGAAATGTGTCCTAAGCGAGGCAATCAAGATACAAAATGACATGGGCACCTTATCCCACGGGGAATGATGGAAAGAACCGGGATGCTACATAAGATTAAGAAAAATATCTCTAACTGTTGGAAGAAGATAAAATTTAAGCTATGTGTTTAGGAGAAGTGTAAAATTCCTGAGGGCTAAAGTGGGTGGAAGCTGCAAGGAAGCAGAGTAAGTCTCAAAAGAAGCAAGGGCCTCTCACTGATTAGAATATCTGAAAAAGAAATGGCTGGCCCTATGAGCATAGGAGCTCCATTCCTAGACAGAATCCAGAAGATGGTAGATGATCGGTGTCAGGGATTTGAATTGAATCATTGAATTTTAGAATTAAAAAGAAACTTACAAACTCTACACAGAAATTCTACTGAAAGAGGAGCCAGAATAGTGAAACCCTATGGCCTTGTCCAAGTCACAGTTTCTGTCACTGTAAAAATTCTCAAATTCCACCCATCGATTGTCTTTCTTTGTGCTATAAAACACATGATTTGAGCTCACCGTGTGCTGAACATCGACTGTTGCTTGGTTTTTCTCTACTTGGCCCATGCTTGTATTCCAAGGCTTCTAAAAGGTTGAACTGTAAGTTTTTAAAGGGTCAGGTACATTTGTTTCAAGACCTGTTTATGCCAGTTTTACTTCTTATTATAATGACATGAATTAGCTATAAGGTAAACCAAGGGCATCTGAATATGAGAAAGGAGCTGTTATTTCTGTGAAATGGAAGTGATTGCTTTGAGAAATTCCCATAGGGGAATAGTAAAAAACTGCTGTTGAATTAGATGTGGGAGAGAAAGCTCTTAAAAGACTAAATTATATATATATATATTTTCTGCCCTCATATTGTAGTTCTTGATCTAGTTTTAAAACAAATGAAACTGAGAATTATATGTGATGCTGTTATGGGTTGAATTTTGTGCTCCCCAAATTCCCATGGTGAAGTCCCAGCCCCTAGTACCTCAGAATACAACTGCATTTGGAGATCACTTTAAAAAGTGAGTAAGTTAAAAGGGGATAGAATAGGACCCTGATCTAATATGATTGGTGTCCTTATAAGAAAATGAAGAGACATCAGAGATGTGTAAACACAGAGAAAAAGAGATAAGACCATGTGAAGAGGCAGTAAGAGGACCCTCTAAAGCCGTCTGAAGCCACAGAGGGGAGCCACAGTAAAGACCGATCCTGCTGACACCTTGATCTTGGACTTTTAGCCCCCAGAACTGTGAGAACATAAACTTCTGCTTAAGCTAGCCACCCTGTGATATTTTGTTATGGCAGCCTTAACAAACTAATACAGGTGTATTATGAGGCAATTTATGCAAAGACACAGGAAAGAATATCAATTAAGCCCCAAAATTTGGTGAAGAGATATTTTAAGTGTTAAATTAAATTATTAAGGTATATCGATCTATTATTTATTGTGATTAGCTGCCAGACCTACTGTTTTGATTAATACACCAGTGATAGGTTCTTTTCCTTCAGACTGGAGGGTGTCTGCTGTGTTTACTGTCGCTCTTTTATTTGTCCATAAACTCTTTATCTAGGGCTATTTATCATGGCATCAGAAGTGAAGTCATGAAGGACATAACAACTAGATATTGTTCTGAAGTTAAGGAGCTAAGTGGTATGAGCTAGATACACAAATAACCCTCCTTCAAGGAAGTGGGGTGATGAGTCATTACTGGACAATGGAAAGTGCTGCAGAAGATCTCAGGAAGGTTGGATTTTTCCCGTGAAGGTGATCAGAGGACATATGAATTCACCTTTTAAGGCCAGAGGTAAGATTTTATCTAATGGAATTAGGCAGGAGTGTTATTCTAAGTGGAAGGGCAGGTGTGAGGAAAGATACAAAGTTTTGTTAGTTCACAGGACATTTTTGGAATGACCAGTGGTCCTGTTTGACTTAAGGTATGGTGGTCAGTGGACAGGTACATGGCTTACCAGGTCTTCCTTGGTATAGCTCTGCCTATCTGTTCCAGCCCCAATTCCTACTACTTACTGCTTTTATCTTTATGCTCTGATGCCAGTAAACTAATTGTGAGTGTCTTCACATAGAATGTGCTTTATCACCTTCCTGCTAGCTTGGCTTAAATCTTCAAAAACTTAGCCCAGGCATAAGCTCCTTAGGAAAATTGTACTCTTTCCCTATTGCTCCCATAACACATTACAACAAACTTAGTGCCTTAAGACATCACAGATTTATTCTGTAGCTTTAAAGTCTGATGCAGTCTGACTGAGCATTCCTTTCCCGATGGTCTTGGGGCAAATCCATATTTTGCCTTTCCCAGCTCTCAGAAGCTACTGGTACACCATGGCCCACAGCCTCTTCCTCCATCATCACCAGGCTGAGTCCTTCTCATATCTCATCCACCTCTAACTCACCCTTTCACTTTTGAGGACCTCAGTGATTACACTGAGTCCACCTGCATAATCCAGGATAATCTCCATACTTTAAAGTCAGATGATTAGCAAACTTAACTCAATCTGCAACCTTAACTTCTTTTTAACCTAACTTATTCACAGACTTGGGGAACTGGGTCATGGACATCTTAGAGGGGCTATTATCCTGTCTACCACAGAAACCTCCCTCATTTTTCCCATCCATGCCTGGCAGGGCTTTTGCTCTCATGATATCTTATATATAGTACATCTTAAGCTTTACACTCACTATTAATTAATTTATTGCAATTTTAAATACTTAATATTTTATTGTAAATTTATTCATTATATCTTGTGTTATGCACTTAGCTTGTTGAGGGGAGATGGTGTCTCTTTCATCCCCTGTTGTTTCTGTGCCCCTAGTATGCGGTGTATGGTAGTTCTTTAATAAAGTAGAGGGGCTAAAGGATGGAGAAATTACATGCCTTACAAAGTGATATGCGATGCATTAAATGATGACGAAGTTTCTTAAATTACTTATTTGCAAAGTTTTGGGAGAGGAGATGGCTGAGTGTATTTACGAGAGAATTCTTTAGGCACTCTAGGTAGTGCACACCTGAAAAAGCTGCACTGAACGTGGTAACACAGGGAGCAGAGTGAAAAGGAGGCTCATGAATATGTCTTCAGTGGTTCACCTTTTTACCTCTCCTTTTTCCTGTTAGTGAGAGAGGAATGAGCTAGCAGATAAGGAAATCCCTGATGTTATAGAGGCTGGGTGATAGGGGCAAGCAAATGTGTGTGTGAATTCACTAAACAGTCCTGAGTCAACATTCAGGCCTTAGAGGACCAGCTGCCCCAGAAGCGATAAGAAGGCAGGATTTGCTGTTGTGATCCGCCCTTGGGCTCTGCGATCTCCAGTCGGCTGCCTTCTCACTCTCACACAGCCCTTCTCTTGACCTGACCCAAATGACTGTGCTTGAGTATAGCTCCCTCAATTAGAAGTCAATCCACTTATGTGGGTAAAATAATCCTCATGAAAGTGCGAAAGGGGCTAAATCATTTTGAGAAATGATCTCTAAATTACTCTCAATCCCTTCTCTCTCAGAAGCTCTATGGGATGGGCTCTGCACTTCTCCATCTGAAGCCAGCCTAGGAGAAGGTCACTTTGCCAGCCTGTCTGTCCCTGGAGCAGAACACCCCTCCCTCCCACAGCAGGATTCATCAGCTGACACTTAGCTTTATATTTGAAACTTGGACCCTCCCAAAGTTTCAAAAGTGATCCCCAGATTGTTCAAAGCGATTCTTTGGTTTAATTGTTCTCTATCTGCTCCTACTTTTATCTCTTCTGGGGATTCTTGCCAAATTGCCTCCTCCGCCCCCTGTATGATGATGGTGGTATCATTTTAAGCTCATATTTATAATAATAATAATTTTCAGAGCACCTACTCCATGTCCAGGCATTGTATACTCATTGTTTCTACCTCAAAATTCCTGCAAATAAATCTTGTTCTGCAAATTTTATAGCTAAAGAGACTTCCCCAGGGGTGGGCGCATAGTTAGTAAAGCAACTGAGATAGGATGTCATGTTGATCTGACTCCAAAACTGGTCTGATTTTTCTGCTCACTGCCTTGTGTTTGCAGAAGGGCACGAGGGATACGGCATTGTGTGTATGGCGGGGAAGGGGTGTGTGTGTGTGGATGGTGCCAAGGGAGAGAACATGATTCTGATAGATAAATAGCAACTGAACAAAGTGCTGTTGTTGACTTCTTTGAAGTGGTGGTTCCCATGAACGGCCTGTTAGAGGAATCCTTAATATGTTTGCAAGGATAGCTTAGGTGACATCTGGGATGGACGGTGTTGGACTTCCCAGAATTTTTTCTCCCCTTCCTTCATTTTGGATGAGGGAATAAATTAATGTATCTGGAACCAGCCAGCTGGATTCAGTTTAGATGGTGCAGCAGTGATCAGCAATGTCCAAAGCGTGCCCGTCTGGGGCTGGTCCTAGGGCACAGGTCTCTCCACCAGGCCCTGAGGCTGTGTTGACCTTGAGCACACCTGGTGCTGAGCTTCTTCACAGCTCGTTTGACCTGGTGCTGGTCAGCCCTGATGTCCTTGACTAACACCACTAGGACGTTGCCCTCAATCTTTTCCATCATTGTCTCCGTGGTTGGGGAGCTTGATGAGGTTGCAGGGGTGGAATCTGTTTCTCTGTGGAGGGCTCTTCCAAGGGGACACGGGCTAACCCAGCAGTCCCAGGGTCTCCTGCCACAGAAAAGTGAGTGACTGGGGATTTCCGTGGCTGTGAACGCCTTTCGGCATCAGCTTCTTAACCTTCAAAGACTGCTTTGGCTTTGATTTCGCAGGGGAGGGGTGTGGTGTCAGGGGTTTCCTTCTTTGCTTTCAACGCCATCTTCATAAAAAAAATCTCTCAGTCCCAGATGTTTTATATCTTTTATGATCAGCTGCCCTGAACACAATAGATAGAAATGAAGTAAATGAAAGGTTGACATCACTTTTGATGATGTTCTGAAGCAGAACAAATTCTTAAGAAAAAATATAAACCTTCGAAATGTAGCAACCTGGGAGCCCAGCAAGAAAGCAAATTGTTTACAATGAGAGCCGCTCAATAGAATTTGTCCTAGAATCTACCCTTCCTGTAGGAGACCCACCGGGTCACTAATTAGGAAAGAGGGATGCAAACTAGATTGATCGGCATCTAATTCCCAGGAAGATGACAAAAATGGCTTATCAATAAACTTCTACAAAACCAGGGAAACAAATGAAATGCAGATCTGACAAATTAGCCTTGAGATTAGTGCACAGTGGGGTGACTTCAGGCATTTAGTTTTGCCTCTTGCCCAGAGAAAACCCTACTGGGAGTAACTGCTGCTTTAGCCTTTGCAGGGTGGAATCAAAAATGAGATGCAATGACACTGCAGAATTCGCAGCCTTCGCGTTCAAAGCAGCAGTTTGAAAAATAAATTTGTGTGTTAAACATTAAGATGAAGTTTAATACCTACTTGTTAGAAACCTTTGAAGAGAGAAAATGGGATACTTTGTTCTGGAATAGATCACTTGCTTGAATTTGACATTACTTTTATCACATTTCCTTTGAAAGATGTTTCTGACTTAACACTTGACCCCTTGGAGAAGATAAAAGTCCTATATCCTATTGACAAAAATGTGTGTTTGTGTAAATGAAATACATTCTGTGTTCACAAAAATACGCTGCAATGGCTTCAAAATTAAATGGCTTAAAACAAATTTCAAAGGTGCAAGCTTGATCTACTCTACATTTGTAAACATGTTTACAAATATACTGTGGGGACACGGTATTTATGCAATGTCTTTATGTCATAAGTTGCAATGTAATTTCTTTGCCTTAAATTTTTCAGAATAAAACATAAACCATCTTGGATGAATATTTATGCTCTAAGTGTTTGGGGTAAGGAAACCAGAGAACAAAATCAGCATATTTGCATCATAATGTTTGCTGTTTTATTTGAATGAAATATCTAGAAAGATATGTTTTTTAAACAAATCCTGCTGCCTGGCTCTTCTCGCAGAACTCTGAATGTAAATTGGTCTACAGTGTGCTACTGGGCCTCAGGACATTTGAAAGCATCCCAGGTGACTGTAATGAGGTGGCAAAGCTGGGAAGCAGTGTGTTGGAGCTATGCATTTCATCTGCGACAATGTAGTGTTTCTCAAACTTGGGCAATCTTTATGTGCATCGAGGTAAACTTTTACACTGTATCGTAAACAGTGGCTCTCAGACTTTAGCATGCAACCAGAATCACCTGGAGGAGTGCTGGACCCCACCCTGGAGTTTCTGATTTATTAAAGTAGTGTGGAGCTTGAGAATTTGCATTTCTAGTTAGTTCCCAGCTGATACTGATGCATCTGTTCCTGCGACCACACTTTGGGAACCACTTTCTTAAACAGAGTTAATCACAGAATCACCTGAGGACTCTTAAAAAAAAAACCTATCCAAAGTGAATTCTCCTCCTTCACAGGAGATCCTGACTTAGTAGATTTGAGGTACATTCATATTTTTAACTAGCACCTCTGGTCATTGTGAAATGTGCTAGGTTTAGAAAATACTGTGACAGTGTATCCACCTAGTTGACAAAGCTATGATGTTCTAAGCAGTCTAAAATTAAACACCAAATCAGTGATGTTATGAACTGAATGTTTGTGTCCCCCTAAAGTTCATATGTTCAAATCCTAGCCCCCTCCCCTGTGATGACATTAGGCAATGAGGTCTTTGGCAGGTGACTAGGGTTGGATGGCACAGTGAGAGCTGGGGCCCTCACAATGAGATTTGTGCCCTTATAACGGTCACAAGAGAGCTTGCTTCCTCTCTCTGCTTTCTGCCTTGGGAGTATATAAGATGTGAGCAGTCTGCAACCCAGAAGATGGTCCTCACCAGATGCTGGCACCCTGATCTCACACTTCCAGCCTCTGGAACTGTGAACTGTGAGAAATAAGTTTCTGTTGTTTATAAGCCATCCAGTTTCTGGTATTTTGTTATAACAGCCTGAGCTAAGACAAGAGATGATCAAAGGAAAGTCAGGGTATGTGTTATCTCTTTACCATCTTTTTTATCAAAGGCATATACTCAAATAAGAACCCCTTAAAGGTATCAGTGTTAAGTGAACCGTGATATTGAGCATCAGGTACACAAATATATATATTTGTTTGTTTTTTAGAGAGAGAGGAAGGGAGAGGCAGAGACAGAGAGAAATATTGATTGGCTGCCTCCTGCATGCCCCCTACTGGGGATTGAGCCCGAAACCCAGGGAATGTACCCTGACCAGGAATGAACAGGACGGGATGACGCCCGACCAACTGAGCCAAGCCAGCCGGGGAGCCACAAGTGCTTTTAATGAAAGGATTCTCTCCTGAGGGTGGGGCCTGTGCCAGTTTTCCATTATCCCGCCACTGACGGAGTGCCTGTGCCATAGTGAGGCATGTACAAGTTTGTCACACAACAGAGTGCACTGCTATTTATGTCATGCTGTATATATAACAGCTTGTCCTCCAAAACACATTTTATTGGCAATCTGCATACATGTGAGTTTAACTCATTCTCAGATTTAGGATTGAATATTATCTTCATCTTACCCATGAGTAAATTTGGCTGGCACATCAACCCACGAGATGGTGGCCCCACTGGTCCAGGTCTTTCCCTCAAGCCCAGTGGCTTTCCCTTTGCTTCATAGCAAGTGTCCTCTCCCCGTGTTCTAAGCTGTTAGGAGTATCTCTTTTTGTAATGCTAAGGTACACAAATATATTTGGGGGAGTTTAGATTTTAATGAAAAATACTTATCAATGTTTGATACACCATGGTATAGTTAGTAGACTCACCCATTAGATTTTTTAAAAAGAGTTCATATATACAAGGAAAAATGTGTATCTAGCATACAGAATTTAAGATTTTACTGATATTTACCAGTATTTTATCAATGTTATTAGTTATACCAATATTATACCTGAGGCTGACATAGACATTTAGACTTTTGTGTGTGTGTGTGTATTGATTTTAGATAGAGGAACGGAGAGAGAGAAAGAGAGAGAGAGAGCGTGGGTATGAGAGAGAAACATCAATCAGCTGCCTCCCCACACACCCCAACCAGGGATCAAACCCTCAACCTGGGTATGTGCCCTGACTGGAAATGGAACCCACAGCCTTTTGGTGTATGGGACAATACTGCACCCACCTGAGTCACACTGGCCAGGGTGACACTTAGACTTTTAAAAAGAGATCTATTTTAAATAATACCTGAAACCTATATAGTTTTATTAACCAATGTCACCCCAATAAACTCAATTAAAAATAAAAAAAATAAAGTCAATAAAAATCAATAAAAGAGATTTATTTCAAGGAATTATATTAAGAAATAATATGTAGGGATTATTCCAATACAACAAAACTTATGCAAATGTTAAAGTTTGGGGAGCACTTCTTTATATGAGAAAACAATCTTATTTCGGCAACATGGTCTTGAACAGTACTTAGAATATGGTGGGTAGGCAAATAAGTTGTGTGCGCAATGAACAATTATTTTCTGAGGAAGATCTGGACATCCCAATATTGTCTTGAATGCTTTTTGTGTGTCTATATAATTTCCTTTTCAATTCTAAAGATTGTGTTATAAGAAGTTTTATGAAAATGACCATGATTCATTACAAATCTTTTTATAAAAAAGATTTCAATAAAAACAAAACACTTTTTCTTTCTTTAAGGCAAAGAGGTTTCTTTTTATAATCAAGACAGTATATTCTTGGAAAGTGGTATTTCTTGACATTTATAGTGTTGGTGACAAGGTCATAATTTCCATCGTAATGAGATGCCTTTTAATAATGCATAACCCCTAATGCAGAGAGCAGCACACGTCCTCACAGGCTGTATTATGGTGAATATTTCCTATCGGGGTCTAGGAGACATGGAGTAGGTCACATTTTGACTTCGCAGTTCCAGTGGCCTTTAGTCCATGGGTGTAGCCTAACCCAAGTCTCTTCCAATTGTATTTGAGCAGACCAAGATGCTTTGAGCCAAGAATTCTGGATTTTTCTGCTTTTATTTTGGGGAATGGTTAACTGTGAATAAAGGCTCTCAGCACATTCTCATGAGTTTTTAATGGTTATAGTGAGAATGAGTAGGTGGCGATAGGATTGGATTTTGATTTTTGAAATACTCTTGTTTTTTTTCCCTAGTTTTTAAAGTAATGCAACCTGCAGAAGTATGGCCACTGCAATGAGGAGAGGAAGATTTTATCTTGTGTGTGTGTTGCGTGTGTGTGTGTTTTGGTAGGAAGTAATATATACAAATAGTAAAAATTATATAATACAGAAAAAGTTTAAGTGGAAGTGAAAACAAATCACTCAGTTTTCATGATTAGTGTGGGTCTCTCCATGTGTCATTGCATCAGCTGTACCCTCTGCAGATGTCACATTTTCACCTAGCAATGTGGCCTGGGTATTGTACTATTTGTTGTTTAAATATCCTTTAAAAACAGAGTTTTAGTATTTTGCAGGTAAGAAAAATAAGGCTTTCACGCAAATTTTAAAAGCCATTTAAATCTACTGCTGAGTTTGTGTAGATAAAGCCACTGAGATACTATTAAACTGTGTTAAACAGAGGCGTGGAGTTTAAGAGGTGTCCATCAGAAGTGACCAGTACAATGTTAAATAACCAAGAAAAATTGTTGTAACAGAATAACTGATACATATTGTTCGTAGAAGTTGTGGCATATTAGACATCTTGTAGAAAGCACCTCCCTCAATGGTAAAGGAATGCTCACCTGACCCTGTGCTGGCCAGAGCAATTGAAGTCAGTCCACTGCGGGTGTCTCCTCTGTGCTGCTATAATTTCAGTGATTATGGTACTATATGATCTTCATGACTACACCACTCCTCTTGCTTATATCTTGGACAGCTTTAGATTATCCCATAAATTTTGCAAAATTGCTCTTGTCTCTCCCACCTGTGGTTTTACTTTCATGTTTGTTGGCTTTAAAAAATGAATCATGAGAGGAAAACCATGGTGCCAAGTGTCTGCCTCAATTTATCAGAGTTTACATTCTCAGCTAATTGCTGATGTTGTACAGTCGGTAATGTACAGTATCAGAAAGTTTCACATATGGGAATAAAAAATTGTTTTTGTGTGTGGGTGTTTTCTTATGGATTTGTTAAATGTTTCCAGTGCATCCCATTGGCCAGCCCAATGTGGTCTCTCCTATTTGTAGAGCGCTCAGAGCACTTACATGTTACATTTTTTCAATCATCATTTTGTGTTTCTAATTTATTTCATTAGATACATAGCTTAGCCCTTGCAGATGTTTCTTTGTGTTTTTTATTGACTTTGTTTTGTTTACTGGGGGAGGATCACCAATTCTTTTCCGAAGATGGCAGGTGAGGTCGTCTGTGGCTGCTGCTCCTTCACTTCTCCATTTCAGTGGGTCTGGCTTTGCGCAGGCCCTGCTGCTTTTCTCACGCAGCGATGCTAACTTGAAGGCACACAACTGCCCAATCTCTTCTGATGTCCTTCACATGGAGATTACCCTCCTTATTTCTGTTTTGAGAATTAAGCAAGACCTGCCATTAAAGCAACATTGCCTTCCATGATTTAGCACCTATCTAGAAATAACCTCGTTTTCTTAATTAAATGAGCTACAAACCTCCAGGGAATACCCCAAAGGTCATTATTATCTTTGCAATCCTAAAAAACCATCTATAAGGAAAAACAAGTCTGTTACCTTTTGAGGGTGTAAGCTAATTTAATTCACACATAGCTCTGGATAGTGGTATAAAAACAAAGGAAAGCAGTAGTTGTTCTTCATATTTTGTGAATTTATATTCTTATTTTTGGATAGAATATCGTAAGCACTTAAAAAAATTGGTACACAGTGCTGAAAACAATAAAGTGCTAAAGAACTATTTTTTAACCTTTGACTAACTTGATTTTCTCAGCTGCTCTATCTGTTAAGTGCGATTATGTATAAATATCTTCCAAGAATATTACACTTTTCTGGACAAATGAGTCTTTGAAAGTGCTCTCAAAGTAAAAGTGCTGTTGTGCAAGTCCTTGCATTTAGCGTGACCATAGTAATTCCTTGCATGAGGAATATAAATATAAATTTAAGTATTCATTTCTAGATATTCTGAAAAATTTTCTATTTCAAAATTTAAGAGCACAAAAAGCATTCCCATTTTCTGATAGTTTGCAGTTTGAAACTTACATTTTAAAAATCCATTCTGAAAACCCCTCTAGTAAGAACTGTGTCCGGTATCCTTCAGCTAATTGCAGGAGCCTTCTGCTCTCCCATCCTCACCACAAAGAGCCTCTGCTCATAATTTTTCTCGTTGGTCCATTGGGTACAGTTTTCTCTTCTACATCCAAGCAGGGAAAGTCATGAATGGAAGTTAATTAGTTGAAGCTTAGATGAGAGAAGATCCACAAAGGAAATCTTTGCTCTCCTATCTGACCCCAACCCTTCACATTTTCTTAGGTCGCTTTGTACAATTCTTCATGCTTTTGCCAACTACAGTTGAGAATACTAATTTCCCAATACTGGACATGGGCACCTAAACATGAAGGTTATTCACAGGCAGCATTTCAACTTACATTCATCTGCGTAACAAAATGCTAAAGGGCTTTGAACATGTTTCTGTAGGGTTTGCTTCTCTTATTTCTACTTGCACCACCGTCAAATTTAAGGTATGTTAGGGAGCTCTTGCAAATAACTCCAAGAAGTCAAGTCCTGTGAATGCCACAGAACTATTTCTGCAGTGGTCTTGGGTAATTCTTTCTGCGGGCTCAGAAACTGGTCTCTATGGAGACTAGATCTAGAAATGATTTACCTGAGCATGATTCATTTGTAGAGCCAGATTTTTTCCAGCTAAATGCATAGTTATTTCATAAATCTATCAGTGGAAATGTTCTATGTCGCCGAAATGGTATTTCTAATTAGGCACAAACATTATAATTATGGGAGTGATTAACCTTGTGTCTATCAATATTTTTGCTGTACAGCAGCATCAAAAGAACTGTCAATTCAGTGGGAAAAATCATCTCATTAGCTGTTTGGGTTAAGACAGGTAAAGAAATGTGTCTGTGGCTTACTTAGAAACAACAGGTATTCTGTGGCTAGAACTTGAACCCATAATAACCATTCCAATGCATTTTACCATAAAGATTTTAGTTTACTTTGAAAATATTGCTTTGAAACAAGTGAGTGTAAAAACATTTCTTTTATAGGAAAACTCAGGAACAAGAGTGATGTCAATCTGTTAGCAATCACAAAGTAAATTTCTCCAATGGCCCAACTCATATGGAAAGGCAATTTCTGCCCTTGAGTCTAAGAATTACATTTCTTGGTCTTAGGAAAAGAACCTGGGTGATAGAAAGCTCGATCTCCAGTGGAAACAGAAATAACGAAAGAGGAATGATTTTTACGTGATTTGAAGTATAGGAGAAGGGTACAATAATGTTATGAGAGTAGAGAAGACTTAGAGTCTGTAATGCGACTTTAAAAAATACCTGTCATTTTTTTTTCTTCCCCACTTTTCCCAGCATATTGATTATATTTTCCTGTGGCTGTTATTTTGATAGAAATGGCAGTGTTAGTCCCTGTTCTGTCCCTGTCCCCCACTGATTGTCAACCTTACTACGTGGGGCTTTACTGGAATCCCTCTGTCATCGGGCAGGAGGAGCGGGGACAGAACCTCTCCAGTGGAAACTGCATTTACCCTGCTCTGGCAGATAATGAAGAGGCCCATCTAACTGAGGCTGTGCAGTTACAGGGCCGCCCATCTGTCCTGAGACACAGAGCAGGTTTTCATCTTGCTATGAGGCGGACTCCTCGGGGAATTACTTTCCCCATGAAATTGGACCCCGGTTCTTCCTGCTTTCCTTTTAAAGAAATGCTGAAGCCCTGCAGGTCTGGCTCAGCGGTTGAGCGTCGACCTAGGATCCAGGAGATCTCGGTTCGATTCCCTGTCAGGGCACATGCCCGGGTTCAGGCTTCATCCCCAGTCGGGGGGCCTGAGGGAGGCAGCCGATCAATGACTCTCTCATCATTGATGTTTCAACTCTCTCTCCTTCTCCCTTCTTCTCTCTGAAATCAATAAAGATATATTAAAAAAACACACACACCAAAAAACCCCAATATGCTGAAGTAAATCTAAGGTACCATCCACTGAAAGACAGCCCCAGAGATCACTGGAATGAGGTCAGATTTTCCAGGTTCATTTTGAATAATCAGTGACAAAATTGAGATTTGTGGGCCCGGAAAAGCCCATTTTGTTCATTTCCATAACTTTAGGAAAATCCATTGGGCTCACTGTCCAGACTAAAAGCCCACTTTACCTGTGTGCAGAGTGGCTGAGCGGGAGCGATATGTTTTCCTAGAAAGAAAGACACAGACTCTCTACCTGGCTGGTTTTCCTTTCATGAACTGTGTATTGATTTATACTTTAATGAAACTTTGGCTGGTCTACTAAATGTAAGTTTCTCAGAGACAAGATGTTAATCTGTATTTAATGCATGTATCATAAGGTTAAATCTGGCATGAAAGGCAATTGAGATTACCACAGTTCTTGGTTCAGTGCTTTGCGGGAGAGAGCAGTAGCACAAATCTAATTTTACAAGGAAATTGCTGAAAGAACTGTAATAGAATGGGTAGAAGAGAGCAAGGTATTTAAAATCTGCATGCTCAGGTGGGTAATAAGCACTTAGAAATTATCTCTGGCCACTGAAAAAGGCACATTTGCTCAAGAGACACTACTGTGTTTTGACAGCCATGAGTCAGGTTATTAACTTTGCCTTTTTCAATTTTATTTTTTACTATTAAGGTGACTTTACTTCAAGCATCTTTTATTTTGAACGATCCAAACAAAATGTATATGACACTGTATGAATCTGAGTATATATATCCCCTCTCTTTCCATATATATGATATTTATGACATATATGGTACATATATGATATATAAATGATAGATATAGGGTGTCCCCAAAAATGTGTACAGACTTTGAATGATTATAAAGTCAGTGTTTATTAACATACAGTTTATTTTCAAAATTTAAAAGAATCTACAGAAATGAATACTTTTTCTGTCAACACCTGTTTTCAAACTGATGACCGTTCTGGCCCAGGCACTGCTGATAACGAGAAGCAGTGGAATTGCAAACATCCAGAATCATTTCACTCGGTATTTGTGCGCCCTCGATTCATCAACTGTTGCGGGTTTTGTGCCGTAAACTTTATCTTTTATGTATCCCCATAAAAAAGTCTAGTGGAAAAATGTTTTTGTTCCAAAGCTTAGTCTGGCTTCACCCATTATTTCAAATCAGTTAAACCTGAAAAGGAGTGTAAATTAAGTGAGTTTACACAGCTGTCAAAGTGTGTATACATGTTTTTGGAACACCACACACACACACACACACACCCCTAAAATGCTGCTGGAATGCTGGTGTTGGGTGCAGTGGAACTTCAGTCCTAGTCCATGAATGCTTCGGTGAAAAGATGCTCCATAGTATTGGGAGAGAAAAGGTGAACTGACATGCAATTTAATCAGGTGTATGTGTGTGTGTCTTTATTTAAAGAAAATATACCATTTTGTTATAAAACCAATTAGAAAGGGAGTCCATTGCCTGTTTTTGAATTTCCTTCTGCCTATAAGTTTTTAAAAGGGAGAGAAAAAGCTAAAAGTAATTTCTAAATAATTCTTTTTTTTTAAATGCTATGGAGTTTTGATTCCTGTTGCCGGACGGTTGTATGAACTTGGTCTGCTAGTGAAGCAGAGCTGCGGCCTCTTCTCCCATTGCTCTGACGCTGCACAGGGCCTCTTGCTGCTGGGGTTTAGATTCTGAACAAGCTGCGTGGTGCCCCAGGGATTGCAGGGTGACACACAGTGAAGGAAAATCATGAACCAAGTTTCCAGTGGAGCAGGGTCACCCTGAGTTGGCCCATGGTGAAGGGGATTGTTCTGTGAATTTCCTGAATGAATTGAAAAGCAAGAGAGACAAGTCGATTAGGTAGTATTGATAATTGTTTAAATATCTACTGTTCCCTCCGAGCAGTCTGGGGTTTGCAGTGAGTGTTAATAGTGCATGTATATTTGTGATATTGGAGTGTCATTTTTTAAAAAAACAGCATAAACTCTAAAAGAACATTTTTAGAAAGATGTGCTATTTTACAATACATTAAACAACATCAGAAGGGCCAGTAGAGCAGCAAGAATACAATGAATGCCTTTCTGATAACTCAGAGACCTCTCAATGGTTAATGCACTTCAAAAAGAACACTTTCGGGGTTTTCATTTCTCCCCTCCCCACCATCAAAGTTATTGATAAGATACCTTTTAATAACGGTGTTCCATTTTCGAGAGTAATCTTAGCTGATTGTAAAGGAACTTCTACTCTTCTAGTTGGCGACTCTGCTATTTTACACTAACAAGGGAGTGAATACAGTGATTTCATTTAGTAGCTGACCACCTTTAGGCATGGAGGCTAGAACTCTGTTTTAGGATTGGAAGTTTCTGGGCACTGTGAGAGCTGAATATGAAATTGCTGGTCACAGCCTGTCCCCAAAGTGAATCATGTGAAAATGAAATATGCCAAGCTGCCCAGGTCCCTCACCAATGGACACAGCGCCATCACGAACACCTCATGGGGTGAATTTTAAAGGTTAACCAATGCTCAGTGCAGGTGGGTTCTGACGGAGCATTGGAAGCTCGACTATTTCAGGAACTGGAGATGACTCGAAAAACATTTGGGACACAGCAATGGAGTGCCAGACACAATGTCCACACCTGGGGACATTGAGTTCAAGGCTGAGAGCTGGCACTGAGCATAGGTGTGGCCTTTGACCTGTGACTTGAAGGGTGCCAGGAAAAATCTCTTACCCGCTTTCCTCCTCAACCCTTTGCAGCAAGTAGATGCTCTTTGGAGTTAAGGAACCAGGAGGACAAGTCTTAGAGCTAAACTATCTCAATAACAAACACCACTGGCTATCGGAACAACCACTATGGAAAGCAGGTTTTAATGCTGGGGAGAACTCAGACTGGGGTGCAGGGGGTGGCATCCTGCTTAGGAGGACAGGCCCTGTGGAGACTCCCACAGTGTGTAACTGGGTGGTGGGTGATTGGAAGGTTCTAGCAACCTTAGTGGTAAAGTGGACTTCTCTCTCTAAGTGTCTCAAAGGGAGAGGAAAGGATGCATAGTGTCCCATTCAAATTCAGCTGTCCAAATCCTAACCACCAGTACTTCAGGATGTGGCCTGATTTGGAACCGTAGTTCTTTCAGGTGTAATTAGTTAAGATGAGGTCACATTGTAGTAGGTACGCCCCTAAGACAATATGACTAGTGTCCTTAAATACAAAGGGGAAATTTGGACACAGGGACATGCACACAGGGAAAATGCCGGGTGGACAAAGAAGAGTTGGGGCTGGAGCTTCTCTGAGGCAAGGAACACCCAAGGTTGCCAGGAAACTGCGGGAACCTCACGGAGAGGCATGGAACAGGTTTCCCTCACAGCCCTCCCGCAGAACCAACCCACTTTCAAACTTGGTGTAGTTTGAGCAAGTGCTATTTGAATTTCATATAGTCAGACATGTGTATAAAGGAAAAGGTATGGTGGATGGATAATTTAAAATCTATGTTGATAAGTCCATTGGGTAATAGTGATAAATTCACTATGCTTTTTGAGTAGTTTGTTATAGATTTGTTTATTATTTATTATATTATAGTTTATTATAGTGTATTATTCATTATATGCAACATCAAGCTAGGCTTTCAGCAGCTCTTACCAGTTCAAATGCATAGCAGCCATTTTTAAAAAATATACATATTTAAAATATGTTTTTATTGATTTCAGGGAGAGAAAGAGAGAGAAAGAAACATCAATGATGAGAGAGTCATTGATTGGCTGCCTCCCGCACACACCCTGCTGGGGATCAAGCCCGAAACCCAGGCATGTGCCCGAAACCTGGAATAAAACTGTGACTTCCAGGTTCACGGTGGACACTCAAACCACTGAACATCACTGGCCGGGCGCACAGTGGCCGTTTTTAACAGACATACACGGAGCATCACTCGTTGCCAGGAGGAACCCCACAAATTGGTCTCCAGGAACAACACCCACAGAGTTGGCCACGCTGTGCTTCCCTTCTTTGCTAACCTCAGCACTGGGTCCAGAAACCTAAAAACCTAAACATCCCAGGGCCTCTTCAGGTCAGTCGAGGCTGGTTTGGCAACAGCCCCCTTTGTGTTGAACGTTAACATCTCAATGGAAAATATTTTTCTGTAAGACATGGTTACATACCACACGAAGTAGGACCTCATTAATGTTCACGTGCATCTGTAATAAAACACGGCTGCACTTTTGTCCATTAAACAATGTAAAGATCTTGTCCCCCTTTGGAAGAAGAGGTAAGAGTGGGAGGAGGAAATCTGAGTTTTTCAGTTTGAAAATGAGAAGACAGGAATACCAGGGTCTGGGGGAATTCAAGCCCTCTCTCCGTGGGATTTGAAAAACTGAAATAAAAGAGAATGTCGTCGTCACTTCCTGCCTCGGCACAGAGCCAGATGAAGCCAGAGCCCTCCTCCTGCTCGCAGGCACCTTACTGAAACGTCCCGCACGTCGGAGGGATAAGAAGGGAGCCTGTCGGGAGCCAGCTAGTCAACGGCGTAGACTGTGACTTTGATCTGAGAGGAGATGGAGGTTAGGAGGGCAAAGGTTAAAACCCCTCCGGTCACCTAAGGCTTCCTGAAGTCTAGATTAAGGTAAAGCTGAACTGAAGACAAGACACGAACCTCCGATGTGATTCTACAAGGGAGAAGGTGAGAGATCTGAGGGGTGATGTCCGCAGAAAGGCACCTGCTAACTTTGTTCTCTTGCTGACAGTGCATTTGTATCAGCGGTAACCTAGTTGTTACAGTTCCCAGGTTCATGTGAAAATATCAGCAGGGAAGCATCTGGAGCATGTACAGCCATCACTAGGGTGTCTTTCATCAGATAAATGAGCATAATTGTTAAGAAGTAGTTTGTCTTAATCCATTTGGGCTGCTCTAACAAAATACCGTAGACTGGATGGCTTATAAAGAGCAGACATTTATTTCTCACATTTCTGGAGGCTGGACGTCCAAGATCAAGGTGCCCGCAGATTCCGTGTCTGGTAAGAACCCGCTTCCTGACTCATAGACTGTTTTCTGTCTTTGTCCTCATGTGGAGGAAAGGGGGAGGGGGCTCTTTGTGGTCTTTCTCATAACAGCGCTAATCCCATTCATGAAGGCTCCATCCTCATGAGTTAATCTCCCCCAAAAGGCTACACGTCCTAATAAATCACATTTCAGGTTAGGATTTCAACATATGAACTTTGGGCGGGGGTGGGGAGGGGAGTGGGACACACACACTCAGTTTATAGCATAGTTTAAAAGGGAAGACAAAGATATTTAAATATGACTGTGCATATCATTTTTCCCCACTTGAGTTTGGGTACGATCATAGAATAGGCAACTTGCAGGGTGGAGCCTAAAGCAGTTGCAATCAGGGAAGCAAGTGACTTTTGAACGGAGGAAAGGTGGTGCTATGTATATCCTGGAAAAGGGCTTTTGAACAATAACCCACTGCTCTGCCCACAGCTGAGAAGTAAAACATTCAAAAACAGTTCTTGTTCAATGAAAATAGATGGAACAAAAATCCCCAGGACTTCATTTTCTTATGCAAATATTATAAAGGAACAAGTTGCGAAGTGTCTTTATTACCCTACATTTAATAGCCTTTATTTTTGGGGAGCTTGTCAAAGTTTTCTTTCCCCCCTTTTTTTTTTGGTTTGTTTTATGACTCAAATAACTTTCTTCAGTTAATTGCTTGTATGTGCACTTCTCTGTTCATTGCAGCGCTATTTACAACAGCCAAGATGTGGAAGCAGCCCAAGTGTCCATCAGTAGATGAGTGGAATACTATGCAGCTGTAAAAAGGAAGACCATTTTACCCTCTTCAACTGCATGGATGGACCTGGAGGACATTATGCTGAGTGGAATAAGCCAGTCAGAGAAGGACAGGTACCATATGGTTTCACTCATATGTGGAATCTAAGGAACAAACTGACCTGCCAAGCACAATAGAGACAGATTCACAGATAGAGAGCAGGCAGGGAGCTCTGGTGGTGGTGATGGGGTGTGTGTGAGGGGGTGAAGGGACTGAGCAAAAAAGAAAGATAAAGAGAAAGAACTCGTGGACACAGACAACAATGTGGTGATTGCAGGGAGGGGGGCAGTGAAGGTGGAAAAAGGCATATGGGGATAGTGATGGAAAAAATAATAAAATACAATAAAGGGAAAAAAGATAACAGTAATACAAGAGAGTTCAGTAAGTAGAGTTCATGAGCAATTTGGAGTAAAGAATACAGGCTGGGAGGAAGGAGAGGTTTCTCTCTGTGTAAATATGAGGGGAGAGGAACCTAAGGACCACCAAAGAGTCACGAGTTATTGAGAAAGCCCTGAAGAAGCTCAAATCGCAGGCATGCATAAATAGGTGGTCATGTGCAGGGACCCAGAGCAGATGCAAAGAGACATGAATAATTGCACTGGATTGTTACTTCACTGTGCAGGCAAGAATCTTAAGGAAGAAAAAAAAGCCCCCGAGACTCTCTCTTAGCCCTTTAGTAATTAGAGGCTTTGTAAGGCTGCAGAAACATGCGTTCTCTGACAAGGTGAAATTTATACATTTCGGTACTGGAGGAACTTTTCTTAAAGATTTTTCTCAGCCTTTTAAAAAGATAGTAGTGGGGGTTACGTGTTAGTATATGCCTTTAAAATAAAATTGAGTGTGTAGGCGTTAGAATCAAGCTGCTGGTGGACATGTATGATTTAATAACTATTTTTCATGAAATAAAGGGAAAAGAGGCTGGAAGGAGCTGAATAAAAGAAAATTTATGCCCTCTCCTAGGGTAATGGTATAATTTATCTTCCAGATTTTTTCATCTTTTAAAAACATTTTATTTTAAAATAAATTCAATTTATGGGATATTGACAAAAAAAGGTATGAAGAGTACATATGTTCCCTTTATTCAGTGTGGTGGAATGAATAATACTGTCTGAAGACACTCAGGTTCTAGTTCCTGGAACCCATGGGTGTCACCTTGCACAGGGCAAAAGGGGAGCTTGCCGCTGTGATTGCATTGGGATCCGGAAATGGGGGCTTACCCTGGATTATCCAGGTGGACCCTAAATGTCTCTCTTATAAGAGGGAGGTAGAGGTTGAATTGGATACAGAAAGGGAGCAAGTGATGTAAGAAACACAGGCTGAGGTTGGAATGACACGCTTCGAAGACAGAGGAAGGGGCCACAAGCCAAGGAGTGCAGCAGCCACTGGAAGCTGACAAGACAAAGGAACAGGTTCTCCCCTCACAGCCCCCAGAGGACCCATCCCTGCCAACCCCTTGACTTTAACCCATTGAAGCTAATTTCTGACTTCTGGCCTCCAGGACCTGCAGAGAATAAATCTGTGTTGTTTCAGACCACTCAGTTGGCAGTAATTGGTTAGAGCGGCAATGGGAAACTGAGAAACCTAGATTCACTTATTTTTAACATATTGCCCATATGCTTTTCCATTCTCTCATTCTTTCCCTCATGTATTGTTACACTTTATTGTTGTTGTTGTTGTTCTTATTACTAGGAATCATTTGAAAGTAGTAGACCAGGACATTTTCCATACTGAAAGGGGAAAGGACAAGGAGTGTTAACCGGGGCTGTTCTGGGAAAACCAGGACTTCTGTTACTCTACTAATGTCCTTATTTTTTTACTGTTGTGAACCTGTGCTTCTAGGAATTCTGCTAGCCCTATATTTTATTCATCTTCTCTTGGAGTTTGCACAAGCATGCTCTCCTTCTAGGCTGGCTGTAGGTAGGTAGTTCAAGCACAATGTCAGGTCTTAGCCAGGCCCCCGTCTCCAGCCTCATCCTGGGTCTCTGTCATCTTGGTGAACAAGCTAGCTTCTTCTTACTGCAGACCTTCACACTCACCCTAATACCTGCCCTTTCACTTACCTGGCCAACTTCTACTCACTCATCAAGCCCCTTAACCTATTCTTCATCCCCCCAGAGAAAGCCTTCTTCCTCTGTACTCCCAAGTTTTCACCACTGCCACCACCCTCCCACTAGAGCTCTGTTTTATGCAGTCACATCACCTTGTGCTTGTTCGTGTGCGTAACACTTACCACAATTATAATTACTTAATAATTTGTGTATGAAGCATGCCGGTAAGATGAATTGTTTTTTAAAAAATGCCCATCTCTACAAATCTGGGAGTGGGCAGCAGGTCACTGTGAAGCAGATTTTCCTAATTATGGGAAAACGTCATTGGATTTCCTCCCCTTGGCCATATGGAGATGACATGACGCAAAGTAACTCCGGATTAAGTAAGTGAGGAGGAGCTGAATCACTGAATTATCTTTTCATATTTTTTTCTCTGTCTTAACAAAGGCTGTTCTTCCCTTTGGGATCTATAACACTGGGAAAGAGGCAGGGACTTCCCTAAGGAGCACAGAACCCTTTGAGAGAGAAGGAACTCAGCCCCTCTCCACCTTTCAAGGTGTGGACACTGAAGGGAGAGCAGAGTGGCCCAGATAAGTTCTCCGGGCCGGAAAGAACCCAGACCCAGTGCAGGTGAGTCACCCTGAGCTGGCCGAATTTTAAAAATTCTGAGCAATCACTTTGCCTGTAGCTGGAGCCATGTACCAACTCAACCACCTGGATCTGGACTGGCACTTTGGGGAACAATGACTGGGTTTCTTACAATGCTAGTAAGACACATGCTCAACCCTGGAGTGTAAGTCTCACTACCTGGGAAGGGAGATGATTCTGGATTTGGGGGTGCTCATGTGCTTATTGGAAGTGTAAGCTCTGCAGTGCACTTGTAGCCCCATCCAGTGAAAGTAGAGTTGACCAGATACCTATGACTATCTATATTAACATCTGCTTCCCCACTGGACTGAAAATATCTTGAGGGCAGTGGCCATGCTTACTTACTTGAGGAACCTCTTAGTCCTAGCACTGCCTAGTGTGATGCTTTTATTTAATGAATTGATGAAATGACACCAAATAAAACATATCCATTCAATTCTTAACATCTCTTCAACAACTAATATCATTCTGTTCAGTAAATATGCAGGAAATTCACCTATGTATCCGTCCGTCTATCATCTATCTATATGTATATATCTATCTATGTATATATGTATTTATGTATGTATATATCTATCGATCTATCATCTATCTATCATCTGTCTATCCATCTCTTCATCTCTTCATCCATCCATCCATCCATCCATCCATCCATCCATCCATCCATCCATCCATCATCTATCACCTCGTATGTATATACATGTATGCATGTATGAAAAGTACATATATGTATAACATCTATTTCCAGAATTATTTTGAAATCCAACATATTATATTTATTTCTCTTCTGTCTACTTGATCTAATTTTCTAACAGACTACCAGTTCTTTGGTGGGACCATACTGTATTTGTGTGTGTGTGTGTGTGTGTTTTAAGTCACACTGCTTTACAACATTTTCAAGTCAGAAAACTTCTCTTTTAATATAAAAATTCCCAGACTTCACCTCCTTTCTTCATGGCAGCAGCTGCACTCTCGGTGTCCTCTAAGAAAATAGGTTCCAAGGTTCATCCGGTGGGAGCCACTGCTTTACCACATTCTGCAGGAATAGCTTGTAAAATTCTTTGCCCTCAGACTGGCCTCCACATGAAAAGACTTGGCATCACCTTCTGTGATGTAATGTTGGGTGGTTGGCAAACTCCACCTCGCCCCTTTCATTCTATAATTAGAAAAAGAGTCCTTAGCTTGAACTCACTCTCAGTGGTCACTGTCATGATAGGGTTGGTACTGGGTGGGCATAGGATGACCCCCTGCCATGAACAAAATAGTGAAGCTCCTGGGAAGGAAGAAATGGGCTGAGAGAGGGGACCTGAAAGTGCCAGAGATGGAGTTCACTCAGTTTACGGTTGTGTCCAGGGCAAGGGATGTTCCTCCTACTCCAAATGCTTCATAACTGTTTTTGGCTGAGTGACGGGGAAGTTTGCATAAACTAGACCTATTTAATAAGTACTGGCCTTGGTCTTTATCCAGCCCACAGTGGAAACTTTCAATAGCAAAAAGTCTGTTTCATAAACGCATTTGGTAAACATTTAATCGAATTCACCAAAAGTGTTTTTACTTTTGTGCAGCTTTGCACAATAGGTTCAGTCTGGGAAAAGCCACATTTTCCAGGGTGTAGGAGTGAATTTCTTCTCTTTTATTCCCAGGAAAGTCTGTGAAATCACCTATTTCTCTGGTTCTATTGAACAGAAAAATTAAACAATGTCATGAAGTGATGGGAAGAAGGGATTGCCCATGATGAATCTGTAAAGTTTCCACATGTACATTTAATTTTTAATACTGTGAATTGACTTTTTAGCCAGAGAGTGCTTACTGGAAAGGACAGAACCCTGCGGAGTATTAATTATCAAGGTCAATGTTCCACCCCCTGCAGCAGCATTTCATTGTCCAGGTGTGTCTTTAGGAAACAGACAGCCTTTGCCAGGGGCCTGGGTTGCATTTCTTTTTAATAGGGCAAGAGGCAGATCAGATGTGGGAAAGGCCATGAGGATGCATGACCTCTTCCAGGGGGAACCCCAAGTAAAAAAAAATCCCGAAGTGCTAGTTGCAGGTGGAGCTGTGAAGACGAGGTGCTTGCTGTCCTTGCTTCCGATTTGCACTGCGTGTAGGTAGACAGATTTCTTTGGAGCCTTAACAATTCCAAGCAATTCTCTTAGACTTAATGTGTTTCCCCAGTGACAGGGAAATATGCATATCTATATCCAAACTCCAAAATTGAATCCAGAAGTCTGTTGAAGCCTGAGAAAAATGCTTCATGATAATGGCCACACCTCCAACTGTGGAAGAGCCCATTCTCTTTAGCACAAGCAAGACAAATGTTTTGTGTTGCTGGAGGCAAGAGTTTTGTTCTCTGTATTCCTGTTGGTCTGTGTGACTGATGTACAGTGTCCTCCAAATTATGGGGTATCTACATTAATATAGGAGCAAGCAGGGACCAAGGCACCAAACTGGAGTCCTGGCTGCAGCCACTTCTAAAGCATAGTGCAGGCCTAGTGTGCTTCTTTTAGCCTGAGGCCAAGAGGTGGGATATTCCACAGGGAGTAACACAATCCTGGCTCTCCCATGTCTGCCAAAGGTGCAGAATTGTTTCCCAAATGGGGTGACCATGTGCAGGCCACCTTACCCAAAGTCAGCCATCCCTAAGCTGACCAGTGGCTACAAGGTGGCCTGAATTTAGAACTCTGACCCAGGGGGTGACTGAACAACATGGCCCTTGCTCAGGGATTGTGAATGGAGACCCACTGAGAGGGACTCGGGAGTCACGAGAGATGCAAGAAATGCATAGAAACACACAGAGAGCCTCAGGTATGATGAAACCTGGTTAGGTGGTTGTGGGATTGCTTTTCTTCAAAAATATTTTTTAACCTTTCAGTATGATTCCTTGGAATTCTGTGGGTCAAGAATTTGGGCAGGGCTCAGAGATTCTCTTTCACATGTGATCAGCTGGGCTCACTTAGTCCTGCATATGTATGACTGTTGGAGTGAGCTGGAAGGTCCAAACAGCCATGGCTCATATATCTAGCTCCTTGGCGCTTCTTTTTTCTCTATGTGGCCAATTTGGGCTTCTTACTGCTTATTGATTTGGGTGTAGTCAGACTTCTTGCATGGAGACTGGCTTCTCAGAAGCAGGATGAGACAAGGTTAGGGGCTGGGTTTAGAACAGGCACAGCATCACTTCTGTCACATTTTGTTGTTCAAAAGCAAGGTGCAAAGCCAGTCAAAATACAAGGGAGAGGAAACAGGTCCTACCTCTGGACATGAACGGCAGCATGTGCTCACAGAGAGGTAAAGGACTGATGGTGGCCATCCTGGGAGACTGAGTGCCTGCTATGGACTGAATGTTTGTGTCCCTTCCCAAAATGTATATGTTAAATTCCTAAACCTCAATGTGATGGTGTTTGGAGATGGGGAGGCAGATAGGGCTAGATTAGGTTATGAGAGTGGGGTCCTTGTGATGGGGTTAGTGCCCTTATAGAAAGAGAATGTGAATTAGCAGCTCTCTCTGTGTGTCCTGAGAGGTTGCAGCAAGAGAGAGCAGCTGTCCGCAAACCAGAAAATGAGTTAGCCAGACACTAAATTTGTTAGCACCTTGATCTTTGACTTCCAGCCTTCAGAACCGTGAGAAGTAAATGTTTGTTGTTTAAGCCACCCAGTCTATGGTATTTTTTTATAGCAGCCCAAACGGACTAGCACACTACCACAATGTATATTTTTGCAGTAATAAATCTTACCACCCAAGGTATCCTGAGCACATTCTTATTCTCTGCAAAGTTACAGAGCCTGTAGAAGCCATCAGCTTTCTTAGCTGGTAATCCTTCCTTATGATCAACCCCTATTTATTCATGCAAGGATTTGGGGAAGGGGTGAAATCTACAAACCTTACTGGCCTGAGCAAGATCATGCTCTAGTTGGGGATGCATGAGTAGAAAGGCTTAAAAACGAACATGAACTAGCTTTTGAGACAAGAAAGCCTAAAAGTAGAGAAGGAATGGGCAAAAGATGAGGGTACTTTGAAAGGAAATTAGACAGATACTGGTGAGAGGTTTCCAAGAGAAAGCTAAGCGGATATGTCAATATGTTTCTCTTGTATGTATCAAGGAAAGCTCTTTTTGAACTTTTGAAGAGACCAAGTTAATTAACGGAATGGGGAGCTAGGACTGATTTCTTTTGAGGCCGACAGTACAAGTTTCATAGATTCAATCACTTAGTCATGCTTGCATGCAGCAAAGGCATGGAGTACCATCTGTGGCCGGACGCTGTTCTCGGCAGTGGGGACTCAGACTGAACACTATAAGACAGATTAGGTCTGTTCTCATAGAGATTGCATCTGAAGTTCAGAAGGAGGGTGCTTTCCTTCTGTGTTGCGAATCTGGCTCCATCAATGAAAACACCATGGGCTTCCTCTGCATGCTCCTTCCCTCCCACTTCCTGCAGCCTCCCCAGACACACAACCCAGAGCACACAAAGGGCCTGTACCACCCCCAGGGAGAGAGAAAAGCAGCTCTGATAACACTCCCCCAGCCCCTTCCCCTCTCACCCTGGGCTCACTTGTCACCAGCTACTTCCAACCAAAGTGCTTAGAGCCGCTCAGCAGGTAAGTTATTCTGGCTTTCCCGGAGAGCTTTGGTGTACTTTGTTGTTGTTTGGAAGACCAACTCCCGTCTGGTGGCCATATGTAGCCACCCTGGCTTCCCATAAACCACCATAATGACAAGGCAGGGCTCATAATATCACTTTAGTTTTCCGTAGACGGGCTAATTTGAATTCGATCTATGTTTTATTCATCATGTTAAGAAGATGGGACCCTCAAGTCAGTTAATCAAAGATTACATTTTTCTGCCATTCATACACCCAGGGAGAGTCTTTTCTGCTCCTAAACCTTTCAACACCTCCTCTATCCCTGAGGCCCTAATTTGGGGGCAGGACTTGGTTCCTTTCCCCTCTTCCATCAATCATTTTTGCTCCTTATGCAAACACAGACAGTTTTGTCATTATTCTAAATATAGGTGCTTTCAAGGAGGCTGGTAACCAGTTTATCTTGTTCTTTTCTATAGCTGTTTTTACTTGTAGCAGCAATAACAGGACATGCCTACTATTTTTCGGTGCAGTAATATGGTTCTTTACCCGATATAAACAACTCACCTCCTGGCCTTGTAGTTTCCTCAGTGGGGAGCATGATTATTTTTTTTATTGCCTTGTAAAATAGCTCGCCTGTCACATTATAGCTTAATTGGGAACACAAAATAATAAATAATTTAAATAGGAATATTCCGTCTGTACAGGGAGGTGAAGAAAACACAGCCCAGATTAGGCCCCTCTGGTGTCACTCAAGGGCTCCAGAAGTCTAGTGCTGTAAATACTATCTGGTGCCTAGGATGCCTTTGGAAGTTTTCTGAAGTTGTTCCTGCCTCTAATTCCTCAATAAAAACGAATCAAATGGTTTTGTTTTTCAGTAAGCAGGTTGAAAATTTCTTGTCAACAAATCCTATAGAAAGGATCTAACTATCTCGATACCTCGATTGTCTTATCTCAAAGACATAAGTGGGTGATGATAGTAGGTCCCGCATCACAAATACTGAAAGTGATTATATAAAAACATCCACATAAAATGCTTATCATGGGGCCTGGCACAGAGTCAAGACTAAATAAATGTCAAGAATAAAGAAAGTGGCCCGGCCAGCAGGGCTAAGTGGTTGAGCATCAACCTATGAACCAGGAGGTCACATTTGATTCCCAATCAGGGCACACGCCTGGGCTTTGGGCTCGATCCCCAGTGTGTGTGGGGCGGGGGGAGGAAAGAGGGGGCGTGCAGGAGGCAGCCAATCAATGATCTTCTCATCATTGATATTTTTATCTCTCTCTCTCCCTCTCCCTTCCTCTCTCTGAAATAAATAAAAACACATTTTTTGGGGGGGAAAAAAGAATAAAGAAAGTCCAGTGTGTTTCTTCAAACTTAGAGCTTTTGAAACAAGTAGAACCAATGCCATTTCCAGAAAGGATGAGTTTGGCCATTTAAAGGGCTGAGCTCCTGGCAAGACAGAAATGAACTGGGGTGGGATGGGCACCCTCTGCATTGTCTCCCTGTGGTGGTTAATTTGTTGTGTCTACTTGACTGGGCTGTGGTGCCTAGTTGTTTGTTCAAACACCGGTCTAGATGTTGCTGTGAAGCTGATTTTCGGATGTGATTAACATTTACAATCAGTTGACTTTAAGTAAAGCAGGTTATACCCTTAATCCGAGCCTCATCCAATCAGATGAAGAGTCAACACTGAGGTTTCCCAGAGAAGAAGGAATTTTGCCTCAAGACAGGGGCACAGAAATCCTGCCTGAATTCCCAGACTGCTGGCCTGCCCTGCAAATTGTAGACTTGCTGGCTCTCATGAGCAGCCAATTCTTTAAAATAACTCTCTCTCTCTCTCTCTCTCTCTCTCTCTCTCTCTCTCTCTCTCTCTCTCTCTATATATATATATATATATATATATATATATATATATATATATCCCATTGGTTCTGCTTTTCTTGAGAACTCCGAGTAATATACTACATTCTTGTTTTACTTGAATTTATTTTTAACCATATCCCATGTATTATTTTCAAAAAAGAAGATAACTGGATTTTCAGGGTGCAGATAAATGTGAGGCAAATTCTTGAATGTTTCTTCATTCAATCCCTGAGTCGTGTGGTCATGGAGACTGCCCAATACAGATTCACTTCGGGAGTCCTGGGAGTGCAAAGGTGTGGTGTCATCTTGTGGCTTCTGGCCAGGCATGTGCTAACCGGGCTCCAATCCCTAAAGTTGCAACTGGCTCCCAAATAGTGTCAGTTGTCAAAATGTAAAATGCTGTTTAGTGATAATCTGGGACCTATCGTATATCATCAGGAAATCATTAAGTTGCTGTAGTGGAATATGCGATTTTGTCTACACAAGCACTTAATCTTCTGAAGTGTGGGGGTGATTTGGGGGTATGTCAAGCAGCTATTTATATCTGACTAATGAAGGGAGAGGAAATCTAGCCATTTAACTAACTGTGTAACCCTAACTTTTCTGGGCCTCGTTCTGTCTTGAAAATCAGAAAGTTGGAAGTAAATGATCTTTTAAATTCATTTTTAAGTTCCATGGAGTAAAAAGTCCCCCCCTCCCCTGGGATACTGTGCTGCCTGGTCCAGCTGTTGCCACATGCCCTTTGCAGCCAAGAACAACTCCTTTCCCTGCGAGCTTTGACTTACATGACTAGTTGTTCTGAGAACGGAAGGTGGTTCCAGCCTGGTCGACGCCTCTTGTTGGGCTGAGGAGCAGTGGATGAGATGCTCTGGCCAGAAGTGCTTAGTCTGCCAGAGATGAGGTGAGAAACCAGAAAGGGCCCTGAGGCTGGGACTCAGGAAACTGCCAAGAAGTCAGACATGGCAAAGCAGAGATAAGAAGGACAGCTGTGTGGAAGAAGAACACAGATTTTTGTACATCAAATGTCAACAGTACTCACGATTTATGGGCTGGACCTTTATCTGATATGAACTGCTGACTGATGCTGCTGCGTTGGAATTCAGTGCAGGCGTTTACTTCTACTGAATGGTTGTTCTATGCTGGGCACTTCTCATGCTTTATCATGTTAATCTTTATAACACTCTTAGGTTGGAATTACTTTCCTAATTTTTGCAACTAATGATACTGAGACAGATCTTAAATAGCTTTCCCAGAATATTTAAACTGGGAATGGTGGAGCTAAGATTCGGACTGTGGTATTTCTGACTCCAAAATCCATAGACAGTCCATTATACACATGTGTTTTGAATTATTAAATAAAGAATGAATAAATGAATGCATATTTTGACTGGCTTGTTTGATAACTTATAGCAATAAATTATCCTACACTTGCATAATCCATTTAAAAATAATTTTCAAAATCATACTTATAAGGATGGAGAGGTGCCTTTAACCAATGAGGTACTTGGGTATTGCAGGCTCTCTGAAAGCAGGTAGAACACACAATGAACTCTGTCTTTTTTTAATTTGAGAATTTGGCCAAGTAGGGCTTGGGGAGCGAATAAAGAGTAGATAGGTGGTGGTTTCAGAGACCTCACCGAGCCACCCATACATATTCTGAATTCTTTATCTTTTCCCAGCCTGGGAATTGGTGACAAAAATCTCCCCCTTTAGCACTGAGCTGACACAGTAGATGAGATAAGTCATGTCAACTTGCATCATTGGCTTTATCTCATAGTTAGTCATGCATGCTTGTTCTATGAATAGTTTTTGGAAGAAGGAATTCATGACCACAGGGCTTGACTCAGGAGTATAGGATACAGACAGTGGCCCAGGTGCTGCAATCAGAGAAGTCTCTTCTCTGGGCCACTGGGAACAAGAAAAGCACGCCTCTCTCTCTCTACAAACACACACACACACATTTCTTGTACTGAGGAAGGCTCTCTCTGAGAAACATAGGTGGGGCATGGTCTCTAGCGAGTCATTGCTAAGCTCCCCATCCTACCCCAAAAAGCAGACTTTTGAGGAGTGAGTGGGGCACCTTCCCTTTCAGCCCTTATGCTAGCATGAACTATCTGATCAAATCTTATTATTGAATCACACAGAGAAAGGCCTCGATGAATTAGCTTCAAAGTTGTGGGTCAGGCACAAAAGCTGGGAGCCTGGCAGGCGGCATGAAGAACGTAAGGCTGGAGTCAGTGCCCGGTTCAGGAGCTGAACAAGGTCAAACCAGAGGGCAGACAGATCCTTGTGGTTTTCCAAATAGGAAATGTGTGCAATCAACACGTTTATTTTTGGGGATGAGGGGTGGCAAAATTGGTCAACTATTTTTAAAATTTTAACTTACTACCAATTAGAAGCAGAAACCCATTAGTGATCTTAGTCTTTAATAATTTAAATCAAAATAATTTAGGCTTTTAAAAAAATTTATAGAAGAACATTTTCTAAATGAAATACGGATCAGACATAATGTAAAAATGGCAAATGCACACCTCCTCTCTCCCTATCTCTGGTTTGTCTGCAGTGTGGTATGGTCAGAGGAAGCCTGGGAAAGGTATCTTGGGTCATGAGTTCCCCACGCACTTGCTGTGTGGTCTCAGCTCGTTTCTCTGAGCCTCAATGCGCTCACCTATATAATGAAGAGACTGGATTGAATGAGTTTTCATTTCTTTCCACGTCTAAAATTCTGTGATTCTTCCTTCACACCTTGTTGGTTTCCTTGCTTTTCCTCTGTTCCTGTTTCAATCAGGAAGGGGGAAGACAAAGCCAAAGAGAGAGGAAGAAAGTGAAAGGAGACAAATATTTAATAAATATAAGCATCAACCAAACACCAAGCTCTGAAGACTTAGTATTTCATTTAACCCTAATAATAAATGTAAGAAACACAGAGCATTATTGTCACCTTTTTACAAGTGGGGACTGAGAGGTTAAAATTTGTCCAAGGTGCACAATTAAGATGTGATCAGGCTGATCATTCAAACCCAAGTCTGAGAGATTTGGGAATGAGTGATTCTTTTTTACGTGCATTCTCCCACCATGTTGCATTGTGGCTCAACGTGGTTAGAAAAATAGGGGGAGAAGAGATGTGAGCTGCTGAGGGTCAGGGGAGAGGTATGTGATGCAGACGAATTATGGGGTCGATGCCTGGACACCCTTAACCCTGTTCCCACCCACTGCCCAGAGGCTGCTGCATGCTCCCCCTGGGCTCCCACATCGATGGCTAACAGAGAGAGGCTAGCACTCTGGGTCTGGAGGGGTTCAGGGAGAGACCGTGGAGCTCCCTAATGCCCTCTTGGTACCTCTGCTATCCTCACTGGAAACAGTTCAGAGACATAGCAAGGGAGACAGACCAATTGGGGAGGGGGGAGGAACAAAGACAGGTTTTTATTTCTCAACTTCTCTCTGTAACAGGTCTCTAAAATTAAAATTGTAAGAACTATTCTAAGAAGGCGAGCTTTTACATTATAGGTTCTAAGTCCACCCAGCTAGTCATGGGCACGTTGCACTTCCGTCGTTTCATCCTATGGTCTTCCGTGGGCCGGGATTCCCTGGGTGTGAGCAGATTCGCCCTGGGCTGGGGCATTCCTAGCACAGCTGTGGGCTTTCTGCCGGAAGTCCAATTGGTGAGTCAGGACTTGGCGCTCGTCCCTCTGAGTCAACCAGGAGCTGATTTCCCAGTAGGTCAAGAGATGAGTGTTGGGGGTGGAGTCTTTTAAATAAGTAGTAAACCTGACCACAAACTCTCAAGGCATCTTCTTTCCCAGCAAGGAGGTTAACACCAATGTGTTTCCTTCGTCCCAATTTGGGTCATTATATTTTTAATTACCTCTCAATTATGCGCATAGGTTCAACAAGATACACCACCACCCACTTTCTGTCTTTAACTGGAAAGCAGCGGTGTGCAGTGCAGCCCTGGCACTAGGAAATCGGCCTCTGGGTGCTCTTCAAATGTGGCCTTACCCTCTTCTCCACTCCAGACTGCAATTACCTGTCACTTGATGGTTCTCACTTGACTCCTCAATGAAGAAAGGCAGATGTCAGGGTTTGGTCTCCTTCATGAACCCACATGTGCCTTTTGTTGATCCTTGAAGGGTGGAGGGCTGCACCTCTGATCCAAGGTGCCGCCCCTGCTGAGACCCAGGTTTGAGCCAAGGGGGTCCCAGGATTGGCTTTTAGGGCAGGAAATGGGTCGCTGCCCTTAGAACCCCAGCGGTGCTTGAGTTCAGGCCTTCCTGCTCTCTCTGTCTCCCTTTGGACTGCAGCAGCCCCCGAGAGGGGGAAGACCCCTGCTGTCTGAGCTTAGGACTAGTTGAGGCGGACATGGGCTCCTGGCAGTAGGGAGGTGACAGTTGAAGATCAGGCTTTCTGGGGAGGAATAAGAGTGAAGAAGGGAGAGGGAAAGCTCTGGAAGAAACCTCACCCACATCATTCACTGCGTCGAATGCCAGGCACACCCTGTTTTACGGGGATGTTGGATGTATGTCAGCCTGGAGGCCCTTGGGGAGACCTGTAGTCAAATGGGTGAGGCTCTGAGGCAAATCTCCCTAGCTCTTTGGCAATCAGGCCTTCAGTTAGTATCTACTTGAGTCTCACCCTCAGTGCTATTGACATTCTGGGCTGATAATTCTTTGTGGTGGGGGCTGTCCTGGAGGTTGCGTGATGTTTAGCAGCATCGCTGACCTCCACCCATGAGATGCCATGAGCACCTTCTCTCTCACTCTAACAAACAAAACTGTCTCCAGATATTGCCAAATGTCCCCTGGGGGCAAAACTGCCCCTTTGAGAACCACTGCTCTAGACCTATTCCTTTATCTCCAGGCCATGTGGATGGACTTTTTTTCTTTAAGGATTTGCCCAAAGCAACCATAACTGTCCAAACCACTTATCACTTACCAGGAGACATGAACTATTTTCCGACAAAAGCCATACCAGGCCATGGCGATTGCTGAGCCCTGTGGGGGACTTTGGGGTTCCTGGAGCAGCCTCTCTTCTCTCATGGCAGAAAGTAACTGCCAGGAAGGACTCTCAGAGGTGGGGTCCATGAGAGCCGATGTCAGGACCCTGACAATGCTCACAGGGTGACTAATGGTCCTGGCTTGCTGAGACTTTCCTTGTGGTAGCCCTGCAAGTCCTGGGTTCAGGGAAACCCCTGAGCTTAGGACGAACCTAAACAGTTGGTTACCAGGCTGTTTCTTTGTTAGGCTGTTGTTCAACGTGGCTTTGGCAGTTCAGTGGTCATTTCGAGTTTGGGACACAGATGCTCCCCCAATTGCCAGCAAGAGAAGAGGGGCTTGGAACCACCTTCTAGCTGGCTTTAGGAAGCAGCAAACATCCCAGACGTGTTGCTGCATTTGGTTCTTTTCTTTGGGAAATCGGGGAGTTGCTAAGAAGTAAGATTAGGTGAGCTTCCCAATAAGAAAATGGGGTGGGAACCAGTTCTTGAGCTCTTGCCTACACCAATGTCTGTCCATGAGGAGATCCAGGGTGGTTTCTGTGGGCACCCGGGTCTGCCAACTGCATGTGTGTCAGTGTGAGGCCAGCACTGGGAACATGCTTTGCCAGCTGTCATAGGTGAGGAGTCTTGTCATGACTCTTGTTGAGCCTGTGGTTGCAGAGGCCTCTCGGGACTTGTGAACTGCGAACACTTCAGATCTGGGGACCTGCCTGCTGTTTCTGACCCAGAACGTTGCCTCTAGAGCCAGGGCTGTATATCTAGTCCCACTGGGAACATATTTGCCTTTATAGCTTCCCTCCCCTGCTGTGGTTTTTGTTCGGTTTAAATTTAAGTGTTTCTAGATTCCTTAAGTTTTAAAGGAAGAAGCATAGTCATTTTTGAAGGCGAAACAATTGATTTTTTCCTCCCTTAAATTATGTAGATGGAGATATGTCTGCACTTGGTTAGTCTCATGTCTACCAAGATGTCATTACTTATAGAAGAGCCTGGGATTTTCAAGAATAGTAACACGGTAATTTGTCTTTCAAATACTGTTTTACTTATAGCAGCAATAACAGGAAATGTGTACTATTTTTCAGTGTTATAACCTGATTCACCCTTTGATATAAACAGCTTTATCTCATCTCATTGTTTATATCACATTCCTATTCCACTGGAAAGAACAATATTTTTCCCCCTGAAAAGTAATATATTCTTGTCTAAGAATGGCTTAAATAAGTAACAGATGGCCCTATTTGTGTGCGTGTCCCCTACCCCCACTCATCCTTAGTATTTGGTCAGATATTAAAATTGGTATTTTTATGAAACATTGCATGTGCCTGGACGTACAGGTTTGTTTCCAGTTTGGATTCTTATATTTATGGGATGGTGGTGTTGCTTGAATAGTTCTAAAATATAATGTAGGCAATTGAATAAATTTATTTGCACTTGTCAAGTGGACTGTGCTTAAACAAATCTCTTTTCTGGTTCACAGTCACCCAGCCCCGTCGTGGGAAAGACAGGCTGGAACATTCAGTGTGCCGTGTCATCTTGGCCATAAAACGGAGCTCACTGGACCCCAGGCCCTTGCCGTACAACTTATTTATAACTTAGTTCTGATGCTCAAATTTGTTCTGGGACTGGATCTTTCTCGTCAACATCAAGTTTCATTACTTAGCTTGGTTCAGGAGAAAGACATGAGGTTAGGAGCCTGGAGATTTCCTTTGTTGCCTTGCTAGCTTGGTGAGTTAAGACAACTCTCGGGACCACCTCATGTCTGTTTCTCTATCCACAGGATGCAGATACCTTACCTACCACAAGGGTTATTATGACTGTAACATGAAGTAATCTTTATAAAGATATTTTTAAAAGTCAAATACACTTTAAGCCTAAAGGTATAACTTTTTTAATATAGTTAATCTATATGTTATAAAATGATAAACTCTTACCTGTAAAGCTGTTGTTAACAGGTTAGCCCTGTTGCCAAATGACTTTCTTTCAAAGATCTCTTTTCTTCACAATAAGAGCTTCAAGGAAAGAAACACAAATATACATAAGGTCACTACTGCAAATGTCTCTAAACTGTCATCTTGGAGCAGGGATTAGGGCTAATTCATTTCTGCACTTGCACCCCACAGTCCTAGAGCCTAGTGGGCGTTTAAATGTATACTGCACGAAAATATAAATATTGCTGTGGATAAGCTATTCTAATTTGTTTTACAAAAATCTTTGAGTTGGAAGATGATACAATTTTGTGCTCTCTGTTTATGCATTTTTGTCATTTTTGCAATTCTACTTTCCCTACTGATGGAAGGTGAGGTCATGATTACTCATATTGATATCTGCTCTTTGTCTGCTTGTTTTTGTGGTCTGAAGATAACATTTTTTTCATGTTGTTACAAAGTTTATACAGGAATATCTTAGAAAATTTGAAAAATATAGACATAGAAAAAATAAATAACCACTCATTATCCCACAGGTATCCTAGGGACAGATCTCCAACATACATTGATAGTGTATTTAAAAAGCAAGCCTCATAATATTTATATATGTTAGCAATTACACAAGGAAAATATATGTATGTGTATATATGTACATGCATTTATATTTATTTGTATATGTTTATTTATGTATATGAATAAAAATAAGGCTAGAAAGGGTACATTTAAATGCACAGGTTATTTCTGGAGAGAGAGTGAACAGGAGGAATTCAGAGAGAGAAATCCTTGTGGGCTGGAATGTTTGGACATTGTATGGAGGAGGTTGGATTTGAGCTGAGCCTTGAAGGACAGGTAAATTCTGATAAAGAGAAGACTGGGAACATATTCTTGGTGAAGAGCACATATGAACAAAGGTGTGGGATGAGGAGGCTTCAGTGTGCTGGGTTTAGGGTGCATGGAAAGTCTGATCTCTCACGACTCTGCGGAGAAGTGAGAGAGACGCTTGGACTGGGGAGATGGCTGAGGGATGTGAATGTCAATTTGAGAAATTAAAAGCCTTTAAAAAGGTGAATGAAGTGAAAAGTTAAGATTTCTTGAAGACTGGTCAGGTGGTGTTTGGTAGAATGAATTGGAGGGAGAAGAGACGAGAAATAGTGAGATGAATGGAAAAGAACTATGATAATCCAGGTATGAAACAACCCATTGCTGGGGGGAGGTGATGTTCCTGGAAATGTGTGAAATGGACAGAGGTAGGTGACATTCGGGAGGAGACATAGGGTTTCGTGCCTGGGAAGCTAGGAGCACATAGAAGAAGAGATAATAGCTATAAAATAAATGTAATAGCTGCAAAGTTTAAATGCCTGGGTGATGGTTTAGAATGATGACACTATTGACAGGAGTAGGGAAAACACAGAGTGTATTGTACACTACAAAAAACCTTCACGAAATATTTTTTACTGAAAAAAATCTAAATTTCAGGAGTTGGTATATGGCTTCAGGTGTCAAGATTTTCGACTGCTGGTTCTTGAAAGTGTGATATAAAGTGCTGTAATGTATGTTGCTGCAAATTAGGTTTATCGATTTGGTATTATCAAGGGATAAAACACCTCAAAAATAGGCAGACTAGTGAAAGAGATACCCCACAGGCAGATGTGGGTGTAACTGTATAATTTTCTAGCACCAAAATACACAAAAAGATAACCTTATTGATGCTGGTACAAATTATATCAAAAGCAACTTCTTCTTTTTCCAAGCCTACTGGGAATGAAATATATGTCCACCCACCATCCCCACTCCTGCCCTGCGAATTTAGGGTGCATATAATGGTTCTTAATGGCGTAGATGACCCTCATCCTTTTGTCAGTGGGGTTTCACAGGTATACCTTAAGATCTTGATTTATTTTTGACTCAGGGAAAGGGGGTAATAGCTAGAAGCCGTGATTTGAGGGCTCAGGACAAAAGGGCAGCACCAGGGATAGTGAATCAGGGATGACCAAGAGGGGTGATCTGGAAATGTATTTATTGGCTTCCTGGAGCGCTCATGACTTTTACTGCTCATGGCCCAATGTAGTCTTCAGACTAACACAGCTGTCCTTTCATGGCAGGAGTTGTGTTTGAGAATCTGATGGGAAGGAGTCTGTGGTTTTCCATAGCACTTACATTGTTTGTGGCCTCATATTTTTCTGTCATTTATTTAGTTGGGATTGTGTTGCAAAATAATTTTCATTGACTCAATTAATACATACTCTGAAAAAGATATAAATTTAACATATTTAACTACCAAGTTTATCTATAAAATATCTTAATAAAACCTTATGTTAGCACAGTTATAATCATATTAAGAACTAATTTTTATGATAAGAAGAAGGAATATATTTGTTACTCTTATCATCTTTGTTTGAATATGCTTACTGGCCCTTTAAGAATTACGCTTTAAAATTATTAAGAGGCAAATCAATTTCCAGTCTTTTGGTATGAATTAGAGAGTGTTTCTGGCATTGTGAGTAGAAGTAGGGGAGAAAGAATATCTTCTTTTTTTCAAATCTTCACCCAAGGGTATTTTCTCCATTGCTTTTCAGAGAGAGTGGAAGGGGGAGAGAGAGAGAGAGAGAGAGAGAGAAAATTGATGTGAGAGAGACACATCGACTGGTTGCCTCAGGCCCTCACACAGACCAGAACCAGGGATGGAGCCTGCAATCGGAATTGAACCAAGACCCTTCATCTGAGGGCTCACACCCCCAAACACTGAGCCAGACCTGCCAGGGGAAGATATCTTCATTTTTAAGTGAAACTGGCTTAAGTGAAATTGACTTAAGTGAAATTTTCTTAGTGCTTGCATTATTTTAGTAGTTGCCAAAAGTATGTGGTTTTGTTATTAACCAGTTCTGTTACTTCATTTATACACAATGGTAATCTTCTGAAGTTTTACTTAACAAAAGTCCTGATTGACAATCGTAAAACCACATTATGGACATTGGATAAGAAACGAAAGTTGGTCTGGGCCCTGAGCTCCCTGAGCTGTGACATGTTGGCTGGGTCTCCTCTGCTCTAAGCCCGAGGACAGGCAAATCTCCAGCCTGCCCTGGAGAGGCACTCTCAGTCCCCCTCCTGTCCCTTCAAAGCCCTCTCTTAGCAGAGCTTCTGTCACCTCGAATTATTCTCCTATGAGCCCAAACTCTCCCTTTGCAGTTACTTTTGTATCTCTACCGAGTGCAGTATTGATTGGTGGCTTGAGGAAATACTGAAGTTCTCTTTTGCTAAAGCTGGGCTGCGGACACTAATTCTCCACGTGGAGACAGCTGTGGCGCAGCTATGCAGAGGGAGCCGCCCCGTCAGCTGGACGGCGCACCCTGGGCATCGGAGGGTGCTGCCCCTTATCAGAAATTGCCCTCCTTGTTGCTGATGGCTCCTCAGCCTCCTCGGAGAGGCCTGAGGGACTTATGTGTGACCACAGGCTACATGGTTTGGAAGAAAGAAAAAGAGGCTTTTGAACGACAGCTCTCACTCCCACCTCTTTTGGGGCCACTGTGTCCTATGCTCTTAAGGAAAAGGTCTTTTGCTTTGGATGTCACTCAGAATAGCCATAGACCCCCTTTTTTGTTAACCCTCATCGCAGGATATTTTTTTCCACTGATTTTTAGAGAGAGTGGGAGGAAGGGAGGAGGGAGAGAAAAAGAGAGAGGGGGGAGAAACATTGACCTGACAGAGATGTATAGATTGGTTGCCACCTTCACTCGCCTCTACCAGGGCCTGGGATTGAAGCTGCAACTGAGGTACATGCCCTTGACCAGGAATCAAACCCGCAACCCTTTGGTTAGAGGGCCGACGCTGTAACCATTGAGCCAAACCAGCCAGGGCCATAGACCCTTATTATTTACTCACTGATATTCTATTGGCCAGATCATTTGCTTCTCTGGCCAAAGACATTCAAAGTACCATTGACACAGATGCCTCAGAATTCAGACAGCCTGCAAACATGCAAAAGGCCTTAAATAAAAACATTTCGAATGTGACAAGTACCAACAGTTACAGGAAAAAAAAAGTATTTTCCCCTCATGTTTCAAGGTTGTCATCTACCATTTGCTCAACTCTTTGAAAGATATTGGTATATTATGTTTCATATGCATTTCAATCTGTTATTGTTTATTTCTGGAAAAACACATAGTCTAAGAGGATTAATAAACATTTGCTTTAATTACCTACTAAACCATTTAAAAGTATACAGAATTAATATCTAGACTCTAAATAGATGTTCTTGAAAGATAAACTCAAATTAAACCAATTAATCCAAGATTCGAACCCAGAGTTATCAGGGCTAATAGAATATGTGTTTGGTATCCATAGTGATTCATCAGTAGGTAGAATCACCATTAAGTTCACTAATAGTTTTAGTTTTAAGCTACAAATTAAATGTGTTCATGCTAATTAGGTGCACAGCCTTTTCTTTTATTCATATTTCTCCACTGTTGATTACTAATTTTTCATCCTAAGGATCGAAATAATAACATCAATCCTTTGCAATGCTTCCTTCCTTTAAATAAACGACTTTCTAATCTTACCCCAAACAACTTTAATTTCTTTGCTCTTCGCGCTCTTTTCCAAATAAACGCAGGGAAGTCTCCGGCTTCCCTAAGCGTTGGAAAGTGACTGTAGAATCCCTTAGAATGTTCTCTTTGGCCATCAGCATACTAGCGTCTTACTGTTAATCTTTCCTAAGAAAAATAAGTCTTTCCTCTTGAAAGCTTGGGACTTTAAAAATAACAACTACGAAGTGTTCTTATGTGGTAAATGCTCATCGTAAATTATTTTTTTTCCTGAGCCCTGCTGTGTCTCTTCTCGAAGAATGGTAGAAGGGGGTGGGGGAGTCTGTACCCACCCATCCACCGCCCGATCATTTGCACTAAATTAGCACTTCCTGGGGAGATGTTACTAATTCTCTGTGAGGTGACTCAGTTACTATGGCTATTCTTTAAAAAAACACACACAAAAAAACAAGCCTCTCATGGGAAATACACCCCCGCTGGGCTAAAGCAGGAAGAAAAAGCTCAAGTCTGTTTAAAACCCGGACCCTTTGACCCGTGAACTTTCAGTCTTTTTCCTGTAGGCTTCTCCAAAAGCCATAATGACCGAGATGCAACTCCCACTGCAGTGCATGAACACAAGCAGATGGAGGCTGATTTTCAAGAAGCTGAGCTATGATTATGCTATTGCCAAGAAACAAAGAGAAATTCTACTGCGGTACATAAGGCAGTTTTGTATGATGGTGGTCAGTGATTCAACTATTTCCGTCAAATTATTTGGTTCTTTGAAACAGGATGCCTTTAGCAAGGATCTTCTTGCAAATAAGAGCTCATTGAAAACAGGAGAAGGGCTAATACACAAACACCCACATTCACACATATTCACACACCATATAGTCATATGTAAACTGAGTGGTGTTCTTTTCACTTACCATCCTTTATTGTTTCAGAGGCTATGGAATTCTATACCAAGTGATGAAATGGTCTCCAACCAAGTAAAAAGGTCTACTGAATGGGCTTTCTAGAGCAGAGGTGACGATCATACTTGAGATAGTGTGCTAGGGCAACAAATATGCCTTCCCTTGGGAGAGAGGTTTTGTTTACTTGGTCCATTGATATTATATCCAATGGTTAAATGGAGAAATATTCACTCTGTTATCTTGGCCTTACACTGAGCCAGGGTCCAGTCTGGGACTCCCTGGGAGAAGCTGGAAGCCCTTGTGGTACAAATAACATTCAAACCAGCACTCTGGACAACAACAATATTAAGCTAGCTGACTGAATTTGCTTATTTTGTGATCCAGGTCCTGGAAACAATTGTACCCACGCCAGAGGACAGATGTGCTCATAACTAGATGGCACAAACCACTGTGCTTGTAGTTGCTCTTGTAAAACATAACCGAGTAAAAAAGACATTTTGAATATGACAGCAGCCCAGCCAGCGTGGCTCAGGGGTTGAGCATCGACCTGTGAACCAGAAGGTCACAGTTCGATTCCGGGTCGGGGCACATGCCTGGGTTGCAGGGTCGATCCCCAGTAGGGGGCGTGCAGGAGGCGGCTGATCAATGACTCTCATCATTGATGTTTCTATGTCTCTCTCCCTCTCTCTTCCTCTCTCTGAAATCAATAAAAACATATTTAAAAAAGAAAATTATGTGATCTTTCCTATTAAAAAAAAAATAACAGCAAACCTTTAAGTTATGAAAAAAAATCGATCAATTTGACTCAATGGAAAATTTAAATTTCAGGTAAAAAAACTACCACGTAGTCAAAATACAAAAGAAGAACTGGAAACAAATATTGAAATATCATGGGGGACAATTACTATTTATGGCATGTGGAGAGGTTTTAAATGTCTGTAATAAAACATTGCAAAGAAAAATAGACAAATGATATGAGCAGGTATTGCATTGAATAAAAATAAGAATATCCAATATAAAATATGCTAAACCTCAGGAAGTCCAAAACCCATACAAAAGCCATATTTTGACCTGGGAAGGCAAATGCTACTGTTTAAATTGGATTATTCTTTACTGGGTGTTTGGGGAAACAGTCACTCTCATATTATTGATAAATACACAAATTAGTATAAGATTTTTGAAGAATCATTTGGGAATACCTAATATAATTTAAAATGTTCATAACTGAACCATCCTGGCTATTCCAATTCTAGTAATCACTTTTTTTCACAACTGCATAAACAAGAATATATAAATTGCAGAAATTATTTATAGTGGTAAAAATTAGAATCAACCCAAATATCTATTATTGCACAAATAAAGTATGTATGTATATTGGATACTAAATAGTCATTGATAAAAGATATAGAGCTTGATATATTGATATGAAAATGATGTATGATAAAACAGTAAAGATGCTATTTTTTTTTTTGAAGATATGTTTTTATATGTTGTATCTGTCAAACAATTTTGGAAAAAATGTCCTCAATCTTGTTGCAGTGCTTACCTTGAATGTGAGAGGAAGGTGTAGGGTAAGGATTAAAGGCGACGGTAACTTTCGGTTAGAATTTTTTATTTCCTTTTTACACCAAGAACATATGACTCTTCTAATTAGAAAACAAACAAACGAACTATATATAGAATAAAAGGTTGACAAGATGGATGCTTATGGCCAAATCTGAATTATCGCATTTCAGAGAACTGAGTATCACAAACTGGGTGACTTGAACAACTATTCCGGAGGCTGGAAGACTAAAATCACGGTGTGGGTAGCCCTGGTTCCCTCTGAGGGCTGTGAGGGAAGGGTCTGTTGCAGGCCTCTCTCTCTGGCTGGTAGGTGGCCGTCTTCCTGTTCCCACGGTGCTCTCCCTGTGTGTGTGCATGCATTCAAATTTCCCCTTTTTATAAGGACACCAGTCATATGAGATTAGGACCCATGCTAATAACCTCATCTTAACTAATTATATCTGAATAACAATTTCTAAAACAGGTCACATGCTGATGTACTGGGCGTTAGGACACAACATATGAATCTGGAAGGGGGATATCATTCAACCCACATACACCCTCACCCCCAGTTTCTCACTGTAAATTCCCAAAGTAAATTTGAGAAGTTGTGTGCTAAAGAAACTCAATCATTTCCCCACGCATGGTGGATACTGTTAGATGCCCAGCCAATGCCTATTCTACCTTCCTTCTTTTGGAGGAAACCCACACTTAGGTTCAGGAGGCTAATGTGCTTCCAAAGCCATACTCTCTTTAGCTGGAGGGGACCATATGATCTTGTTTTAGCCAACGAATAATTGGAAGTTTTTTGAGTAAAATTATCAGAAAAGCTTTTGCTATACTGATTAAAGTGACAAAATCTGCTAGCAGGAGCCATTTGTCTTTCACCCTTCTGCTTGGAACATAGTCTGATGCCTGAAAGTGGAATAGTCACCTTTAATCATGAGGATGAGAGCTTCCCCTAAACAATGAGAAAGGAAAGTGCCTGACTCACTGGTGAGCAGCGGGCCAGCCTGGGACTGCCCGCCTCTGGGTTTGGTGTTACCTGAGGAAACAACCTTGCTTTGTTTACACTTGGGCAGTCAGATCCTGGGGCAAGTCATTTCCTGGAATCTCAGTATCTTTATTGATAAAATATAGGGGGAAAATCTACCCGAATTCCTCATAAGGTTAATGTGAGTGTAAAATTCCCTGACAGACATGAAAAGTTAGTAACTCTCTTTTTTAAAAAATTTTTCAATTACAGTTTACATTCATTATTATTTTATATTAGTTTCAGGTGTACATCATAGTGGCTGGGTAATCATATACTTTTAAAGATAATGCAAATATAAGGAATTGTTTTCCTCATTTTTATAAGCCTTTATTTCCAGTGTAAGATCAATAAATGTATGTGACTTGAATTAATATTACTTAGCCTGGTTGGACAAGAGTAAATTTAGAAAAATATGCTAGTTTTCACTTTAGACATATGGATGAAAATTCTATTATGTGGCAAAGAACGTAGAGAGAGGCCAACAAGACTGATGAAAGCTCCTGCCCTCATGGGTGTTACAGCCCAGAGATGGAGACAAGTATAAATCAATACACTTAACAATTTAAAAAAATACATTAAACAATTACTTAATTATGATTGTGGGAAATAAATCACATTTCACAATATCATTTTCCTGAACACGCTTGTGCAGAGCTGACTGGCATACACAGGCCCATGGTGTCCCCAAAGGGCCCAGAGCTCCTTTTTGATAACACCTTAAAGATACTGAAAAGCCAGTGGAGAAGTGATTATAGGAAATCTGGGATGGACCATGAAAATTTATAAATCACGCTTCCCTTCTCAGGAAGAATTCACATATTCTCAGAGAAATGCCTTGAAAAGTAATACTGTTTTAAACTTGGATTTATTCCCAAATAGTCATAAATATATTCGAAAAGCAGATATATCTGGGCCAACTTCTGTTTCACCTCATTTCTCTGTATTCTGCAAATTTCTTTATGATTTTTGTAAAATATATTTTTTATTGATTTCAGAGGAAGGAAGGGAGAAGAAGAGAGAGACAGAAACATCAATGATGAGAGAGTCGTTGATCGGCTGCCTCCTGCACCCCCCCCCCCCCACTGGGAATCGGGCATGTGCCCTGACCAGTAATCAAACCGTGATCTCCTGGATCATCAGTTGATGCTCAAATGCTGAGCCACGCCTCCAGGGCTCTGTATGATCTTTTGAGATGTGGGTCCAAGTTAAAGACTCTGATGTTTCTTTAACTTGCTGAAAGTTAGTCTTTTTTTTTCCTTGTAAGGAACTAGAATTGAAGTGTACCTGATCAGGGTTGATGGGATTAAAGAATTTAAATGAATTACAGAAGTATTCTATTAAGGAACAGAGCTCTTTCTTATAAACCATGAATTAACTTTTATGAATTAGGTCCAAAGAGCTTAAGTAAAACACAGCTAATATTTCTTGAGTAATTTCAACCCTCTTTAATAGTACAAATCTCTGGTGTGTAATATTTAGGTAATGATTATCATAAAATAGATATCTTTCGAGGGCAATTATGTGTTCTCAATACTTCTTTACGAGGGAGCTGGGAGGAGAATGTCATTACACTTGACAGTATATTTATCTCACCTAATATTCATGATATTCTGATAGAAGAGCTGTTATCTTGCTATATTGGAATGACTTTCTGGGATCACTGAGTACTGATTCTGTGCCACTGAACCTGTCCAGACACGAAAGGTGGTGTGATCAGCACTGCAACTATCAGCTGTTTCTAGGTAGGCAGAGTTAGTGGTTTTGTTTGTGAAAACAACAGTACACCCACCGGGGAAATCTTCCTGGGGTAGGTGGCTAGCTGGGGACAAGACAGGACTAAAAGAGATGAGCTGAAAAGGAAGCAGAGAAACTTGGGCTGTGCCTAGGATGTGACAAATGCATTTGAAGATAAAGGTGAGGATTTGGGGTCCATTTTTTTAAAGGAAATAGGAATGAACTGAGAAAAGCTTCTAGGAGAGGCAGTCTGCTAGACAGGCCCACAGGTTCTCGTTTGCTTGTTCTTTGGCTTCTGTTATAGGGCTAATTTTAACATGGGGGATATATGATATGATGTTTTCAGGTTTTCACAATGGTTCTGGAATATCTTATTTGAACCTCCCAATATTCTGATGAGAAAAGAAAGGGCTATTGTTTTTCATTTATAGGACTGAAATCCAAGTTGTATGATCCAGTATGTAATCCAGTTAGTACATCATGAAACTGGAACCCAGAAACTGATGGCAGGACCAGATCTGGTACATCCCACAGACTCAGGGATCAGCTCCCATCCTGAGTCCTGGGCTTTGTGGTTCCCAACTTAGCTACCTATGTCTCAAAGCCTGAGGCGTCTGCACATAAGAGTTATTGGGCCACCTCATGGCTCAGAAATATGGTTTCTGCTAATGAACCTATTAAATCAATTATCCAAGTATGAAAAAATGGGAATGGGAGAAGAGAAATGAGTGAATTGGTCTTTTGTTTTGTTTTGTCTTTTGCTTTTTTACATTTCAGAAAAGAAGACATGTAGCATCTGGAAAGCTAAATACCTGATTGTTTTAGTCTCCTTCAGTTCTAGTCCAATGAGATGTAGGAGTATAGCTCTGGGGAGAACCACCTTCCTTGATAAGCAGTAGAAGCCCTAAGAAAAGAAAGCCCTTTATTTTTCAACATTCCTCTTATTCAGATTTTGGATTTGATGGCTGGAGGTGCAGCAACCATCTTGTGATCTTGAAGCAACAGTAATTAGGAAAAGTCAAGGGAGAGAGACACTAACCAAGCTGCGGGACCAAGGCCATTGACCACTGAATTATGCAGGTCTCAGCCTGCTTACTGAGGTTACTGATAATCAGGTATTCCATTCTTAACTGATACATGTGTATAAAATTATTTCCTAATCATCTTTCATTTTGATAATAAAGTGATATGCCAGGTAAGAAGGAAGAAATATTAAATAAACTGCCTAGATTTCAAAAAGGTATTTCATTTAAATACTTTCGTTAACTCCAAAACGTTGCCCGAACTTCACCTCTTTTTTTCTTCTGTTTTAGATTTAGACAGACTTAATCATTTCTTTAGTGCTTGCCCTGTAACTACATTGTTATCAATTGGCAGTACTGCGCCTCATTTGTCATTTGAACCAAAAAGCACATCTGCTCCGAGATTAAAGATGGAGGCTTTCTGTCCTAAAATCACCCAGATTACGTCATACAGGTCTCATGAGTCTGGGAATATTCATGAGACACTATAAACAGGGACTATTCAGTTTCATGAACTTGTGCCCCAGACCCCTCCCTCCCAAACTCCCAACTCCCTGTCACTGGGAGCTCCTGGGAATGTTTCACAGGGGATCTGGAGCAGCCTTTCTGTTCACTTATGCTTCACCCCCACTTGATGGGAGTAATACAAATACCTGTGGTGTAATGAAGCTCTACCTGCTGCATGCTCCCAACCTGCAGGAGCCCCAGGCCCTTGTTGCTGGCATGGGGGGGGGGGGTGCTGCCTTGGGTGAGGAGTCTACCTCCAGTAAATTGCCTTGACTCTCTCTCAGGTTCCTCACCTGTGCTATGGCTCCCCTGGAGTTTGGGGCCCACAATTAGGCTGAATTTCAAGCATAAGTGGGGAGATATCCTCTGCCACTTATGCTACAACACCAAGTCTAGACCTAGGTCGGGACCTACATGTCATTTAAAACAAAAAAGTATGCAAGTATCAAACAGTCAACCAGATAAAGGCTTAGAATGATTTTTAAAGCAATGGTATCACATGACTACAATACGGTTGTTCTGTCCTAGAAGCTCACCAGCTCTTCCTCCTTCCTTCAAGCACACTGCTCTGTTGTGGGGGTGGCAGGCAGGGCCTCTCCCATCCTGGGGGTGTGTCCTGAGCAGCCTAGGCCCAGCTGGTGGACCATGGCCCTTGCATATGATGGATGATAGCTCAGCCTAAGAGGGAAGTACAGCAAAGGAGACCCCAGGGAAGCCAGTTAGGAGCTCCAGGAGACTTTCCTTTGCAGTTATAAGTTCCTAAGGAAGAGATGGAGCCTTCTCTTACGGCATCTTATGTTGTGTAGATATTCCACCTGGAACGGGGAAGCTCTGGAGCCAGGTGTATTTGACACATGAAGCAGATTTGTGTTTTGTTTTGTTTTTATACATGTTTTTATTGATTTTTTTAGAGAGAGAGGAAGGGAGACGGAGAGAGAGAGAAACATCAATGTGAGAGAGAGACACCGATTGGTTGTCCAGCCTGAAACCTGGGTATGTGCCCTGACCGGGAATTGAACCAGTGACCTTTCAGTGCATGGGACAATGCTCAACAACTGAGCCAGACCAGCCAGGGCAAAGCAGGTTAATTTTTAATACCTCCTCCCCATTATAAATTTTTTTCTGCTATAATCATAATAATCACTTCTAATCAAGGTTGTCAAATAGATGAACAGATTTAAACTATCTCAAATGCTGTTATTTATACAATCTCTGAGCTCCCGTGGTTTATTTTAAAGCCACTGTGTAAACTCTGGATTTTTTAGTACGTTAGAGACTGGGGACATGAGCTATGTCTGAAGTGAGCTCAAACAATTCCAAATTCTTAGGAAGTTACTTTGAAACTTCTGTGTGGTGAGGGTTTCAGGTGTAGCAGGGGCCAACTACACCATGGAGGTCTCTGATACTGTTTGCAAAAGGATAAGGAATGACATGTGCTAATTTGAAGCGTACATGTATTACCAAAACTTCACAGTTGCTACAGTAATTGCTTGGAACTTGTGAAACAAAAGATTTTTTTCTGGGAGGCACATTCTCATCACTGACAATGTGTAGCTTTGCCAGCACACGGTGATAACAAGAAGCAGACTGTGAGTTGGTTTTATTATTGTTTTCACATTCACTGCAGACAAGGCACCCCTGTTTCCTGCGCTGGCTCTGCCTTTGGCAAGCCATTGCTGCAGGGCCTCTTCAAAGTCCCAGGCAGCAAGTTAGCCTGAGATCAAGGCCTGGTACACGGGGGAGAGAGAAAGGAATGTGTTTTCCCAAGGATTTTGGTGACCATCTGAAAGAATCAGTGCTATCCGGGGACCTGTCCATGAGAACATGTTTTCCCTATTGGTTAAGTAACACACAGTCCATTTCTTTTAGCCCAAATGGTTCTAACTGATGAGACCACACATGCTGATGCTTCCACTTGCCCGTCTGCTCTGCACGCTCTGCACCTGTCTGTCCGGTTGGGTGCACAGAGAAGGGGCGGAGGCGTGTGCTCTAGGGACCAGGCTCTCTTGCCCTCTGGCTTCTGGTGGAGTTGACCCAAGGAAGCACTGTAGTGATCTTGGGTGGTGGAGTGGGAGGGAGGTGTGACTAACTCCATTTGCCTTCCCAAGGCCTTGAAGAGTTTTAGCAGAGGCTGCATTTCTCTACTGGCCCCTCCTTCCTGACCCCTGTCCCCAGCAACCCCTCACCATTTTGCTAAACTCTACTGACACCCTTCCCTTTCCTTGTCCCTTTGGGCCTGGAGTAGTGATCTCTCTGCATTTCATAGTCCCTGGCTGTTGCCCTGACCCTGCCTACACCTTCCAAATAATCCCTCCATTAAATGTACTCAGTTGGACCTTTGTCATCTGTTGCTATTAGATCTATTATTTCTTATGTGTTTCAATTATTCCTTTATCAACACATCCTATCTCTAATCACATTCGAAGATCCTAATTAGAATACTTATAATTTTCTAAGTCTTTGTGAATTTTAACATCAAATTCCTTGAGAAATTTAACTTTTCTCTGACTTTATTTTATTTTGTTTTAACTTTATTGATTGATTTTGAGAGAGAAAGAGAGAGAGAGGTCAATTTGTTGTTCCACTTATTTATGCATTCATTGGTTGATTCTTGTATGTGCCCTAAGCGTAGATTGAACTTTGGCATATCAGGATGACGCTCTAGCCAGCTGAGCTACCAGGCAAGGGCAGACTTCGTTTTAAATTCCCTCTGACTATTTATTATCCATTTCTACTATAGGTCCTATGCTTAGGTCATCATTTCTGAAATGGCCCAGTTTTGCAGCCTGCTTCTAAGGTAATTTCCCCTCAGGATTCAGGCCTGTAACCCAGTTCAGTTCCCTTCTTGATTCTTAAAACCCTGAGGCCACCTGTGTTCATGACTTTCTCTCAAGGCCTCAAGGATACGACAGCTTATTTCTTCCCTCAGCTGCCTCCCTCCTGTTGGATCCTCTCTCTCCATGTCCACAGCAGAGTGGGAGACAAGCTCTCCTCTGCTCAAAGGGCTTTGACACAAGCACACAACCTTCTCCTCTTGCTCCTGATGCCTGCAGGGTTGCAGACGGAGATTAACAGGAATAATAAACATTGAGGGGGGAGGGGTGGCCAGTTAAAGGGACAAGAGACCTAGAAAGTATTAGTCATAGTTCTCTTGTCTTCTTCCAAATAAAAATAGCTTTGTGTGCAGCTGTTTTGCTTGACTGTCTGAATAGGCCTTCCCATGGGAGTGCAAGTCTTGCCTGGGAAGGAGACTGGCTGTTGAATGGAGCTGTGGAGGCCATGGAGAGCAGGGTGTGCAAGGGGCCAGAGCTGGGGCAGTCTCCACCCTCTTGAAACCATCTCCTTTGTCTTACTGTTAGCCAATGCTTTGGCTCCACAACCTTGAGAATGTGGGAAGTACTTCTCTTTTTGGTGTTTAAATTTTTCTTTTTGGGGGTTTAGACCATCTTGGACTGATATGGAATGATACTCAGAATGATTGGCCTTTTGAAGGCTGTGTTAGTTTGCTAGGGCAGCTATAACAATATCCCAGACTGGGTGGCTTCAACAACAGAAACTTCTTGCATTTCTGAAGCATCTTAGTTCAGGCTGCGATAACAGAACGACTATGTGACTTAAAGAACAAACATATTTTTCTGACGTTCTGGAGGCTGGAAGTCTGAGATCAGAGTGCCGGCCTTGTCAAGATCTCGTCTAAGGCTTTCTTCCTGGTGTACAGAGATGACCATCTTCTTGCTGTTTCCACACATCGCTGGGAGAAAAATCATCTCTTTTGAGCCTCTTCTTATAAGGGCACTAACGCCATTCATGGAGGCTTCACCCACATGACCTAATTACCTCTCAAAGCCCCCACTTCCAAATACCATCCTACTGGGTGTTAGGGCTTCAACATATACATTTTATGGAGGAACCCAAACATTCAGTCCATACCAGGGAGGCTGAAAGTCTGGGATCAAGGTGCTGGCTGGGTTGTTTTTTTCTGAGGCCTCTCACCCTGACTTTCAGATGTCTGCCTTCTCCCTGTGTGCCCACAGGACTTTTCTCTGCGTGCATGTCTAGCTCTTGGTGTTATGTGAGATGCAGGCTTGAACCATTACATATCCTACCAGAAGACTGGAGGGTTGAGGGTCTGGGTGGGCAGCATGCCTAGGTTATATCAGTGAAAATAACCAATATGGGTTATACTAGGGGATAAAGATTGTCTTTCCTTCCAGCAAAATCTGTTTGCTGAGATGGATAAATGTCTGTTACTAGCTTCCCTCTATCGCGGTTTTCCCCTGCCTCTTGTTAATCTTAAATAACGTCTAGATCCTTCTCTTTGCCTGTCTCCAGGCCCCCATTACCCAGACTTTTTCTAGGTCAGTGTCTACTGCCTTGCTCTGCTCCAATTCTGCCATTACATTTCTTGCTAGGTGGTAGCGACTAGCTACAATTTCAGTTATCAGTGGATTTTGTTTTAAAGAGGCAATTTCCCTTACTAGCAGAATGAGCAGTTTCAACAGCAAATTAAAGGGAAATTCAATTAATTCCATTACAATAAGGCAGATAATATGGTCTATGTCAGTGGTTTTTCAAAGAAGCATTTGGCAGTGGAGGGTTTTTTGTTTTGTGTTTTTTTTCCCAAAGAAATTTTACTTGGCACTTCAGCATGGAAAACAGAAAGCAGAGGCATCTTTCATGTTCCCTTTTCAGGGGTTGTGGGGGTGGGAGGAGCAGCATACAAAGAAGCAGGCCTTGGGGCCCTTCCGCTGAGCCCAAACCCCCACGTGAAAGCCACTGAAAGTCCCTGCCGCAAGGTGGCTCTTAATGTTCTTGCAGCAGGTTGGCCAGTGCAGGACACGTTGATGAAGGGTAACGAGAGGTCAGTCTTGGAGAGATGGGCAGTAATTCATCATTGAATAAGATGATGGGGTTAAGAGCAAGGTTGTGTCTACAAAGTAATAAGCTGTCAAAGTGGAACAGATTTAGGAGGGGCAAGTGGAAGGATTTCATTGTGTGGGGGTTATACCGTGTATTGTTAAAGTAAAGGGGCTTTCTGAAACTTTTTTCATCTTTTACAGCTTAAAAAAATAAAGAAGTTTTGGGTTCCAAATCATTAACTCCCCTGCTAATAATTAAATAATCTATTGGTGAAAGGTAAGAATTAGTGGTGACTAATCTCTAATCAGAACAATATATATTTAAAAATCCTAAGTTGTTAAAAGGCATATTTGTGGAGTGACATTCATAGATACTTTCAATGACATTTTGCATTATTAGTGCGTATTTTTAGAACTGTTATTTTTAGAGTAGTTTTAGGTTTGTAGAAGAAAGTACAGAGAGTCCCCATATAATCCTCTCATTCTTCCAGCCCCAACCAGTTGCCCCTGTTATTAATATCTGGCATTAGTGTTACATTGATGGGTCAATATTGATACATTACTACCAATTAAAATACATAGTTTCCATACGGTTCATCCTTTATGTAGTACGTTCTATGGGTTTTAACAAATGTATAATGGTACATACCCATCATTTCAGTCTCATACAGAATAGTTTCACTGCCTTAAAAATCCCCTATATTTCACCTATTCATCCTTTATCCCATTCCCAAACCCTAGGAAACACCCATTATTTTACTATCTCCAGAGTTTTGTCATTTCCAGAGTGGCCTGTATTTGGAACAACACAATATGTACCCTTTGAGATTGGTTTCTTTTGTGTAGCAATATGCGCTCAAGGTTGCTCCGTGTCTTTTTATGACTTGAGAGCTCATTTATTTTTTATTGCTGAATAATATTCCATTGTCCAGATGTACCACAACTTGTTTATCCACTCATTTATTGAAGGACATCTTGGTTTCTTCCATGTTTTGGCAATTATGAATAAAGCTACCATAAACACTCACGGGCAGGTTTTTTAGGGCATACATTTTTAATTCATTTGGGAACAATACCAAGGAAGCAACATGCTTGCTGGGTCACAAGGCAAGAATGTGTTTAGTTTAGTGTCAAACTGCCAAACCATTTTCTAAAGTGTTTATTCATTTAACTTTTTTTTTTTTTTTATACTGATAGCTCTGGTCTCAATTTTTGGGAGAGTCAGGTGCTTGTAACATTTATGAGCGGCCTATTAGGTCTCTTGACTATATTTTGCTTTTTAAAAAAGAGCGATCTTAAACATTACATACAATTTTTATTATAACTTAAAAAATAAAAACCAATTTAGGTAAAAAAAAATCCAAATACAAGAATTAAAATTCTTTCACATATAGTAATTTCTAGGAGGTATTAAAAATATAAAGTAAATTAAAAAATTTGTTAGCACCGTGTTTCAAGAGTGCTTTCCAGGTTGCTTGTAAGCACTTCCTATTTGTATTTTTTCTCTTTTGCTTTACATATTTAGTTTGAGAAAGACCATGATAGTAAAATTTTCCAATTGTCTGTGTTTAAGATTATTGTCAAAACTAAGCCCACTGAGTTACAATTTGGTGGCTGGAACTGAGTCTAGACTTCAGGACTCCGTCTTCATATTTCAGTATCTTATCAATTAAATTCACCCACCTTCCAAAAGGGAAGATATCAAAGGTATGTATGTAGTTCGTTGCAATGCTCTTTTCCAGATCAGAGCGAAGTCCTGCTACAGTCTGATAAAGGGTTATCAGCCAGAGAAAAACAGAGCAACTGAGAAATCTGAATGATGAGATTAGCTGCATATCTGAGGCCACTCCCCCGGATTGGCTGAGTCTTTGAGAACTGTTTTAATGCGGGAGGATCACCTCTCCCTCATCAGTGAACATGATTTCTGCTCTGCTGCAGGGAGGTGCCTGCATGCACCAAATGGACCAGCTCACACCAGGCCTCAGCAATTAATGGACTGAGATCTACCAAGAAAAAAGGAAAATCCTTTCACCTCCTGGTGATGTGTTAACTTTTGGGGGACATAAAGATTGCTTTTTACTAGAAACAGTTAACATTTCTAGAGTGGGAAAATGAGAGATCTATTTTCTCAATGGAAAGTTCAGGCTCAATGGTGATAACACACACACAAAAAACCCAACCATTTGTTCAATCCAGGAAAAATGACTTTTAAAAATCAAGTTTAGATCATCACATCTTATGAGTTCATTTAGTGGCAGGCCAGAAAATATGCAATAATAGAGTCATGAGATTGGGACTTTTCAAGTGTCTGAGTCCAAAAGACAAAGACATAAACCCTGAGATCCATGGTGAGCTGGAGAAAAGTCACAGCAGGACTTCGACGTCCTGTCAAGGGAGCTGGATTAATTCCTCTATGTGTTTTTGCATCTTTTGCTTTAAATATTTAGATATTACCTGTATTTCATATTTATTGGAATGTAAGTGAAGTCTCGAGAAGGCTCCAGTGAGGTTCTTAGGTGAGGTGTTCTTGGAGAAAGCTTGGGCCCATGGAGAGAAAGCCATCTCTTGGCCCATTTCTCTGCCATAGCTAAGCCAGTCTGCCCGTGTTGTGACCGAGTGTGACAAAAGCGGTTTCGTGGACACCCTCAGAGTTCTGTGTAAGAATCCACGACTGTTTTCTAAATGTATTCTGAAGCATGCTGGGGAACGGAATTGCACAATTGTTTCCCCAGAAGGCTGAGCACGAAGCCCCCTGAAATCGCTGGGTACAGCGACAGCTTTTTGGTGTCTTTTCACTTCTGTTTCAGGGAGGCAAGTGCTCACGCTTTGATCAAGTGTCAAGTGTGTATGGTAAATCTCTCTCCTGAGAAGCCCCCTTTCCTTGCACTTTTCAGGCAGCCTGTGGGGTGGAGAGTGGAGGTGACCCAACATTATATGTTCAAAGTGGCACCTCTCCTCTGAGCTCATTAAGTCGGGGCTCGCGCTCTTTCACACAAAGGGAAAACCTCGCGGGTTGCATCGCCTTTGATATAGATTTTGCCATCATTGTTCCAGGTATTGCCTTGGAGAGCTTATTTCCATATGTATAGAGCAGCGACGTGCTTTTTCGGGCCCGTTAAACTGTCATCTAATGTATTTTTAGAAATTCATAATCTGAAGAAGACAGAAGCTGAGGCAGGAAATCTTACAGGGGCAACACTGGAGCCTCGCCTGCCCTGGGGGAATGTTAATGAGAAGATACCTCATCGCGTTTATTTTAATTGCTAAGCAACACTTGACCCCCCCCCCCCCCCCCAGAATTTTTTTCCTTTAAACAGACGGCTTAGATGCGCAGCCCGCTCTCTGCCGCGCGCGTGGAAGGCCCCAGCTTCCAGGTGTGCGCGGCTGGGCGGCCCCTCCCCCGTCAGGTGTCACTCCGGGGCGCACCCCGGGGCTGAGCACGGGGTGTCAGGGACACGCGGGGAACGTAGGACTCGGCCGCTCACAGCGAGGCCTGGCCGGTCGGTGCTTGGAAAGCTCTTGCGGCTGCGCGTCCCCTGCGAGCACCTGGGAACCCAGCAAAGGCGCCCGCGCTGGCTCCGCGCGGTAACCCGCAGGGGAAGGCGGCGCGGCCCCGCCTGAGGTTTACGCGCGGGCTGCGTTTCTTTTTCTTCTTTTCAATGCCGCGATGCGGGCGGGAGGGAGGAAGGAGCCGGCCCAGCTCGCCCGTGGAGCGCGGAGCCCCTCCGGGCCCCGACGGCTCCCTCGGGTCTGAGCCACCCCGGGGCTGCGGGAACCCGACCTCGTGCGCCTGGCGCGGCCTCTCCAGGTGGAGCCCGGGCTCCCCCGGAGCACTCGGGTTCCCTTCGCGTCCCGTCACCCCGCCTCGCCGGGAACTGAGCCCTGGGGGCCTCTCTCCAGCGCTGAGCTAACCGGGGCCCTGGCCCTTGGCAGCCAGGCCGGGGCCGAGGGGCGCGGGGGGCGCGGGGCGGGGTTGGGGGGAGCGCGCAGCGTCCGCGGCTGTTCGGACAAACTGCCGTGTGTTTTTTCTGCCTGAGTGTCTGGCAGCGCAGGTGACACCGCGCGCAGCTGGTATCTGGGCCCGCCAGCCGCGCTCAGGCTCCGGGGGCGCGCCGGCCGCTGTGAAAACACGCCGGCCGATTAGAGGGACGGGCTCGGGGCTGCGGAGCGCCCCGCCCAGGACCCGCCCCGGCTGCCCGGCCCGCCCGGCCCCGCGCGGCCCCGCTGGCTCCTCCGGTCAGCCCCGCGCTCGCCGGTCAGCGCCGCGGCCGCGGGGGCTCCGCGCGCTCTGCTGCGTCCGGCAGCGCCCCTGCGCCTTGGCCCTGGAGCCAACACAGGTTCTGAGATGTTTGTCTCCAAACACAATATACAATGTACTGCTTTGAAAAATAAGAGCAGCTTTCATTATTATCTTTTTAAAATAAAAAAATAAAATAAAATAAAATCCATGTCCGCTCTAGAGACACCAGAGTGCAGACGGCAGGAACGCCCTTGGAGTGTACACAGCTCAGGCGCGGCTGGGGCGCCCCGCAGGCCGTGAGAGTTGCCCGTTTTCTATGCTATACTCTTTAAACTAAGATTCTTCTGAGTTTTCCCTGTGGCATGAGGACTATCCGTGTCTTCTCCCCCCCCCCCCCCCCCCCCCCCCCCCCCCGGGACAATATAGCTCCATACACTATGTGAGTACCTCTGAAGTTCCAGCATTTGGGAAGACCTCCAACTGGCCTGACGTTTTTATGCCTTCCCCCGGTTTGAAGTGAGAGCCAACCTGGGATAAAGAGAACCTGGGTGTCCCTTTTGAGGCGAAATCAGAGTGAATTAAAAAGAGTGATTACACCCTTCTTTAATCAAAGGCTCCGGAGATCATGTTTCTTTTAAAAAAGAAACATCAAGGAAAGGGCTTGGAAAATTACTTTCATATTTTCCTGAGCATTTCAGAGCTACGGCACATTTTAAGGGCTGTCATTTGTTCTTAAATATCAGACTGTAGTATCACTCCTTTGTCTGCGTCCGTCCTTCAGGGCATCAGAAAGTGGGGAGCCTGCCCTTGCTTTGTTGTGAGCAAGCAGAAGCTGTCAAATGACTAATGCTCCTGGAATCTCACCGAGGCATTGACTCGGCCTCGGTTGCTATGAGCCCAGGGTTCTCCTTTGTGGCGGGTAACAATATAGGCAATATATCTAGAGTATGACCCTGACCCAAAGGGACTTAGTCATAGCATCATGATTTTGCTTGAAACAATAATCGTAAAATGATTAAATATACCAATTAACAGGGCTGCCACATACACTGGGGTAGGTTGTGCAGTGCGCAACGCCAAGAGATCCATTCTCATCGTAATCTATGTGAACAATTTTAAAAACAACAGTGTCTGTGTTTGTAATTAGTCATATGGACTAATTAACTTAAAATAGTCTTGAAACAGTAAAAGAAAAAGACACTCAAATTCCCATAGCAAGTGTTTATTCAAACATTTCACAAAGGACAGGAAGAAATGCTACTCCTTTATGGAACTTAAAAAAATAACAGCTTATTTGAAATTTAATTAATTGACATTAACAGTATTTCATGTTATAATCCTCCTTTGCATGATCAGAAAACAGATAATCCATTTCTAAAAAGAGAGGGATCATCAGTGGTTCAAAATTTTACACTTATAAACAGCTTTTAAAAATAAATATTTCCTGTCTGTTTCCAAGAATTTGATCGGCTGAACTCCTCACAGATGCCAGGTCTGGTGCTTATAATTTGCTGAATAATAGAGGAAGGAATAGGAAATATATTTTTGTTGAAAATTAAATGTGTTTTTATTGCTTAACCTGAGACATTTAAAAATTAGTGGAAGCCAGAATCAATTAGTAGTGCCAGATTTCTCTCATTTTTTGGCTTCTGCTTTACCTGTTTGTGCCCATTTTAATTAGAAAATAATACAATTGCAGCATTAATTTTACCTGGCAAGCTCCATTACTTCTGCAGTGTTGGCATTGTGGAAATGAACCTTTTTTTTTCTAGAGAGGGTAAGAATTCTTATAGTCTAAAAACTATACTACACTTTTAACCTTTTTCTAATGATTGTTATAATATATAGTTCCAGATAATTTTTGAAGAATTTTTGAGATTAAGACTAAAATTTCATCATGTCCTAGGACACTACAAAGACTTTGAAATTAAAATAAAGTATAATCTTTTAATTTCTATTTCTTTATTGGCCAATTTTTAAGTATGAACATTAAAGATACAATGTTAAATAGTCTCCATTTCATAATATTTCTTCAGAAATTGTGCAAATGACTACAGGTAACATTTTAAAGTCATTGTACGTTATTAAAAGATATTTGATGTTAGACTTGCTGAGACAAAGACACAAACTTTAAAAATATACATGTAAGTCAAAACCAACAACACATTAGACCAAATTTGAGTTAAATGCTGCCACCAATATTATTTCAATGAAACTGGCCTAATGTATCACTTTTATTAAACTCTGTGTTATTTTTTATAATTTTGATTTCTTTTCAGCTCACCCCTTTACTATTTCTGCAATCTAGACCAAAAATTGTATTAAAACAAAAGAAGTAAAATCTTTGTTACTTTATTCGTTTAACATCATATGTTCTATGTATCTACCAAGTAATCATATATTGATGGCACTAAGTTAATGCTATATAAATTAAAAACAGTAGCATAACAGAATATACATATGACATGTTAACAAAGTAACTTTAATACCTAGTGTTTAATTGGTATAGCTTATTATTATTATTGTTGTTGTTATTGTTAAGAACATTAATACTTACACATTTGATAAATAAAATTTAACTCTCTTTAAAGAGGTGGTGTGGAATGGTAAGCCATTTGATAAAATAAATTTGAACAGTGTTCTCTTCAGCATGATTTCATTTTAAGAGGCAAGGGATGTATGTGAGGTTTAATTATACATAACTTTGTATGTAAGATTTAATTACTTTCCAACAAAAGGGATGAAACACCAACTTTGATAATCTAGGTATGGACTTTCCTAAGCCAATTATTAAATTATGCTTTCAAATGAATGCAGAATTTGGACCTGAACATTTTTGATACTAGTCTTTTAATTACTCTTTTCTTTTTATTCCTTTAAGCTATCGTTTAGGGAAAAACAGAGAAATAGAATGTTTGCAGTCTTTTAGTAATCTTTTTAATCAAATGCAAGACATTTACAAAGAAGGAATGGGAAGTAAGAATTCTGGACAACTTAATATTTTGGTTGGCCTGCTTCTTGGTCACCATTCCTGTACGCAGTGCCAGCCTGGTTTTTATATGCAGCGGCAAAGCTTGCCTGGATGTAAGTGACTTTGATGACAGCAGATACCATGCGTATTTCTATAGAATACTCAAAATCGCCTATTCTTTTCTTGGCACAAATAACACAGTTTTTGAATGTACTCCATTCTCAAATACTATTTTTGTGTGTCAAATGTAATCCATTGTCTTTAAATATACTTATATGTTTACTAATTTTACAAGGTAACTTCTTACATCGGGCCTAGGACAAAGTCTTTGTTTATCAACTAGTTATTTTATAAAATAGAAACACTGCATTTTATTACGTTTTACCTGCCTTCATATAGTGTAAATAAGATTTAGAGAGCATTCAAAGTAATTGTTTTACCCGACAGTAATAACACGTTAATGATTTTGGAACAGCTCAGACCTTGTAAGTGACTAACCTTTTTGCACTCCAAGTTGATTTTCCCCATTAATTAAATTAAAATAGCAATGGTGTGGTGAAAATGACTAGATTGGTCCACTAAAACTGTTTCATTTAAAATACTTTCTTCTTTTAACTATCAGTAAAATATTAGGTAAATTGTGCAGCAATTTGGTTTAGCTTATTTGGCTTAATTTTTTACAAAAATAAACTTTGTCAATATTATAGCAAATGCTTTCTCAGATTTTTGCTGGTAGTCATGAAGATATTAATATATTTGTTGTAAATATAGACTCTACAAATATTTCCTGAATCAAGATACATTGAGATGTGTTCACAAATTTATTTTAAATGTTTCATACATTCTTTAGTTTATTAAAGAATAAACTAATTCTTTTTTAACTTTTGAATGCATCTATTTCTTCAAGGGACAACTATGCCAGCACCATCTCACTTCTGAGTTACCTGGTAATATTTCACAGGCTCAGAAAAGAAATTTCCAAGGGGAATGTACCATCAACTTATGAAAAAAGTTTCTTCACAAATTATCTTTTCCCAAAAAGTAGAATTCCATATTTCAGGAAACAGCGAGCAATAGCAGCTGCAAAAAACATTTTCATGTTGAAATTTTGGTCATCTTTCTATGCACATGAACTCAAAAGTAATGTGCAGGTCGTGACCAGATTTGTCTGGCAGTATTTGGAAAATTGCTTTTCCTGCTCAGAGGGCACTGGTTCTTCATTACAGTGGATTAATCTCTACTCTTGGCTCTTCCTTGGTAATATTTAGAAGATTTTCTTCTCTTACTGGCTCAGTTAAAAAAAATGTCTAGGAAATGGTATTTAAGTTTGTGCGGCTACATTACTTTCTCAGAAATCTTCCAGGGTCTTTCAGCTTCATCTGCTAAAGTCAGGGTTGGGGTGAGAGGGGGGCAAGGCTGAAATAACCTGTGACATCCCCAGGATATATTACATCATCCAGCCTTTTGAAAAATAAAAGAAACCTTATTTATAGTTATGAAAATGCTCTCTATTTCCTTGTCTCTGAATGCCAAATATTTTATAGGACTTCTCCATTTACAAGTCAAAGCAGCATTTTTACTTGAGAAATCCAATAAACTCACAGCTGACTACATATTCTCTATGAGTCTGTTTCTCTTTATCCAGTGTTAAATTTTTATGGTCTTGGGTGGTAACTTTAAAGGCCTATCGTGAAATTGAATTTTTGTCTTTCTGATCTGCTTCTGTTCAGAGGAAATTCGAGGTTTTTCTTTTAATGTAAAAAAAAAAAATAAGTGTGTGTTTGTGATAGAAGTGAGCACGGGCCTGCATCCCTGGCTAGATGGGGGTGCGGTCAAAGATTAGGAAAACCCCCGGGCTCAGGTTTAAGGGGCCTGTAAATTCTAAAGTGACAGTTTGATGTTTTGATTTGGAGACTGACATCAAAGCTGACTCAGTGTAACAGCTGCTCTTTTTCCACTTCCGGAGTTTGTAACAGGCGACTCTTAGATACCTGGGGCTCCGGAGTGACCAGTGGGCAGAGTTCTGCAGGGGAACCCAGAGGCGTCCCATTGCGGCTACCACAGAAGCTTTTGTCTTCCCTCGTGTGGGGAGAGCAGTATCTGGCTTACACAGCTGGGATCTGGGGGCCTGGGGTTTTATTTGCTGGCTCTATCTTTATTTCTTGTACCTAGATATCAGTTGCCTTTAAATTGGGAGGGAAAAAGATGCAACTCCTTTGATAAAGGGATTTTGGACCTCAAACTTTAGTATATGTGAGCTAGATAGACATCTGTTAGTGGGAGTTGCCTTGAGGGAATAGATAATGGGGGAAATCTACATTGAAAGCAAAAGGCTATGTTTGAAGTCAATAGGATAAGGGGAATTTAAGCAGGAAGCTCAGCATCTAAATCAATTTAGTCATACCACTATTTTAAATGTCAGTAAGGATGGCGAGCTGCTGTCTCCCTGTGTGGACAGAACAGAGCCTGGCTGTATGTCCCATCTCTTAGAGATCAAAGCAGACTCGAATACCAACTTATCAGGCAAACAGAATTATCCTCATTGCTCTATATTGCTTCTTGTCCGTCATAATTTTCCAACCTTCAAAGCTGTGTTAAATCTGAAATATCACCGTAAAAATGTTAAGCCACTATTTCCCTGGCACCTAGTGTATGCTTTAGTGACTGAGATTTTGGGACACTTCATGGGCTCTGGAGTGACTTGATAGCTGTGTGATCTTGGGTAAGATAGTTAACTTCTCTGTGCCTTCTCTATGAAGAGGAGATAATGGTAGTACCTGTTCTACCTCCTAGAGTTGTTGGAGGCTTAGATATGTTAATTTATGCAAGTCAGTTAGAACAATGCCTGAATGTTGTAGGTACTCTATTACTTATATTGTCATTATTCCTAACCCACCTTGTGAGCTTAGAAGCACTCTTATCTTAGACAATAATTGAGTAGCTATAAGGCTCATCATTTCTGGGTTATTATAATAGCCTTTTTCTGATCTTGCTACCACTCCTTTCCTACCTGCCCTTGAACTTCTTCCCTTACCACCAGACACTGCTACTTCTTATTATCTTATTTCCCCCATTATATCCCACCAATCTTTTGGAACCTGCTGCCACAAAGGTATTTTTCCCTCTAAAATTTGTTCTTGCCACTCTCTTGCCCAGAATCCTTCAATAGCTCCTTTCTGGATTCAGGGTAAACAATGCATCCTTGTTACAGGGAGATGGCTCCCTGTCCTGTTTTAGGTCTTACCTCTTCTATTAGTTTTAGCACTAAACCATTGGTAGTTCTTTGTGTCATGTGTAAGCCTCTGTACTTTCACATTTCTGCTTAAATTATGTCTTAGACTGTGTATGTGCATTTGCTGATTTGAAGTGGAATTAAGAATTGCTCTTTATCACTGGTTTTGGGCATTTTGAATTTGATGTGCCTTTGTGTAGATTTCTTCATGTTTCATTTGTTTGGGGTTTGTTGAATTTCTTGGATGTGTGAGCTTATAGTTTTCATCAAATATGAAATAACTTTTAAAAAATCTCAAATAGCCCTGGACGGTGTGGCTCAGTGGTTCGAGTGTCATCCACTATACTGAAAGGTCTCCCATTCAATATCTGGTCTGGGTGCGTGTGAGAGGCAGCCAACAGATGTTTCTCACATTGATGTCCCTCTCTCTCTCTCTTCCTCTCCCTTCTCTCTCTAAAATCAATAAAACATATCCTCAGGTAAGGATTTTAAAAAATTGCTAATCTTTTTTTTTTTTTTTTTTTTGCTTTGCTTGATGTTAACATAGCCACTCCAGTTTTCTTTTGATGAGGTCTTGTATCTTATATTTAAAGTTGGGTTTGTTGAAATCAGTGTATACTTGGGTAATGCTTTTTAAAATATAATTTGCCAATTATTGCATTTATTTGGTGTGTTTAAACCATTTATATTAAATGTGATCATTATAATTGGGTTTAAATCTGCCTTCTTGTTTTTGTTTTATATTTGTCTCACCTGCTTTTCTTGGTTTTCCTGTCTCTCATTTCCTGACTTCTTTTGAAACAACTTTGTGTTTTCGGTGATTCCATTTTATCTCCCTTTTGGCTTATTAGTGATAGCTCATTGTTGTGATTTTTGTGATTAATTTATGATTTATAGTATATCTTTAACTTATCACAATTTTTATGTATAGTATAAGAACTTTATAAGCATACATTGGCATATATTGACATTTATTGCATCCTGATTTTTGTGCTATTATAGCACATTTTATTTCCACATTTATTATAAATCCCTCGATAAATTATTATTTTTGCTTTAAACCATCTATTCGCTTTTAAAAGCTCTAAGTACCTTTTTTCTTCCATTACTGTAGTCTCTGCTTATTTGAGATTTCATTTTCTGCAGTTTTAGTTATCTGCTGCCAACCTTGGCCCAAAAATATTATTAAATGAAAAATTCCAGCAATAAACAATTCAAAGTTTTAAATTGTACACAATTCTAGGTACCATGAAATGTTGTGCTGTCTTGTTTTGTCCCACTCTGGATATGAGTCACCCCTTTGTCCAGTGTCTCCACACTGTGTGCTCCCTGCCAGTTAGTCACTTATTAGACATCTTAGTTGTCAGACTGACTGTCATGGTATCTCAGTGCTTGTGTTCAAGTAACTCTTATTTTACTTAATAATGGCCCCAAGGCATAAGAGTAGTGATGCTGGCAATTTGGATATGCTGAGGAGAAGCAGTAAAGTGCTTCCTTTAAGTGAAAAGGTGGGTGAAAATTCTCAACTTAGAGAGAAAAAATTTTATGCAATATCCACAGTAAGAATGAATCTTTGTGAAATTGGGAAGAAGAAGAAAAACATTCATGTTAGTTTTGCTCGTGCACCTAATTGCAAAAGTTGTGGTAACAGTGTGTGGTAAAGTGCTTAAGATGGAAAGGGCTTAAATTTGGGGGTGGAAGACAAGAAGAGCAAACAGGTTCTAATTGATGGCAATATGGTGAGCCAGAAAACATTGAGCCTATATAAAAATTTCATCAAGGAATCCCCTGAAATGAATGACATCAAGTCACTTACTGCAAGGAAGTTATGGTTACACAGATTCAGGAGTATAAATATAAAAATGTAAAAATTAATGGAGAGGATGTATTTGCTGATGAACAAGCTGCTGTCATATTTGCAGCAGAGTTGAAGTTGGTTAGTGTTTGATACTATCTGTGTGATTTTGGGCATCCACTGGGAGTCTTGAAAAGTATTCCCCATGGATTATAAGGAGCAACAGTCTTTAAAGATGTGGCTCCATTGTCTTCCAACTGACATTATTTCCAATGAGAAATCTATTGTCATTCTCATCTTTGTTTATCTGTACATAACATGTCTCTTTGGCTGCTTTTAAGAATTCCCTTTTCACTAGTTTTGGGCAATTTGATTTTCACATGACTTTGTTTAGTTTCTGTTTATGTTTATTTTGCTTAGGGCTTGTTGAAGTTCTTTAATGTGTGGATATATAGTTTTCATCAAATTTGAAAAGTTTTTGGCTATTATTTCCTCAAGTATTTATTCATTCTTATCCTTCTCTCCTCTCTTTATGGGAATTCCAATTATACTTACCATAGAGCTCTTGAAGTCCTATAGCTCAGTGATAGTCTACCTTGCAAACTATAGAACCCTTGGTTCCTCCAGAAGTTTCTAGTTCTGTCTTCTTAATTCAGACATTTTCAGACTCAGCCTGGGTTTTCCCTTCTGGTGACTCAGAAATTTTCCCTAGGAAGTAAGCTAAGGCAATCATAGGACATAGGACTCATGCCATTGTGTCTTCTGGTACCATTGTCCTTTGTTGTCTAATGTCCAGTGTCTTAAATGTCCAAAACTTCTGTTTTGTTAGTTGTTTCAGGTGAGAAAATAAATTGATCTCTGTAACTTCTGGTTTGAATTTTGATTTTTCCTATGTCTAACAAAGTTTTAGGCCATAGACAGACTTCTGCTAAAATTTTGATAATTGTAAAGAAAAACTTAAACCACAGGAAATCAAGTCTAAATTATAACCTTGAAACCAGTAAATAATTTATATTATTTATTCTTTGGAATGTTTTATATAAGTCAAAGCGAGTAATGGGAGATGCGGCTATAAAATTAAGTAGAAATAAGATCAAATTCCAGCCTTAAGTTCCCAATTATAGATTTTTAAATATTTCAATATTCAATGAGGACACATCAAATGATTTTGACCAGAAAGTAATTGAATTTAAGCTTTGCTGATGAATATTAAACTAATACTGAGAGGCAATATAGCATGATCATTGGGAATATAGCTCTAGACAGCCTTCCTGAGTTTGCATCTTTGATCCAACTTCTGATAGCAACGTGACCTGAATAAAGTGATTTACCTTTTAGGTATTTCATGTTTATAAAATAGTTACCCAAGTGCCTGGTATACAGCTAATGGCTATAGCTATAGATAGGGAGTTTTCAATAAGATTTGCAGGTGAGATGCCTAGGGGGGCAGCAGAAGCAGGTCCATATGTTAGGAGAGAGAGCACAGGGTGAGAAATACTGATCTATGAGAAGATTGCATGAAAATAATGATTAGAAAGGTAGGGTAGAGAGAGAAGGGCCCAATAATATCTTGTAGGGCATGAGGCAGAAGAATTTAAGAGACATAAAAAACACATCTTAAAGAAAGAAGAAAATCAGGACAGCACATTATTATACAATTCCTGGGAAAAGAGAGTTTCAAGAAGGATGGAGTCTATAGAACCAGGAACAAGAGGAGACCACTGCATGTGGCTACTAAAGAATTGTGGGTGACTGTCAAGAAAATAGATTCAGCCACGTATTATCAAAACTGATTGAAATAGGCATGTAAGGATGATGAAATCAAGGAGAGTTTGTATAGCCTGTTTCTTAAATGAAGATTCTGTGCTGAATAGGTGCACTGGGAAAGTAGACAGAAGGGTGACTTCAGCGAAGGCAAGAATTCTCTCTCCACCCCTCCTTGGCATCACAATTTTATAAGGACATATTGGAGACAAAAAGTCTAACAAAACAATTTCAGACATTAGAGCAGGTCGGTGAGGGAGGTTCTTTTTGGCAGTGGTAGTTTTTCTGCATTCTTTGCATTACCTGACACATAGGGCCTCTCAGTACTGGGCCATCTGTGTTTATGTTTGCAATACTTTCTTGCTTATTTATTTGCGCATCAGATTTACCTGGTGAGCTTGTTAAAAGGAAGATTTCAGGCCCCTACTTTAGGGATTCTGTTTCAGTAGTTTAGGGCGAAGTGCAGGAATCTGTGCATAAAAATATTTATTTAGTTTTGAATAGGCAATACATTTGCCATGGTTTAAAAGGTACACACAGATATAGGTTGAAAAACTGCCTTCCTACATGTGTTCCTCAGCCGCTCAGTTTCTTATTCCAGAGCATTTGATTTTATCAGGTTCCTTTGTGACTTTCAGGGAACTTATAAAAAGTGTCTGCCTTTTGTTATTCTTGCCTTTAATAAATGGGGAGAATTGAACTTAAATATAATCACAGGGCAGGAGCTGTAGGTGAAGGACAATATATGTGAGAGAGGAGGAAATCAATGGAGGATTGCACTTACAGATGGCTTAATGGTTGCTGTAAATATTAAGTAAAGCCTCTCTTCTCAAGTTTTCAAAATGCAGATAACAATGATATAGGCCTGGACAAAGTCTTCAAATACAATATTTGGTCTTCAAATACTGGACCCTGTCTGCATCGTTTTCAATGGTAAAAATCATTCATACGTGGGGGGACCATGGTCAATTACATGTGTGTTTTGTTTTTATTATTTTTTAATTTTTTGTTTATACCAAAGTTATTGGACTAAAAAGGTGAATAAAAATTGGCCCCTCAGGTTCTCTAAAAACATGAACTCTATGCATCTTTTATGTTTTTCTTTGATATTTGGCCATAGGATCTCAGATAACATTGAATGGATTCAAAAGATATGACTTCTCAGCACCAAAAGCATTTTAACAAATGAACACCAGCACATGCTGCTGAATTCCCCTTGGTTTTGTCATGTTCTGTTTATTTACCTCACCCTCTGCATTTTCAATAACCCTTCTGTCAAGATTGTGCGTGTTCAAGTTTCAAGTATCATCTAAAGGTAAATGGCCTCACTAATAAGATTTTCCAGTTCTCAACATATTTTTGGTAAAACATTGTTATGAATACACATTGACAATAAAGAGTGTAGATTCTGAGAAGCTTTGTGTAGTTCTGCCTTGGGCTATTTAGTTATGTTTCTTCAAGGCATTTCTTATTTTGTAAAGTTATTTTTTAAAGAATCGTAATTATGGAAAATCCAACTCAAATATCAGTTTGGATTAAACATTTCTTCAACTTTAATTTTAAGGGCTTATGCAAAAGCTCAGAATGCAACCATCTCAATTAAAGACTATTCCCACTGAGATGGGAGTAAATTCACAGTACATGCAGAGCCTGGTGCAGAATTACAGAATTACTCCTGGAAATGAGCTGGGGATACAATTTCAGGCTGAAGAGTATGCTTTAAAATCTCAACAGTGACTGGATGTTTCCGGGGGACAAAAAGGGATTTGGTGAGAGATTATAGTAATGCTAAATATGAATGGAAAAAAGCAAGTTAAGTTTCAGTTAAGTTTTCTTCTGAAAATGTCTCCTTTTGAATTAATTTGAAGATAGTTTGTTCACACTGTGGTTATGAATGTGTTTTTCCCCTCCCAAACCCAACATTTAGATCAATTTATGTTTCAGAATCTACAAATACCCTTTAGGGGATGGTCAATTTAAGTTGAAGGTAAGCAGAATATGTTATTTGAACTTAATTGAAGGAACATATAAAAATAGAGTGATTCTTTATAGAATTAGAAAGTGAACAAAATTTTGTGATTACATTTGTATTTCTTTTGTGATTATATTTGTATTTCGTTTGATATTTCTACTAAAAGTAGTTATATAAAACAATTCAGGGAGTAGTAGGAAATGGATATAAATTGTTCTATGACTTTTTAGAGTGCTATTTACTGATATTTTTCATAAGCATGAAAAATTGAAATGGGCGCTTGAAGGTACTTTTTAAAAGATATCCAACATATCCTAGCTTTAGGTAAGATATGAATACAACATCAGTATATTTCTTAAAAATAGAAAAGTATAAGTAATGTAGATTATTACTCTATAAAATAATTTTAGAAAATTTTGAAAGAACACTAGTAGATAGATTGAAGTAACATTTTCCAATTGTATTAAGGAAACATAAGTGCAAATTTGGGAGCTGCATCTATCTTATGTTACAATATGGGAGAAAAATCTACATTATAAAAAATGTCTATAGCTCTAAAATTTAATTATGTAATTATCATAGAAGTTGATGAAAAGCTTTGAAAAATAAACAAGGAGTGCAATTAGTGTATATATTTGGGAGGTTAAGGGAACAACAAACCTGATTGGAACTAATAATACCTCTCAGATTGCCAATTTAAAAAAAGTCATGGACCTCTAATATGAATAATATGTAAATATGAAAATGGAAATATGGAGGTGGCTTACCACATTTTACCCAGAGCTCAGGAAAGTAAAATCAATACTGACAAAAATAGATAATTGAAAAGGAAAATAATGGAAAATGTTAGATTTTAATCCCATAGTAATCATTAAAAATGATATGAGTAATCTTAAATTATGATCAGTGATAGTTTCCAGTATAATAATCATCTCTTTTTTGGAAGGGGGTGGATGCATCATTACACAGCCATTATGGTGGGGAAAATGTCAGAGGAATGTAAACTAGAAAATTATTTGTTAAGTGAGAGGATGACCTCTCATATATTTTAATAATTGTCCTTGAAATCTAATTTTGTTTGAGAAATTAGAAGAAACCTCAAAAATAAGGTGCTCATGTGAAAAATAAGTCTGTCTTTTTTTTTCTTTAAAAAACAGTTTTGCTGCAAATTCTTAGATGCCATTGTATTTAAAAGGCCAAAGTATCACTACCTGAAAGAGATGGCATTTCAGCTCCCTCCAGGACCTCCCATAGAATCAGCTTTCCTGCCTTTGTGGCCTATTTGATGGAAAAGATAGTCCTTTCTGTACTGATGATAAGTCATTCAGGAGATTTATTTCATCTGTTAAGAATCAAAAAGGAGAAAGGGGAAGGGAATGCAGGGTAGAATTCTGAAGTTCAACGCTTAAAAAAAAAAATTACTGCTCAAATGAACACATTTTAACCTCACACAGGAGGGCCTGTCTTCAGACTTATCTCAAAACACAGGAGTTGGGTGCTGGCCCAGGGGAGGTGAGAAGAGTAAGAATTACCTGACGCCTGCTTGGTCCAAATGAGGGTGGAAGGGAACTGGTGCAGGCCCACAGATCTCCCTGTCAGTGGGCGGAATTGAAATCACACCCAGCCTTCTCCCTGGTTCTTCCCACTTGGGGCCTTGCATGCTGATGTGGCTCTAGTTTCCAAAGTGCTGCTACAGTTTCAAAAATGCTCATTGTTTTATCTAACTACAGGAGACAGCTCGCAGCTGAGTAAATGGAGAACAGAGCTGCTCTGAAAGGGAACTCATCCACGAACCTGAGAATCTTCTTTGTCAATGACTGTTTTAAAACCATAGGCAAAGTTGTAAAACTTTATTATAACATCAAGTATGGATTTAGACAACAAGATAAAATTTAAAAATCCCCACCACTATTTAATCTCAATATGTTCCTTTATAATGAGACAAAATTTTATTGTTATAAATACTGGTCTAAAGGATCAGCATTAATACATTTATATTTCTTTTATAATAAATAAAAATGAAATGAAATGTTTAGGAAAATATTTTATGTTGATAAATATTGGGAAATTTTTACCTTTTAAAAGAGAAATTAGAAATTTATTAGTTTATCTCTTTACGAAATTGTTGCTCATTTCTCAATGATTCTATGGCTTATTTGATGTAAGCAACCTTTGTCACTGTTTAAGCAGGTGTAAAACAAAGTTATTTTTGCCTTTTGTTTATCTTAAAAATAAAATAGGTGCTTTTGGAATAATTTCTTAAAGAAAATTTTAATAGCAATGAGCTTTTTTTGGACACAAAGATGCTGTCGGTATTTAATTTTTTGTTTTTAATTTGCAAGTTCTAAATTTATTCTTTGTGTAACTGAAAAATGAATCATGCTGGAAGATTAGGAAAATAATTTAAATATGTGGGCTAAGTAATGGCAATTCTACAAATGAGGTCTCTGCTTATTGGAGGCGATTTGCCATTGCCTTGACTCCAGGAACAACTATTTTCCCCAATACTCAATTCTTTCTCTCAGCTCACGGCTCTTGGAAATGTGCCTTCCAGTTACTTGTAATGTAAAATAGACACTTTTAAAAGTTCTAAACTACACCAGTAGTTTTTCCCCCTTTTTCTTTCTGTTGTTTTTTACTCCGATTAAAGTAAATAAGACAAAAACACACACACAACAACTAAAAGAAACCAAACAACTATTAACAACTCAGCTTTTGCACTATTCAAGAAGTCTTCCATTGGCGAATGGCTAGAAATGACCTATTTGCATCAGAATGATCTCGCTTTGGTTTTCTTGTATAACTTTAAAATCACAGTATTTTCTTAACAGAAGCCCAGACAGTGTATGAATTGTAAAATTGCTGCAGTTTATACAACTAAGTCTTTACTTCTGTGTGAATTGGTCTCTTAGAATAGGCAAAGAAAAGAGTCCCTCTCCCCACCCACTGTGTGTGTGTGTGTGTGTGTGTGTGTGTGTGTGATTTTGTTTCGTTAACAGGGAAGTAGAGGTCGTATGCCTGGTACACAGTAGCATTATTAGTGAAGTTCCAGAATTTACAGTGTGAGAAATGAAGGCCTAAATCTGCTATAAACTTCATTAGTAGGGAATGGCAATTTAAAAAATGCTATAAAGGTGAGTAACAAACCCTCTAACACAGGGAATCTTTCTTCTTGATGCAAATTATACCAGGAAGAAATATTGGTGTGATATTGTGTAAATAGTGATTGTAAGTATAATTTGTTGCAAAAATAAATACTGATGCAAATATTTGTTGTGTGTCACTAGTTTATTTTTTAATTGTTATAAAACACAAACACCTTTATACTTATCATTTTTTTAACCATTTGTAACTGTATGATTCAATGGTATTAAATGCATTCATAATGTTTTGTAACCATCACCACTATCTATACCCAAAAAATGTTTTCAATGTCCCGAATAAAAACTCTGTCCATTAAGCAATTCAAGTCACCCCTCCCCCACTTCTCATAATCTCTATTCTACTTTCTGTCTTTATGAATGTGCCTGTTTTAGGTACCTCATATAAGTACAATCATAAAATATGTATTCTTCTGTGTCTGATTTATTTCACTAAACATAATGTTTTCAAGATCTCTCTATATTGTAGCATATATCAAAATTTCATTCCCTTTATGGCTGAATAATATTCCATTGTATGCACATAGCACATTATTTTTTATCTACTCATCTGTTGATGGACACTTGGATTGTTTCCACCCATTGGCCATTGTGAACAATACTGCTGTGAACATGAGGGTACAGATATCTACTGGAGTCCTGCTTTCAGTTGTTTGGGATATGAACCTGGGGTGGAAATTGCTGGACCATGTAGTAGTTCTATGTTTAACCTTTCCCACTGCAGCTGTACTATTTTTGTAGAGTGAATGTTGAGTCTGAGTCCAGTCAAGTTCTAAAACACATTTTATCATTTCTAAGAGTGCCATCATTTCATTTCCTCAAAATATTTATTATTTATTGTACCAGTGGTAATGGAAATGTTCTGATTGTAGCTGAATCTCTGCTACTCTGGGAAATTCATTTAAATTGTTGCCCAGGTAAAAATAATTTTAATTTGATTATTCTATGGTGAACATTAGACAGAAAAACACAATGGTCCACACCCTGGCACTTTCCCCAGGCAGTTTCTCTGGTTTACTCTGCCTTTAATGTCTTGCTTCTCTCCTTTTCTCTTTGTTTCACTGGCAGAATAGTTACTTTCAGTGATTCTTCATTTTCTATAAAATCAAACTAAAATCCTGAGCACAGTATTTATTGCCCTGGCCCAATCCTCCGAACTATACTTTCTATTCTTATTTCTCACTCTAACCCTCCATGTGTTCAGAGTTGCTGGCAAACATAATTCCTGTTCACACTTATCAACATCTGATCTTGCTATAACTTCTACCTGCAAGAACATACCTGATCTCTGTTTGTTGATTTTTCAAATCTCAGGTCTCAGGCCAACCCCTTCATAAAATCCTGTGTTCAAGCTCTTCATTTTTTTCTTCCTGATTCACCTTCCTCTGTGTCTCAGGACACCATGTGGGCTGTGTGAAAGGCCCCCAGGCCTGTCACTTTTGGTTGGGGAGGCCTGTGGAGAACCCTGGCGGAAGGTCGAAGGCAGGGGAGAAGTCAGGGAATTTCGCTCTTGGCTCCTGCTGGGAGGTCACTTCTGGCTGGTTATGTCCTTTGACTAAAGCTTGCTGCTTCTCTATAGGAGTGCATCCGTCCCTGTTGGCTTTTGAGTGAACCTTTGAGAGAACACTCTCCCTTTGAGCTCCGGTGGTAACAGCTCCTGCTGCTACTAGCCCCGGGATACTGGGTTGTGGTTTCCCCACACCCACACCTCCAGTTACAGAGCTCCCTCTGTAAATAAACCCTTTCTAAGTTCCCTAACTTGCCAGTGCCGGCTGTTTCCTCTTGGGACACTGGCTGCCCCATCTCCCTTCATCACACTGGGTGGAAGCTGATCTCTCCTCCAAGTCCCCAGAGTGGTTTTCCTTCTTTTATAGAACTTAACACATAACATGTTTTAGTGATTTATGCATATACTTTAACACTTTCAGATTTTAAATTTCCTAGGAAAAGGTACGGTGTTTTACTTGTTTGCACATTTCTTGGGCTTCTTCTCTGAGAGAATGATTTTGTAAATGACTATTATAAAAGTCAGATTGCATTTGGTTTTAAGAAAAGGATTTTGACAGCCAAGGCAGACCCATCCTGCCCATGGTGTATATTGCAGGATATATTTTAAAAGGTCATCCAAACTTCAAAGAAGGAATCACATTGACATGTATCAAAAGCAAATAAAAATTATATTATTGAAGTAGCTAGAATGACCTTAATTAAGCTGAGAATTTGAAGATGAACAGCTTCTTTTGTATGGAATCATTAATTTTGAAAGAGCTTGAGGTTGTGCTGTTTTAGGGCCCAACAGCAATTGAACGCATAGCAGAGTATTTCTTTCAGGCAATATGTTGGGTGCACAGACACTTCTGATGGAATTTTGTGAAGCAACATCTTGGAAACAACTCTGTTCACATTGGGAATTTCAGGTTGTTTGCAAACTCATATCCGTCCCCACTGTATAATTCCTGCCAGCACACACACACGTGGTGACATCGATCAGACAAACAAACATCTCTTTCTTAAACTAATATCCCTTTACAGAGACAGCTCCATGGTGTCCACTCACTGCCACCAATTCCTACATCCAGTTTTCCCCTTAATTTAGTCAGCCCAACCAAGTGTTGTTCCTACCCCCTTCTTTAAGACAACTCTTGTCAGAATCGCCAAGGAGCATCATGGGAAATTCAGCAATTAATTCTCAGTCTTGATCTGGTTTGAAATTTCAGGCACATCTGACATAGTCGACCAGACTTTCATAAGATATGGCCTTCCCTTGACTCCCGGGACACCCCCTTCTCTATATTGTCCCGTCACATCACCAACCATACCCACGTGCCCTTTGGGGCTGTCTTTCCTCTTCATGCAGGCCTCATTTGGGATTGCCTCAAGACTACTCTTCCTTCTAGGCATCCTTGCCTGTAAGAGTTTATCCTGTTCCATAGCTTAAACCATCAGCTATGTGCTGATGCCTCATATTGCCACCCTGGAGCTTGTCCCTGAACATGAGACTCATACCTGTTCATCAGCTCTATCTGGAAGTCTAACAGACATCTCAAACAGTTAGTCAGAGTTCCCAAGAGAGACAGAAAGAATAGGATTTAAGGATATGAAAAGAGATTTATTACAGGAATTGGTTCACATGATTATGAGATTGAGAAGTCCCACATCTGCTGCCTGCCAGGTGGAAAACCAGGAACACTGATGGTGTAATTCTGTTAGAGTCCAAAGATTTGAGAACCAAGGGAGTCACTGATTTAAGTCCTGGTGCAAGTTCAAAGGCTCAAGAAATGGGGCTGGCAGGGGACAATGGTATAAATCCCAGTCAGAGTCCAAAGGCCCCAGAACCAGGAGCACCCATGTCTGAGGGCAGAAAACGATGGATAACTGTCCATCATATTGATATTTTACCTTGCTTTTCTTACTTAATAAATATTTTCTTGTCAGTCTATGGGAGGCTTTCTCATTTCTTCCACTTCATGAACTAGTCTACTGTATGGATGTACCATAATTTAATGTCTCCTGGAATCATACCCCAATCCCTGTCTTCTCCCTCTCTCCTGAATATGCTAGCTTGATCACTACTTCTGGTGGCCCCAAGCATGCATTTCATAGACTTCCTACTATAGGGAGTCCAGGGCTATTCCATGCTAAGAACTGCATGCAGCAGAGCCACTAAAGCAACCATTCCTGGGAGACATGAGATTCCTTGTTGGCTGATCTTGGCTCAGGGATTCTTCACAGGTTTTGCCCACCCACCCTTAGGCTGCGTGTCAGCCTAGGGTGCTTCCACCCAGCCCCTCACTGGGGTCAGACTTGCATGACCCACTGACTGCTCTCTCAGCCTTTCTGACTCCTTCTTGATTGCTTGTCACACAGGTATTTCCATAATAAAATCCTTGTCCGCTATATCCCATCTTGTCATCTGCTTCTGAAGACCCAGGGTAACACAGCTCCCAATTTCCACCTTAAGCTGCCATCATCTCTCTCCTGGGCCCCTGCAGCAGCATTATCACCACACTGTTTTATTTTCTTTGTCATTACGCTCTCACTTATTCCTGACCATGAACCTCTTCCTGCTGATCTCTGAACAATCTGCTCCTTTTCGCCATTCAGATTGCCACCTGGATGTCACTTTTTTAGGAAAGCCTTTCTTGGTAACCTGCTTAGCCTACCAGTCATTCCATATCCTCTCACCATGTTTTAATTCCTTCACACATGATGCAACTCTTTGAATTTATATTTTTGATTATTTGTTTACTTGCTAATGATCCATGTTTCCCTGCAAGAAGGTAGCTCCGCATTCTGTATTATATCTCCATCACCTAGAACATTGCCCGGCACTTCATAGATGCTCAATAGTTTTTTGTGTAATGACTGAGTAGATGTGTTTTAGGGGCTAATAAAAATGACAAATTTGATGTGTCTGGTGTATACTGAGCAAGTTTGGTGAACATATGACTATTCTTTATACTGGCCATGGTCCAAGATGAGAGCTGTGAGACCATGAGGCAGCGTTTCTATGTCCTGAAGGAGCCAATATTTCACAGAACTACTGGATATTAACTAAATGTGCACATTCGAATCTGGGTGACTTGTGAATTACATGGAAAATTTCCTCCGTGTCCTAAAATGTTATTGTTGATTTGATCATGATCCTTTTGGTAGTAACAGATTGGTGGTACATCTATAAGCAGATGTGTAGCTAGACATTAATAAATTGGTTATCCTGCCTGGGAACAAAGAGCACTTATTTGTAAAATAAAACAGAAGAGTAGCGGGGCCGGGGACCAGAGTATAAAGAATAAAATATTTTTCTAGAACTTCTTACATTTGTCAAAGTATGTAGATAAAAATAAATCAGTATTTCCAATGGCCATGATGGTCTAATAAAAGATTATATGCAAATACATGCTTGTTAAATAATTTTTTTCCTCTTTTTTAAAAAATAATCACAGTGATTAACATTTCTTTTCATGCGTCAGTCCACATCTGCTGCAAAGCTGAGTGGGAACTCTTCCTCCCACTGATGTAACCTCTAGGTGAATGAACTCAATCTCCTCAGTTCCTGTTCCCGGTTCTTTTTTGTTTTGTTTTTTTTTGAGTCAACAGAAAAAGAAGCCAGAGAAATGATTGCGATTAAACAATGAACTGTGGCTTGTAGTTATGTGTTTTTTCCCGCTGGGATTGTAGACGTTTATATTTGTTAGAAAATTTCTGATCCATTATTATATTATTATAACATTACTTCAAAATTCTAAAATTTTAATTTAATATTTAATAATTTTAACAAATGATTTATACTTAAATATGTTCATTAAAATTTATAGTTTTTGCTGAAAAGTATTCATCTCTAAAAAAAATAGCATGAATTTTTTAATTGTTCCAGGGTTCCTTTTGGTTTAAGGATGGGAGCTTTTCTGGATTTATAATAAGTCAATTTGGTTAAATATAATGTAGTTTATGTTTTTTCTTACAAATTAAGGCATCCTAGTAATAATATAAAGAAAGTAACAATGAATTTGACTCTGAGAAATTGCATAACTTAAATTCTCCCCTCTTCAAAGGATGTGAAAATTCATTTGTCATCTTTCTTTTAGAAACAGAATAAAATTAAATCCCCAAGTCCATAAAAGCAAAAAAAAAAAAAAAAAAAAAAAGTAGATCTAGGTATATCAAGTGTTATCTTTAAGAGCAGAGACCTGAATATTTTAACATTTCTTACCCCTTAAAAAGTATGAACCGTTCTGTTTTCTTATGTCTCAGCACCCATGTTCATTGTATTTTCATGGAACCTAGAATTATGTTCAGGTACATGCTTACTGTAAAAACTGAAAATAAAAAAAGATATAAAATTGTTTTTAAAAATGAGTTAAGAAGAGAAGAGCGATGCGGATATAGAATGCATTACTTTTTGAACTCTTTCTGTGGTCAATTACCTTGTGATGCCTCAGAGTCTAAGATGGCTTTGGCTGGGTTGAGTCAATGAAATATTTATGGATCAAAGAGTCCTGGAGATGCTTCCTATGGGAACGTGTATAATAATATAGTATTTATACAGCGCCGTCTTTGATGTGCTCAAAGACTTTCACAGACATTATGTACTTCATCTGCACCACCCGTGAAGCAGGTTGGGGGTAAGAATGAATCTTGTTTACAAATGAGTAAAAGGAGTACAGAGCAGGGCTCCACTGAGGTTCACAGTGGGGTAATGACAGAGCAGGAACCCCGTCTGTTCAGAGGTGTAAGGAAAGGGATTCATTTCATTATGTCCGTAGGGATTTTTCTCTCCAAACTTCTGACTTCTCTGGACACTCAATATCTGGTGCCTGATGACCTTGCAGCTCTCAGATTCCACCACTGAATCCAGAATCACAGTTTGCATGACTGAGGGAGAGAGGTCCGCCTGTGAAGGAGGTAATCCTGGGTTTGAATCCTGACCTTGCCACTCAGTCAGTGTGGGGAACCTGAGCAAACAGTTTATCTGAGCTTCAGTTTTCTCATCCTTGAGACGAAAATCCCATCTTTGCCTCACGTGCTTGTATTGAGGACCAAGTGGGGTGATGTGATGATAAAGTCGTTGTTGCAGAGCCTGGCACACAGTAGGTCCCAGCTGGGGCAACCCTTTCATGGTGGCAGAGATAGAAAGTGGCTTTTTTCCTGCCAACCCCCTTCACCAAAATGGAATGACTTAACCATGTGGTAGGTTTCGAACAGAAGCAAAAGAGTTAGAAATTCTGTCCTTTCTTAGTATGAAATCAGATGTTTGAAATCAGGTTTCTTTTTTAGACTTAGTTATTAGAACAATGGCTTAATTAAATATGATAACCTTGTATCCAGTGTGTGTTAATGGAGTATGCTAGCAGATTGAAGGGCAGCTGGGCTTTCAGTGCGGGGCTAGTAGCAGCGGCAACTTAGAGGATAGTTTGCAAGAAATCAGTGGCTGGTGTGAGAACCACCAGGGCCAGGCATTCTGAACGGCAGCATCTTCCCGGGAGGAATGAGAGAGCTGGAAGGTCCATGAAAACAGGGTGGAAGAAGAAGTAGGTACTTACGATGGTGATGAGATAAAGAGGAACTCTGGATATAAAAAAATAAAATAAAAACCTTAGCATAATAATTGCTGAAAGGAACATTAAGGTTCTGTTTCCCAGTGCCCTCCCAGACTACATCCATTGTGGGGCAGGCACTATTTCTTCCTCTAGTAATGCACGTTTACCCACAAAGAATGTCAGTGATATTTGTTTACTTTATTAAGAGAAGAATCAGTGTATATGATCAAAGACTGAAGACAGTCATTACGTTTATTTGTGATATAAAATTTATATTGGTGATTCTAACTGATATCATTGATTTAGAATTATATTAAGCCCGGCCGGGTGTAGCTCAGTGGTTGAGCATCAACCTAGGATCCAGGCGATCAGGGTTCGATTCCCGGTCAGGGCACATGCCTGGGTTGCAGGCTCAATCAATGACTCTCTCATCATTGATGTTTCTGTCTGTCTCTCCCTCTCCTTTCCTCTCTCTGAAATCAATAAAGATATATATATATATAAATAGAATTATATTAAGTGATACAGCTTTACATCAAGTAAAGCCTATTAATCAAATTTGGGATTTTCCTTGTTTTTGTACTATGTACTTATGTATATTCATATAATAAAAATTTTTGTATGAAAAACTTGTAACACTAATGTCATTTTTGTTATCTTTTATATCATATTATTATTAATAGTATTTGCAAACACACTGTAACATTTGACAATACCAACTAACAGATGAGATTTAAAAAATTATCTCTAAGAAGGAAAATAAAGAACAGTTGCCACAAAGTTCATGCATTAAAATAAATACACTTTCAAGATAAAGATTTATCATAGGAATCTTCTTAGAAGTCATCATATTTCTTTTTTTTAAATATATTTTTTATTGATTTCAGAGAGAAGAAGGGAGAGGGAGAGAGAGATAGAAACGTCAATGATGAGAGAGTCACTAATCAGTTGCCTCCTGCATGCCTCCTGCTGGGGATCGAGCCCTCTACCTGGCCTGTGCCATTACTGACAATTGAACCAAGATCGCCTGGATCATAGGTCAATGTTCAGCTGCTGAGTCACACCAGTCGAGCATCATATTTCTTTTCACGATGCAGGATATATAGACAGTGATGAGCTGAAAACCAGCTCTTAAAAAAAAAAAATTAAAAAATCCTAATTTGTATTTTAGCAAAAAACAAAACCAAACCTTGAGTCTTGATTTGTAGTGTTTGCCAATTTCCACTGTGTAAATATTCCTATCATGGCTGATTTCAAGTTCCAATGTGACGTTACTGAAGGTGGAGAATGGAAGAGATAGACATAAATCAGCTTTCAGAAGACCACAAAGCAGCTCCCTGCACACTCTGGAGAGGCTGCTGTAGGGACAATAGCAAGAATGGACCACATTGAGGGAGCAGCCAGAAAAACACTAAACACTGGCAAAGCTACAAAAAGCCCAGCATTCTGAAGTTGTTTAATTACAAGCATGTATTAACACACTGATGTTGTGAATAAAAATCAAAGCCAACGCGGCCTTGTGATTTGAAATTCTCAACTCCAGAATAGGCTCCTGTCACTGCCAATCGTGGGTTAGTTTCCTGACTTCTTGCCGGGCTTATCCTTCCTTTCTCTAAGAGAGGGGAGCTCACTGTGTCTGCCCCAAATGACTGTTGAGAAGTTAAATGAGTTCCCACATGTGAAGTGTGTAGGAAGTGCCCAACATAGTGCTATGGCATTGAGTTCCCCCCAGATTCACATGTTGGAGTCCCAACCCCCAGTAGGTCAGCATGTAACCATGTTTGCAGACAGGACCTTTAACAAAGTGATTAAGTTAAAATGGGGCCATTAGAGTGGGTCTAATCCAGTTTGACTGGTGTCCTTATAAGAGGAGGAAGACATTGCCCAGCCAGCGTGGTTCAGCAGTTGAGCACCGACCTGTGATCCAGGAGATCGTGGTTCCATTCTGGTCAGGGCACATGCCCAGGTTGTGCGCTCGATACCCAGTAGGGGGCATTCAAGAGGGAGCCAGTCAGTGATTGTCATCATCGATGTTTCTATCTCTCTCCCTCTCCCTTTCACTGAAATCAATAAAGACATATTTAAAAAGAAAAGATTTGAAAAAAAGAAGAAGAGGAAGACACCAAGGCCCCAGAAGGATGGCCATATGAATGGGTGGCAAAGGGAAGCTGTCTGCCAACCAAGGAGAGGGGCCACAGAAGAAACCATACCTGCCAGCACCTTGATCTTGGACTTCCAGCTCCCAGAACTGTCAGAAAATAAATGTTTGTTGTTTAAGCCACTCAGTCTGTGATATTTTCTTTGTGGCACTCATAGCGGACTACTACATACAGCAAAAGCAGGGGCTTGATATTATTATTAGTAAATTGTGTTTTATTTACTTCAAGAGTAAAAAGGAGTAAAGAAAGCAAAAGTGAGTACAATAAAAACAACAAAAAAGTGGTTTCAGATGTAAATGAGGCTAAAAATCCAGCCATTTCAAATGACTTGTTTTCTGAGGATTTTTTATGAAAAGCATATCAGAGGAAAAAAGGAGTGTCCCCAAGCAATTAAAATGCCCTGCTGCAAGAAAGGGCATGGTATGTGATTGGTATTGGTATTACTGGGATAGATCATGTGTATATGTTGAAGAAGTGTGAAAACAGGCGTGCTTTGTCAAAACAGCAGTGTGTACCCAAGGGTGATTTCCTTGCGATGTTTTAAGTATTCAAACCAACCTGTGCGTTTAACATCCTGAGAGGCCCCATGGTTAAAATATCGCCTCCAACACCGTCTTGCTTTGTAATGTGTATTTATCATGGATTTTTCTTTTTGCTTCTATTTCCTTGTTTCAGTATTAAGTAAACTATCACAGACTGAAAAGACTTCTAACCCCTTAGGGGGCGAACTCCTGGGTCGAAGGCCATTTCTTCAAAGACGAAATAAATATATCTAGTAACTCAAGGGAGGAAAAAAAAGAAAATCAGCCTTTCTCCTGACTCTGGACGGGTCTCACTGTGGTTCCCTGAAGCAAGTGCTGACAGTGTCTGTGATGAAGAATAGAATTTCTCTATTTGCAGTGTCCTTCCCTGCAGGACACCCTCCAAGGAAATCTGAAGTGTGAACTCTAAATGCAGACTGCAGAGAAATGTACACGCGCAATCAAATCCAGCTATAAAAATAAAGCATGACCCACGCATATGACTATATTGGAATCATAGCACTTTGGGTGCTTTTCAAGGTAGTCATTAAAAAGCGTCCATGAACTCTGACAAATGATGGGAACTTAAGGTGAAACAGTTGTGGTACAACTTTGTTACCTTTTAAAAAACACCTTCAAAATAGGAGAGGATTATGTGGACAAAGGGCACCAGCTCTGAGTTTTGTAGATGCTTCATGGATCTTAAGAAAGATGCCCCATTAAAATAGAAACAATGGAAACATATTGCTTTAGAGAAATGAAATACTCAGTTCAGCCAAGGTTAAGACTTCTCAACATTTAAGGTGCAAAAGGATCACTTGGAGCCCGGCCAATGTGGCTCAGGGGTTGAGCATCAACCTACGATCCTGGAGATTGCAGTTCAATTCCTGGTCAGGGCCCTTGCCCAAGTTGTGGGCTCGATTCTCAGTGGGGGGCGTGCAGGAGGCAGCTGAACAGTGACTTTTATCGTTGATGTTTCTATCTCTCTCTCCCTCTCCCTTCTCTCTGAAATCAATGAAGACATATTAAAAAAAAAAAAAAAAAAAAGAATCACTTAGAGATCATGTTAAAATGTAGATTCTGATTCAGTAGGTCTGGGATCTGAGAGGGACCTAAGACTGCATTTTCATTAAGAAATGAGCACCACACTTTCCGTGGTAGGGGTGTAGGCCGGTATTTCTTAAGATTAGGAATGATCTTACTCATTTTTGTCTATCCATTGTATAATCTGGTGAATGCAACTGATTTCCTGGCCTGCAAATGTTTGCAGACTGGATGGTAGATATATTTAAAGGCAAAAGGCAAAGCTGAAATAAATACATTTTGTTTTTGCTTTATTGCTAGGGTCTCCTGGTTGGAGGCAAAAGGGAATATTCTATTAAAACTAAGGAAGCACTCTCTAAGAATAATGGCTTTGAAACTATAAACGGTCTGCAATCATGACTTTTTTTGTCACTGCAAGTGTTCAGGCACAGGCAGGACACCAGAGGGGGTTTTGTATAATTCAGATCCGTGTGACTAGCCAATAGGACTAGAAGCATTTAAGATTCCGCCCAATTCTAAAATCCTATGGGATTAAAGGGTAAAACAGATGGAGGTTAGTGAGGCAAAGCGGACAACCAGTTAAGACTTTATAACCCTTCAGGCAGTAGTTTAAGTTCTGGCAAGTTCCTTCTATGAGCAAACTGTGTCTCTGAAAAAAAAAAAAAAAAAAAATGATGCTAACCACGCCTGCTTTACAGTTTCCATGTGAGAATTAAGTGTAATTTTTTTTTTCTTTCGTGAAAGTGGCACACACTGTAGTAGACACAATACATTGCTGTTTCTCCAATGTAGTGGTGTGCTGGTAAATGTTTAACAACTGGCTCTCCTTTCCTCTCCCAAGCCCTGGTTGTAGAGCTTGCTGACTTCCATGGGGAAAACACCCTAATATTCTCACCATGGCCCATTTCAAGCTAGCAATGGCTTAAGAGTCTGCTTGCAAAATTCCTGAAAGTTTACCAATTGGCTCTTGTGAGCCACTGGAATGAGTCAGCTGCAGACACCACTGCTTCCAGGCTTCCCCTGCTCACCTTAGCAGCAATCCTTTGCGGTACTGACACATAAAGGAGCATTCCTTTGCATCTACTCATGTCTCATTACATGAAACAGACTCAGCGTTTTTAATAACCCTCGTCTTGAATGTTGGATGAGTAAGAAAGCACAAGGAGGGAGGAGTGGAATTGGACAGAGGCTTACCTGTCGGGTGACCTAATACAGGAGGTACTGGTGTAAGGTGGGTGAGGCGAAGGTCCTAAAGTGAACTCAGAAGCTGAAGAGATTTGTTCCTGAGAATAAAGAGGTTTGAAAGATACTGCGAAACAGCAGGAAAGTTGGGATCGAAGCCAACCAAATAGTGGGCAGGTGTGTTAAAACAGATGGCTTTTTTTGAGTGTGTGCTCTTAAAACTTTCAATGTTTAAAACTCTCGTGTGTTCCTCAGGTTAAAAGTGCTGTATTCATGAACATAATTACTCAATTGTCCTTTGTTAAATGAATTTTAAATTTTTAAACTGTATTCTTCCAAATTAGCCATTAAACATATGAACATTTCTATTTGAATTTAATTCCATTACCTGACAAGTGTTAGTTCTTCATAAGAATGACAAAAGTGTGATTAGATCATTAAGTTCAATGCATCAGAACAATTTTCAAATGATACGCTCTTCATGCATTGGCATTAAGTTATGGCCTAATGCGAGACCGGCAATCAAATACATTTCAATCTTTGTTAAAAGAGTGACATTCTCTGGCTTAGTTGATGTAAAGTCATATGAATAGTTTCATTCTTCCAATTATAAAATCAGACAGTAATGGTTAAAGGGAGAATTGGGCAAGTTCGCAGTTTAACACAGAAAAAATTTCTGTAATGAAAAATAGCACTCACCTGGTCTTAACATTGCAGCACCAGGTTTTCTGATTAGTGATCCTATTTTTCCATCAAATAAGCATATGCAATTATCCAGTCCCTCAAACTGATTTATTTGGAAGTTGATTAAGAGCAATTGTCTGCTCAATTTCTAATCATAAGTGAATGATAATATAACTGTGGATTATATTTCAGTTTTCTTCATTTTGGCAATACTTATGAATCAGAACTTTTTAAAGGTAATAGCTGAAATTAAATTGTTACAAGAAATTAATGACTGGCCAGCAGCATTAATACTTTGGATATTCATTAAAGCCTTCAAAAAACATATACGTAAGTTTGAACTGAATTTCTTTTTCCCTGAAATTCTATGTGCTGATAAAAGAGGTGACATTCACAAATAGGGACAGTCCCAAATTATGTCCCATTCTCTATGGGCTGGGTCCTACTTTGTTTTTCTAATCTGGACCCTAGGAGGGTGCTAGAAGTTGAGGTGACTTTTTATTGTGATATCCAACTAGGTTCTTTTAACTTGGGGTTTATGAGAAAAACAAAAGGATTTAGTTGAGAAGAACTAAATTTATGTTCTGGGATGAACCATACAGAACTACAGAGGGTTTTTAAGAGCTAAATCATGTACAAATACTTGAAGAAAATTACACATAATTTATGGCATAATTGCCTCTTGAATCTTGTATTAAGTAAAAACTTGTCCTCTCATACTATGGGTAGCAATGCAGCTCTTACAAAGAACTGGATGGGACTGTGTCTTGTGGTGCCTTTCTTCTTTTGTTTCCTTGGGTATGTCTTTAGTTTGCACTGTCCACTTCTGAGATATCTCTATGGGCACCTCACTGTCAAGGAAGCACTAAATACTCTTGGTATTTGAGAAAAACTTTCCTTCCAGACTGTGTGCTTTTGTTTTGTTTTATTTTGCATCTTATGCATTTTCCTGAAGGCCATGGTTGTGGTCTCAACTTCTGTGTGATGATTTAGAAAAAGGTGAATGAGTTCTCTGAAATACCATCTACCAGGTGCTAGAAGCTAGGGTTCCTCTGAGTGGGCCTTTGGGTCACCTCCAGGAGCAGAGTTCTGTGGAAATGATGCTGCATGACTTCTTGAAGGAACTTAGCAGAGATCCTATATCTTCTACCACTGTGTCTCAGGACCCTCACTCTAGGAGGAAGCCAGGTGCTCCTGAGACCCTCCTGTGAATAGTGCACATAGCTGGCGGGGGAGTGACACTCAAGGAGCCCCAGCTGCCCCAGCGCCAGATGTTTGAATCTGCCCTTCAGCCATGTGAGTGAAGAAACCTTTGAGGTGACCCAAGCCCTGGGCACCTTCTTATTGAATGAGAGACACTGAGCCAGAATTCCCTTGCTGGGCCCAGTCAACCACCAGATAGAACAAAATAAAGGACTGTTCTTGTTTTAAGCAACTGAGTTTGAGTAGTTTGTTATACTACAATAGACAACCAGAGCAACCTGGGTCTTAGGTGAGATGACATGTCCCACATGTCATATTTCAGTATCCAACCAAGAAGAATCATTGGGAAACTGATGTTCTGACACAGGTTTCTTACAGACTCACAGTCCTTGATCCTGGTGATCTACACAGTCCCATTACCTGAGGCTGTCTTATTGTATTTGCAGACCTGGAAGGCCATCTCTCACCATGAACCTGTCCAAAGTCCATTCATAGTTCAACCTAATAAAATGTGTTGGTTTCTAGCAAGTAAGGGGGTTTGGGAAGATTATGTGTTGGCACTTTGGGCTGGAGGAGATTTCTGGAATTCGATGCTGCCACTTGACTACTGTTTCGCATCAAGGGGAACATACGTTTCAAGATTACCAAAGTTTTCAGAGTTTGGACAAATAGTATCCCTGATCCATGCTTCTCTTTTTTTTCTGGCATTATATAGGTTTCCTTTTTGTATCAAATTAAACACTATTTTCTGCTTGTTTTCAGTGATTAAAGCTCATCTAAAGATTCAGAAACTCTTTGCTACAACTATAAAACTTAATAAACTTCTGTTATTATATTCCTGATTCCTGTTGCATAAAACTATAAAGACAAGTGGAGAATGTGAATCTTGTGCTACCTTTGAATGCAAAAGCTTCCCAGAGTAATTGTGAATACGCTCTGCAGGTTGCCTCTGAGGCTGTGTGTTCAAAGGCCACAAACCTATCTCATTTTCAAGCTTCCTGAAGTGTCGTGCTATATGATGTTGGGTCTTGGGGGCTTTGACTTGGAACTGTTTTGTACCTCCGAGGTCTTGGTAATTCTTGTTAGTTTAGGAATGCTGTGTCAATACACCAACATCACACACCTTAGCTGAGGTAGCTCTGTAAATGTAATGATGGCCATGTAGACAGAATTGTAATTCTGATATATGTTAGTCCTGCACCTTCTTATTAGGTTTTAATTGATCACAACAAAAGGCATATTTTGTCACATGTAAGGATGAGCTTCTTGCTTCTTGCATCTCACTGTGGTTGAGGTGTTTCTGAATACTCATAATTGCCCCAAGCATGCTTTCAATTCAGATGCTGTGCTTTGCTTGTATATATAAATATCATAATATTTAAGAACAGTGAGCTTCTCATTTGCTATAGTGAATGTAAGACCAGAGTCTGGATCACCCATGACATATTCTGTTATCTAGGAGCTGGGTATTATTCCCAAAGGGATGCAGAGAAAAAAAACTTTGAAAATACTTGACTTTGATATTTAAACTGGTGTTTTGGGAAATAATGGCCATGTAAGTCAGGCTATTACCTTGAGAACAAGTTTTCCACCTTCATTTATTTCCACATTTGCCCAATTAACAACTGGGTTTGGAGACCTAGGCTGATAGAGTTTTTTGCTGTTTAGACAAGTCATGAAGGCTTTTGTGGAAACAAAAAGGGAGGTGTGATGCAAAACAAGCAAAAGGAAGGCCTTTTCCCCTTTGCTGGGCGAGAGGAAGGAGGAGGGGGGCAAACTAAGCAATCAGGTGTGGTCCCTACTTCTCCCCTCTCCTGGCCTTGACCTTAGGGATGCATTCAACAGCAACAAAACCCTGCCATCCCAGGACTAAGGGCCCCCACTCTATTTATTCATTCATTTATTTATTTTTATGCTTCTAATTGTTAATGTCCTTCACAGGTATCTCATAAATGCTCTTTTGATAATGATGAGCTCACAATTAAGAATTGTAATTTAAGCAGAAAGCTAATTAGGACCACTTCACAGTGTATTAACCATGATACAATTATGAGGTTTTAGGGAGTTTTCCAGGTTTAATCTCTTCTCTATATTGGCATCTCAACTTCTGTCTTATTTGTCTGTAACCTGTCGCCTTATCCAAAAAAAACTTTATGTCAAAAATGGAGAGTAGCGTCAACTTTGTAAGTGGTTGTTACAAACCACCAGGCCACAGCAAGCCATAGGATCAAGGCCAGGACAAACGATGAGCCCTTCATGAAGGACAGTAGCAGAGGCAGTTAAGGGAGCTGACAAGGATGGGGAGGTGTCCGGGGCCCAGCAATTGTGAGAAGCCTCCCAACCTTTAGAACTGAGAAGCAAGGTGAGGCGTGTTGCTAAGGCTTGGTAAGCTGCAGCATGGAGGAGGCCTCCTGAGACAGCTCTGGTTGCAGAGGTGCAGGAGCTGCTAGGGACCCACCATCTTGAACTCTACCCAGGCCCTGGGATCCTGGGAAACAGGCAAGGTTAAGAGATCTCCCACTCTTCGTGTTCTGGGACAGGGCTTCCCGTAAGGAACTACCCCTCCCCCTGTGACCTAGATAAGGCTCAGATGCCTCCTTTGTCTACCGACGACAAGGCCAGACACAGACCCTCCAATTCCCATTTTTGGCCTCATAAATGTTTAGCTGAACTGCTTATCCCCACTGATCAATGAGAACAAAATGCTTCTTAGTCAAACTTTGGTTCAGCTTCTCTGCTGGCCCCAGATGCCTGAACCTTGGCCGGCCCACAGCCTGAACCAGTGGACGACCCTCCTGAGAACAGGCTGGCCTCAGAGGAAAACAGTCTCTGATCTCCATCCGATTATGCTCCCCTTTCTCCCCCCTCCCACGCACCAGGTCTTCTAGCCTTGCTTGCTCCTCTCTAAAAAAGTAAACCCATTTTGCTTAGCTCTGGAGATACTTGCAGATCTTACCATCATATTGCAGTCGTCCCTTCATCATCCCTCGCAGTAGTTCTTTTGAATGAAATCTCTCCTTACTAAGTGTGGATTTTTATTTTTTGTTAAACGGGATATGACACAGCATCAAAACAGAAGAAAGCAGGGAAGAAATAACCCGACCTCTCCCTTCCTGTGCTCCAGTTTCCCCAAGTGCCTCTCATCGCCTGCAGCCAGCTGAAGTCCACAGGCTCAGCCTTTCAGGGAACATCTGGACAGAGAAGCACAGAGAAAGGTGGGCATGGTGGGGCTGGGGATGGCTCAGAGGAGGGAAGAACACGGCACGGACATAGGTCTCTTTATTCTTATTTAGTTACATTAGGGTGGTATGTTCGTCCTGGATTAGTTCTTCCAGTTTATACTCATAATTTCTACACCTCAACTTTGTCTTGAAATCTCTCATAGTTTTAATATTCAGAAACCATTGTTATTAAGAGTTTGATGTACAGCCCTTCTGATCTGTATATATGTATATTGCATATACAGGGTGTCCCCCCCAAATGTATACACACTTTAACAGCTGATAGCTGTTAAGTGAAAATGAAATTTAATAAACACTGTCTTTTTAACTATTCAAAGTGTGTGTATACATTTTTGGAAAACATTTATATCCAAACATATAAATAATTTCTTAACAAAAATCATTTCATAGAATATATTTAGTTTGGCAGCTATGTTTAGCAGTGCCTTGGATGTCTTTGCCTGTCAGCATATTTCATTACGCTTTATTGATAACAATTCCACAGAGATGCAGTCATCATTGTAAGAGATCACGTTCTGTGAATTCAGTGATTCCAACCAGAAGAGCTCAAGAAAAGACATGGCTGGAACAAGCGTTGTTTACATTTATGCTATAAATTTAAAAATGCAAAATTTACAACTATACGAAAACGATCGTTTGCATTTCCCTGCATACTCTGATTAAGTCTTGCGCTGGCAGTCATCGCCAAGAACGCACAAGCCGAGAGAGTCATCCAGCGCTCAAGGATGGCAAAGCAAGGGAATGGTGCAGTATCTTGAATTATGACATAACCAACATTAAAACAAATGATATTAAGGTACTGAAGCAGCAGGAGGGTCTCTACAGCTTCAATACAGAATGTTCTGAAGAGCCACATAATTGTAATAACAGTGTTGCTACTTTTTCGTTTTTGTTTTTTTTACTGCATGGGAAATACAAAATTAACCAGGAACAATGCAAATGACAATAAACAAACAAAGAGACATGGAGAGATGCTTGGACGTGTACACCTATTAGACAATACACAAATACAGATTGCACGATAAATAGGAAAGAAGGGGAAGAAAAAAAAACACAATGAAAAGAACAACGAAAACCGGAAAGTAAAATTTGTAAAAATTCTTTCTACCAAGCAATAGATTGGTACAAGTTCTTTCTACCAAGCAATAGATTTCCACACCATGAGAAATGCGTTAAACACAATTTTTATGTGAAATTTAGGCAGTAATAAATAATTTTTTACTTTAAAAAATTCAAATAGCTCCTAATTTTTTCACCATTATACATCATGTTGCAAAAGATATCCCCCCCCCCATATATTTGTGTGAGTTTTTGAATTGGATTAATTCTTCAAAGTGAAATTGTTAAAGGATATGAACATTAAACATTTTAATGGATATTACAGTTTTTGCTTCCAAAAAATTAGCAAATTTTTATACTCTCACTAGCAGCATATGACAGAACTTGTCTCCCCATATTCTTGCCAACACTGGGAATTACTAATCTTTTAACTACTGCCAATTTGATAGTTGAGAAAATGGCATCTTATTGTTATTTGAATTTAATTACTTGTGAGTTTGATTAGGTTTTCAAATGATTAACGGCCCCTCGGTTTTGTCCTCTGTGAAATGACACTCGATGTCCCTTGCCCACTTCAAAACACATCAAGCATCCTTCTCCTATTGACTTCAGAAGGTTTCAGAATATTAAGAAAATTAGCTGTTGTCAGATGTGTTACAAATATTTTTCTGTCTTTCTCGTCCACTTTTTAAAGTTTGCTTATTTTTTGACAGAGAATTAACTTCCACTTATAGATATAAATTTATATCTATAATTTATATAAATTATAGACATCTTTTACTTTATAGCATTTGCATCCGGCTTAGAAAACTTTTACCATGCCAAAATTATAAAAATATTCAGACTTTTTAATCATCTTAATGTTTTACCTTTAAGTGTTTGTCCCATCTGGATTTTATTTTAGTGTCAGAAAGTGAGGTAGAAATGCAGATTTATTCATTTATTTTTTTCAAATGACTAGTGAGCTCTGCCAACATTATGAATAATAAATGTTTTCCTCGTGTTCACATGCAATACCATCTTTATCATCCTCTGTATCCTCCTATGGAGTTGTTTCTAGTCTAGACTCTATTTTCTCTCATCACTATTTCTCTGCACCATCGCCATTCCATTTTAGTTATTATTTAGAATTCCGCTATTCTCTTTGTTCCTTAGAATTTTTCTGATTATTTGCAAATATAGTCTTCCAAATAAACTTGGGAATAATATTCTTAAATTCTAAAAAAAAAATACTTTAGAAATTTGATTATAATCATGCTTAATCCAAATATTAATTAATGGGGAATTTGTCCTTACAATATTGAGTACTCTTATTCATAAACAAATTATAACCTTGATGTATTACTCAGTAGAATTATATCACATGCTTACTTTAGTCTCTTTAGCTTCCCCATATTACATTAGAGGAGGACTCTTTACGCAGAATATTCAGACATGGCAGTAAAATTAAACTGGACTTCAAGATTTTGCTTCTGCCAACTTGTAATTCTCTCCTTGTACAAGGCACTTCCAAGATGATTTAGAAGTGTTGACAACCTTCATGCACGGGTCCACCCTATGGTTTGACATATATTCTGATTTACATATGAGTGGTCCCTAAGTACACTGCAGGCCAAATCAAGCAGACCTGCTGGCAAGATCCAGTCAAACTGTTTTATATATATATATATATATATATCCAGAAACATGAGTTTCCCCCTACCCTTTCTACCCACTCAGAAGAAGAGGGTGTGGGAAGGTATCTTCAAGGGAGAAGTGGTCCGCTTGGCAGCTGTGCATCGCGTCAGTCTCACAGATGTGCTGATGCTTCCTAACACAGGCAGAGGTGCTAACTCTAACATAAATGAGAAAGTAGAGAGAAAGCGAATATATAGGAAAGTGGGGAAAGGTGGGCTTTTTCCCAGCGACTCAAGATAAGTGGGTTTCTAATTATGTTTAAGTGTGTGAATCACAAGGACATCAGACACATGCCCATTAAAATGTACGAGTCATTTTCATTCCCAATTCAATTACATTTTGTATTATCCACTGTCTTTCCATATTTCCACAACTTTACTTCCAGCTCCCTTCACTTCCAATTTCCTACCAATAATTCTATTTCATACACAAACAGATTAAAATATATGTGCCCTTTCTTAGGGGAAAAAAAAGGTTGGCTTAAAAAAGGGGTGAGTGGATGATTTTTCTTTTCAAGCTGCTCTAAAATGTCTACTGGATCACTCTTGTACATCTGTGCCAACCATTTACCACTATATCGACATTGCAAAATTGTGCCATTAAAAAAAGAAATTAATTTGAAAACCCATTATAAATTAAATATATTTTGTTCTGTCTCCCTTGAATGTATGTGATGATATAACAGTTCATCTGCTCTTGCTAGGTTATTAAGTTCCAAGCCAAAATATCTTGTGATGGGAGAAAAAAAAGCTCAAACAAAATATGATAGATCACTTGAAGGGGTTTCCATACTTTGCTGAACCACAATTTTAATTTCATGCCAATATCTTTCTTTGCCAAAATACACTCTGATTATGGCAGTAAATTTGGATAACTTATGTTATAATTTTTGGGGCAGAGGAAATTCACAAAAAATACAGCTTACAAATTAAGAATGACTTGGAATCCACAATATTTAAAAAAATCAGAAAGCCTACAAATGCCATTTTTCATATCACTTGGCTATAATTGGTTCTGGAAAGGTTAGCTCCTACATATTTTATCCCCATGATATAATACATAGCTCACTGGCTTGCACATAATTTAATAACTGTCAAATAGGAAAGATGTTTTAAAAATAAGAAAGAAGAAAAGGATAATTTTTAAATTTTGTGCGTCAATATCAGATAATCTAGACAAGTATTTGAAAGTTTGGCATGTTTCTTAGAGGTTCTCAGTCTTACAGAAGTAGGTACTATGTTAGAGAATCTTGTTTTTCTGCATACCAGGCAAGGCCAGGAACAGGAAAGGAATATCATCAGTTTGTCCCATACGAATTACACAGTAGACATTCAGCTGGGTTTATAAATTCTCTTTCTAAAATGCAATGATGGTAGGAAGGGTTAACCCTCTCAGTCATTCATATCTTAGAATTTCTATTTTTTTAAAAATATGTTTTTATTGATTTCAGAGAGAAGAAGGGAGAAGGAGAGAGAAACATTGATCGGCTGCCTCCTGCAAGCCCCCTACAGGGGATCGAGTTTGCAATTCAGGCCTTGCCCTGACTGGAAATAGAACTAGGGACCTCCTGGTTCATGGGAGGACACTCAACCAACTGAGCCACACCAGCCAGGGAAAATAGTTACTCTTAAAAAGACTCCTTGCCTCCAAAATACCTTACTGAGTTGCAGTTGCCTTGAACACAAAGGTAATTGGTTGGGGTGGGGGTGGGTCTTGTCAAGAATTAAGAGTCACTTGGGGGTTCTTAGAGGACAGGCAGATCTATGAACTACAGTGTGTTGGCCTCTGTATAGCCACAGGGAAAAAGTAAGATTTTGAGTATTTGGAAAAGCACAAAATTTACATAATGGAATGCTAGAAATTTTGCCCAGGATCTTACGCTTTCTAAAATATCGTATTTTGTGCCACTTTTGTCTGAGACACATCAAACATCTGAATAGTTAAGTGAATGTTGGTTTCCATTGATGCATTTGGCTGTTTGCAGTTTCCTATTGTTCAGAAAACACTATGGAAAGAAAGCAAATAAACAGACTATTTGATTCTTACTCTGCAGGAACTTCTGCTATGCTGAAAAACTGAATTTGAGAGGTTTGCAGAAAGGTTTAACAAATTCAACGGTTTTTGATTTAGCTCCTTTTATGTGTAGCACTGAATTAGAGGCACTGACTTAGACTCTGGGGAGATGTTGGCAACTAAAAAGGATAATAATTCCTACCTCTGTGGAACTCACAGTCTAGTAGGGGAAAGACAGACTATACATATAACAAATAAGTACACAGTGTGTTAGGAATTATTATTTTTATGTAGTATGTCATTTCTATATGATATGTTAGAAATTATACCATATTAGGGATTGTTAAGTATTATTAGAGAAAGAGCAGAGTAAGGGCAACAAGAACATGTAGTAGAGGTGGGGTTGTATTATTAAAGAGGAGAGATGGAGGGCTCACCGAGAAAGTATCGTTTGAGCTAAGACTTGAAGGGGGTAGAAGAACTGGTCATGCAGATTTAGAGTGGAAATATGATTCCAGGCAACAAGAACAGGCAATGAGAGCTCTGAAGGAGAAGCATTCCTGACCATTTTAGGAATTATAAGTTGGCTGATGGAGTGCCCTGGCATGAATAGGGAAAGAGTTAAGGAGATGTGGTAGAGAGGTAATAGGGGGCTGGATTGGGTCGGGCCTTGTAGGTCATGAAAGAGAATTGGAGTTCACTATGAACAAAATAGGAGATCATTGAACAGTTTTAAGAAGAGGGGCCACATGATGTGTTTTAACAGGATCCCTCTGGCTGCTATATAGAGAAGAAATTGTAAGGAGGCAGTGGTGGATATGGGGGGACATGTTGTTGGGGGACCATTGCAATAATCCTAATAAAAAATTATGGTACCCAAATATTGCAGCAATGAAGGTAAAGATATGTGGTCACATTTGGATATATTTTGAAGGTGAAGCCAATAGGATTTCATTTTGGATAAGATACAAGGTGAGAGAGGACTTGTGAAGTTGAGAAGGATTCCAAGGTATTTGCATGGATGGAGTTGCTGTGAACTCAGAGGGAAGGAACAAAGGAGCACATTTGGAGGTCAACATCAATATCAAGTTAGTTTTAAAAAAGTCCAAAAACAAATATGAGAAATCATTTGGAAAGCATCATATGAGGACTAAAATTAAGGAAAATATTACCCTGTTTGGACAAGCACATGCATCTTTGTTTAGGAGAATATGGCAAAATGTGGTTCTTTTTGATGTGTCGTTGTGGTACAAGATCTTTTTAATGTGGTATTTTCTGATTGAAACCTAAGAGTGAAAGTGAGGTCTGTGTGGTAGATTTAAGAAATGTTTCTGCTCTTGGTTTTATTTATCCCAAGAAAACACTAAATCATATTGAGTTGAAGGTTATTCATTTAATGTTAATAATTTGGGAACTGAAAATTTAAGTTTCCTTATTTCAACACTATTAATTTGTAATCCCCGTAAGATCATAGACATTTGTGTGTGTGTGTGTTTTATAATATCTGGTAGATTTTTTTGAAGTTTGCATTGATTTCTGTTTCCAACAAGCAAGAGCCTTGCTTTTCAGCCCAGTTCCTATAACTCTTCTTACTCTTAATGTCTTCTGTCTTTTTCCATCTCCTCCTACTCCATGACTTCTAATCTTTTATCCTTACCATCAAGAAGATTATATATGTAGCTTTGATTTTAAGCCATTTCTAATCCTTCAGAAAAGGTAGGTTAAGTTGGATAGGAAACATTGTATCTAACATATAAAATGAATAACACATTACTTGGGGTTTATATATGTTTATCATTATTATTTCTGTATGAGTAAATTCCATTCCAAAATTAGGGAAACAAATGTCTAAACCATACATTTAGATAAATCTATAACTGTAAACATACCACATTCCAAAGGCTACTTTGGACATGGTGCTGGATGGGGTGAAGAGGCCCAGCTATGAAGAGAAATGTGTATTAGTTTTTTAGAGCTGCACAGAATATAACACAGACTGTGCGGCTTAAACAACAGAATTCATTTTCTCGTGATTCTGGGAGGCTAGAAGCCTGAGGCCAAATGTGAGCAGAGTTGGTTTCTTCTGAGACACCTCTCTTTGGCTTGTCGATGACTACCTTCTCTCTGTGTTTTCACATGGTTTTCTTTTTGTGTGTCTGTGTCTTAACCTCTTTGTATAAGGACATCACTCATATTGGATTAGGGCCACCCATATGACTTCAGTTTACCTTAATTACCTCTTTAAAGGCTCTGTTTCTAAATACAGACATATTCTGATCACTGGGGTTTAGGACTTCAACACATGAATTTTGAGAGGGACACAATTTGGTCTCCAATAGGGAGAATGGGCTTAAAACATTTTATCTGCAGTGAAAAAGAGCCCCCTGAAATGAAAGTCCAAGGCTCCAAGAAGAAGCACATGCTATTAGGATTGTCAGAACATTTCCCCTTAGCTTCTCAAACCTTCTTACACTGAGATTTGGGAGCCAGAAAATTAGGTCATGTCAATCCATTCTTGTGGGACTTTGCTGAGCTTAGAAAGCAGAGAGCATGAACAGAAAATTTGTTAATAAGTGAAACTAAGGGGTTGATGACCCTTTGTTAGTGATAATAAAAAAATTCATAATCAGTGAAAAACCTGTTTTCTGTTGGCAGTTTGGCATTAGTATGTAACACTTGAACATTTTCATGTACATGTTATCATTGTTTCACTTTTCCCAAGATTCAAGTAATTTGGGATTTTTAGGATATAATGACAATTTAAAGAAAAAATAACTATTTTGTAAAACAAGACAATGGTAAGGAGAATGACATTTTTACATTTCTGTAAATTTCTGTAATGTCAAGATTAATAAAAGACTGCTGAACTCTCGTATCTGCTTCTCATTTCATTGGTTGCAATATGTAGTCTTGGCTGAAGTATATGAAGAAAATCCTGACTTACCCAGATGTGTGATGGGAGCAGGCAATTATTGTTAGTCTACCTTGATACTATACCAGGATTCAACAGGTGGTCGTTACTTAAAGGTTAATTCCAGTATGGAATCTGAAACTGTATAAATGAACTTCCTGAGACATTACTTCAAAATCTATTGGTTTGTCTTGCACTTCGAATGGATTTTTTTAATCCATTTTTAGAATAAAAGTTGTCTGCCATGGTTGAGTGCTTTTCTTTGACACAACCATTATACTTGAATATGCAACAGAAACTCTTCTCATTTTGCTGCAGATAATATTTAAAAAGGCATGCAATCAACAGTCGAGGTTTAAAAAGTTTATAGTTTCTATCACTCCACTAATGACACTTAAATAAAACTGGCAATTTTCTCTTTTTGCAAGTGCATGGTGGTGAAGAATCCCATGTCTACTAGTACGATTGTGTCCCACTGTCTTGATTCAAGCTAAGGTGAGAGCAGTTTTAACCAAAATGTTTTGTGTTCATTAGTGCAAATATCAACGCAACGGAAAAAGGAAATGATATCTTCTTTTAATATGTTTTTTTAAATTGATTTCAGAGAGAGGAAGGGAGAGGGAGAGAGAGATAGAAACATAAATGATTAGAGAGAGTCATTGATCAGCTGCCTCCTGCACGCCCCCCACTGGGGATCGAGCCCGCAACCCGGGCATGTGCCCTGACTGGGAATCGAACCGCAATCTCCTGGATCCTAGGTCGATGCTCAATCTTTGAGCCACTCTGGCGGGGCAGAAATGATATCTTAATATCATTATTAAGAAATGGTTTTGACCTCCTGGGTTCCCTGTAAGAATCTGCTTAAAGATGTCCACCGGCCAAGCTGATTTATTTAATGTTGACTTAAGAAAATGTTGATTTATGAAAGTGTTGAAATATATATTATTGAATCCTCAAAACCAACTTATGAGACTTTTGCTCTTATGATTTCATGGATGAGGAATCTGAGGCGGAGAGAGGTTGAATAACTTGTCCAAGGTTGCACAGTCAGGAACCGGTGCAGCTCTGACCCAGCCTGTCTGGCTCTGGGGCATGAGGCTTTAACTATGTAACTGTCCTCACACGCGATTGCTTATCCCCCATCACCCAGCATTTAACTGTGTTTAACTGTAATGATACACACTCCTTCACAAATATTGTTTAGAATGACACCTGTTTTCAAAGAAATGAGAAAGATGTATTCACAGGCAGCTTTCGAATTGCGTGCAGGTTTTCTCACCATAATGACTAAGTTTTGCTTTTTTAAAAACAGTTAACCACACTCATTGTATTAATATATTTATACAGAGAGCATGTGCTAAACCATTTGCTTTGTGGTAAAACCGCCTTTTGAATATATTTATAAACAGATTCGCACATACCCATGAACAAAACTTAAAACCGATGCACATGATAATTTAGAATTCCTTAGTTCACATGGAATGCACGCTTTTCGCTAAGATGTGACACAAAAATAAAGAAGGTACTAACACTGGTGGAAGGGCTCCACACAGAGCGACCTTTCAACAGGGCGTCAGAGAAGGTGACAGCCCTGACGCACAGCTTCTTAATTACACATCTCTGTCTGTCCGAGGCTTAAAGCGTCTCAGCCCAGGCCGGGGGCATCAGAGGCCCAGCCTCCGGAGCCCGGGGCGGGAGGCCGGCTGCGGGCTCTGCGGCTCCTTCCTCGGGGCCCAGCGGGCGCGCTGAGCGCGGCCCCGCAGCCTGGCGGCCCCGCAGCCTGGCGGCCCCCGCGCTCCACGGGCGGGCGCGCTCCTGGCCCCGCCGCGCCCAGGCCGCCCCGACGCCCGGGCGGGGGCTGCGAGTCCCCGCGCGCCCCCTCGGCTCTCCGTCTCCCTCAGGAGGCTCCTCGCGCGGGGGCTGCCACGGAGCACCCCGTGCTGAAAAAGACCTCCTCTCCCAGGACGGGGTTGTGCCTGTCGGCCGGTCCCCAAGTCCTGCTGCCTGGCACCCCTGTTTCCCAGCCCAGAGCGAGGACACCCCGGAGCTGCTTTCCCACAGGTGTGGGGGTTCAGCTGCACCTGATGCTGTGCAGGCAGCTCAGAGCAGGGAGGGGCACGGTTCCCGAGGATTTCCCGAGGGCTGTTCCCTGCATCCCCTTCGCCAGGCCGTGCCCTCCAGGCTGTGTGCCTGCTGCCCCTTGGCCTTGCGCGCCCTGGGCCCCGAGGCCTGCCTGCTGTGCCCGCCAGCAGCCGTCCACGCGGGGCTCCCTGCCGCCGCACCCGCTCTGCCCATTCGGACTGTGAGGCTGGTGTGTGCCCGGCTTTTGTCCTGTCCCATTCTTTCACATGCCCGTCCTGTCTTTCTGCCAACCAGACACTGATATGACACTTAGCAAAATGCAACACGGCAGCATTTCCTGTTCAAGAGCCCCAGGGCATAACACCAGAGAGTCTCACGTCGGTACATTGCTTTTTGGTGGAGACAGAAAACACTTCACCCTCTTCCGTTCTCCTGAGATAAGCATTTATCAAGATGTGTCTGTCCTCAGTCCAGTCCACAGGCTCACCCGCGCCACATCACCACTTGCTCTGTCGTTATCGGTAATTGCAACTCCTCACATGCAATGAGAGTGTAAGTTGTGGCCCGGTGTAACTCCTTGTCTCTCCCCTTTCACTATGGAAGGGTAAAAAGAAATAACATGGGAAAGAGAAGGACCTCGGATCCAAAAGACTTTTATTGACATCAGCCTTCTAAACAAGCAAATGAACTTCTTATTGCAACAGCGCAGGTCTCATCTTCACTGAATGAAGAATCCTTTCAATCTTTTTTCTCCTTTTGACACAAATTCATTTTTGAATTTCCCGAGATGTCAGCCTTCCTTGAGTGGAGTGAGAAGCAGCCAGAAGGTTTGAAGTCAAAGGTTTTAGGCCCTGATGGACACAGCTCGGCGGGGGCATGGCTCTCCTGACCAGCTATAGGTTCGGCTGTGAAATACAGTGTACAGGTGCCTCTTAGGAAGGCTCTGACGAGATAATCTGTGAGCATCAGCCTCTGTGGCAACTGCAGCAGCTTGTGAGCGGCTCTGATACTGGATGCCGGAGCATCTTTTCTTTGGGAGGCGGGCCCCTGCCCTCAGCCCGGGGAAGGGAGCGCGTGTGGCCGGGACAGTGAATTATGGCAGCCAGTGAAGGAAGGGTTGTGGATTATGCGGATGGAAAGTGCAGCCATCACTCCAACTAGTTTTGACAGAACCTTCCAATCACCATTGCACTTCCTGGCCCTGGTGGATTAAGTTAAAAAAAAAAAAAGTGCTTGAAGTTCCATTGAGGAGCAAGCCACATCTTCATAAACAAACCTTGACAACAAAGGTGCTTGCAAATATATGCTCTTCAAATTTAACGAATGTGAATCAGGAGTGAAATGTCTCCCTGTGAGCTGCAGTGTCCTGCCGACGGCTGGTTTTCTTTTTGTTAATAAGAACACTTCTTTTTGTTCTCTTGTTAAATCTAGGCATTTCTTGCCTCACCAAGATTTGGAAAAAGACCCAATTTCAGATGAAAGAAAGAAGGAAAAGGTAACTTTATTAATAATTTTAACCTATAAATATTTTAAGAACCTATTACTTTAACCGTTTATGTGACAGTCTAGACAAAGTTCCCTGCCCACTGCCCCCAGGGTCTCAATTGTACAGGTTTTTCCTGTCAGTCCTTTCAAGTTTGGGTTGGAAGCTTTAAAGATGTTTTCTATTTCACTATTTTTACTGATGTTCAGTTTTGATTTAATCTTATGTTATAGGTGGAAACATAATTATTTCTTTGTGATTTTCTTTTCATAATTGCTTTTCCTGGAATCATCTTTAGTGGTCTTTATAATAAGCAAAGGAGAGAGATGTTATTTTTAAAAAATTCCAAAGGCATAAATTTGCTGAACTCCCCTTCCTGCCCCCAGGAGACATGTGACACCACATTTGTTCTTGACAGTGTATACATCCCCTTATGATATATTAACATGCAATGCACATGCAATTAATATAGTTTTTTCTGAAGAAAAAGACAAATCACTGCTCATTTTTACTTGGTTACTTTTAAAAAGTTAACGAAATACAAGAAAATAACTAACAAATTGGTAGAAATTTCCACTATTAAATAACAGAAGGTCAGGAAAATGTGATAAAACTGTTAATACATTAGAAAAAGTCATTTTTATAATGCTGATTATTTGAGGAAGTTTAGAATAAAGTTATAAGGAAAGAAAAAAGAGAAAGAAATAGTACTGTATATGGTAAAATCAAACTGTTAGAAATGTACTTAGTAATTTTTATTTTTCTCTCTTGGATTTTTATATTAAGAAATAAATATGGTTTATAAATTTATTCGCTCTCTCTGGAGGCATTATGCTTGATATAAAATGAGTTTGGAAAACAAACTAGGAACATTTAAAATGAAACTTTAAATATATCAGAGAACATCATTTATGAGGTTAGTATTGCTCCGTTATCAATGTTCTCTGAGCATTTATTAAAGAATATCCTTTGTTTTAATTTGCTGGAGACAAAGCAGCTTAGAGACATTTACACTGATGAGGAGGGAGCTTCAATTAACCTTCATTTCTGAGATATTTTATGTGCATGAATTACAGTATAACAGGGTAATTACCTAATACCTTTTGTGAAGAAATTCTAATAAAGAAAGAAATTGATTTATACATAATGAAATTCAAGCTGTTCGTTTTATTTCTCATCAAATTTTTATTATTAAAATGGTTGTAAACTCTGATTTTGAAACCAATGAAAAAAGTTTCTAACTTACATATAATGTTGAAAAAACTCTATTACTGTAATTTATTTTAAAGTAAATTAATAGCCAGGCTAGAGTTGTAAAAATGATGTACTCTTAAAAGTCATTATGTGCCATATGGTGCTAAACTCCATTTTATTTTCTAGAGAAATTAGACATAAAGGTCTAAAGTTTACTCAGCTATGGCAGATTCTAAATATTATTTCATCAATAGGAAGATATTTTATGGACTTTTCTATTTAATAAATATGAATTTTTTGTGTGGTGGCTGCCATACTTTTTAAAAAATTGACACTATTACAGACGCCCCCGCTTTCTTCCCTTTTGCCCACCTCCACCCAGCCCCGTGCCCGCTTCCCTGGCCTTCAGCACACTGCTGTCTGCGTCCTTGGGCTCTGTATATATGTTCTTTGGCTAATCCCCCCTTCGCTTTCTTTTATCCACTACCCACCTCTGACAGCTGTCAGTCTGTTCCATGTATCCATGCCTCTGGTTCTATTTTGTTCATCAGTTGATTTTATTTTTTTATTTTTTATTTTTTTAGAAATATATCTTTATTGATTTCAGAGAGAGGACAGGAGAGGGAGAGAGAGAGAGATAGAAACATCAATGATGAGAGAGTCGTTGATCGAGCCCGCAACCCGGGCATGTGCCCTGACTGGGAATCGAACCCCGATTGCCTGGATCCTAGGTCGACGATCAACCACTGAGCCACGCCCAGCTGGGCCCATCAGTTTGTTTTTTCCATTAGATTCTACATATAAATGAGATCATACGGTATTTGTCTTTCTCTAACTTGTTTATTTTGCTTAGCATAATAATCTCCAGGTCCATCCACGCTGTCACAAAGGGTAAGAGAGCCTTCTTTTTTCAGCTGCATAGTATTCCATGGTGTAAATGTACCATAGCTTTTTTATCCACTATATAATTTTTAATCTGCCATTTAAATAATAATAATAATAATAATAATAATAATGAGCTGTTTTTAGATTAATAGAAAATATGTATTTCTTTCTGAAAGTAACAGATGAGAAAAATAAAGTGAATGCTTTTAAGATTGCTTTAAAGTTTGGAAACCTGCACAGTTGTGTTGAACTTATGAAAACTATAACTTATGGATAATAATTAAAATTACTCTTATGTTTTCTTTCCTTAAGTTTGATAAAGAGTCAATTAAAGTCAGTATTGCTGGTTGTGCTTGCAAATGACCTCTTCCTGTCTTCTTAGAGCGAATGTGGAATGAACTCTACTTTTAATCAGGGCTGTGAAAGAAAAGAGTTATGCACACATCTTCACTCTCTTGAAATAGATTTGTTTCTACTCCCATCCCCACAACTTTCAAGAAAGGTGTGGTACTTCAGAGCAGGCAGGGGAAGCTGAAAATAGGAACTGAAAAAAATTGTGGCCAGTTTCCTTTAACGAAAGATATTTAAAAATAAAAGCTCTTCATAAAATTCTTATCCTACACCTATTAATTACGACAGAACTTTTCTCTGTGTTTAATGCTAACAAAGCATAGTGTGTACACACATACACACCCACATATATTCTGCATCTAAAATGTGTAATCACTAAACATATAACAACTTATTTTAATAATTAAGTAATTAAGTAATTTAGTAATGATAATATATTGTTTCTCAATTAAACTTCTGTTTTCCAAAGGCTATTATGCACCATATATAGTTAATACATACAACCCAAGTATTACAATAACTAAAAAACCTAGTAAGATTACTTTTTCCTTCCAGTCTTCATTTGGCAGTTTGGCATTGTATGAGTAGAGCCTTAATGGGAGGTTCTGCAAATAATGCTTGGAGTAAAATCATATGTGGTTAACATTTTTTTCACTGTCTCTTCAGACTTGCACTACAATGAAGAATTTGCATGGACTGGAACAGAAAGAACAGAATGCAGTAATGTGATTAGTAGCCAACCTCCTGGGTGTGGGTAGTGCTGCTGAAGACATTGTCGGGAAGGCATCTGCAAGGAGATCGGCAGTGGATTTTTCCTTCCCTCTCCCACTGGGGAACCCATCAGGTCATGCTCAGCAAACACCTCCTTACTAAATCACTCATGTTTTCTGGCTTGGGCTTGCTTATACTCGCAGCAGTATTTAGTAGTGCTAGTGGGTGCGTGCTCTGTCTTTCAAAGCACCCTTCTCTTCCTCTGCCTCTCGGACACTAAGACCCTGTTTTGCTTCTCTCTTCGAACACTCCTTTTCGGTCACCTTTGTTAATTCCTCTTCCGTTGTACATCTCTGGAATGCTGGAAGTTATCCACTGTCTTTTTTGAGGTTTCTTCCATTCCCCAGCTACCCTTTCCTCCTAGACGATTTAGTTGCTTCAATGAGCATCTATACGCAAAAACTCCCAACTCTAACACTTTAGACCAGACTTACATGGTGAGCTCTCGGATGTTATGGCCAAGCATTAACTAACATCTTCACTCGGATGCAGCCTTAAAAGTATCATTCTTGGTACTTGACACATCTCCCCCTCTTTCCCAGTGCTGGTCACTACTTCATGTTGGTTCTCTCTCCTAAACAATTTTTTTAAAACCTTCACTTGAGGATATATTTTTATTGATTTCTAGAGAGAGAAGAAGGGAGAGAGAGAGAGAGAGAAAGATCGACTGGTTGCCTCCCGTACATGCCATGACTGGGGCATCGAATGCATGATCATTGAATAAACTGGGATTTATTTAAAAGTATAAGCACTAGACAAATCAGGTTGAGTTAATTACTTCCAGGTTCAAAGAAAAGAGACACAACCCGAGTGTCTTAGTAAATGGGTGTTTACTGCAATAAAGCCAGAAAAGATATGTCAACAACCTCACAGCCAGTTGGTGAAAAACCAAAGCATGATTCACTGCTGGTTGGGGCCTGGCAGTTGCTCTGACCGGTGGCAGCAGCTGCGGTGCTCTGCCCAGCTCCTGCCTCCGACCGACCGCCCACCACATCCCTTCCCCTGCACCACCAGCCACCCTCCACTAATTCCTGCATCCTCTCCAGTCTCTCTGCCTCCTGCTTTCTGTTCCCTGAGGAATCCCACTTCCCCAGGCTTCAAACTAAATGTTAAATTTGCTTCTATTAGTGGAACGGGCTCTGAGTGATTCATTTTTTTCCAATTCTCTCAATACATTTTATCAGGCACATACATTGTAATGTATTATCATTTTAAAAACCATTGGGACACGTCAGAAACTGTTCATTCTAATACATGTCATTTTTTTTTTTTTTTTTTGCATCAGACTCTGTCTACATGACAGTCCCCAAATATTTTAAAAATGAATTACAGATTATAGATTTTGTTGTTATGTCTTCAACACTTGTCACGGAAAAAATAAGAATCTGGCCAGCTTCATACAGTTAAACCTTATTTATCTCTCCGGCCCCAGGAGTGAACTGGTTTTCCTTCCCCGTGTTTACGCCTCCCAGGAGGCAGCCTGGAGGAAGGACTGGCTGAGGCAACCCCCTCAGCGACAGTGATGGCACCTGTGCAGGTGGCTGGGAGCTTTGCATACTTCGAGCTGTGGAGAACTGAGGCTGCTCTGAATAATTCTGCTTTAGTGTCATCCTCTAATTTCCTTAGATATTACAGCAAGGGACTGCTGCAGGCAATAAACTTTTTTTTGGTTTTAATTATAAAAGATATTGCCTACAGAAACATTTTCTTGCTCTTGACATTGTCTTCTTAAAATCATTATTGGGGTGCATTATGTATTTAATGATGTACTTGCTCTGTCGTTCTTACCTAAAATGAGAATGAAGTTTACTATTGTGTGCCTGGCACATAGTAAGCCCCTAAAACATTTGTGGGGTGAATGAACAAGTGAATGTAGGTGGGCATCACATAAGCATGTGTTTTCTACAAGGCAATATCCATTCTTAGGGTTAGTGAAAATGTCTTACCCTTTTTGTGCACAATGTATACAGACATATATGCAATACATAAACAGACATACAGTGCCCCTGTGGCATTACAATTTCATAGTGAGGGGTGGTTAGGGGAAAAGGGGATCTAAAAACTTTTCTTAGATGAAGGCAATAATGAAAAAGTGGTTGAGAAAAACACTGAAACAGGCATTGGGGATGAATGTACTACAATGGCTTTCGTTTCTGTTCATCTACAGAAGCATTCCTACCATTCACAGTGTTGCTGTGGGACTAAGAACTTAATTGTAGTCTCTACCAAAGTTTAGCACCTTACTCTTTTCTATAGATGTGAAGCAGTAGTTTTCATTTTGAGGACAAATTCACCGTGGACCTGATATAATTTGGGGGAGCAGCTTTATTTTCTGGTAAAGACCTGTTGCTAATTATACATGGAATTATTATGATTTTTAAGTGTTATTGAAAAAGATGAATGAGAGGTGTTCTGATAGCTTCCCTTCCTCATATGCATTCCTTTCATCCATCATTTCCCTATTCAGCAAAGTGTTCTGAAGACCACATGCGACTGACTGTGTTTTCTGTTGCAACTTACACTTAGGTAGTTAATTAAGAAAATATCCTGTTAATTAATTTCCTGAGTGCTTATCGGTATGAAGGAGACTGTCAAGCTCATTTTAAGGAAACATTTTTGTTTCAGCTATTGGCATGTATTAGGCACTTCACTGATTTCAAAGTATATTTTTGGGAATGGTGAAATAGGATAACTCTAGTTCTGCTAGATTTTTTAAAAGCAGGGAAGTGAATTAGGCCAAAGTGATGAATGGAAAGAAAAAAAAAAAAAAGACAAGTTGTATGATACTAGCTTTAGTATGTGCACACAGAAAGAACAGACTTTCAAAATAGAGACATAGTAATATCATAAAAAATAGGTGCTAGTATCTTTCTGTAAGGTAAACTTTAGAGTACAGTGTCCAAATCTTGTATAAATGAGCATACACGCGGGTGTGGGATAAGGAGACTTTCCATATAATGGTAACTCTTCAATAAGTGAGCTGGCAATGGTGCATACAGCTCTTGCAATAGGTACTGACTTGCTTATGGTTTCTACTTTTCATTATTGTAGTGGGCAGAATAACGTCTCCTCAAAGATGTTCAGGTCATTCTCCCTGGAATATATGAATAGGTTGTGTTACCTGGCAATGGAGAGTTAATCTTGCAGATGGAATTAAGGTTGCTAATCAGCTGACCTGGAGACAGTGAGATTACCCTAGATTATCCAGGTGGGTTGGAAATAATCACAAAGGTGCTTCTCACTGAAAGAGGGATCCAGAAGAGAGAGATGATCAGGATAATATAATGTGAAGATTAGATGGGCCATTCTTGATTGATGGCAGGAGGCCATGAACCAAGGCAGGTGAGCAGCTGCTACACACTCGAAAAGCAAGAAAACAAATTCTCCCCTTGGACCTTTCAGAAAGGAACGTAGTCAGTCCTGCTGACACTTTGATTTTAGCCCAGTAAGGCCTGTGTTAGATCTCTAACTTACTGACATAGATTTTCTCGTGAAATCTTTCAACAAACCTATGAGTCAAGGATTATGACTTTTATTTTACAGATTAAGAACTCAAGACTCAAAGATTTCAAATTGCTTATCTAAATACTCTGAGTTAGTGGCAGAGCCATACTTGAACTCAGGTCTGTCAGACTTGTACAATCTGTCCTCTGTTCTCTGTACTACCAGGGCCTCTCAGACTACCAGGTACATGCAACATCACTGGAACTATCTGATACATGTGTCTTTCTTTGAGACCAGCAGGGAGGTTTATTTGTTTATTGCTATTTATTTATTTTCTAAGTTTCTTGTTCATATAGTATGTACTTAAATAAAAGAGAATACAAGAGCTGCTCAGTATGTGAATATCAAAAGAATAAAAATACAAATAAATCAATGAACAAGTTCTATTGCTGCTTCAAACAAAGAGGTATGATATTTTCGCCAGGGGATACTCATGTCTTAAGGGTAACAAATTTATTGTACTCTGTTAACCACCAGTGTTTTTCTGTGAACTTTCTCTGAAGTTTCCTAAGCAAAATTAGTTGCTCATTTATTTATTCTCACATAATATATTTTAATAGTCCTGAGAGAGCTTTGACTAGACACACTTGTATGTTTCTCCATCTAGATTCCAAATTCCTTGTGGAGCAGGAGCATGTCTTCCTATTCCTGGATACTAAGTACTTAGTAAGTGTATTATGAAGCATCATTATCATAGAGCCTCTGAGAGGTATCCTTTGCTTTCAAGCACCAAAAACCAACTCTGAATAAGACAAGAAAAAGGGGTTAGTGGAAAGACAGTGAGTGGTTCCTGGAATCAAAGGAAGAGATGAGCAACCAGGCGGTGGGAAGAAAATGACCAGAACAATCTGTTGATATCTTTGCAAGGGCTGTTTGACTCGCTTGGTTCAGCCACCTGATGACTAAGCTCCAGCTCCCTTCTTGTTCAATGTTCAGACGCCCAGGAGAATCAGAATAGTCTGTCCTGTGTCATGAGCCACCTCCGGGACCATTGGCTTTACCTTGTGGAAGGTGGAAGAGACAATTTCCCAGTAGAAAGTGGGGGGTGGGCTACCAGATAAAAGGGCAAAGAAATTCTGGATAGACTAAAGTTACAATTGTCCTCCTTTAAAGTGCTTTGGAGTAAGACAAACAGACAAACGTGGGTTCAAATCTTACTTCCTTCATTCACTGTTTGTGTTTCTTAAATCTATTTGAAATTACTGTCTTCACCACTAAAGTAAAAATTATAATAGTTTCTTCTTTATAGTGTTGTTGTGAGGATTAAATGAAATAATACATATATATGTCTTTGGCAAAGTGCCTGACACAAAATATGTGAACATTAACATTTTTTAAAAATAAAGAGAAGTATCATACATTAAAATTAGGAGAATCATGTCCTCAATGATGAATTGGGAGAAGTAATTTCTCTTCATTCTCTTCACTAAAGTGACTGGCTGTAGGAGATTGCTTTCAGCTGGTGTATATATCCAGCGTGGCCCAGTGGGGACTGTGAAGAGATTTTCTACTAGCCCCAGGTGGATTGGGATTTCAGAAGAACACAAAGGCCTGTGGGTGGGCAAAAGATCAGATGGCTTTGCTAACCCACAGGCAGGTAAGGCTGCCCTCAGATAAAATCGAGTTGACTGTATTTGCTTTTCATCAGTCCCTTTTTAGTCACTCAGATTTTCTAGGTAAACACGGACCAGTTTCAACCTGCTTAATTTATGAAAATTGATAAGATCACAGACCGTTATTCAATGGCTTCTGTAGTATAATTTTCTTTTGCCATGTTCATTCGAGTTGTTTGAATGCCATGTTATTCTTGCCCTCTTCTTTTTCATTTTTTTTTTCTATTGCATTGTTGAAAAACCAAAGCAAAAGCTTTTAGTTAGCTGCTCTTAGTCTGTAGAGTTGACAGTCTCATAGGTTAGAAGTGCTTTATTACAAAAGTAAACATTTGAAACCACAGATATACAGCTAAGAATGTTTGACCCAGCAGGTGACTTCAAAGATGAGTGACTAGATGTACTTCTAGAGTTTTTCAGGTTTTATGAAACGGAGTGGAGACTTTTTTTAAGAAAGGGTTCTTTAAAATGTTTTTCCTTTTCCCCGATGATAGGATCAGTATTGCATATCAAAGAGCTGGATTTCAAATAGGCCCAAATACACACATACACAATCACTTGTGTTTTATTTATTCGTCCTCTTTGAAGGAACAAATGTTTTATGAGTCATAAAAAATCAATTCTCCATCTTCCTGAACTGGCTCAAGTTGCCCAAATGGATTTTACCCCCATCAAGTGTAATTTATTTAGATAACAATTTAATTGCACGTTGCGGGTAAAACCAGTTGTAGCAATGTGAAAATATAGAATTCTAGAATATCTGACAATTTAAACATGCATCTAGTAATGCAGAGTAATATGAAGGAATAAGAAAGAAAATGTTGGCTTTCAAGTCAGGATGACTTGTTTGCTCTTAAAAATGCAATTTCTAAGATGACATCTGTTTTCGAAAATGTCTTAATGTTAAATATTAAGCTACAGGAACTGTTGTCTTCATGATGAAAATTAGGTCTCATAAAGAGGGCTTATGCAAGGAGGCAGAGGTGTTCAATTCAAGGCCTCACCTCACGAACCATTTTAATTCCTCTGAAGCTTTCGTATCCAGGCAACACACAGAACCTGTTTTAAAAGTCAAACTTCTTAATTAGAGAAATGTCAGAGTGGGTACTTACTACAAAAGAAATAAAGTGTTATTATTATTATTTTTTAGCTAAACTATAAAGACATATTTAATGAGCTGCAAGGATGAGATTCATTAGCTCCATCATAAAAGCAAATACTGGAATGACAGAGGCAGTGAGACGGTACTGCTAATGATCTCGCCACAGGCTTTGCTTGTCATTACCAATTATTAGGAACACTGTGATATCGCGAGACTTATAATACGCATGGCAAAGGTGGGCCTTCTCCTGTGGATAAAGTTCAGTTCACAGGGATCTTTCAGCTACACTTCGGGCAGATATAAAGGGGCCTTTGTTTCTTGACAGAATTAACTTTTTCCTCTGACAACTTCAAATAACCGAAGCAACAGGAATGTGGCAGCAGAAAGTTTATAGTTGAGACATTAAAGCAAAGTTAAGACATACGTAGGTACTGCGAGGAGCTGCTCTGCCTCGGTAAACGAAACAGCCATTCTCAGAGTACCAGCTGGGCTTGTCTTGAGACTCGAAAAATGATCTTGATACAGGTTCAATGGTGGTGTTTGCATCCATCACCATAAAAAGGTCATTCAGATTCAATGCAAGTGTCCCCCTCTTGCTAAAATGCATGATGCCTGAGGTTAACAGCTGCCATGTCAATGTCTGAAAAGTTGGCACATTGTTATAAGTTGTCTATTTTTTCCCAAAGTATTTAAATAGTGCTCAGGAATGTTTAATTGCAAATAAAGGGGAAAAAACCACATTGGGAACATCTTTTTCCAAGAAAATGTCAAAAGCTAATTCGCTTAATTAAAAGTCTGAATTACAGCACCTAATTTTTTAATTGAATGAGAATATTATAATAATTAAAGACAAACAATGTTTCTGAGCAATTTCGGATTAACATTAAACTTAGAAGTTTAATATCCCACAGTAGAGTTGATCTATGTTTTTTATGCTTTTGCATTTTTAGAATCAATATATTATTTGGGGTTGGGTTTCAATTGGTAGATTTTACTGGCTATGGCTACGTGTGTAGAAAATGACCTGAACTCCATTCTCACAGTTTATACTTATGTGTTGTGATCCTAAAAACGATGCTTTATAGTGTTGTGTAAAACATCTTAGGAAACTCTTAATTCATATTTAGGAGAGGAAACTTCAAGGTAATATGGTTATACCCATTAACGACTTAGATTCTCTGTTACTTAAAACTCTTTCTGCGAAGTCATTTGGTACAGTGATAGGCCCTTAGAAGGATATATGTGCCTAAAACCAATTAATAGAATTGCCAGGATTTGGAAGGGGCATTCTACCCTGCATGCTCCTGTTAGCTGCCTGGAAATGATGCGGGAGAATGTTATCTACCACCATGGAGTGGTATATCAGTAGCTCTTCTAGTTGGCATTTGTAACCTAAAGTGGTAAGTGCTATTCATCTGGATGGCGAATATGACTAGGCTGTATGGTTCTCTCACAACCTTGCCACTGAGAAGTTGTGTAAATTGATCACATTCACAACTTAAAAGGAAAGAGGCTTTTAGGAGAGCTCCTGGGTAGAGATGCAGTGATGAGAAGTGGAAAGGGAAATCCCCAGCCAATTGCCTCTTTTTTGCAGTTCTATTTTTTCCTCTAGTTGTACATGGGAAAAATAACCCTCATTTCACTTCATAGGTTTTCAGGGTTCATGCGCATACATACCCATGAAAGAAAAATGTTAGATCAATAAAAGGCACGTGCATCGGGCCCCTGAGTGTACACAGCCAGGTCTCCCCTGTTGGCCTGGATGAGAGATATGTGAAACCATAGTCTCTCAGCGTGGGTTTCTGCTGTCTGACAACATCCTCAGTGAGAGCGACAAGCCAAGCTCTTGGGGCCCAACTTCTTTACTTGGTGGAGAGGTACACTAAGGGTAGGCCTAAAGGAAGCTTTGTAACCAGGACAGCCCAAAGCATAGGGCAGGAAGGAGTTGGTTTCTCAGGGGCTTTCAGGTAATATGAAAGGGGTAATCTTGTTAAGAAATATAGGAAGATAATTTAAATGCCTTTTAAGCAGCAATTTCTCCCTCTTGATATTTTCAAGGGCAGTAATCTGGTCTTTGTTTTATTTTGGGGCTGCCAGCCGGACTAGTGATAGGGTTGGCATTCAGCTGATATTGGCAACGTGCTCACAGTCATCAGATGCCAGCTTAACTGGATGCTGCACAGAGAAGCCGGGATCCTGTGCTTCAAATGCCAGCTCTGATTTGTATGAAACCAGCAGGTAATTTTCTTTGTTTGGAGGGATAATGTTTATTCCCCATTCATGATCCACAATTAATTTTCTGGCTGGATATAATAACTGGAGATACAGTGTCCATTACACATTGGTATATACTATACTGGGTACATAGGAGTCAGTAAAAAAAATGCATTTTTCTCAGGATTATTTATGTGTGTGTGTGTGTGTGTGTGTGTGTGTGTGTGTGTGTGTGCACGTGCAAGTTCAATATCACCCATGTGGCTTCTGGCTGATTTGTTTCCCCAAAAGGTCATATTGCAAGGGTTAACACTTTTCTTACAATGCCATTGAAATAAGGAAAGCTGTTTAAATATTCAGTTATGACCTGAAGGTTTTTTAGTGTTTTGTTTTTTTTTTAACAATGTATTCTAATTTAGTACCTAACCCCTATGATGCAAGCAATGAGAATACACTTGTTCATTGAGAATAAAAATTTTGTTTTCAGAATAGAAATGAGAATTAAAGGCATGGATTTGTCTTTAAACAATTTGACATGATTCACTGAGGTTTTGGCTTATGACTGCTTCCTTCCTAGGAAGCTAGTTAGCTGAAAGCCTCAAACTATTCACAACGCCCCCCCCCCCCCCCCCCGCCCCAGAGAAACCTCAAGCAGCAAAACATGCTGACGGTATAAAGCCATTCTCAAAATACATGGTCATTTTCTTGGAAGAAGTCATGGTATTGGGGCGGTGATTGTGGAATGCGGATTGCAGTCAGTTATGCTAACATTTCATCTAATCCCTTCAAAATTAAATAAATTAAATGCTAATAAAACTCTTTTACTGAGGTGTCTACAACCCCATGAAGGTCCCAGAGGGATACCTACAGCTGCATTTGGGATTCCAATGGAGTGCAAGATTATTTTCTTAAGTTTCAAGCTTAAATAAGCCGAAGATTTTGTTGGTTCTGGGTTGAGGTGGGGGGTGGTTGTGTGAGGATTAATGGAACCATTTTGAAAACCGTTGCTAATCAGGCTAAAATGAATCACACATTTATAGGAATGTTGGCCATCACGGATACTTCTCTGTGTTTGTGTGTGTAGCATACACAGCCTACTTAGTATCATTTGTGAACTTATTTAAGTCAGTAGTAATTCCTTTTTAAATATCCAGATCTTTGGGGAATCAAGCTATAATCCAAAATAAACTAACTTTGGAAGGTCATGTATATCTGACTATTATGGACTCTCGTGAAAAGTGTAGCAAGGTGATTCGAATTTCTATTTGACAACAGCCCACTATAAAGTAATGGTTCCCTAGTGGCCAAGCTTAGTTTAAATACAGGCATCTGAGTTACTTTCTGAAGGTTTGATGCAATTTTTTCCTTGAAATAGTTGAAGCAAAAAATTGGTTTGGAAAAAATATGAGTGCTTACTAAATAATTAAAAAAAGATATTAGAAAAATTTTGTGTTTATGGATTTGTTACTTATATTTTTCAAGGCATCATCAAAATTATTTTAATGCTGTTTCATGCAAAAAACTAAGCCCAGTAATAAAATCGACTGTGTAGAAATAGCTCCTTCTTATAGGTGCTTGTTGAAGAATGTTTTCAGATAGCACTTTCTAGAAAATTCTATTTCCGTGGCCAGGGATGGATATGAATTGTCAGAAAAGGAAATCCTTTGCTTGCCAATACTTCTGATCATTCAGGAGAATAGGATATGCTGGCTGATCATAGAAAATGTGGAATATATTTAGTTGCATAAGCTGAGTCTGTATTTTAACCATAATGTGTGATATTGCAAGGAAGTTGGGGCTGGGTGGGTGGGGTAATTACACCCACCCAGCCCTGTTCCACTCTGACTAAGGCTGCGCCTGTTACGGAAAGCATGTGTAACAGACGACCTTGACTCTGTTACAGCAGCTGTTACCCTGGTAAACAGGCAAATATGTTATCTTAGTCAATGGTTCTACATATTTGAAAAATAGTTTTCATTAAAGGCTGAAGCAGTTGGATTCTTAGGCTATCAGTAGTTTTACACTAAACTGATGTGACTGTAGCAGAAACTGCTATTCAGCATTCTGGGTTAGGAGGCAAGACGGGGCTGACATATCCAATTCCATTTAAAGCAGGATAAGAGCAATACAAATAAACTCCAGAGCAGTTTCATCATTTGGCTACCTAGAAATGATTATTATGCCTTATGTTTTCAGTTGGAGATTCATGGATAAACCTCACACATTTGTTTAAAACTTTGGGGGTAAGGCAGAGAGGAATTTTGCTCAAGATAAAACTTGTACTTTGATCTGTGGGATAGGAATATGTAAAGGCTTTCCTCCCACAAGCCACTTTTGTAGACATTCAGGAATTTGATCTGAAAAATCAAATGAATTTTTGTTCATCGAAGAGACATGGTAACATGCAGGGAAACATATCATAAAACCTTAGATGGGAGATGCCTCACAACTTTGGTATGTACCATGACAACCTTGGTATTTTTAAAAACCTAAGTTGTGGTGCAGAAATACCTCTGGAGAATCTTAAAGAAAACAAAGCCATATGAAAAAAAAATGTTCTTTAATCACACAGCTATTGAGCTGCTATTGTAAGTTCCAATTATCCAATGGGTGCAGGGTTATTGATAATATTTTGAATGTCAGTGTGTTATTTCCATATGACCCGCCAGAAGGCACCCTCAATTTTGAAATTATTATCCTTCGTAGCTATTCATAAATGTTTGTACAACATTTAAACTGGAAAATGTTTTAGTCATTGGTGGCCATTTTGTACATTTTCAAGAATGAGGTAACCCAATATCTTAAATCATGTAAGAACAGTTACATGGAATAAAGTGAAATCAATCTCATCTTCCCTAGGAGTCCATAAGGCAAAACAAATATTGACCACATTTCCTATTTTTATTTATATTTAAGGAGGACAATGATGACAAAGTTAACCTTTGGAGTTAGCACAGATGTGGTTTTGATGCCTGGCTTTCCCTTATGGTTTCCACGTACAGCTAATCAGTTAGAGAAAGACTTTGGCTGTGTTCTCTAGTTGGGTCTCTGCAACTTTATGAGGCTGTTCGTATCACTGACAATTGAATGGGTTAAATCCTGACTATTCGTGCATTTAGAGGATCATAAAAAAAAAATCTTAGTTTTAAAGGGCCATTGCAGGTAATTTTAGACCAAACCCCCTCAGCAGGATTTCTTTGCAGCACTCCTAATAAATATTGTGTATCAGGTGAGAGTGGAGCAAGGCTGAAAGCAAAGCCATGCTCCAGAGAAGCAACAAGTGAATATCAGCCAAACACATGACTTAGTACAAGCTGTTGAGAGCTGAGTAGCCCAATATCAGAGAGAGCCAATGGGAGCAGCATTGATTTCAAGAGTTAGGGGACAGCAAATGAATCAGATCAATTTGCCTCAAGTTTAGCATCTTTGGTCCTGCCTGGCTTTGAAACAATGAGCCCAATGTCTTTCTGCTTACACACTGAACTATTTTAAAAATATCATCTTTTACCTGACATTAAATGCTAGAGCATTTCTATCATAAAGAACTTACCACCTTAAAAGTAGATATTTTGATTAATTAAAAAAATATATGACAATCATATCTTTTTATAGTCTTCTTTTTAAATGACTAATTATTTTGCCGAATTATTATAGCTTGATGAGAAAGTCCCATTTCTTCAGAAAGAGGCAACGTCAAAACCACATGTGATTTCTTAATATATGTTTAAATTTATAATAATTAAGAGTTCTTGAATTAAAAAAATCACATATCTTCTCTGTGTGGCCTGAAAATATTTGCTGCTTGAACTTGTTCAAAAGAGTTCAAGATCTTTGAGGAAAAAGGTCGAAATTCTTAGGCTTCCAAGTGTCCAATGGACAGAAGTTCAACACAAGTACTCAATAGTGTGTGTGGGGAGCGGGGCTCTGTGTGCCTGGGTGGAGCCCCGGTGGCACTGACAAATGTTACCCCCAGCCGGGCTGCCCTTTGTGTCTCTGTGGTAGTGGGGTCTCCCAGATGAAGGCAGGAGCTCAGTCAGCTCTGCAGGGCATCTGCTCCTGGGCTCCCTGGACCTTCTTGAGGGGAGGCTCCCTCCCAGCTTCAGGTTGATCCCACTGCCTTCTCTCTGCCCATGTTTCTCTCCCTTCTTCTCTCTCCCTGGGCCTCCATCATTTATCTAGTTTTAGAAACTGAAGAAACAAGGCTGTTCAGAGATGTCTCTGGGTCTTTCTGTCTGGAACAGCTTTCCCAGACTTTGTTTCTGTGTCTACAGTGGACGACCAAGTCTGCCAGTGGAGAGTGGTGAGGAGATGAAGAGTCCTGCAGGAGACTGCTGAGAGCATTTGTGTGTGGGTGAGTTGGTCATGTATGATCCCATCACATGTCCATTTATAGAAAAAAGAATCTCTCTTATATACGTAAATCCACATTCACATATCCAAATGATTGCCATTTTGATGTCAAGATGACAGTATTTCTACTAATGTGTGACAATGTATCTAAAAAAACCTGAAGTGTGTCTAGCATTTCTTTTGACAGTATACATTTGCAGATGGCTTGTTATGGGTGCTTGTAACCATTCTGTTTGGTGGCACTTTGTAGTGTCAACGCTTCCTTTGAATTGTTAGGCTGTATTGTAAGCGATATTAACTCATTCCAAACTTACTACACGCTAGACACTGAAGTTCTCTCCATGTATTAATCCTCACAATAGTCTTGCATTGCCCTCATTTTATAGAGGAAATACTGAGGCACAATAGGAAATAATCTTGTCTCATTTCACACAGGTTTTAGGTGGTAAAGTTGGGATTTAAAACTCAGGAGCTTGCCTATAAAGTTTATAGCCCTTGTCAAATGCTATATTGCCTCTCCATAGTTTATCAATGAGCATCCAATGGTCTAATGTAATTACTACTATTCAACTACAATGGAACTAAACGCTTTGTCTACTCATCATCTATCTTTCTCGAGAATTACCTTTTTTTAAGAACTCCTATTTATCTCTTACTAAACCTGCATAGTTACAGAGATACTTTCATGATAGTATAATATAGATCCCCCATCTAATGACCTTTCCCCCTTCCACTGTGGTCGGGAACCTGTCATAGTTGGGTCAAATGGAGTACTTCCCTAAAATTTTTGGATCTGAAAGTGAGAAAGAAAATTCATTCTTTCTCCACCAGCCAGAAACTGGAACAGGTACAACTTCACAGATAGTGGTGTCAGGTTTTTTGCCATGTGGACCAGAGATATGAGATATGCTAACATAATGTGAGAGAAATATTGGGAATCTCAGCAAAGGAGCAGCATGGGAGGCAGAGAGCCAGACTTGCATTTCATGCTCTTATCCCAGTTGTTCTGAACCTGAATGTGTTCCCTTCTAAGATTTCTGTGAGACATCCTTATATCTTTTAACAAATACTCTGTTTGACTAGATGACATTGAAATGGTTTAATTTACTTTCAATCAAAACTGTGGCAATATTTTTATTCACATATTGAACACACACACACATATGTGTGTACACTATATAGGAGAGAGAGAGAGAGAGAGAGAGAGAGAGAGAGTCCAAGTGCCCACTCTTCAATGTCAGGTGCTATTTGATGTCAGGTACAGCATGGTGAACAAGACAGACAAGGTCCCTGCTCTCATGGAACTCACATTTGTGTCCAGAGAGTCCAAACAAAGAAATAAATAAAAAGAGCACATTTCAGAGGGAGAATCAGTGAAACAGTGAAATGATAAACTGAACGGCTAAGGTTAGAGTCGGCTTATATGTTCTGGGATGATTTCTCTGGGGAGGAGACATTGAGGCTGAGGTCAAATGACCAGAAAAAAGTAACCTTGTAAGACTTGGGTTCTATAATGCTCCATGCAGAGGAGCAGTGAATACAAAGTGCCTGAGGGGGAACGAGTTGGCTAACAGTGAATGGTAATTGAACAAGTTTTCTAAGTTCAAGGGACTGATGAGTCTGAAGAGTCACAAGTGAAGAGGGGAGGCAGACAGGGACTGTAAAGGTAGGCTGATGTTCGTCCCTGGTATCCCTCATGTGTGCAAAGGACATAAAAAGAGAAGGCCAATTTTCTCCAGAGAGAAAGACAGGCTAAATTGAACAAACAAGCCAACAAACCCTCAGAAGCTTCCTTAGTGCTGGCTTATGTGACTGGAGAAAGGAGAGAAAAAGGTGAATAGTGCATGACCCTGAAAAGGCCTCTCTTCTAGATGAGAAAGAAAAATTAAGGGCAAAGTAGGGCTACATGGATCGTGAGAATACCAGCTGGGGTGTGCTTTGGGCAAACCAGTACCGTTACACCAGTTCTCTTCTACAAAGAGAGGTACAGACTTTAAACAGCTGTCATCACCTTGAAACCATGTTGCATTTTTAAACTGAATTGAAGGTGCCTCCTATAGTCCCTCCTCTTCATACTAACTTCGTCTTCAGGACCTAAATAGGTTGTTATGTGATGTAGAGCAGTAGGTCTCAAATTGTAGCACAAGGATCGTATGTTAAAACACAGATGGAGTTTTGATTCAATAGGTCTGGGTGGGAACCGAGAATCTGCATTTCTCTCGTGTTGCCAAGTGATGCAGCTGGCCCAGGGACCACACTTGGAGAACCACTGATGTAGCCTAAGGCTTGATGGGATTCATGTCAGAATCTCCTGGAGGGTCTGTTCTGGATGAAAGAATGCCTGATGATATATTACTTGTTAGTAATTAAGCTATTCTAAATGCTGCATCTCCAGGTAGATTTAGTAATGCCAGCCAGTGTTACATTCATGAGGCTCTTGAGTGGGAAGTGAATTATGGTGAGCTCAAAAACTCTGCTCTTTTTGGAGAGCAGGTGTGTGATGGAGAAGGTGGTAATGGCAATTTCCCTGAATGCTGGCTCTTTGGGGAAAATGAATCTTTAAGGAGCATCCATTTGACACAATTCAAGGCTCTGCCTTTACTAAATCACAACTATATTTTTATTTTTAGGTCTGGAATTTATATACATTCTGATCTTAACCAACCTACTAAACTTATAAACATATTTTTCTTTTTCCTTCACAATGGCAGTCTTTTAATCACTTTGTTTTTTTAAGAAGCTGTGTGAAGTATTTTGCATGAATAATTATAATTATGTAGATTTCACTGCAAATTTTTTGTACTAAGTAAAATGATTTTTACTCTAAGGACTTAAAACATACCTGGCAAGCATACTAAATACTTCCATGTGTCAGACTACAATAGCATATAGTTTTAAATTTGCAATTAATTCATAGGTGACAAGAATGCGATTCAGATTGTATATTTCTCATTCCAATAGATTTATATTTAATATGAGTAACTGACATACACTATGAATGAAAAGGCAAGTTTTCTTTATGTATAATAATAGATGCATCTTATGCAGAAGGAACATTAAAAAAACAATAGAAAGGAAAAAAGGCTCTTGAAGTGTATTTGAGATCTCCTATTCTAATTAAGACTGTAGGATCACTTTCTAGTATATTTTATATTTTTATTAAGAAATATATGAATATAGTTATAGTTTACTAAAAGAATATTTATGTTAAGCTGCTTACCTAGTTATTCTACTAAATATTCTACTAAATTCCTATACATAGTGTTTTATAAACAGGCTTTAGTTTTCCCATCTGTGTACATTGTTGGAGTATAAATTACTTAATTTACTTACTGAATTAAATTATAGAAGAAAAATATGAATTATATTAGGGGGATGTCTGTTTCCCAGTTGCCTCCTTCTCATTGGAAGCCCCACATTTTTATTCTTACCTGTCCTTTGCTTCCATTGAAATATGCTGTACACTCAGGGTTACAAATATGGGGATATTATTCTTGCTCTATAGTTGAGGATATTGTTTTGAGTCTTTGTTTTATAAATAGTAATGGAATAGTTTCAATATCATTGCTCCTCCTGGCCCAGGACTCATGTCTTCGTATAGATACAGCCCTAGAGCTTCTGGTGAGCTGTTGGCCAGCCTTCCTTTGGTGGTCCATTTTCACAATGTGGGCTAATCAGTAAACTTCACCTTTTTTTTTTCTTTCCTTATTGGATAATTAATACAATCTGGGACATTTTCTCAGTTATTATCACATCTTTAGGCAGCTTTTCTTACAACATAGGCAACTTGTTAAAAATACCTTACACTCTGCAATTTTTTATTGGACACAAACAACCTCCTTATTTCCATTTAGAGTATCTTATAGTACCATTATTTAGAAGAGTTGCCCAGTCCTCCTTTGGCCACAACCAGTGTCTTTTTTATTTCACTTCACCTAACTTTAGGTATCTCTTGCTTTATGTTAATACAGGATGAAGAAAATTTTGATTTACAAGTTAGAGGTGTGAGGAATTTATTCTGTTAAATTCAATGTTTACCAAAATTTGCAATTGTCTTTTCCACTATCTTACTTTCTCAGCAGTGTTCAAGTACCATTTTCTCTTGCACTTGGGTAGTTGCTCTTTCTCTTATCTTAGTTAAAAAAAATAAGTAGAGTGAAAGAAAGAAAAAACAAAACAAAAGAAAGCAAATTAATTGTCTTATTACTTGGGCCTATTTAAAGTCTCGTGCTAAATTTCCCTTGAAAAGCCTTTCCTGATTGAATTCTAATTTCAATTAGTATCTCTTGCCTAAAACTCCGCAATGAAACAATATTGATTTTGTTCCTTCGTTTTATTCTACATGAACTTATCTAGTACAAGGAATAGCATTAGCAAAACTTTCAAATCAATAGAGCAGTTACCGCCGTGCAACTGTGTGTATTTCTTATAAATAAGCTAGGGCAAATAAAAATTCATTTTTAAGGTTTAAAATGCCTAAATGTAAGCTAAGCGTTACCTAGATGGGATGTGTTGAGGTTTAATTTAAATCTATTTTTTGGTTTATAGATTTAAAAATCCCTCCTTTGTTCAGTATGAGGTGATGAATGAATCCAAATAAAATTCTAGTTTGCAACTTACTTACATTTTTATATTTGTAGTAAATTTCCAATCTGAGAAATTTCCAATCTGAGAATTTATTTCACATTTTAGTTCTGTAACAAACATTTAGTTAAAACATAATTATTTTCTGAGTGTTAAAAATTGATTTGATTCTTTCATATTATTGCTCTAAAGCACATGGGAAAAATAGAATTTGTCCTTGAGATGGTGCACTGTAGGTTACAGATTACTCTATCACATTCTTGATATTGAAAGATTGACACTTTTTATGTTATCATGGAATTCCTTAGCATAGCAAGTTTTTCCCTCATATTCATTAGCATTATAGTTGGAAAAGAAACAGAAATAAAATTTTGTTTTTATCAGAAGTACATTAGAAAAAAGATACAAAAGGAAAAATACATTTCAACTTTTTGCTTCTCATAGTATACCTTTTAGGCTTATAAAAGAACAGTAACTATTTTACCCTAAATAATTCTCATTTGTTGAATCTACTCATACAAAAATATGATAAGAAAAGAGGTGATTTTTCTTTCTCTTTTCTTGAAACTGATTTTTTTTTTTTGTTTTGGATTCTGCAACAAAGCAGCTCAGAACATAAAGGATCCATAACATTCCTTTGTAATGCCTTGTGGGCCATTGTAGAGATTAAGTCATATGAGGGAGCTGGCACCTTGATTGGATCACTGCCACCAGCAAATATTGATATGCCTCTAGATTATTCTTAGGGATTGCTTTTTTTATACCAGTTGGCTTTATTCCTAATATTTTATTATTTTTTAAAAGTCCACACATTTATTAAATTTTATAGAATTGCTTCTCACTGAAGCAGAAACCTATTTTAAATCAGGGAAACATTTGATAAACCTTGATATCCTAACCCTGTCCATCCCTCTCCCTTCCCAATAGGTAACAATAAAAACTATACAATAAAAGTTTCGTGTGAAGACCAAACTTTCTTATAATGAACTCACAGAAAACTCTCCTATGTCTTTGTGAAATAAAATATATTGTTTGTGATCAATATAGTATTACAATATAAAAAGGTAGATACAAAAAACATCCTCCCAGATAAACTAATCAAATGAAACAAATTATTGACTGCTTACCATTCCTTTAAATGAAATCAGATTTTGAAAGAACAAATGTTAAATAAGTTCTACAGTCACACTAATAAAGACAATTGGGGGCAAACTCTGTGGAATGCTCTGGGTACAGTGGAAAGTAGAATAACACCTCTCTCACATTGCAGAGCAGTTAGAACATGTTATTCCAGTCAAATCATCTCATTTCACTTGGCAGCTTCATAGAAGTTTGAATAAGTTGCTGTAGTTTATTAAACCAAATGCTGCAGAATGTTAGACTCAGAGATTGTGAACAAACAGCAAGTCTCAAGGTGTGGCCTTTTCTCATTCCTGTGGACATGTCAAGTTGGAACCATGATACTGTCCATCAGATGCGGGAGCGGTCAAATGATTTTCCTTCCCATCAAATGTGATTTCTGTAAAACTGTGTCAATTGAAGCAAACAGCTAGAAACTCATGTTTTTCCCCACCCTCTCCCTGCCATGCTCAATTCCTAGATATGTATTAACTTTGTGTTTGGTGCCAATACTGTCAAAAACAGATGCATCAGCAAAGTTAGCTGATGTTAGCACTGTGCGGGTGGTATTTTTTTTTCCTTTTAAGAAGTGTCTTGAGTTCTGAGACAAATGTATATTTTTCCCCAGATCAGTTCTTGGCTTCACTTTATAATGGTCCTCATGCTCGTGCATTACTCTGTTTAATGGTGGACTTTTCACAGCTCTTATGTGGTAACTTTAGTGTTTTAGGGCAAATTGGAGAGGTATGCAGTTTCTATAAGTCTTTATGATATTTAATGGGCTGGACTGGTTAATAGTCATAAGAGTTAGTAAAACAACTGTTAGGAAAAATAAGTACTACTCAGGGAGATGAATGACCATGAGGATTTTTCTTTGGATGGTCCTACCACTGTGCCTCTGGTCTTAATCAAAACCAAGTGAAAACCCTGAGCCAAAGTGGGGAATCAGTGTTGGTGCTTTTATAATGTGTTTGGAAAAATTATAACGCAGTTTTGAGTCCCTGCTGCTTGTGATCACTTACTTGTTAGTTTATTCATTCATTTAATAAACATATCTATGATGTGCCAAGCATGGGGATACAATGACAAATGAAACTAAAATTTTTTCTAGCAACTCATAGCTTGAAAGGAGTAACAGATGTGTAAACTCGTGGCCACCACACGGTATAACAAGTGAAGATAAAGTACAGTGGTGGTTCCAATGGAGATGATCAGCTTTTCTTGGACAGAAGGGAGGCCTTTACAGAGTTGGAGGCTTCCGAAGGATCAGTAGGAGTTTCCCATGTTGATTGAGCAGAAGAGTGTATTTCAAATAGAGAAAAGTCTTTGAAACAGATAAAAGCAGGAAACAGCTTGATGTGCTCACAGGCTGTTAACAGCTTGATGTGGAACATAGTGTTCAGGGGTCAGGGAGCATGAAGGTGGACAGTGGGCAGGTCATCAGAAGCACTGCACGCTCGGGGAGGCTGTTGGGAGAGTTGGAACCACTGAAGGGTATTAAAACTGACTTTGACATGGTGATATTTACGGTTTTGAAAAACCACTCGGGCGGCAGAAAGGAGAGTGAACCGGAGTGTCTCAGGCTGAAGGCAGGTAAGTAAGTTGGGAGGGAAACAAAATGACCCAACAGAAAGATGAGGCCACAGTGCAGCCCTCTGCACACTTGGCCGCTCTGGTGGCATAAGGTACTTACCCATGAAGTGGAAGTTGGAACTGTGACTCCTAGGAGGTGGTGAGCCTGTATGTTTGGGAGCCTTAGGAGGGTTAAGAAGCAGCTCTTCACCTATCTGGAGTAGACAAAGACTTGGGCAAAGCAAGATAGAAAAGACTGTGTTGAATTATTAACACCATTTGGATTGGGCAGCCATGCTTAGCTGTATCACGCGTGCATCAAGTTTCTGATCGAGAAGATCTAGAAACAAGGACATTGAACTAGAATGTGTAAAAAATAATGGATAATTAGAGGAACATGGTATTAATACAGTTAATTAGGTTGGTGTATTTGAAAAGATTTTGTAAACTATAAAAGAGCATATAAATATTAGGTGTTGCTAATTATTTTCCCCATGCTCATAGAATCTGGTTATTGGCCTCAGTTGCAGAGGGACAGATATATTTGTTCTGTTCCATAACCACAGAATTGAAAGTTTAACAAAGTCATAAGCTCATAAATGCAAGATTACAGAGCATGTGTCTTACCAATAATATGGCATAGATTTCACCTTCATGTATAAAAAAATTATCATGCAAGTATCCTTGAATATTTTGGTAAATTTTCATTCAGTTAGACCAACTTTTCTGGAAGCCCTACTATATCTTATGTAGAGCATCCAATAGTAAACAAGACCCAGTCGCTGTCTTCCCTGAGCCTTGCTCCTGCAGAGTGCTCCACAGATTAGTGGGAATTTCATGTTACTTAATCCAAGGGGAAAAACATGGTGTGAGCTGACTGCAGGGCACCTAGGGAGCACATAGCCAATCTGAAGGGTCAAGGAAGGAAGTCATATCCAAGACCTGAGGAGAGGCAGGAGTTAGCCAAAGAAAAGGAGTTGTCCATTCAGAGCAGATGAGAAACCTGTGCAAGTTAAAATGTTCCTATGTTGGGAGTGTAGTTCCCCAGGATCAGATTACTAGGAGAAGGAGCTGCACAGGTAAGAGGCGGACCAGTGTATGCCAAGATCACTCTGTGCAATGTAGAACATGGTCTGCAGAAAACCCAGACTGCATAAGGAAATAGTGACCTAAGAGATGATAGTGCCTTGTGTAAGTGATGGTGGAAATGGATACACATGACTTGAATGGAGAGATATTTAGGAGGTAGTACTGGCAAGACTTGGTGACTGATGGGATGTGGGGACCCGGGGTGAGGGAGAAGTCCAGGGAGATATGCTAGTTTTAGGCTTATGCAGCTGGGTGCAACAATACACAATTGACCTGAGGGCATCAGTTAATTTACCATAAAAGTCACTGTTTCTTTCTTATTGCATTCATTTTACATTTTTATAAGAGATTTATTTATCTTTCTCATGTAGGTGATATAATAAAATAGCCTAGCTTGTTCTTTAAGATGAAAGCAAAGTATATTCAATATAAATGGTAGCATGGAACAACAGAAGTAAACCAGTTCCATAGACAGAGGAGAATGACATGGGAGGAAGAGCAGGTTTGGCAGAGAGGATGTTGAGTTGGAGGTGCTCCTAAGAAAGAGGAACAGTCTCTGGTATGTAGTATAGAATCTGGGATCAGAGCAAATGCTACCTATGGGGCCTCACTGTGGGGCAGGGGAACAGCAGGGGCTCTGGAACTCCAGACTGAAAGAGGGGCTGGTCTTCTATGCCTAGCCTGTGGCTCCGAACTTATTTGTAGCCTGAGTCTTAAATGGGAATTTTAAATACACCACAGGGCTTGATGTTGGGGATAGGAGGCAGATTGAGAACTCAGAGTATCTTGGGCATTTGGGAAGGTCCAGGAGGAACCTTCACTTAGGGATGAACTCAAGGGGATGGGTTAGTGCTTGGGGGCTGCAAGCTGTAGAGAGTAAAAGGAAGTCCAGTCAGGGGCAGTTGAATGCCCTCTGTGGGCAGTATGTGAGTGGCAGAGGTGGTGGTCTTGGCAGGTGTCAGATTCAGGAATGACCATGAAAAGTGAGCATCAAAGCAGGTATTCTAGACAGAGTCATCACCAAGGAGTGTGCCAAGATCAGGGAAAAAGTTGGGTGGTCAGTCTCTGGGGAGTCCTCTAGGTCTCTGTTTAAGTCCCCTCCAACCAGTTACTTGCACTTTGTATGCTCAGACTAGTACTCTCAGTTCTACAATTTTAGGATGCCTCCTTCACTCCCATTTTCTCTTGGAGCTCTAAACCAACAGATCCCAAGATGGGAAGTTAGGCAAGGAATGAAGAGGTTTTAAAGGTCAGAATTTCTCCCACAAAGTCTGAAACAAGATCCATTTTCATTCCAGAGTACTTAGGATTTAAAAATTTAATTGCTTCAGTGCCATCTCATTTTAGATCATGACCTCATAGAGGCCACCTGTGTAGAAGTCAACATCGGGAGCAGGAGGGCCTCTTAATTTCTAGTGTTTCGGCAGATACAATGGGTCTCCCTCTCCCTCTCCCTCTCCCAACCTCCCCCTCCTTCTTTCTCTGGATGTTAGCCCTCCCATGGAACACTTAGAGGTGGAGCTCCAAAACTGTGTCACATTCATGGTAATTCTATAGCAAGAGTACAGCAAGAGTGAGATGTTTGGTGTAGATTTAGTGTCATCAATAACACAAATCTCTCCCATAGCACCCATGAGCAGAACTAGTTGATGATATAGTGAATTTATGACCTGGGAGATCACTTATTTCAAATAAAATTAGAAAACCCAAGCACCACTTTGGGATTTTGGAAAACTTCAGTGTTCAATTCCCAAAGTTGAAATACTTAAAATAAAGAAAGTGTCAATTCACAAAAAAACAATGGATTAATCTGTACCTTTGAACTGCAGCCAGAAGAAAGAATACTGAAAGCAGAGAGGTGACTCTTGGGAGATACTGCAAACTCAGTTTCTTGCTTCCAGAATATTCACATACCCACCTGGTTATATAAAGCAACTTAGACATTTTTTGATGTCATCATTTTTTAGCCAGCAATAGTGATATGTAATAATCATAGATATTACTGAGTTTTTACCACCCTGTGCTGAGGGCTATGATTTTATGGTGCTTTGATTTCATATAGTCTTTACTATGATTTTATCAGGTGGCACAATTCCTCCTTTATAGATAAGAAAACAGAGAGGTTATGTAACTTGCTCAAGACCACACAGCTGGAAAAGCTAGATTCAGAGCCAGGAGTCCATATGATTTTATGGTCTGAGCTCTTCCCAAAATACTATGACACCTTCACAGAAATTGTAGTCAGAGTAAAATTTTTTTGAGTGGCATACTCAGAGGAGAATGTTTGCAAACTAGAAAACATCCAGACAAGAGTGAACAAGACTGTAGTCATTTGGAAAGTATGACATAAGAGGAGAAGTTGAAATTACTGAATTTATTTAAGAGCCACTTAAGAAAATAGCTTTCTTAAAATACCTGGAGAGCTGTTGTGCATAAGACTGGTCATAGGTAATAGGTAAAAGTTGAAGAGGCACCTTTGACACAAAGGAGGTCAGAGTTTTCTGAGAAAAGCTTGCCCAGAGTTGATTCTTGGGAGATGATTGCTTTTCAAGCATAGATTGCTATATCATGTAGAAGGCCAGACTGGATGGTCTCTGATATATATATTTTAGTTCTGAGAATACATAGATGCCAATTCACAGCACCTTGGTACCATTACATTTTCCAGCTCCTTCTCTTTGTGATGGGGGAATACCAGACAATATGAAAACATTGAGTGCCTAAAGAAGCAAAAGTCCTGAAGAAACATTGCTTATTTTAACAATTTCAGGACTGACTTATACTTACATTTTTCATCACAGAAGGTTTTGAAAATTCCCATGATTGATTTTCTCAGAAATTCTGTTTCTGAATTTGAAGAAAACTATATTTCAGTTTTTGTTAGTCTGTTATTTTTAACGGATTTGGGAGTTCTTCTGACTAGATGTTTAATGGGTTACAAAGAGCCTGGTGGGAGGTTTTTCAGGGTGGTAATGGGTGTAATTGAGTTGTGACAGTATATCAGAAAGAACTCAAAATATAGGTAACTCATTGCAGATAAGAATTTCCTCCATGAACTCTCAATTTTAGTAAGGTGTATATAAATCAGTAGTGTTGGTATATTAATGTATTGTCTTTGGATATATGTTAGAAAACTGTATTGTAACTGTTTCTTTTTTTTTCCCTTTTAATTGAATTTATTGGGGTGACTGGTTTATAACTGTTTCTTAGGTGAATGTATGATCACAATATTTTTTTCAAAGACTAAAAGAATGACACCCTGAAAAATGCTTAAAAAGTCTTGGCAAAAAGTCAGACTAATTAGACAGTGGGGACTGTATCATTTTGAGGCATGGTTTTATTAGATTAAGAAAACTAGCCATGGCCTTTCTCTAGCTGGGAGTGGTGGGGACGTGTTAACTCTCATGACACTTATTTGTTTGTTAATTTCACAACACTTTTAACTGGTACCACTTGGTGCATCATCTCTTGGGACACATGTGGTCACATACTCCTTTTTTCTGGTTGCTCTCTTGGGTTCCTAATGTCTTCCCTGTGCTGAGGTTTCCAGAGAAACAGATCATTCTTGTTTCCAGATGTCAGTGACTACCTTTTTTTTTTTTCTAGTCAGAGTGTCATTTTGGAGATTAACCTGCTCCCCACCAGGGCACTCCCATCCATTACTGCAGGGAAATCATTTGATGGTCCAAGGTTCTTGCACTGGCCAAGCAGTAGTCCTCTGTGGGGCTCCGAAGATACCCACTCAATACTTTGCTTTTCTGTTGCATCTGAGCCACTAACATGGGCAAACATGGGGATTTCACTCCAGTGCTCTCCTTGCTTTTTTTTGCCAGTGATAGAGAATTTTATTTGGGCCACCCTGGTCTACTTTAACAGCTCACACAAAATTCAATTATCAAAAAGTAAGTGTTGAATGGCCTTGGGCCTGTTTCATAAAGAGGTGATCCACCTCTTCCTCAGTGATTAGTTTTGTCTCCAATTCATGTAGACTTTTATTATTTAATGAGAGGTCTGCTATGCCCTATTCCTTCACCTATACTTACAAATAGTACTTACATAATATAAAAGTATGCATACATGTATGTACTACTTATATAATAGGGGATCATTCAAGTATCCTTTTCATAAGTAAAAAGATATTCTTTAAGGTGACTATATGTTTCTATACATAGAACATGGAAGAGATTGGCATAAATTTAAGTAGCTCCTTCAAAAGGCATCATATTTTAGTCTTAAATTGTTATACATGTATGGAGCCAATAATAATGTTATTGAGCATTTACGAAGTATTCCTTTTCTAATAGTCCCAATAATAAATATTTTACAACTATTTGTCATAGATACTACTATTCCCATTTTACAGGTAAAAACTATATTTATAGAGGTTAAAAGGCACAGCTATTATTAGCATTGGGAATTGAAATCAGGCTTTGACACTTCATTTCTGTGCCTTAACCACCATGCAGGATGCCTCGATTACCCCGCTAGTGATTTTTAAAAGTATGACAGTCTCTCACATAGTTTTATTTTTAAAAAAGGCCACATAGTAATGCCTTTTCAGAGTCCTTATGTACCTGGAAATGTCTTTCTGTTGATTCCATACACGAAAGACAACTTGGCCATGGAAAAATTCGTGGCTCACAACCTCTTTCTCAGAGAACTCGGGCTACTGTCTTGAGCATTTGTTGCCAGGAAGTCCTTGGTGACTTTAATACTTCTTTCTTTGCAGCTGTGGTCCTCCCGCCTCCAACTCTACTCGGTGCTTGTAGAGATTATTTATTTCCTTTTTGTCAATTTTTTTGGGGGCCAGGATGTATTTAGGTGTAATGAACTTTTTCTTGGCTTTTACCTGCAATGTAGTGAATGCTTTCAACCTGTTGTTGCAGATCTTCTTTTTAGCTCAAGGAAATTTTTCTCTTGATTTTCCTTTCCTACTTATTTTCAAAAAAATTCTGGCATACTAATTATCTGTATGCTATATCTCTGTGCCTGCTTGTGCATGACCATTTTCCTCTCTCTAGTGGTTTTCATCTGTCATCTTTCTCTTCACCTTGGGCAGGTTTTCAAGTTTGCCTTTCATGCCTCTGACTTCATTTTCTTTGCATCAATTCTGCTCTTCTCTGTCTCTTACAAGGAATTTTCATCTGATATGTTAATCTGAATTCACTTGCATTTTCTCTTTCCTCATTTACTCTTTTTTCCCCCTCTCCATCCTGTTGTTTTAACCTGTTTGTTCTCTTCATAGCATTCTCTGTCCTGTATTATACAGGCGGCCCCTGGTAGATCATTGTAGAAAGATAGTGACGGTGGTGGTCATGGTTGAGAAGGGAGCAGCATTGCCTCACTTCGAAAACATGCCATGTTGACAAGAGTAAGGGGGTCAGGACAAGACAAAAAAATGGAAACCCACATACCTATGTCTAAACTTTTAAGAGTGATAAATCAGACTTAACAAAATGTTAAATCAAGGATGTTTTACCCTCTGTCTTGACTAATACCTTCATAATGTTGAAACTGAAAAACATGTCCAAAGTTGTGGTGATTACATGACTAAATGCTGGAAAAATGTGACTGAATTTCATAATTCTTGCACATCTGGGTATTCCATTGATAAGTGTCTGATGAGTATAAAATGAAGGCATATGTAATTCATTAATTTATTATGCATGCCATGACTGTTTTCTTGTTTTAAACTAATTAAAATTACTAATTGCTTTTGTAATAAAGATTTTCACATTTTTGTTCTTTGGAGAGTAATGACCAGAAGCATTAAAACATTTAATTGTATGCATAATATCCAAAACTGGATTGTATCTTGACTAAAATGTAAATATTACAAAATCAAAAATTTCAATTATTTAGATTTTTTTAAAAGTTATTTTCTAAAAATTCAAAATTATCCAGTAGATAAAATGTAAAGTATAAATTATGAATAATAAATATAAAATTTTTAATACAATTATTTAAATAAAACTAAACTTTAAATTTTTGATTTTTGAAAAAATTGCATTAAATTTTTTGAAAATCTAGACCTACATACATACAAGTCATAAACTCTTAACACTGCACGCTATTCCTCAGCTGCCGTGTTCAAATGTAGCAACTAAAAGAAGAGCAGGGATATAGCGAACAAGCAGATGGCTGCCACAGGCGCCGGGGCGGGAAGAATGGGAATAAAATACAAGAGAAGAAAAAGATGAACAGGGAGATGGCCGGCTGGCCCCAGCGGAGCTCCACACTTGATCACACAGGAACCCACTGCACTCATGTGCCACTGCACGGGAGGAAAAGCCACGTCATTCGTTTTTTTCTTCCCTAACTGCTTTGCTGCCTACTCCTTCCCTGCACCTCCAAGCTTTGCCCATCTTGGATGAGCAGAGGCGTGCCTCACAAACCACCACGGCTTTCAAACAAAATTGATTTCTCTTTCAAGGACACAGGGCAAGAGCTGTAAAGAGTTTCTAGGGAGCTGGTAGAGTGTGATTTATGGGCAAATCCCCAGTAAGGAGTTGCCGTGCGTTATTGTATAAATTATTTTAATGTGTGTGTTTGTGATACGCAGGGCCCAGGGTGGGCTCTCAGAGAGGTACCGCTTTCATTTTCTTTGGCTGGTGGAGTAATGGGTTTCTGAATCAGGCAGCAGACATCAGAGGAGTTAGGAGGCATCTTGCTACCTTTTGGGAGGTTTTCTGTGTTAAGCTATCATGACTGTGTCCAGGGAAAAAGCTTATATCCTGCAGAAGAAACAAACATTTGACAGAAACACAAGGAGTAGGCCTTGAACATTTATTAGGTTGTTAAAGGTTGTTAATTTGGGAGTAGAAAGTCTTTAAAGACACGATGTTGTTGTGTGTGTGTTTTCAGCAAAAATATAAATGGCTACAGATCTAATGTCTCATATATACTCTTTTGGAATAATATTCACAAAAGCCTCACATTCTGATTGTCTCATATTTAAATTCTTTTTATTGCCAATCACTGATCTTCATATGTTGCTTTAACTCTGAAAAATAGCAGGACATTATAAAGTGGATGTACTAAATACTGTTAAGAGAACTAAAAGGGTCAGCTAACCAAGACTGTTAGACCCAAACAGGAACTACTGTAAGTACTGAGAGAATACTTCTATTTAGAGTACAGCGACTAATTTGAAGACGTTGCGTTTAATTTAGTTCTGACTGAACTGTTGTTTTATGCAAATGATTTCATATAATGACTTTCTTAAGTGATAATCTTCATTGTGCAGAATATGTCATTCAGTCATTGACTGTGGCCTGAATCTTCACTGCAAACAGAAAGCAAGAGACTTGTGGTCAATTAGCAGTCAATAGAGAGATTTTAAATTTTTATTTATTGATTGATTTCAGAGACAGAGGAAGGGGAGAAAGAAAAAGAGAGATGGATTTATTGTATTCCACCCATTTATGCATCCATGGGTTGATTTCTGTATGTGCCCTGACCGAGGATCAAACCCGAAACCTTGGCTCATCTGGATGACTCTCCATCCAGCTGAGCTACCTGGCCAGGGTGAGAGATTTTAATAATATGAATGCAGTGACTAAAATGCTTAAAAATTCCAGAGCATAATTTTTATAAACAATCCATATTAAAGATCTTCAAAAAATTATTTAATATTCATTTAAAAAAATTTTGTAGCAAGAAAAAGCCTCAGAACTTTGTTAAATGATCAATACCACGTAGTTTTATTCTTTCTCATTTTTCTTTACCTACTTGTTAAACATCTCAGAATTTTAAAAAGATACTTGTGATTTTAATCGTGGGAGAAAGAAGACTGAGATAAAGATGATTAGACTAATAAACATTTAAAAACCCTTCATTTTGAAATAAGAAAGCAAGTTCTACTATTTTCTTGAGCACTTAGTAGATGAAATGGTTTGACGGTCTCAGCAGGCTCCCATAATTCATGAAATGGACTCTGCTTGGTTTTCGTGATTGGAAATTGATCTAATTTTTATTGTTTTCATTTACATTGCTGTTTAGGACTTTTCTAAGAGAAATCATCCTCGTGTTTGATTTTTTCTCTTTGAGATGACTGCTTCACACAGATTTTTTTTGTTTTGTTTTTTGGTATCACTTTCTTTTTCAAGGAGTACACTGTATAATCACTGATCTCCTCTATAATTACACGGCAAAGACTATGTAAATACGTAATTATGTTCATGCAGATTACTTGATAATTATACTTCCAGTTACCAAGTAATGAACGGAATAATCATCATGCAACTTGCAGCTCTTAGATTTTCAGCTTGGTCTTTGTTTTAAAAAAGGAGAGAACTAGATAATTACTCTATGGTTACATGGCACTTACATTGTCAGCAGTCATATATTTACGTTGCTATTATATGGTTATTTTTTACCTTGTGAAATAAATTGGCATTGCCTTTAACAGAAGCCCTTTCCTTCCCTTTCCAATAGGAGTTCCATGTCTCACGCTGGTGAACAGCAAAGCTGAGCTTCTCTTTTGTGTACACATGCATACGTGGAGCAGCACAGAACCAGAACTAGAAAGGTCTCTGAACTTACCTTTGCCAGGACAAAAGTAAAAAGAGAGAAAAACAATATATTAAGTTTTATCAGTGAAATATGAAACATAGTTATTAACCCCACATCCAGAAGACTCACTCCCTAGCCAACAAAGATTTGTTGTTTGCTTGTTTAGCTCGCCCACAGCGCCTTTTAACCCCAGCTCCCTCTGTCTAGAGCACACTTCCTCTGCTATTTCAGGAGCCAGCTCTCTTGCCTATCTACGTGCGGGTCATTCCCAAACTCTGTGCGCATCCTACGCTCCTTCCTCTCTAATCCCATGGACAAATCTTTAGGACAGTACTGCTTGCATTTTATCGCAGAAAGTCTTTACTCAGCGCCCTGAATAGAAACCCCTTAAGGGTTCGATGACTGACTGCTCTTCATCTCATCTCTAGATTCTAGCACAGAGCATAGGTATAAATAGTTTATGAATGCATTTTAATGAATTAGTAAATATTTTCAAAGAGTTTTTAAAATTAAATTTATTGGGGTGACATTGGTTAATAAGATCATATAGGTTTCAAATGTACATTTCTATGATACATTACCTGTATATTGCATTATGTGCCCACTACCCAAAGTTAAATCATCTTCAGCCACCATATATTTGGCCCCTTTACCCCTTATTACTCCCCCACTCCCTTCCTTCTGGCAACCACCATACTATTGTCTGTGTCTATGAGTTTCAGTTAACTAAATTAATTAAAAGATAAATATATAGGTAGAAAAAATAGATGTATAATATAGTAGTTACATGTAACTGGTTAATAATTATAACAAATATTTTTTGTTATTCCATTGGTCTGGCCATGTGCGGAGGCAACAATAAACAACAATTCTGTAGAGTTATCTTTAATTTTTTTTCATGGCATGCTTTGTCTTTGACTTTGGGAGATTGATGAAGTTTCAAATAAAAGTATATGGCATTGGTTCTATGAATTTGTATCACTGATCTGACATTTACTTAGCACACATCATATTCAATGCACTGTGATCAGCACAGGGAGATTCAAAGATAAATAAGCTATTTTTTCTTTAATAATTAAACTCACGACTCATGAGGGAAAGAACATTCATTTTAAAATGAATTATAATATAAAGCAGAAAAAACTAAGAGCTATAATACAAAGCAACAGAACTGTGAATACTGCTTTCCTTATGATTCACTTAATTATATATTTCAGTGGCTACTTTTACTTTTTCAGAGAAAATTGGCCCATGTCTGCTCAAATAAATTAACCTTTCATTGTGCATGACCCATAGGTTGAGGATTTATAATTAATTTTGTAAATTCCAAAAATTACAAAACATACTATTGTGTTTCTGTGCTAGCAAGCATTAAGTGAAAATAGCCATTTCTTTTTTTGTGTTCTTCAGAGAATGTGAACTTGTTTTTTAAAAAAACACTCTACAGTTTCTGAAAAATAATTTTATAATATGATAATTTCATGACCATTTGGAATTTGTATGAACCTTGCTAGAATATTTCCACTGAAATTTTAAACACAAATTTATTAATGGCAACTAGAGGTATCAAATGATTTTATTGTTTCATATTTAAAATATTCAAGTTGAAAATAAACTAAAACCAAGTATTTGTACATGAGTCAAAAGACAGAAGAGCCTGGGCGGGCGTGGCTCAGCGGTTGAGCGTCGACCTAGGATCCAGGCGATCAGGGTTCGATTCCCTGTCAGGGCACATGCCCGGGTTGCGGGCTCGATCAATGACTCTCTCATCATTGATGTTTCTATCTCTCTCTCTCCCTCTCCTTTCCTCTCTCTGAAATCAATCAAGATATATTAAAAAAAAAAAAAGACAGAAGAAAAAAATCCAAATAGACATGAGAACTTAGTATACAAAGTTTGCATTTAAATAGTCAGAGAAAAACAGCCACCTGAAAAAGGCCATAACTTGATCTCTATATCACTTATTACAGCTATATAAATGAAAAATATCCTAAGTATTAAATTTAAAACATAAAAATATATAATAGCTGAAGAAAAATGTGAAGAAACTAATATTAGTGTGAAAAAGTTCTATTAACTGTATGTTTGATTAAATAAGTATTATAAATTTATTCATAAAAAATTTTTCTCAATATATAAAAGTCTTGTAACTCACTAAAAAAATGAGCAATCTGAAGGGTAAAACAAATTAACAGTTCACAGAAAAAACACACACACATCACAACACACAACCTGTCAAAGCTGCAAAAAGATGGTTTAAAATCAGCCATGGTTAAAAAATATATATAAACTAAACCTACTGGATGGGATAACACACTTTCTGATGAGGGTGTGGAGAATGGTAATTTCTGAACACTGTTTTTGAACTGAGTAGTGATTGGAATGATCCTCATAATGTGTCAGTTTCTGGGTAGTGAGACTTCTTACATGACATCTAATTTCCAAGGAGAGGTAGCAGCCAGCTCCCTCAAAAGCTTTAGTCCAGAACAGTAATTGGTGTTCTCTGCAGTGCACAATTGGCTAAAACAGTGTCAGGATCAGCCAGATTCAAGAGGATGGTAAAACAGACTCCACCTGTGCATGGGAGGGTAGCAAATAATTTGCAGCCATCTATAATTCTCTCTTTTGCTCTCTCTCATATATATTTATACAGGGTGGGGCAAAAGCAGGTTTACAGTTTTTCCTCTGGAAAAAAATACAATAATTAATAGATAATAATATAAGAGTAAACTCTTTTGCATACTCACAACTGTAAATTTCCTTTTGCCCCACCCTGTATTTACATTAGTTCTATTTAGCAACTTGACCAATGACTGCCTGTGGGCAAAGAAACTGGGAGACCAGGGATTTGAAATTAGAGGGACACCTAGTTTTCACTTTATTCCATTTTATGCCCTTTCAATTTTTAAAAAATAAAATGCATGCATTAACTTGTTAATTTTTTTTTAAAAGACAGTTTAATCTGTATTTGCCAATAGGGAAAAATCTCCAAGATGCACTATAACATTAAAAAAAAAAAAGCAAAATGCAGGACAGTGTATATAGAATTCTTGTATTTATCAAAATATGAATGCTGACACCTTGTGTGTGTGCGTATGTATGTGTGTGTATGTAACTGTGTAACACACTGTGAACATATGCACTGACAAGCAAAGGCCTTAAGCAAAATTGTGTGGGAAAATAGATAGAAACAAGAGCAAAGTGTTCTCACCAACATGCGGGCAGTGGGTTAAGTCCTCACCATGTGGATTTTTACTATCGTCATCAAAACTCTTGCTATGCTGCCCAGATCAGTGAACTTTTATCTCGTTGTGGTGTGTTGCTATGTGCACACCATGGAGGCCGATAAGAACTCAGAGCCCGGGCTGACTCAGAGCCACAGCTCATTTAGAACTCGGGGAGATAGCACACAGATACGCTCGGGCACTTTCTACAGAAATGATAAGTCCCTTATCTCCATTACTGAGAATTTTAACTTCTATCTTAAAGTTAATTCTTCTGTCTGCTTCTGGTTGAAGAAGTGAATTCAGGTCTATAACAGATTCCTGAGAAATGCAGGTTGTAAAATCCAATGAGTAAGGCATTCTCACCCTATAAATCTATGCCTACAGACTACAAATGAGCCATGAGGAGAATCCAATTTGCTGAATGAATTTGCGGTCCCTCTACACCTTCACTATTGGTGGCACTAAATGTTGAGGCTAACTTTTGTTTTAGATCCAAGACTAAAGATCATATATCGTTCCTACCATAAGTCACAAAGCTCTGGTGCTTCCGCAGGACCAGTGGAAATCCTCTAAGTGCTTAGGTTCAGCCTAAGTCAAGTAAGCAAATCTCGAAACTGAGCAACTGTTCTCTGCATTTTCTGCCACTGAGTGACCCAAGAGTTTTGTAGTGACTTGGAGATGACAAGATACAGTCCCCACTCCTCTCACGGTTATTTAACACTTTTTTTTTCTCTTTCTTCTTCATTGTGGCTCTTGCCTACAGCAGCTCTAAAGTTATTGTTCATAATGAACCTTCAAATACTGAGGAGCTAGAGGAACATTGCATTCCTTTGACAAGCTAAGGGTAAAAGACACAGGGATTATTAGAGCTTCTCATACACAAATTGCGTAAGATGGAATATGTATTTCATAGTCTAATGACATTTTTTCTTTTGCTTTGGATCCTCAAACTGTTCAATAAATGCTTATGGGTGAGATAGGAAATATTCTAATATGCTATAGAACTTGAGTAAAGGTGGAAATATCCTAGAATGTTAATGTCAAAATTCTTGGCCAGGGGACTATCATGGGCTACAGTGAGTCTGTTAAGTCTCTTACTATTATGTGCAACGTGTGCATTTGTGATTACATGTGACTTTTTGAAGAAGATTGCTAATTTTCATTAACTTTTTAAAGGTGACAGTTGCCTCATAAGAGGTTAAGAGCATTAGACTGTTAAGTATTTTATGCTTCATAATAATTTTTGTTCAAGTGAAATAAGAGACTAGAATATTTGGACAAAGCCCTCTGCACAAATAAGTTATTAATACTTAGGTACAAGTGCTGTGCATGTGCATGTGTGTTTGTGTGTGTGTATGTGTGTGTTAGTGGTATAAAATCACTAGTTCTTTTTTTGTGTGCAATTCATTTGTGTACAATAAGTATGATTACTTGCTATAGGGACTACTAAGTGCTATTGCTGTAGCTGGTAGTCGAACTAGTTGACATTACTGGATTAAGTGCCTATTAGAGGAAACTGGTGACTTTACAGGCAACAATTTTGATGCTAGAAGAGTCCCAAAGGTGAAACAGTCCGGCCAGACTAGGTTATGCTGTGGTAACAAGTAACCACCAGTACTTAGTGGTTTAAAACAACAGCGACATTTTTCTCCTTTTTTCTGCTCATTCTACACGTCCACTCTGAGTCATCAAGGGCTATGCTCCACGTTAGTTCCACTCAAGGATGCAGACTGATGGCGGCTTCTGGAACCACCTGGAAGGTTGCTCATTACTGCGGCAGTGGAAAGAGAACCAGCAAATCGCACGCTAACTCTTAAAGTTTTCTTCCTTGAAGTGACACATGTCACATGTGCTCACATCTGCTGTCATGTTAGTGACATGGCCACTGCCTAGTTTCAGGAGAATGGGAGGTACAATCAACTCTATCCTGCATCAAGGGGGGCAAGTTTGGAACATTGCTGAGCAGTGGAATGACTGCCACAGCAGAGGAGGTTTATTTTGTTTATTTTATAAATGGGATAGCTAAGGATCAGAGTTTGAGTAACAAGGGTAAGATCATTAGCTGGAATTTGGGCAACATGCTGCATAAAGAAGACAGATGTTACTTTAAAAATTTTTTTAAATTTGATTTTAGAGAGACAGAAGAGAGAGAGAGAGAGATAACCAACTGAGCTACCCAACCAGGATGACAGATGTTACTATTAAGAAATGATCATTCAAAAATATAAAAATACTATCAAATTTAACATTGATTTAATGATTTTGATTTAAGAGGCCATTAAATTGTTCAGATTTCCATTGTAGAAATTAATTCCTAAGTGCTGGAGCATAGTGTAAGGTGCCTAGGACATATGAACGTCAAATATTTGTCCTCCCTCTGCCCCCCAGGTAGCTCTGCAGTCTTGTGCAGTCGCCTAACCTGCTGGAGTCTTAGTCTGTTTTCTCCGGTGAAGTTGGGTTTGCTGCACCCCCGTTCTGCACTGACAAGCTGCGCACTAAGGTGAGCGCTCGGCTGCCAATCAGCTCTGACTTCTAATTCTGCTTTTTTTGTTTTGATAGACGAACCTGATATCCAGGGAGTAGATTAGTAATTTAAGTTCATTTGCAATTCTAATATCACTTCATAGAACTCCAGTTTTTATAGCCTTTTTAAAAAATCTCAAATAACCTAAAGTATTCTCAAAAATTTTTCCACTCCTCAAAATAATACTCATGGTGATTTTCATAAATGCAACTCAACATGAAACTGCTGTGTTTTGAAAGTATTTAAAGTCATTATTGAAAACTTGTCTTCTGTTCAACATGAAATTCCTGACTATCTTATTATATGGAGGCACCAAATTGGGTGTTATGAGGCTGTGAAGATATATGGATCACTTTCAACTTATAAGAGCCTTAACTTATCCTAAAGAAACTAAGAAAAGGTATAGAGCTATTGATTACTTAGGAAAATAAAGCATTGCCAAAATATAGAACCTTTTGACCAGCATTTTAGAGATTTAAGATAGAATGAAAGCAAACCTGAAAAACACTTACATGTGTATATCTATCTTCGGTTTTCAGAAAATATTTTTGAAGCCTAGTTTATACAGATACACAAGCAAAATAAACTAGTGATAAGATGTTAGAGCAAATATTGTTCTGCACTTGGGTTATATTTAAGTAAAAACCTAAAAAGAGTATAATTCAGAATTATTTTTGTCCTTTCTACACTCCTTTGTACCAAGAGTCTCTCAAGTCAGTACTGCCTGCCTATTAGCTGGTTTCTCCTGTTTTATTTGGAATAAGTGGTGTCCCTTCTGCTGCTCCATTTCCCTGCATTGAAGTGTTGGCCTAGCAGCCTGAGCCTAAGCGCATCTCTTGGTCAGAGGGCAGTGGTCAGAGCCTCCGGGGGTCCGCAGGGGGCCTGACGCGTCCCTGCTGAATTTTACATTCGGGCGAGAGCCTTCATCAGCAGGGGCCCCAGCCAAGGGACAGCGCTGCGTTTAGCACGGAACACTGCGCTGGACAAGCTGCCTTTAAATAGGGGCCGTTTTGGCCCGGCTGGGGTGGCTGAGTAGTTGAACGTCCACCTAGGATTCAGGAGATCAAGGTTCGATTCCCAGTCAGGGCACATGCCCAGGTTGCAGGTTCGATCCCCTGAGGGAGTCGTGTAGGAGGCAGCCGTTCAATGACTCTCATCATTGATGTTTCTGTCTCTCTCTCTCTCTCCTTCTCCCTCCCTCTCTCTGAAATCAATAAAAACATATTAAAAAAAAAAAAGTGGCCATTTGGATGTGGAAGTTCCTGAAAGCTGAACGAAATTTCAGTTTTCAAGACAATATTTGAAGGTACCTGGCAATTTTTTTTGCGTTTTACATTTTCAAATGGTCATTGCCAAGAAATTATATAGTAATAAAATACAGAAACACATTAAGATCAGAATTAAATAAGACTAGAAGTAAAGAAGTAAAAGTGCTTTGTAAACTTTTAAGCAATACTCAGCAGTGTATTATTTCATTATGATTTGATTTACAGTTTTGATTTACTATGTCTTTAGACAAAATACCATTTGGCTAGAAGCAAAATGAATCTTCTTCAGTATACACAAAGGGCTGTTCAAGTACCTCACACCCACCAAAGCAAGAAAACGTATTGCCTGAGCAGAGGATATTTTTTCAGAGTTGGCTCATAGAGTAACTCTGTCAGTATTGTGATGGGCACATGTCTCATATCCTATTTCTACTGGTTTGTCTTTGCAGAGAATTCTAAAGGTCACTAAATGATGTCACATTTGTGGTTTGTTTCATCTGAGCAAACCATAAGGTAGTTGGGACAGGTAGTATTACCCCCATTTTATTGATGAGTAAATCAAGTTTTAGAGAAGCTAAACAATCAACCAAGATCATGCTGATACTAAATACCTGGCTGGCAGGGGGCCAGCCCCATTATGCTAAATTCACAGCTAGCATTCTCTCTAGTAAAAAACTGCCAGAGTGAAAGCCTCTTGAAGGCAAGGACCAGGTCTGCTTTGTTCTGCTCTGTATTTCCATGACTTAGCATTGTGATCACTCAGAGAGTCCACTGTGTAAATACTCACTGATTGACTGATTATGCTCAGGTTCTATAAAATTAAGTGTTTGAAGGAGGGAAGAAGCATCATCATGGGGAGAGTGCTTATCTTGAGGGAAACACAACTTCTCTGAAAAAGGTCCTGGCACTTGCATCGTTTTTTATTCTATCAAATATTTTATCATCAAGTTATTCAGTTGAAAGAGGTCTTTTATACTCTAAAGTCCAGAAAATTTTTAAAAAGGTATCTCATCTGTCAATGAAATAAATGAAATCGAGCACCAGGTTCAGTTCACACTTGACACTTCAAACCTTTCTGAAAAAAATAAATCAACAATTATATTTAAAGATGGGAAACATTCTCTGCCTGGCTTATTTTGCTTAACAGAATACTCTCCAGTTCCCTCCATGCTGTCCCAAAGGGGACAAGATCCTTCTTCTTTACAGCCGCATAGTGTACTCCCTGGTGTAAATGTGCCACAGCCTTTTTATCCACTCATCTACTGACGGGCACTTGGGCTGTTTCCAGATCCCGGCTATTGTGAATTGTGCTGCTATGAACATAGGGATGCATATGTTCTTTCTGATTGGTGTTTCGGGTTTCTTAGGATATATTCCTAGAAGTGGGATCGCTGGGTCAAATGGCAGATCAATTTTTAATCTTTTGAGGAAACTCCATACTGCTTTCCATAGTGGCTGCACCAGTCTGCATTCCCACCAGCAATGTCCTAGGGTCCCCTTTCTCCACACCCTCACCAATACTTGTTTGTTGACTTGTTGATGGAGCCGTTCTGACTGGTGTGAAGTGATACCTCACTGTGGTTTTAATTTGCATCTCTCTGATGATTAGTGACTTTGAGCATTTTTTCATATGTCTCTTGGCCATCTGTATGTCCTCTTTGGAGAAGTGTCTCTTTAGGTCCATTGCCCATTTTTTAATTGAATTGTTTGTCTTCCTTTTGTTAAGTTGCTTGAGTCCTTATATATTTTGGAGAGTATTATGCTAAGCAAAATAAGCCAGTCAGAGAAAGACAAGGACGGCATGATCTCACTCATATGTAGAATATAATAAACAAAATAAACTGATGAACAAAATAGATCCAGAGACATAGAAGCATGGACCAGACTGAGGGATCTCAGAGGGAAGGTGGGGGAGGAGACTGTGTGTGTGTGTGGGGGGGAGAAATTAATAATAAAAAATAAAAGACAGAAGATTACAGCTTTGTACAGGATAATACTATATGTGGTAATATATAGGTTAGCCATAATTTTTCAGATGAAGTGAGATTATAAATGATATTTACTTAAAAAAAAGGGAAACTACTTAACTTTAAGGAAAAAAAGCATCTGTTAGGAATTTGGATTCATTCTTTGTCTCTTGACCTATCTATCTGCTAGCCCTCCCTCCAGGCCACCTTACTGCCCTAGCCACAGGCTTTGATCATTTACAAACTATGGCACGTATTGTCTACACTGTACGCAAAATTAGAATAGGAACTAGGTGTTGCTGGGATAGGTTCTTCCTATTTCCATAGAAAGCAAAGGACAGGAAGTTAGAAGAATCTTAGTCACTGAGGATATGAGGCACTAGAACTCACAGAGGCCTGGTTACTAAATCTGGAAAGTAAAATGAGGTTTTTATGAGGGAGACCAACAGCTGAGTCTGTTTCTAGGAACTAGAATACAGATCAAGGGACGATAACCTTCCTTTTAACATGAGTTCACTCACTGTAGAGACGCTGAGGTCCTGCAGAGGGGTTGCCAATGTCCCTGAGTGAGAAATGAATGGTCTGAGGGGCTAAGACACAGCAGTGGAGGTATTAGGTGGAGGCTCATGAAACCAACATCCCTGAAGGCTGCAAAGGTGGCTCAGAGCCACTCTGTCCACATTTGATTTGGGACCTCATGCCTATGAGAATAGAACTGTTTGGTAGCTGAGGCAAAGGGGGAAGGCCTGAGCTTAGCTCTGTCAGCTTGTACATAGGTGGCTGGTATCCAGGAGCCCCGTGGTCCTTGGGGAAACTGTGGAAAGTAGATGACACTAGACTAAGAGCTTGCTGGTGACATTGCCATGATCACGGCAGATGGGCCAGCCAGGCAGTGATAAAATGAGATTCTCAGGCAGACTGGTGTCTCTCAACAGTGTGAGCAAGCCTAGGGGAATCTGAGCCAGTGGGCACACCTCCTGGTTCTGGTCCAGCCCAGAAAGAACTGAACTCACTAGCTGTAGACACCCAGCACATGAGGGCAGGTTGAGTCACGCAGGGCATCAATGGCCAGTGAAAATCCAGAGGAGAACATGCATGGCGTCTTCTGTGGTAACCACAGAACAGCTGCCATTGTTGGGAACTGTGGAGGGGTACACTTTAAAGAACTGACTTTCTAACTGAGAAGGACAATTGAAAACTAAGGAGATAGAACTGAAAGCAGGTGAGATGCCATTAATTCGCATTTGTTTTCCTGCCTTTCAGTGGAGTGGGAGGGTGCAAGGAAAATGGGGCCAGTTATAGGGAAATGCAAAAACCTCATTTTCTTTGCACATTTGAGTATGTTAAATACGTTTTTATCACACTGTATGTGTACCTTTTTGAAACTGAAGAGGGAGGAGGAGGATTTTGTTTTTAATTGTGAAAAATATTCACCCAGTCCTAAAAGATCTCAGAGAATCATTAACCCATTTAATAGATTGTATAAATAGATGAAAGAGCCATTGGAGTTTGGAGATTTATTTACCTTTCTATGGTTCCTATAGAAAATATGGTTCAAACATGATTACTTATGATGAATGTGTGGGAGCTAATATGCAAACTCCATGTGGTTAGATTTATGTTTGACTATATATAAGTTAATATATGTGTTAAAAGTATTACATACAAAGGTGTAGCTGGTGCAGAGCTGAGGGAGTTTGTCACCAAGCACACAGTTTTCAGCTCCGGCACTGTTCCCAGAATGCCCGCTGTGATTGGAGGTTACATCCAGGATCATTTTGTTTCTACCCTTTTCACAGCATTACACGCTGGATGATTAATAAGTGAATGAATTCCAATTTAGTTAATTAAGATGCACCTGCTCAAAAAATCATAATTCCCAAGACAAAAGAAACTTTACTGATTTTTAATGTCTTCTTAAAACACTACCACATATTAGATGAGAAACTTCTATATATCTGGTAAATTCAATGGAAGAACTATGTGTTTGAGTTTTCATTAATATCAATAAATAATATCATTGTCTTGGAGTAATAGTTATGGTCTGCAAATGAAACTATGTCAATACTAACAAATAATTTTAGCATTATTAAGAAAGACACAGATTAAAATCGTGAATAATTCTACTTCTACCAGTGAAGCTAGTTCTTAGGTTGATGTATACTGAGTTCACCTAGTTAGATGAAGTCACACTGTTTCATTGAATTAGGATTTCCCTTCTAAATAGTCAAGTCCTTTCAAATGCCTTTCATCAAAAGGCCACTTTATTCATATGAGAGTGACCTTTATTTTCACTATTTCTTCCAGGGGAAGGAGAAATAAAAGAAATAGGAGTTGGCTTATCTGTTTTGCCCCAGCAAGATTGCTCTCCATCTGCGGTGAGCTGGAGCGCTGCCCCCCCCATGTCAGTGTAGGCTTTCTACCAGGCAGAAGCCTGGCCAGGCAGGGTCAGCGTAAGTGAAAGTGTGGAGATTAGTAAGGGATTTTTAAAAGCACCAGAGAGGTGTTATTAATCCTTTGAAAGTGTGAGCCTTTCTGATATGGCAGCCGGGCTCCTGGGGGAAATCACACAGGGTTCTGTATACTTGATAAGAAGAGTGTAAAGTAAAATGCAATGAACTTAATGACCCAGAAATTATTATTAGAGGAAATTAATACCATCTTCAGGAGATTTGTGTCACTTAACGTAGCATTTGAAAGAAGTAAAAATTCCTTTATATCAACCTGCCTTTCATTTTAAGTGTAAACGTGCATTTGCATTCTGTCATATGAGGATTAAAGATTCGGCTTTGAATTAATAAAGGTTACTTAGCATTGGAACAGAAGCCCATGCAGTAGTTGTAGGGTGAATTTCTGAGGGGTGTGTGCATTTTTAAGTTCTTCTTTAGCTCTCTTCTCACTAACGATTTTGTATTTTGGGTATCATTTTGATTATTTCCAAAGGTCATTGCAGTATTGAACTCTAAGCAGAGAAAAAGTTTCAATTGATATCCACTGCTACATGACTACTGCAACAAACACAACACAACACAACACAACACAACACAACACAACACAACACAACAAGCAAATCACTGCAGGGAGCCCAGCTGTTCTTTCCACTCATTGTCATCTCATCTATTGGGAGAGGGTGATGAGAAGAGTGGATGTACAAGGGTTGAGAGATGATTTCCTTCAGCAGGTCTTCTCCTTGTCAATTCTACTGTTTCTGGGGCCTATGAGTGGCCACTTATACTTTTATCAAGAGTAAGAAAAGGAGATTAACTTGAAGTTATATTTATGATAGAGATGGAATCCACAATCCTGCTGTGATTTTCCAGTGAGTGCTTATCAGCCATGCCGGGTAAGCCCTTCACAGCAAACAACCTTCCTTGGGTATAGAAGGAGTTAGAAGAAACTCAGTATTATCTAGGTGAAGCCCTCCATTGTATAAAGGAAATTCAACAGAGAGAGGTGAAGCGAGCTAATCAAAGCCACACAATTATTTAATGAGAAATCAGGTTTGTCTCATTGTTACATTGTTTTTGTGTTTGTATGTTTTTGGAAACCTATCCTTACTCAAGTTTTAATTAAGCTTCTCCAACAGGATGATTTAACTTATTTTTAAATGGTAAAATTACATTAGGCACTTTTTTTTTTTTTTTAAGTTCTGAAAAATTACCTTGCATTCTTTTCCTTGGAACAGACAAATAGAAATTGGGGGAAAGGAGTCTCTCAGAAGGAGGGTCAGTCATAGGTTCTGAAACTCTTTCTAGGATACCTGAAAGATCCAAGGGCCTGGTGATTTAAAATCCATACATAATTCATTCTCTAGAGGCCTCTTATGTGAAGGAAGATTAACATTCCCCCAATGGTTCTGCACCCCCATTTTATTTTAGGAAAGCTGAGACCCAAAAGTTCAGTGAGGGGATATTGGGTCTGTTTATTACACAAATTAGTTAATTTTTTCTTCGTGGAGTTTTGTAGATTCTAGGAGTGAAGAACACTCATGGAATAGAACCAAGTTTCTTCCTATGGGGTCTGAAGAGTGTCTTTGTCATAACAAAGTTAAGCCAACATGTAATTGTCATTTACTTTATTCTTATGGAAATTGAACATTAGCATGTGTACGATTGATCTGAAGTTCAGACACATCAAAGACACAAATCTATGTATCTATGTGCTTTTCATCTAATTATAAGGCACTACATATGTTCTTACTCAAAACTTGTTTTTGCATTTTTTTTTTTTTTAAGTGAAAGGAAATGCCCCACCCCCCAGCTTTTAAAAATCTCTTTCCTTTTTCCCTCAAATGACCGGAGCTACAGTCATCAGCCTCTCTAGGGCTCTTGAGCCGAACACTTATTCTTTTAAAAATCATCAACACAGGATCTGTTGCCAAGTGGAGAAGCCAATTCTTTCTCCATGCTCTAGGAAGTGTTTCCTTTGTCGCATGTTGGCATGGAAGTGAAGGGCCTGGAACTCGATATTGAAATGGCAGTAAAAGCGTTGCTATTAGATACAGGTTTATTTCAGAACTAAAGCAAATACATCTAGAAACTGTAGTCAGGATGTTCAAATATAAGCCATGAAAAATTGTAACTGTGACTGTGTGGGTATCTCTTACTTGAGATCAATAGCAAACTACATTTATTTGCTTTATTATCAAAAAGTACACATACATTTGCTCTTATATCAATAATTTGACTCAAGCAGAAAACTCAGAAATTAAAACAGAAACTAATTGTAAGTAATCTGACAAAAATACATGTATTTATCAGACCAGTATTTGTAGCCAGATATTTGGTTCCAATTTCTTAAGTATATGTAGTACTATTTGTCTGACATTGTTGGAAAATGGGGTGTTTCCTGTAAATGCATTTTCAAGGTAATAGACATTTATCACTTAAGATAATAAAATTTTTAACATTTTAGTAACATTTTTGGAATACTAAAGCATATTGTGGTTTAAAATCTAAAAAATATAATTAATTCATACAAATAGGAAGGTGAAATGACCATGATTAAGAACACAGACTGGAGTCAAATTGTTGGCTTCCATCCTGCTCATTTGGTTCCAATTTCTTAAGTATATGTAGTACTATTTGTCTGGCATTGTTGGAAAATGGGGTGTTTCCTGTAACACCCCATTTCATACCTCCTATTTCACACATTTGGTTTGAAGATGAACATGCCCCTCCAAGGAAAGCACTTAGCACAGTGCCAGGCATTTTGTAAGTGCTGAGTAACTACCAGTTGTTGCTGGTCTTATTGCTACTATTAACATTTTCATTTTTATAAATCAACAACAACTAAAGAATACAAACAACTCCTTGGGGAAAGAGTAAAAACAAGTCATTCAGAAGAGAAATAAAAAGTAATACATTTTCTCATCTAGTTGGGTACTATCTTCTCTATTTCTACTGAGCTGGGTCATGTTGACTGATGTTGCAGTTATACAGGAATGGTAGTGAGTGTTGCTAACTTACTCATATGGTTCTAGATAGTTGGACTGAATGTGAATCCTGTATCATGGAGGGATTTTTCAGTGGAGCCACTTTTAACACCTGAAGAAACTGAGCAGGGGGTAAGTCACCCTCACAAGTGGGAAGACTCAGGGTTCACTGTGGGTGATGAGCATGGCCAAAGGAGTGCAAATCTGCTCCATGCATCTGGCTCTGAAAAATGCTTCTTCATGTTTCGAGTAAGTTTCAGAATTTTAAAAAATGTATAACAACAATACAGAATCAATTTACTTTATTAATAAATAAAGAAATTTTAAAAGTCTCACAAAAGAACATAACTGTTGGCCAGTAAGATCTCTACCAGTTTTGTCTTCTGCGGGAACCTTTATATAATGGTCTTGACAGTATTTGTTATATTTTAACTCTGAAGAGATAAGTTTTGACTACTGAAGATATTGAATACGTTGCTGCAATGTGCTCCTTGAGCGTATTCTTGACATCAAAGGAAAGATCATGAAGAAATGTTTTGATTTCTTCCTTCACTTAAAAGGTCTGCATTGAGTCCCCTGAACGCGGATGGCCAACCTGCTTCAAATCAGTTTCTGGTTCCTTGTTTACTCATGTAGTGGCAGGTGAAGAAGAACTGGATATTGAGTAGCTATGTCCTGCTTTAATTTTTGTTGTTTTCTCCAGCATTAAGATTTATTTTTGGATCACTGTTAGTTCCTTGCGAATAGTAAATATTACACAGATTGGTGTCTAGTCAAAAACTTTTATTCATGAAAAAATGATTTTTCTTGCACTCATTTAGAGTTCATTTACAGTAATCACAGCATATTTTTCCGCAATTTATACTTTGGGTCATAAGTAATCGCTAGGTAAATAAAGTATCTCTTCTTCTGTGCTATGAGTGTTCAATGAAACAAAGAATAAAAGTTTTGAGCACTTTTCCCTCATGTGTTTGCTACACACAGGCCGTAGCCTGATTCTTATTCTACACATCAGTGTATTCATCCTGTTGCGAAGCAAAACGCATGCAAGCGTGTCCTGGGAAAATAATTAGTCTCTTGTCTTAAATGGTTATTCCCACCATGTGACCTGCAGCATCATCTAACTGAGGAAATACGCAGTGGTTCCCTCTGCTTCCTCTCATTGACTTTGTTACTGATTCTCCTCAAGTGCATGGTTTCCCCCCTGTTTCTAACAAAAGTAAAAATAAAAATTTAATTTTGGTCTCTTCTGCTGTTAGCGAATTAGTCGGTTTCATACAGAAAGGCATTATTTACACTGGTTCTGTAAAACCTTGGTTGGCTTACATAAAACGTCACTCTGGATTTTTAGAAAAAAATAACAAAGAGTTTTAGCAATTTCATGCCTTTGTTGAGATGTTTCTTAGCAGAGAACATACAAAGTAGTGCAGCAAATAGATCATTCCACAGAAATTCCTACTTCTTATTCTTTTTAGCTGCTTTTATGAAATCTCACTTGTAGATTCATCTGTCCTAACACATCCAAATTTATATTTCAAAAACCCACTGGAATCTATCACCCTTTATGCTTATGGCATTGTTCTTAATTATAGAATTTATGTTTCTACTTCTATTACTACTTATAAACTGTAGTTTAAGCCACTGATAAACTTAATAAGTGTTATTTCCATAGTAGCAATTAAATGCAAATCTGAAAAATATAAAATGTTATATTACAAGTGATATGAGATGTTAGATGATATGTTATGCTCTATAATTCAGCATTAGTTGAAATAATATAAGTAAAGCCATTTTTGCAGTGTGTGTGCATGTGTATATAACCTTTAAAAACATACTGACTCTAAGTAACTTCAAAGGGTTTTTCAGAGAATCATTCTTACGTTTAGATTTGGACATTGTATGTGTATAAAATAAGCTTTTCCTCTGCATCTGCCAAACCACCTGCAGACATTTTCATAGCCTGAGGTGGTCTGTGGTCATCATGCCAAAAGCAGCTCTCTGTGCACTGTTTTCTTTCCACTATCAGCTGTCATTTTCAGTTGGTCACTCTCCACCTTGATTCATTTACTTGTAATCTTCTATCTTTTATCACTCAATAAAAACTCAAGACAAAGTTAGATATCTGAACTCATAAACTTTATTTCATCCAGTAAAAGAGAGTAGGTTGTGGACTAAAAAGTACAGCACACTTTCATGACACATCCACCACCTGTGCTTTGTGACCACTATTTTTTAAGATACTCAGAAGCCTACTTAACTTAATGGTCATGTCTGATTTCATGTCAGTTACCTTTGCTGGAAATCCGAATTTCTAATTTTCTACTCCCTATTTGTGAAAGGATACATACCTAACATCCAAATATTATTCTGCTAAACTGAAAGTTCATTTAAGTATTTGCTTGTGAACAAGTATATTGCTTACTTTTGCTTTATAAGTATTAGGACAATTAATTCCAAGAATAAGCCTATGAATAGGTACTGTTATTGTGCTATTTTACAGATGAGAATACTGAAGCATGAAGATATTAAATAACTTACCCAAGTTTATACAAGTAGTAGGCAGAGGAGCAAATAGTTGAACCCAGACAGACACTCTGGCTACAGAGTATGTATTTGAATCATTACTTCATTCAGCATACTTTTTGGAAAACTAAAAATGTGAGCAAGAAATGAGAGAAATTAAATAAATGTATCAGTAACTAAAATCCATTGAGGTATAAGATATGAATCATAATAAATAGTTACATAAGTGACTGGAGGAATTGGGGCTGAAAGGGAGAGTTTGAATGGAGGGATTAGGGGAAGTTGGTGGAAGAAATGCTCTTTTGGAATAAACTATAAAAGATGGATTGAATTTTCACAAGAATTGGTGTTCAGGGAGCCAGTATTGAAGGGAATAGCCACTGAGCCAAAAAAAAAAAAAAAAAAAATTACAGAAGCAAAGCCACAGATTTTGGAATTATAAGCCAAGACTGCATAGGGCACAGCAAGTGGGTGATTCAGTTGAAATCACTGTGCCCACAGTGATAGCTATGATGGAAAATAAGGCCGTTTTGGACCAAAGCCTGAAATTCTAGACTAAAGATCTAGAGCCTAAATTTATAAACATATTTAATTAGCTTAATCCCCTGTTGAGAAGATATAAGAAATGTCTGGGTTCCCAAAAGGAAGCTCTTCTGTGTGTCCAAGGAGCATGGTGGAAAAGCAGGCTGATTACTGCTGGAGAGGGAAGTTATGGGAGAGTGGAGCCCTTGGATGGAAAAAAAGAGGAGACCTGGGAGAGGAAACTTGTCTACTGGGGATTTTTAATGCCCGAAGAATGACACTCATTTGTATCTGTGAGGGGCAATTTAATGTCCTATGCAAAGGTGATGAGAAAGCTAAGAGACACTGTTCAGAACCCTAATGGATGATCTTATTTCCTCTATTTTTTTCATTAATAAAATAATTACTAGCTTATAGGCCATCAGCCAACACATACAAGGATGGTTCCTAAACTGACAAACAGGAAATCTGTTCTTAGCTGATAATGTGCTCCTGCTGCTGTTCCATTCAACCTGTAAAACACCATACCTGCACCTCGGATTCCAGGGCATCACAATGAACGCCTTTATCTCCAGTATTTGAGTCAGCCTTATAATGATTTTTTAAAAGCCTTGTGCTATTAAACCCATTTAAACATTCAACTTCAGAATTATTAAATTAACAAAATTTCTCTTTTGATACAAATCCTTTCTGGGAATATATGTTTATATATGTAAGTGTGTGTGTATAAGTTGCAGGAATCTTCTAAAAGAAGCCATTGGGAAAACGTAGCCATTGTAATTTATAGAAGACATCTTTGTCTATAATAAAATGTCATTAAAACCCCGAAAGATAATTTTAATTTTTCTAGCTTTTTTTTTTTTGCATGAAAGTCCAATCAAGCGATCAAGTTCATATAGCTTAATTTTGAAATGATTGTATGAAATGATTATATAAGTAGATACATCATGCATGGCATTAGATGCATGAAGTAGGAATTTAGAGGAGAAGTTTGGGCTAGAGATATGCAGCTGGTTGTCCTTGGTATCTAAAAGGGATTTTGAGCCAAGTGCATTCATTAGATCACCCAGAAAGAATGTTTTGTACAATCAGTGGACAACTCTGTCCACAAGATGGCTTAACAAGTCAGATTAAATAAATCATCAATATCAAGTGGGGTTGACTTAAAAATATCTATATTTAAGGAATTATTACTGTTTATTGCAAAATTTATAATCTTTTTCATCACAACTAAATAAGGATCCTTAGAGAACATTGAATAGTTTGTTAAATGCTTAGCAACATTCTGAACCTGGCTAATATTTCCCGTGACTATGAAAAGATTGTATTTGATGTTCACATCAGTGACAGATGATAAAAACTCACTTGTTCTCATTTCAAAAAACACATTACCAATAGAAACCAGAATATAAATGGTGTTTGAATTCTCAGGTCAGTTCTAAAATCTTTTAAATATGTTTCCATTTCATAGAACATTTGTAACAATATTTATACATGTGAAGAAAATAAAGCTCAGAGAGACTAAATAATTTGCCTACAAATGCAATGATATATATGAAAGTGCTTTACATAGAACAAAGCCCTATACAAAGGTATCATTCTTCCTATCATTTTGTACATGGATTTAGAGCATCTCCCTGAAACCACTTGTGAAAAGTCTTCCTGATTATTTATATGAAAATGTCCTTTTGTGGTAGACAGCATGTCATCTGCGGACTGTTCAATATAAACAGTGTATTTGTATAGAGCTCTTTGTAATAAGTGAAAGAAAAAAATCACTTGTCTAAAGAGCACTTGGACCCTGCCGAGCAATAAATGAGAAAGTAGGTGAGACCTTGCTGTTCTGAGAACAGCGTGTGGGAGAAGGAAACACAGGCATGAGCTAGCAGCGAGGTACAGGAAGATTCTGGAGTCGGATGCGTGGTGTTGCTCAGCTCTTTCAGCTCCTCTCTTGCCTTCACTCTGTTCTCCTGAGGACACTTCCAATGGTAGCTTCGCTCATTATATACCACGGCATTCAACTCTGCATAGTGCTGGGAGTGGCTGGTGGTCATTGATGTTGGAAGATACCTTGATCTGGGTGTCTGAAGGCCTGGATTCAAGCTGACATTTGATGTGTCAATGAGAATGAGTCTTGCTCCTTTTTGAGTCTCTGCTACGTCATTGGTCAAATTAGAAATGCCATTTGGTTAGAATTTGAGTTAGCCACCCGGCCCAGAATGCTGGAAGGATAAGTCTGCATTCTTAATGAACTAGGGAAAAGGGTCTGGGCTTTGCATAAATGCAGGCTGGGGCCCAAAAGGGAGGTCAGCTTTGTCTGAGGGTAGAAATAAACAAAAAATAAAAACAGACATTTCTCGAAGGACAAGGTCAAAGACAGGCTGGATTCTAACAACTGGGGGGATATATCCAGAGCTGAGGATACTGAGAAATATTTATGCTTTCAGAAATCCTTAACCCATGGCGTACTTGTTTTTTTGCGTTTAGATTATGACAAAGCCTGAAGACTAAGAGTGGATTTGGGGGAGTTTGGGATGTTATTTCTGTAGGTCCAGGAAGGCATCATAGGACACCCACCAGGTGATGGCAGGAAGTGGAGAAAGCCTGAGATTTGGTCAAACCACTGAGAAATTCTCGTCTACAGAGGGGTGCTGAAAAATGTACCGGAGGCCAACTTGTTCCATCAGCTAAGTCAGTTTGAAGGCAGTAAAATCTAATGAAAAGCACACCTGAGTAGCTAATCCTGGATCTACTGCCTGGACTGGGAGAGACCTCTGTAAAGCCATCCTCTATTACACTTCAATTTTCTAATCGAAAATGGGAGTAATATCCATTCCTTCTTACCTGTGAACATGTTGTGTAGATTAACATGATGGAGTTTGAAAGGTGCTATTTAAATATAATATGTTATTAAAGTATTATCATTCTAGTTGCTGGTGATTATCTAGAAAGCTTTAAATCACCTGGTTATTTCCGGGATACAATTTTCATTGTCGGTTGCTATTTCTCCTTTCAAAGACATAACATTTCTTTGTCACATAGCACAAAGTTTATAGTTTAGAGTTTTGGAGTTGTGGGCACAAGTCTGTGTTTCACTTGAATGCATTCAGAATTGTGGTAGCAAGGTTTTTAGATGTAGGTTGCTGTAATAATTTGAAAAGGGGGATGTGGGGATGAAAATTTTTATTTTGGGGGGGTAAGGTGAAAAATTTGGTCAAGGCCAATGAAGTGATCACATCATCATTTTGCAGGAGATAGAATGAAATATGAAAATGCAGAGATTACTGGCATTAGCAATTCCATATGCCTGGCAAATGTCTGCGTAGATTCTATCCATTAGTCTATTTATTTCCCAGCTTTTGAAACTGTGTGCTATTCTCCAGAAGGCTGTCTTGTCTTTGCTGTTTTCTTTACGGATATTTTTCACTCAACAACTCTGACCCAGATTTTTTTTTTCTTTGCCACAAAAGTGTGTCTATTCTAGGTAGAAACGCTTATGGTCCCCTCCTGTAGAATTCTTTGTAGTCCATGCGAAGTGAATGTAACTTTTTCTAAACCGCTTTTGTCTTTTGACCCCTCTATAATCAATACTGGATTGTTTTCACTTTAACTTATTGGGTGGTTGAAAGAAGTGTGATTGAATGTCTGTTTATTTCCTGAGTCCAGATATTTCTAGCTTGTTATACAAACCAGTGGTTAATGGAACGTGGGCTAGGGGATGAAGTCTGTGGATACAAAACCATCGCATAAATTTTCCTGCAAGTTTTAGGAAGTATTTTAGTATTAGTTTTTTAGAATAGTCTTAAGATTTTCCCCCCTAATTTCACTACATTTACATATTTGACAACGTGTCAAAAGACCCATTCTCACTTTTATGACATATTTCCCCTCCAGTAGCTATAGTTGCTTTTGCTAAAAATATCACTGTACACTTCTTCAAAATGCAGGTTATTTCCCCCCGCCTAAAATCTTTAGTAAACCCTGAAACTCGAGTCTCTTTCTTTTCATTGGTGGTGACTTGGTATGTTGACAGCTAATGTATATAACTTAGTAAGTTTGAGAGAGTTCTGTTTTAAAAGTGTTACTTTCATGATTCTCCTACCGTGTCCATGTACTTGTTGACTATTTACAACAAATTCATTCATTTAAAAAGCAATCAACCTGAAAACTGATTACTTTTAATTCTTGTACACTTTTGGTTTTTCATTTTCAGCATGCTGTGTACCCTTACGTTAGTAAGACTCTCACTTTATTTTATGTATGAAGCACTGAGAGAAAACTTTCCAATGTTTCCAATTAAATATTACTCTAGTCTCTTGAGCTAATTAAAGTAAAAGAGAAAAAAGGGTCGTTTTTTAGTACGCATCAAGGCTGCTGTTATTTATGCAATGCTTAGACACAATGCCCCATACAAAGAAAGCACATGGTGATGGGTTGTGCAATTCCAACTTCCTTCACCGTGAACACTGTGCAGTCACTCCCTTTTCTTATCTGTTGGGCAGGGCCTTCCTGACAGAGGCCCACACACTCTGTCTCATGCAGAATTGTGGGCATGTTCATTAGGTAGCATGTTTTCCCCACTCTGCTTCTCACGTGAACAATGGGGAACTTGGTTATTCCTCCCTTGTCTATTATGGCATTGAAGTTCTTACCATGCCAACAGCGTTTTCAGTTCCTGCTGTTAGCAGAAAAGAAGAAAGCCGAGTATTACAGCTATTGTCGAAAGGTTTAAAATGGCTTATAGAGATTAATTTGAAACGACACTGCAGAGCTCGACAATGCGTGATGGCTATTTTCATTTATTTGACAATTTTGCATGCTTCTTGCATGAAAAGGCTTCCTTGGGAAATGACCCCGGTTTATTGGTTGTTATTCTAAATGAAATAAGTGTCAAAGCAAATGATGAGTGGACCCTAAATAACATGTGAATTACTGTGCAAGATACATTTTCAGTAAACAATTACTGGCAAATAATCAAGAAATGCAAACTAATACATGATGCAACATTCAATCAGCAAACACTTTCCCATTATTGCTTTGCAAACTATTTTTCCTTTCCACATGGAAATACCATGTCAATGAATTAACATTCACTGTTTGGTTTAATTGGCATGCTCACTTACCAACTGTTGCTCATAAATTAGGACTCATGGAACATTTCTAAAAATCTGTCAAACTCTCCATTTTTAGCAGGCAAGAGTTTGTTGAGACAAACCCAAATGCTCAGTTTACTATGTGAGGTGAGACGCTGAAAAGCTGATGTAGTGTCAGACCAGCTGCTGCGGGCTGCTATTTATTAGAAAATTGTTAGAGTATGTGTGATTCTAAAACTGTCTTCCCTTTTTAAAATATACTGTTGTTTAAAAAAGTAGTTTATACCCTCAGTGTGAACACTTTGTCATCTTAATGTGTGACAACCTATAAAATAACTAAACCAACACCATTTCTCTTCCATGTCCTTGAATCTCACCTCTCCTTTCTCATCCATACTCTCGCTTCAGAGTACGGCATCCAAAATAACTGAGCTGTGCCACTGTTTTTATCATGTTATCACTTCGATCAGTAATGTTTCATTGGTTTCTTTCTATCTAAAATTGTAAGATCTAAATGAAAAGTTAAAAAAAAATATGGTCAAGCACCCGATTGTTGTTTTTTCCCCCCAACTGATGCCAAATATCCGGATGCCTGGTGTTAGATACACAGTTTGAATGAGTGACCCAATTTTTCATTTCATCTGGACATCAGGGTTAGAGAGGGGGAGAGAGAGAGAACAGGAACCTCTCTGCTTGTTATTCTAAGAGGCCCTCATCTTGTTCAAGCCACTTATCTCATTCTTTTCTTGGCCTCCTGTCTGTTCTTTTCCATCTCTCTGATCTATGTGATTAATTTTCTGAAGTTACTCAATGCTCGATCAATTAACAAATTCCAATCACTTATTAAACCCCTGCAGAATGCATAGCACCACAGGAATCTTTGAAATGAGGGAATCCTGACTTGGCAGAGTTTAGATTTTTAGTATGTGATTATCGAAACATTAAATGACTCAGTAACATGACAATATTGCATATTTATGGATGCAAAACAGTGTAATTTAAGCTAGATACATAAACACAAACATGGAAGAAGTTTGGTTTGAGATTTTTTTAAATTGCAAATTACAGTTACTGTTGGTAAAAGGTAGCTGAGCAGTTACTTAAAGTTCAAGTGAATTTTTAGCCCCTGGAAGTTGGAAAGAACTGTGGTTATTCAGAGGAAGAAAAAGATGAGAGGATTGGAGTATTTTTAATTTTTTTCCTATCTATGATATGAAGTATTAAAATTCTATGAACTTATTTACTGTGCTAATTGCCTGATCCAATGCTATAGGAGTCATTTACTGGTCATGGCATTGGACAGAATTTCAGTGCTGTTCCCTTGCCACTGCTATTACCATTATTGCTACTCTATTAGGAGTCTAGAAAGGAGAACGTTTTTATACTTACTGTTGTTGACTACCAGCTCTGGGAATCTTAACACACTAGAATGTGGTGAAATATGCAGTGCTGGTGAACCAATTCTTAGGACGTCAGGTTTCTAGGTTTCATTTTAATACAACACTTCATAAGGCCCCTTCCTCTCTCTGTCCCTCCCTCTTTCTCTGCCTCCCTCCCTCTCCATCTCTCCCTCCCTTCACTTCTCTTCCCTCCCTCTGTCCCTCCTTTCCTCCTGACCATTCCTTTATTTTACAAATGAGTTAGAGCAGAACTTAGCTTCTCATGGAATACCACCTCTATTTATTCCCTCCACAGGCTCTTTTCACAATCAATTTCAGGAGAACAAAAAAGTGTTGAAAGTTGCCAGTTGGGCATTTATTTCAAAAGAGGGAAATTATGGGAAAATTTTATTCTCTCAGTTAAATAGAGGGTGCTCATTTTACCTTGTCTAATGCATACGATGTCTTAAGTCTGACAAATGTATCTTGTCACCTGTGGTACTTGTCTTGCACTTTGGAAGCATTTTATAGCTCAGTTTTTTCTCTAAGGACACGGCAAGTTATTTTTAGCTGTCACTAGTAATCTGTGTTGTAATACGTTTAGATACAGTAATCTCAGCTCTTTTTTAACCTTTCTTATCATAATGGTAGGAGTGGTTAAACACCAAGCAGGAGTGGAATCTTCCCTGGTGACCTTAGCAGTCAGCTGGATGTCACTTTACCTCCTTACCTGGAAGGGGGAAATTGTCCTGGAGGAACTCCAAGGGCCTCTCATCTTTGGAGGGGGGTCTACTTAGGAAGGTGGACTCCAATCTGATTTAATACTTATGTCCAGTCTGCCCTCTCCATGTGGGGGCCTTTTGCACATTTATTTTTGTGGACAAAGCATAAATAGATGAGACTATGAAATCTATTCTAGTCTGAATTGTGTCTTTATAAGTCCAGGTCTTTATAAGACCTAAATGCCTTAGAAGAGACACTATAAGAGTCTTTTTGCACACTAATTTCTGATAAAGTGACATCTATTACTGAATGACTCACCTTGAAAACCCTAGAACATTCTTGTGACTTTTTTTTCCTTTTCAACAGTCTCATCCAAAAAGCAGTGTCATTCCTTGAAGAACTGCCTATGATGGTGGTTTTATCAGTGTTGAGAAAAAGAAAGAATTCAAGTAATTTGTTTGAATTATATACATTTATTTATATCAAGTTTGTAAAGAGTGAGTCCACTTAATCTTTCTTATTTAAGGAATAAAAGAGTAAAACGCACATCATAAAGAAATGGATATGTTTTTTATCTTCCAAAGAATTAAATCTTTGGAAATAATCTTCCTCTAAAATGGGAGAAATAAGTTCCTAAATTGAAGATATGTTATCTGATGCTGTGCAATGTGAAGCCAGATTATTCCTTGAGGAAAATGATGTGCTTTGTTAAGACCATAATTTTGATCACTTATATGTGACCACAAGTCAACTGCTTGGTTTTGTCCGGTGACTTTCACTTTTCCATTCCAAGTGGCAGAGCTGTTGACTGGTGGATTATGGTACAAACAGAACCCCCCCCCCCCCCCCACACACACACACACAGAGAAGTGAAGTGAAAAATCACCTGAGGGTTAACAGAACTCAGAGGCAGGAACAATCGACTCTACAGTTGACTTTCCTTTGTCTTTCTTCTGACCTTTCTCTTACCACATTGTGCGCCGGGTAAAAAGCATCGCTGATAAGACCTAAGCGAAAAGCTCCGTGAAATAAGTGGGACTGAAGGAGAATTTAAAGGGCTTTTCAACAGCAAAAGGTGAAGGTTTTAACAGCAGAAAATTCTCAGTCTTCTTTGAGTTAAAAGACTACAGAGAAGGGAAGATCATTTTCTTTGTTTTAAAAACTGGTGCAGTTTACCTTAAGTTAAAGGAAAATGATGGATGTGATTATTAAAAATCCCCGCCTTTGCATTTTATGGCAGAGCAAACACATTTATAATTTGGGAAGTGTTTCTTTTCCTATCCAGAGGGGTCCGTTTATGGGAACTTGAAGTCTGAATTAGGTGAAAATGGAAAATTTTTTTCCTGATTGTTTGTTCTTCTATCTTAGTTTTTCCTAAAATGCCAGTGGATTCAGGGGTGAAGATTTATTAGTTCAAGAAAGTATAAATAAAGTCTCCAAAAGTGAACCTCCACAGTTTGATATCAACAAACAGCTCCTGGCCTTCAAGGACATTTGTGTAGGTTCATACCACACAAAATTACCCGTATAGGTCATACGGTTTTTATTTTTCGGTAATGATTACCTTTATCCAATATTAATTTCTCTCTCTCTCTCTATATATATGAGGATTTTCTATATATCTATGTACAATGCATATATTTTATATATATGTATACATTATATATATTCCAACAAAACTTTTTGTACATTAAAAATTTTTTATCTTCATTATTACTTCCCATTGAGTGTTACCAGTACTAGATAACACAACTAATTGATATTTATTTCCTTTTACTGCTGGAGGATTTCCTAACAACTTTCATATACTCACCAGGAAAGCCCCCGTTTAGTGCTGACTGTTAACGAACCCTCCCGTGCACCTGGTTTTATGGTTGGGAAGAAATCATTTCTCTCCAGGGCCCCATTTCTGTAAACCTCCTTTAAACTAGTAAGAAGATAGCATATAGGCAAAACTTAGGTTACTCCAAATATTTGGTCTAGAATTTGCTTTGAAATCCAGTGGATATTAGAAGTAAGGATTTGAAATCCCCTGGGCATAATAGGTTACATTACATTTGTGAATGTTTTAAAAGGGTTTAATTCAGACAAAAATCTTTAATTTTCAATTTATTTCACAGACTTAAGCCTGAAAGGCTAACTAAATTACGTAACAATTTCCTTAATTATTTTTTTAAAATGTGCTCTTAGTTTATTTTAAAACCAACTTTAATAATGATAACATCTATTTGGAGTAGAGATTTAATAAAGTGCCATTTTGGATTTACTATAAAGCTTTATTCTCTTCATCTGATTAAAAAGTGCTTCTTTTAGTGGCTTACCAAGCTCAGCTAGAGAAATACTAGAAAGAATACAGCTCTTGGCCCTGTGTGTTCCGGAAACTAATTGTTCTCTTTAAAAGGTAGTTTTGTGGTCTTTGGTTCAAATTAATGTCCCATAGGTAGGGATTTATATTTGGTTTACTTTGGGTTAAATATAACTCTTGAGTTTGAAATACAAAATGCTTCCTGAGAAAAGCTTGTAAAATATTTTGGGCAGTCTTAACAGTGCTGTTCAAGTGAATCAGAAACATATGGGTTCAGATTTCTCTGAAAACATATGCTTATATGTATTTGGGAGGACAATTTGGGGTTTTACTGTACCCCAAACTTGAGATATGTGGCTTCAGGAAAGAATTTCAGATGTGTGGAGTGTTCTCTGTAGAGCTGTGTTCACTCATCCCTTATAGAAACCCTCATCAGAAAGGCCTGGTTAACATTTCTGTTTGGGGGAAAAAGCATGGTGTGAATTTATTTTTCATGCCACAAATGGTCTTGATGACTGCCACAAAAATTTTAGTTTAACCAGTGTTGCGCCCTGTCTTTCTGATGGTGAAATATTTCCTATTACCTCAAGTAATTTGGTTTCCACAGGACCTCACTGTTGACAAAATGAAATATATGATTTGCTCACTGAACCTCAGTTTCCTGTTCTGTCATGTAAAGAATGAGTTGGGACTGACCACATGGAATGGTCTGGGTTCAAAGGTGGAAGAGACTAATTTTTCAGACTCAAAAAGGTTGGTTCAGTTCATTTTACTATCAAACCAACAAACAAGTAGGGCAGAGACACAAAAGACAGTGGACAAAGGTGAGTGTATGCAACTATATGACATTGTTTTCCCCCTTAGTTTTTTTTTTTTTTTAAAGGCAGTGACTTCCTTAAGCTTTTGAGGAGTGAAAATCTCTAAAGCAGAGAAACCAGAACTTCTGATTTTTTGTAGATTTACTTTATTTGAGGGGGCCAAGGGAGCCCACATCAACCATTAATAGTTCATCTTAACCCTACATATGAAAATTCTTGCCATGCCCCAGTTTCCTAATTCCTATTTTATTTTTTCTCATCTTGAGAGCTTACTTGAGGTATCTATGTAGCAGATCCTTCCTTAGTTTTCCAGAGGTTGGGTTAGATTTTTAGAAAATAAAAATAAAAGTCTATTCTAGATTTAAATCCTTGATATATTAAACCTGAAATTATCTCATGGTATGTCCACTGAGGGCCTTTTCATTAAAAATCATGATATTCACTTCGATGGAACCAGAAAAACATGTTCCAGGAGCAAATGACATTTTAATTTCTAAACAAGCTGCAAAATGTGACTCATTGAATTCTGAGTGTGTTTTTAACTGAAGTGCTTTGTTTGAAGGACAACACTTGGTTAATTTGGCATGGTAGAAGAATCGAGGTACTCTATGGAAGACATTTCCCAAATCCTGAGAAAATGCTCAAGTATCAACACCTTGGTCTTTTAACTATTTAAAAAATATATATTTTCCTGAATGTATTTCATGCTTGTCTACAATCTTTACAAATGAAGGAAAATTTGATCTCCTTAACAGTGTCATAGTCAGTATTACAAATGTAGAAAAAAATGAACATCTATTAAAAGTATTCAGTCATCTCATTATTCTGATGACACATATATTACTGTCCCAACTTTTAGAGGAAGGTAGAAAATGGAGACTCAGAAAGGTCAGGCTGTACCTGATTTCCTTTAGTTCAGACTTGTCTGGCTCTAAACCCTATGCTTACTCTTCTAGTCTTGTCATACTTCTTCTTAGGACTAAGAAATAAATATGTGAAATAGGTTACAATAACTCAACTTATTTTCATTTGTGGGGGTTAGGGCTTCAACAAAGGGTTTGGCGGGGTGGGGGTGGGGGAGGAATACAATTCCGCCCATAACAGAACCCTTTAGGGAGTCCGGGACTCCAAAGAGGGAATGTTCTGATAGCCTTTCTCTAGCACAGAAAGTGCTGGAGCCATTAGGGCCACCATGACCAGCAAGGTTTAAATGCCCAGCAGTAGTAGTAGATAAAAAAGGCACAGTCAACAGTCAAGTCCAGGCATTCCTTGAAATGGCCAGCTGTTAGTTGAATGAGTAGGTGCAACCTTCATAGAGGTCAACAACCTGGGCATTGCAGGGTGGGGCAGGAAGCTGATCACCCTTTGAGTCCCTGTGAGCCAAACCACTCAGCCACCTTGGGCAGATGCCTGCTTTCAGCACCCCAGGGAAACTACGGTAGAGATTTTCTGTTCCTACAGTCTGGAGCCATGTGTAACACTATGCTGCATCTTCAGCTGGAGATAAGGAGAGTGGCTTTCCAGAGGCTGTACCACTAATAACTTTAACCATATACAACATCATCAGAAGTTTAAAAGTCAGTGAAAATACAGCATTGCATTGGAATGTGGTAGTGCTTCTAGGGGCTACTGAAGGGTTTAGAACTGATTACCTCTAAGATCCAGGTCCACAAAAGCCTGCCACTTAAAGACCTGCTGGAAGCTGCTACTGCATTCTCCTGCTTCTGGTGTGTTGCCTTGTTCTGTACTAAATTGCTTCCATTAGGTTTGGATAGTTCACATGGAGTAAAGCAGGTGGATTTAAGTACTGAAAACATTTTTATTCAGATTTTTTAATGTAACATTTAATGCTAAATAGCAACATTTGCTAGACTGTCCAGTTGCTCTCTAACAATTTGGAAGTTAGTGAAAATTTTCTTTTGGTAAGTTTTAAAGCATGTACGTTCTAAATATAGGTTACAATAGCTGTTGGGGTTAAGAATGTATCATATTCGCATATATATTGTTGCTCTACTGTTAAGTCATTTCTCATGCTGGCCAATCATAAGTAAATTTGTCTGCCAAGCTGGAAGGGAGCAGTGGAGACTGGGAGGTGGAAGGTAAGTCTAAACTCTGTCTTGATGTGCTTACTACCTCTACTGAAGTAGAATGGATCCAGACTTCATTGTCTAACATTGTATTATTGATTCCAAAATCTTTTTTTTTTCTTTAAAAAAACTCTGAAGCTCTTTTTATTTAAAAAATGTATTTTTTCTAGAATTATTTCACAGACATTATATAAAAGATTGGGGTAGAGAGAATCTGGAAATATAAAAGTGAATAAAAGTGATATACATATTTTTGCAGTGGTAGCTCTCTTAACAGATCACCACATAATTTTCTTGCCAGATTCAACATGTCCCTTTTCTCTGTAAAACCCTCTGACAGTCATTGTTGGCGTGCCAATATCTACTCAATGGTAGTGAGTCTCTCTTGTCGGCTTCCCTCATACTAGTTTTGCTAGCACTGAGAATCAGTTGTTTGGCACCCCGTTCCCCAAACTTGGTAAAGCTTGTACTTGGTATGTGGTTTAAGTGTTGCAATTAAGCAGGACATAAAATGATGAAAAACAAGTACAGAAAAGAAAGGTGCTGTCTCTATGAATACTGCACTGACTGCTTTGCAATGACTCAGTAAAAGCTCATCACTAAAAATAATTGCTGCAATTAATTGTAGACAAGTCAACTGATGGAGAAAAGTCATAAAAATCTGGAAAGATTCTGCACTCAGATGTGTTCACAACAATCTTTGTGATCTTACTTCACTTTAAAGAAATAGAAACCTGGAAATCACAAGTGATGTGTTAAAGAGAGGTCTAAGTGAGAAAGATGACACTGAACTCTAACTAGGGGACCCATATTTAAAGAGTTAGTCTTGGCACTACATTTATTCACTGGTAAAGAATATTCATTTGCATGTTTTCAGGTAAAATGTTTAGATAGGCATGCATCATTTTCATCTTACCCTTCTTCAATAAACTTTTTCACCAAGGATAGGTGCCAATCTTATCACCCAGGAGTGCTTTCTTCTTCTGTGTAAAACAGACATGTTATTTAATCAGGAGGTATAACTTTTGTGTTAGAGGACAGGAGGAAAATTCAAAACAATATTGCTAGTCTGCAATTATTGGCTAAAAGTTAATAAGGTTGCAAAAGGCAATTGCATAATTATAGGATAAGAAAAACTGGCCTCTGATCTCTGCAAGTGAATATTTGCCAGGGAAATGGAACACTGGGTGAAGGAGGGGTCCTAGGCAGAGTGGTTTAAAGTGCGTGGTAGCTTTGGGGAACAAGAATGTTTAACCCATGGGGTAGACTGTATTGGCTATAGGTGAGATAATATATAGCTTATTCTACAGGAAATGGGAAGTCATTAAAGATGTCACTAGTGAATTTGCAAGAAGGTCAATTTTAATTTAACTTAAGGGTGCTATCTCCAATGAAAGTTGTTTGAGAATGCATATAGGCTTCCTTATGGGACAGTATGTCAAAAGAATCCAGTTCTGGGGTTCTTAACCAATTTTTGTTAAAATTGAATCCCTTTTGGACCAACGCTTTTCAAAATAAAGTAAAATAATTTTAGGATTGCAAAGAAAATATTATATTTAAAAGAATTATAAAAATAATGATAAAAACACAAATTTTTAACCTAATAGTCTGTGTGTTTCACTATGAATCCATGAAGTAACAAGATCTAGTAGTGAGTCTATTTAATGAGCACAGTGAATATTTAGAGACATCTGATATGAAAATATGGGTACTTTCATTAGTGACTAAGTAGCAGGTACTGCTAGTGCTGCTGTGGTTTGCTGCTTACATTCATTGAAGGCAATGAAAAGGAAGGTACAATTTTATTTTTTTTCCCTACCCAAATTCATGGATTTTCTGTATTCCATCCTTTAAATAGAAGGAGTTCAGGCTTATGTGATTCTATGATGTATCATGAAAAGTTTTGAGTGACAGTG